>NC_083685.1:55780000-56380000 GCF_033118175.1 Dama dama
AACTGGAATTCCATCACCTCCACTAGCTTTGCTTGTAGTGATGCTTCCTAAGGCCCACTTGACTTCACATTCCAGGATGTCTGGCTCTAGGTGAGTGATCACACCATTGTGATTATGTGGGTCATGAAGATCTTTTTTGTATAGTTCTTCTGTGTATTCTTGCCACTTATATCTTCTGCTTTTGTTAGGTCCATACCATTTCTGCCCTTTATTGTGCCCATCTTTGCATGAAATGTTCCCTTGGTATCTCTAATTTTCTTGAAGAGATCTCTAGTCTTTCCCATTCTATTGTTTTCCTCTCTTTCTTTGCATTGGCTATGTCTTTTATACTTCAAAAAAATTGAAACAAATTCATGTTAACAGTTTTTTGAGACTGATCTAGCAGAGTATGAGATCAAAGGCCAGAAAGCAGTTAAGAAGTCCCAATGGTGGATGATGAACTTACACTAAGAGAGTTGGAGAAAACTGGAAAGGATGAAAATGAACTGTTTGCATCTAAATTTAACATCTATTTTCAATTAAATGAAAATATCTGTCCCTCAGGTATACTAATCACATTTTGCATGGTCAGCAGCCTCTAGTGGTCAGTGGCCACCATAATGAACAGCACAACCTGAAAAATAGTGATGAACCATAGTGATAAATGATCATTTTACAATTTTATGCTTCCTTCCCATCCTAACTACCTATCATCTAGATACCCTTATAAAAAATTAAATACATGTCTATTCTCTATGAAATAAATGAAAATATTTAAGAAACAATTTTTAGGTATCCATCTTCCTGGAAATTTCAGGCTCAATTCTATGCCTCCTATGCATCTATGAAAGGGGAACTTATAACAGTGTTAAAGACTTCCTTATTATTAAGGCAACAGAGCCATAGACTTATTTTAATTGCTGCTCCTGTTGACCACTTGCTAACCAGTCTGTCCATGGCTATGAGAAAGGAAATACTCATAATGTTTACTTGCCCTTTTAGAACATCTTTATATTTTTTTCAAGTTTATTTTTACTTTGTGGGTTTGGGGTTATAGTCTGTCCTTTACTTCCCAGCACTGACCCTAGTTTCTTTAAACAGACAACAACAGAAGTGAGTATTTTTCAGGATGCCTGCCCCGTGGTATGTGACCTTGATACCAAAATCACAATATTCCAGTAGAGAGCACTGGTGCCATTCAGTTTCTCCAGGACCATCTATACTTGGCAAGTTCCAAGCACATGGTTACAAATACTATCCGTGCTGTATTTTTGACAGTTTATATTCCCTGAGAACATCATCATTTTCAGGGTGTGAAAGACAGGCCTGACCTTAGTCTGGTTCTGTCTGGAGCAGTTTGTTCTCAAACATGGTCCAGAGTTAATGAGGAAAATATTTAAATCTAGGTTCAAAACATGGAAAAGTAATTTCCTCTTGTAACTGGTGGTACACTTCTGTATGTTTCTGCTGAATAATTTCTTGCCTTGAATAATTTTCGCCTTCTCAGTTTTCAGTAATAGCAAAAGCAATTGCATAATCAAATTAACCAACAGTCATAGAGAACTTTATTATTTTTCTCACCCATGGCTAAGATGAATACAAAATAAAAAGTAAAATAATAACAAAATAATAATACAAAACTTGCCCCTCAATCTCCCCTGCCCTCCCCTATATCCCAACAATATAGTATTAGAGAAAACATTCCAAGCTAAACTAAGAATCTTGCTTGGGGACGTGACTGCCCAGAATATTCTTTTGTGTCTTCAGCCAGGGCACTGGCTGCCAATATAAACAGGTCAGCAATCGTCTGGAACAGTTCTTGAATTTTCCACTATCCTTTGTTGGAACATCATGGGTAGATACAAGTATACAAAGAGATGGGTTTGTGTTAAATACTAGAGAGAAAATAATAGATTGGCTGCCATTTGGCAAACAAGTTCTCTCCCCAGATCAACTATTGACTCAGAATAAGTGCCTTCAACAATCCACATCTCTATTTTCTAGGCAATGCACTGTCAGTTAACACCTAGTACACTGGGGGCTTGGTTTTGAAGAACAATGAGAGCAATAGTTTTATAAAGAGGATCTTCATTAAGAAAAATGTAAGATCAAAGCTGGCAGGACTTCAGGGATAACCCCAAGCCTCACACTAGTCAATTATTTTACTCTCTCCATAGAAATTTAATAGAGCTGCTAACAAGGAGCCATATGACTATACTCCTCTGAAGAGTTATTTTACTTTTCATACTTGAAATAAATTGATTAATGTAATTTTTGCCATTTCAGTTTCCAACAAAAAAGGTATATTTAACACAATCTTCATTAAAATGTTGAGTACAGCCTACTGTTAATTTTGTATATTTGGGGATATGACTGTCTACAACTAGACTGCACTCCCTCTGAAAGAACGCCTTCACCTTTGCATCCCAAATATTACCGGATATTTAGTAGGCACTGAATAGACGCACATGAAACTGAACACAAGGCCACGTTAGGCAGGGTCATTCTCCAAGAGCTAAGAAGCATGAGTCTTGACAAACTTGATCAGCATACTTGGTCAAGAAGTGTTTGGATGGTATGTCAAGAAGAAATCATGCATTAGGATAAGTAGATGGAAGTATTTCATACTTTGGGGGATGTTCACCCAACCAAGAAGTTGATGATAACCGGGTCAAGAATGGACATCCTACCCAAGGTGAACAAATTTAGACTTCCTTTCTAGAAAATTTGGAATCAGGACCTATAGATAACAGTAATTCTATACTAAAGTAATGTGTATCTATTGTACTGTATTAGAATTTATAAGGCTATAGCACTTTAAATAATAGTATAAGGTAATGTACGGAGAAGGCAATGGCAGCTCACTCCAGTACTCTTGCCTGGAAAATCCCATGGACGGAGGAGCCTGGTAGGCTGCAGTCCATGGGGTCACTAAGAGTTGGACACTACTGAGCAACTTCACTTTCACTTTTCATTTTCATACACTGGAGAAGGAAATGGCAACCCACTCCAGTGTTCTTGCCTGGAGAATCCCAGAGACGGGGGAGCCTGGTGGGCTGCTGTCTATGGAGTCGCACAGAGTCAGACACAACTGAAGCAACTTAGCAGCAGATAATGTATAAAAGTTTCAATTTGAGTAGAATAGGCACTACATTATATATTAAATAAGAGAATAGTATTTGGCTCAGTTGTGCTTTAACGTATTTAATTACAAGGCAGAGTCAAAATCCATAGGGAAAGAGTAATTTTTTTTTTTTAGCAATTTTAGTTATCTTTAACTCGTGGGTTATATTTGACATTTATTTGATTCTTGGACCCTTTGATCTTTAGAATGATGCATTTCTGTAACCTCTGTTTAATTTAGTTAGCTGTTCTGCTGTGAATTTTCTGAATAGGTACCTCTACTTTCTTTGGTAAGTGTAACCTGGCCTTCCTCATAGAAAGAGATAACACAGAGGAGGCTGGGCCTGAGGCCAGATCTGCCCTGTGCCTGAGGATGGAAGGACCATTTCTTAGTGAGGAGCTGAACTGATAAGAAGAGAGAGAAAGGAAGCAGGGAGAGGAGAGGAAATGAAGGAACAAGAGATCGGCGTGGCAGCCTTGGGAATTGCTGCTAAATGTTTATGATTTTACTTCATGCCTTAAAGTGCAGTGCTATGCATAAGTATTATTTAATGTTTTAATGTTAACTGATCTAATGATATACATGATTATTGGTTGATATAAACATCTTGTATTATGCATGCAGAAGGAGCCTGAATTGACTAACTCTAAACCTTGAATGACTAGTCTCTAAAATCTTGAAGCAACTGCCACTGCTAAGGGCACTGCTGCAAGCTATGACCTCAAAGAGTTGTTGTGCAGGGTATTGGGCAGCACAGTGCTGTCTCCAAGCACAGACGTGAAGAAGAGAGCTAGTGGATGTTCCCTGGCGGTCCAGTGGCTGAGATGCCGTGCTCCCAATGCAGGGGGCCCAGGTGTGGCCCCTGGTTTGGGAACCAGATCCCACATGCCACAACTAAGAGCCAGTGTAGCAAAATAAATAAATATATATTAAAAAAGAAAAAGGAGAGAAGTTAGAATCCAGGATCTGAGGATAGGCTTGCAAAAGGAGTGATACCCTCCTTTGCAATTCTCTTTCCTACTTATTTCCCAATCTCTGGCCTTCGCCATCCTGTTGTGGTTGATCTAACACAATGTCACTTAAGTCAAGATACCTTTTATTAAAATCCCCATGGTTTTGGTCTTCATCAGAGCTCACAATTCTGAAACTAGGGAGACAAGAAGCAAAAGTAGGATTGTCTAGTTTTACCAATGTTTTTAACTGTCAATTTTCGGACCCTGCTAGAACTCAAAGCAAAAATGTTCACAGACATCTATCAGTGGATACAGGCACATACTAGTTCAAATTCTTATTTATGCTGGCCTGTGATTATTCATCTGGAAAAAATGAAATTGCTCAAGTTATCAAAATCAAGAAAAAGCTTTTCAAAACCAAAGAAAAAAAATAAAAGTGAAGAAAAGATCTTTTCAAAATTGCCTTTCTGTGCTGGCTGCATAAATGACAGCCCAGAAGTAAAAAGGAGCCCTAAAAATCACAGATTAGGGAAAGTTAAGGATTACTCAATAATTATATTTAATTTACTACCATTTGTGATGTATAATTATGTCTTCTGCAAATATATTTAGAATATCTCTGGAGGAATACACAATAAACTGTGAACATTAATGTTTCCAGGAAGAGAACTGAGGGGTAGAGGTAGAAGGGAGGCTTGTTTTTACAGTTTTTGTTGTTATTGTTGTTATTTTTTTGAATTTTTTATGATGTATATGTAATTATATTTTTTTATTTTTCAAAATAATTTTCCTGGGGGTACAGTTGATTTACAACATTGTGTTAGTTTCAACCATATAGCAAAATGAATCAGTTATACATGTATTCACTCTTTTATACACTCTTTTCCCATATAGGCATTACAGAGTATTGCGTTGAGTTCCAATGTGGTACTTAAAAGGTATACATTTACGACATATTTTTTCATTTTTTTTTTCTAAAGAAATAACCACATATCTAACCAGACAGTAGTATAAATAAATTCTGTTCATTGGTCTAGAGTATTGTTAATAGTGCCTCTCCATGGTATGGCTTTTTTGTTAAGCCTTTTTAAAACATCAATAGTTTAGGGAGCTCTTAAGGGTGTTTACTATAGATATAATTGTGTTCTGTTAGCCTTTTGCTATTGGAAGAAATAATAAGGTAGTTACTGTAACAGCCTCAGCATGAATTGGCAAAATGATGGAATGGGCTGAATTGAATTAGCAACAGAAAAAGGAGATAAATGAGGAAAATGAGGTTTGAGGCCAGTTCTAAAATCAACTGGCCCTTGAACCTCTGAATTCTGATCTCCTCGAAGGCACTGTCATTGTTCTGTGTGATGGAAGGGTTTGAATCTCACAGTCATAGATACACAAGTCTAACTAAAAGACTCTAGTTGTGTGAAGAATACACTACTAATCCAATTTGCTAATGAGAATTTTCTCTCTCCCACTGCCCTATACAAAACTTATTTTTGAGACCTGGACAATTTCAAAGATACAAGAATAGAAGATGTATGATGAACCTCCATATATTTGTCATTCACTTTCCCTCCCCCTTAGGATTATTTTGAGGCAATCACAGGCATCATTTCATCTTTAAATATTTCCATTTGTATCGCTAAATCCTAAGAATTCTTTGTAAAAGTAAAACTCAACCAGAATAAAATGGTCATGCCTAAAAAATTAACAATAGTTTCTTAACATCATGAAATGTTCAGTCAGCACTCTGACTTCCCCAACTTTCTTAGAATGCTTAGTTTTTTTTTTTTTAATTACTTAGAATGTTTTGTGTTGGAATGCTTGAAGCAGAATTCAAATATGTCCCTACTCAATTGATTTAGACATGCCTCCTCAGACTTTTTCAGTCTATGGGTTTCCCTCTCATCTCTTCCTCTTACTTTCCTTGCAAATTTTGTTGTTGTCATTGTTGAACAAACCAACTTCCTTGTTCTATAATTTCTCACAGAGAATATCCCTGTGGGGGCTACAATCAAATCACTGTTTTAAAGGCACTGAGAATAGCTGTATTGTTATGCCTCTAACTTGGTACAGAGTTAAATTCGTATGTCTTTTTTTTAATTTCTACTTTTGTACTGTGCTGTGCTTAGTCACTCAGTCGTGTCCGACTCTTTGCAACCCCATGGACTGTAGCCTGCCAGCCTCCTCTGTCCGTGGGATTCTCCAAACAAGAATTATGGAGTGGGTTGCCATGCCCTCCTCCAGGGGATCTTCCCAACCCAGGGATTGAACCCAGGTCTCCCGCATTGCGGGCAGATTCTTTACCATCGAGCCACCAGCGAAGCCCAAGAATACTGGAGTGGGTCGCCTATCCCTTCTCCAGGGGATCTTCCCCACCCAGGAATTGAACCGGGGTCTCCTGCATTGCAGGTGGATTCTTTACCAGCTGAGCTACCAGGGAAGCCCTGAATTTAATTTTCATTTTATAACTATGTAAAATATATACATGATTTCCAAATCAAAACTACAAAACAAGGTATGTGCAAAGGTCAACTTCTCTCCTTTTTCCCCTTCTACTACCTCCCCCATTACTCACCATTTTGTTTAATTTTATAGTTTATCCTCCTGTTGTTTTTTTTAATATATGTATATTTATATATTTATCCCTTTAACTAAGGGATAAGTATATATATTATATGTGTGTATATATATATATACACTAAGGGATATCTAAGGGATAAATATGGGCTTCCCTGGTGGCTCAGCATAAAGAATGCGCCCACCATGCAGGAGCCCAAAGAAATGCAATCCCTCATCAGGAAGATCCCCTGGAGGCAACCCACTCCACTATTCTTGCCTGGAGAATCCCAAGGACAGAGGAGCCTGGTTGGCTACAGTTCAGAGATTCGCTGAGTCAGACACAACTGAAGTGATTGATTTATCTTTTAGATAAATATATATATATATATATATATATATATATATGTATATGTATATATATATAAGATATATTTATCTCTTGTTAAATAGGTATAGGATATATATATATATCCCTGAGATAAATGGTAGCACACTGTACAAGATTTTATTCACGTAATTTTTTAAAAAGTACCTAAATCCTGGAGATCACTCTATAGTGGTAGAGAGAGCTAGTCCTTCCCCCCTTTTAGAGCTGGAATCACCCCGTTTTGTGGATGGACAATGATTCATTCATTAGTCCTCACTGGGGGCCACTGAGTTGTTTGCCCACTGCCCTGTTGTGAAGTGTTACCTGTCCGTGGTCACTGCGTAGGTTGCCAGGGCTCTACCAGCTTTCCCCAAAGACGAGAGGCACTGGCAGGGCTTTCAATCCCCATCACTCCTTCTCAGCGGCCCTCTATTTCTTGGCTCTCTCCTTCCTCTGTCTTTTGAAGGTTTTTGACTTCCTCTCTGTGCCTCTACCCTCTCTTGCTCTGTGTTGTCCTCACTTCACGCTGGGACGGGGGGCATACTCTACCAAAAGAGAAAGGAGGAGACCTCATGTCTCCTCCTTTCTCTTCTGGTAGAAGCCCTAAGGAGCTCTTTATTTTCCTTCAGAACCTTATTTTGATAAGAAATAAGTGGACTTTTAGGCAGTGTCACCATGGAAAAAACCTCGTCACAAAATAAAACCCCTGTTTTAAGCACTTCCTGGTTTCTGAAAACATCAATCACTAAATATTCTCATGTCAAACATTTCTAGACACAGCCCTCCAGGAAGTAACAGAGGCTCCACCACGCCTCAAAGATGCACCATAGGGACTTCCCCAATGGGCCAGTGGTTAAGACTCTGCACTTCCAAAGCAGGGGATGTGGATTCAATACCTGGTTGGGGAATAAGATTCCACATGCCACAGGGCATAGCCAAAAGATCATTTTAAAAACTGAGCTTAAGTTGCCAATGGGCTTCCTGGCTGGCTCAGTGATAAAGAATCCACCTGCAATCCAGGAGACCTGGGTTTGGTCTCAGGGTCGAGAAGATCCCCAAGAGTAGGAAATGGCAACCCACTCCAGTATTCTTGCATGAAGAATCCCATAGACAGAGGAGCTTTGTAGGCTACAGTCCATGGGGTCACAAAGAGTCAGATACAACTGAGTGACTGACACTTTTAAAGGTGCCACTATAGAAAGGATAGGGGGCATCCATGTCTTGTGGGCCCTCCGCTAAAATGCACTTACAACCAGGAGGATTTCTACCACAGTTCACTAACATTAACTTTGACTGTGTTTGTGGAAAGATGGGCCCTGAGCACTGGCGTTGAAGGGCAGGGTTAAGGAAAAGAATGAAGAACTAAGAACCAGAAAAAGGTTAGCAGGAGAGCAGAGACAACACGCCACAAGTCATGACCACATCAGTGTCTCTCCTTGTTAACCTTGACCTCCCTGATTCCCCAAAACACAGTCTAGACAGATCCAGACTTGTCCCCTCATTCATTCAGTCATTTCCTCCTTTACACAAACGTGCACCTTCTGCACATTGTTCTACCATTGTTTTTTTTTTAACTCAATAATAACTCAGATTTTTAAACTATTTAAAAAAAGCTTTCATTTTTATGGCTGCCTAGTATTCTATGGTAAGCATGATTTATTTAACCAGACTTCTATTCATTAACATTTAGGTTATTTTCAACAGTCTACTAGCACAAACAATAATGTTACCTTGAACAGGCACCATTTTGCCTGCCATCTAAATTCCTAAAAATGGAACTGTCGACTCAAAGGGCACATGCATTTGTCATTGTGAATAGGTGCTATTCAATGACCCTCTATAGGAACTGGGAAATCTGCCTTCCCAAGCACTGCATGATGGGGCCTGTTTCTCCCAGGCTTTCCAACATCTAACTTTTTAATTGTATCTGGTCTGATAGCTTGAACAATGGTGTCTTGCTGTAGTTTCCATTTTCATTTCTCATTAACCTCTTGAGTGAGGTTAAGCATCTGCTCATGTGCTTGGTATCTTATACATTATGGAATGTTTCATTCACATCTATTGCCCACTTTTCTACTGGGTTCTTTATAAGCCGATCAGAACTTTCTATGAGGGACAGAGTACTTTGTGGTTTGAGTTGTGATTGCTTTTTCCATATTAATCTTTTCATCCAAATCTTTACCTTATGGTGTTTTTGTCACACACATATTGATTTTTTTTAATGTAGCAAAATGTAGTAATATTTTTTTATGACTTGTAGATTTTGTGTCTCAGTTAAAAAGATCTGGTGGAGAAGAAAACTGATTGTGCCTTGAAACCGTTCAGTAAGTCTTGAGCAAAAGAAATGTTTAAAAGACTGAGAAACACTGGCAGATTATGGAGAGTTCAGAAAGCCCCACCTTCAAAATGTTGCCATAATAAACGTCTGGCGGGGAGGGCCAGGGCCATTCTTGTGCCAGTTTTGGGCAGGGAAAGAAACTGTCAAGAAATTTAAGGCTAGGGTTTTTTATTTCCAACTGATGTAAAACACATGTATACAAATTGAATAAAGTGTACTAGCCTTAAGTATACAGTTCAACACATTCTCACATACATTATTTCCTGTGTAACTACCACCCAGATCGATAGTATAAATGCCAAGTTCTCAGTCACCTAGCAAGTGGAGGATGAAGACATGCTTAATTTTGAGGGTTAGAGAAATGTGTTCTCACTACAATTGAATGGGAGGAGTAAACAGAATGAAGATTGGTGGGCAAGGATCAAACACATATAGTTGGGAGTAGCCCACCTCAGTCTAACCTCAGGGCCTGAAGGTCCTCCCTGAGTTCTCATCTTGTTAGAATTCAATCCCATGGAGAAAAGAAAACAAGGCTATTGTGTATCCCACAAGCAGAAGAGAGTGGCTGAGATGTCTATCTAATGCCTACATCTTAATGAATAAAATAAAGGTAACTCAACAGAAGTAGCTAGAGATGTATTAATAGCTTTCATGTTAGAGAGGATGAAGGTTGAAGACAAACATCCAGGAGAACCGACTTAATGGCATTGAACTGGTATTTGCTCCTTTCTTCTTTAATTTCATCATCAACTCTTCTCAGGTGGTCCAACAAAAATCGCCAGGGGGATGAAGGAGGGGCAAAGTAGCAATCAAAATAGGCTACTTCCTACTGCTATTTCTCCCATATAATGAAAAGTGAAATTGTTCAACAGTCCACACTACACTCAGTACATGTTCAATTTCCCTACAGGCAACTGTTAAAGAGAAAATTTCCCTCATCTTGAAGTTCCTTCCATATGTGTCAATCTTGGCCTCCTTTCATTCTACCATGAAATTCGTTTAAAGAATGGCTTAATCTGGAACTTCCCTGGTGGTCTGGTGGTTAAGAATCTGCATTCCAATGTAAGGCGTGCAGGTTCAATCCCTTGTCAGGGAACTAAGATTCAACGTGTCCTGGGGCCACATGCTGCAATGAACAATGACCCCACAGCCACAGATAAATTTAAAAAAAAAAATTTTTTTTAATGGCTTGATCTGAGTGAGAAATTGGAGAAAGATAAACGGTGAGTGCCTGGCTCAGCTTCTTTCTTTCCTTCTCCTGGGGCTGGAACTTTTCCAGGGTGGGGGGCTCTTCCCACAATGTGGGAAGGGCTGCCCTGGTCCAGCATTTTCATGATTCCTAGAAAATTTCCTTTTCCTGGAGTGCATTAAACAAACCTTTCAGAGAGAGCCATTTACTCCAAGTTAGCCTTTACTAATCATCAAGTAAGCCTGACTCTCCCATCAGCCTTACTCCTTGCCTTACCTATTCCCTGATTCCTTCAGAAACTGGATGGGAAACAGGGGCTCCACTGGTAAGGTATTCCGATATCACCTACTTATGATTGCGATTTTAGTTCCAAACAATATAGCTACACTTCTGTTTCCCAATATGTCAGTTTTCCAAGTAGTTACTGATCTGATTTCATAAATAACACAGCACCTAGCTTATAACGAGCTCTTTTCCCTCCAGGAACTTGTTGACCATTTATATGTTAGTTCTACTACTGGTGATTTTTATAACTTTAAAAGAAATGTGTCTTCTATTTCTTAATCCACCTACCTCAGATGGAACTGCTCAACCCTCTAATTAAAAAAAAATTTTTTTTAACTTTTTATTTTATTTTGGAAAATAGCTGATTAATAATGTTGTGATAGTTTCAGGGGGACAACAAAAGGACTCAGCCATACATATACATGTATCCATCCTCCCCCAAACTCCCCTCCCATCCAGGCAGCCACAAAACATCGAACAGAGTTCCCTGTGCTATATAGTAAGTAGGTCCTTGTTGATAATCCATTTTAAATATAGCAGTGTGCACCCCCAAGCTCTTTAACTATCCCTTATCCCCATCCTTCTTCCCTGGTAACCATAAGTTCATTCTCTAAGTCTGTGAGTCTGTTTCTGTTTTGTAAATAAGTTCATTTGTATAATTTCTTTTTAGAGTTCACATATAAGGTATGTCATAGGACAGTTCTCTGAATTCACTCAGTATGACAGTCTCTAGGTCCATTCATGCTGCTGCAAATGGCATTATTGCATTCTTTTTCATGGCTGCCAACTCTCTAATTTATAAAATGAGGAATTATCTCCCTCCGTTTTGCTCTAACCCTCCTCTTATACCACCTTCCAGCTTACTAGCTCTATTTTACACTATTGAAATTTATATTTTTATTTTATGTAGCTTACAAATGTGTGTACATGCCATCATACTAAGCTCTATCTAAAGGTTAACTCATGAAAACTGGAAAACAGTTATGAACAAATAAAATATTATGGTAAAGAAAATGCTGTTCTCAGCAGAACAAAGGGTGTTACTGAACACACACAGAGTGAAACATAATCCTATGTCAATAAACTGTGATGTTTGAAGGAATGTTTTCCAATGTCAAGATCAAATGGATAGTCTTTTCTTATATTCCATCAATTGCTCAATATCATGCCATATTTTTTGTTAGCTTCATTTTCAGACAATGAATTTTATATAGATGATTGTTTCCCCCATTGTATTAGTCAGCTTGGGCTTAAATAACAAAATATCCCAGACAGGGTGGCTTAAACAATAGACACTGATTTTCTCACCATTCTGGAGTCTGGAAACCCAAGATCAAAGTGTCAGCAGGGTTGATTTCTGGTAAGATCTTTCTTCCTGGCTTATAGTCAGCCACTGTGTCTTCACATGGCCTCATCTCTGTGCAGAGGTGGAGAGAGAAAGACTGCCAGTGAGATCTTGTTTCTTATGAGGACACCATCCTATAGGATTAGGGCCCCACTTTGACGACTTCATTTAACCTTAATTACCTCTTTAAAGACCTCATTCCCAAATACAATCACATTGGGGGTTAAGGTTTCAAAATAGGAATTTTGGAAGGACATAAATTCAGCCTACAACACCCATGTTTATTTAAAATCTATAGGGTTGGCCAAAAACCTTCTTCATGTTTTCTGTACAATGTTATGGATTTTCATTAACTCAATATTTAGTAAATACTACAATAAGTACTCCCCTATGTCTAACAATAGAGAAGTATAATTTACCAAATGTCTAGGCACTCATCTAAAGATGACCTAAAACTAAACCATGGGCTTATCTGCTCTAGAAAATATGCAAAAACTATAAAATTCCAAATTACATTTGTACTCAGAGAAAATATCAATTTTGTAAAGATTTTTTTTTATGTGAGTCATTTTTAAAGTCTTTACTGAATTTGTTACAATACTGCTTCTGTTATGTTTTTTTGTATTTGGCCACGAGACATGTGGGATCTCAGCTCCCCGACCAGGGATTGAACTCACAACCCCTGCATTGGAAGGTGAAGTCTCAAACCCTGGACATCTAGAGAAGTCCCCCCAAATTCTTACCTAAAGCCGAGAGCTCCCCAACAGACAATCTAGGGCAGGGTGAGTGAGTGAGTGAAAGTCGCTCAGTTGTGTCTGACTCTTTGTGACCCCATGGACTATACAGTCCATGGACTTCTCCAGGCTAGAATACTGGAGTGGGTAGCCTCTCCCTTCTCCAGAGGATCTTCCCAACCCAGGGATTGAACCCAGGTCTCCCGCATTGCGGGCAGATTCTTTACCAGCTGAGCCACAAGGGAAGTCAGGGTAGTTGTTCCTAAAGGCTTGCCTTAACTTCCTCCCACCGTCACTCCCACATCCTGCAAAGGTGAATGATGGATACTCTGACCTACATCAAGGTATGAAGAGGTGATGGCTCTGGTGAGCATCACAGTGAAAGGCATCTTCAAAATCCCCCTGTCCAGAGTTCCTCATTTCATAGTTTCGAAAACTAAAACCCAGAACACTTGGATGATGTTGTGTGTCCAAATTACAGAGCAAGGCATATTTTAGAACCCAAGACTTCTGGCATCTCATTCTGTGTCCTGTCCATGAAAGCATGATACTTTTCAATTCCCCTGATGACGACTCTGAAATCCAGGGAAGATGATCGTCCTGAATAAATATCCATTCAACCCGAAGAACCATAAATTTTGTCTCTGTTCCTCAGTTTGATATCTAGTTACCGTCAGGAGCAGAATTGGAGAAAGCCGAGCTGCCAGGTATTAAGGTCAATTAAGACAACGGGCCAAACAGAGATTAACAGTTAAGGCTTTATTCACTCACGGCAATAGTGTAATCAAGAGGCAAACAGGAAAAAGCACTGGCTCTCTCAGTGTTTCATTTTCCCTCCCGGAGCAGCTCCAGGCAGGGTGAGATGTATTAGCACAGATTGGCTGATCGTGTCCCAGCCAGGGAAGTCCTGGGGTGGGATGGGCAGAGGACAAGGAGTGGAAAAGTACTGAGTCAGGGGCTGGAAAAGGGTCCCTTGATAAGGAGGCCTCTGAACTGAGGCATCTGGACGAGGACTGGAGTTGTAAGTGAGCCTGGCCGGCCTGTGGGGACGTGAGTCTGACTGTAACTCCCTCCAGACTGTACACAGAGGGCAGATTTTCCCCAAAAGCCTGCCAGCTAAAGCCTTCACAGTTGCCTACGGTGGGGCCTGAAACATCACACCTGGGACTTTGGCCTCAGTTACATATGGTGGCAGCACCTTTGCACATCCCTAGATATGTTTTACAAAAAGTCTATAACTCTCTAGATGTGACATATTAAAAAAAATTGGGCCAAATCCTGCGGCATGTGTGACCTTAGTTCCCTGATCAGGGATCAATCTCGTGCCCCCTTCAGTGGAAGTATGGAGTCCTAACCAAGGGACCTGACTTTTGCTTAATGCATGTTTTGATAATCACAGTTAACTATAGTCAGAATAAAGCTAATCATCACTAAATTTTCTCCACAGTGAAGACACCAAAGGTACTATTGTTGGACATTATTATGCATTATTTGAGTGCTTTTCTGTGTTCAAACCCAGAGCTGGGTAAACTGCAAGACCTCACTCAACAATTACAGGCTTATATTTCTTCTTTTGCTTTGGTTACTGTAAAGATTTGAATATAAATTAATGGTCCACTATGGACTTTTCCCCTCTGCCTGCAATATATGACTTTTAAATTTCCTTTCTGATCTTATTATCCTGTTCATTGAATATGGTTATAGTTATAATCTCCTCAAATTTTTCTTAGTGGAAATAATTTTGGTAGAAATAATCTCAGTATAAATAAAGAAGATAATTTGATAAATCTACTAAAGATAGGTCAACTAGTATGTAAAAGTTGTGGCTCCTCCCTGATGAGATTTTATCCAAAAAAAAAAGATATTTCTGATTTCTGACAGTATATAAGAACCCCCATTTCCTGCTTCCAAACCCCACCTATTTTCCTGACCTCACACATTGCCTAAACTAGGACAGAAGGATCTGGAGAGAAAGAAATGGAAAAGAGAAGAAATTCACAGCCTGTTTCCACTCATTTGGTAGAACTTTTCAAAGCTTGCTAATGCCAATTTAGCTCTGGAAACGTGTATTTTAAAAGGTTGAATATTGAATGTGGAAGGGAAATTGAACTACAGAGCAAAATTGAAGTGCTGTGTGAAATTTCAGTAATTGTGCCCATTAACTGAAAAAATATTTGCTTAGGATGTCTTTGCAGGACGGCCCCTGGGTCAGCCAACAGAGCTGGAATGTTCTGGCCAGGGCACTCCTTGGCCATTTCCCCACCACATTTGCAAAGCTGGAACATCCCCAGCTTTGCCTTCCTATATTTAGTGTATTTACATACCATCTTCCATTTAAATAAATAGCAGAATGTTAACAGGCTGGATTAAAGTAGAGATAGGCTACAACAGAGAGAACAACCATTAAGCATCATCTTTCTCTTTCTTTCTAACTGTGCCTCACGCTTGGAATTTTATCCCCCTAGGTTTAAAAAAAAAAAAGAAAATAGTATTATTATTTTTATTTGACATTCAGTAAAATTAACTTTCCTCTCGGGGTACTGCCCTATGAGGTTTGCTTATTGGTTTGGATTTTTTCAGAACACTTTAAACGGGCCTCCCTGGTGGCTAGGCAGTAACGAATCTGCCTGCAATGCAGGAGACCCGGGGTTCGACCCCTGGATTGGGGAGATCACCTGGAGAGAGGAATGGTGACCCAGTCCAGTATTCCCGCCTGGAGAACTCCATGGACAGGGGAGACTGCTTGGCTGCGTTATGAGGTTTGTTTGTTGGTTTGGGTTTTTCAGACATTTTAAATAGGCTTGGGTGGAAAAGATAGTAAAATTAGCTCTTAATTTCCTAGTTTGTTGTTGTTGTTGTTGATTTAAGACAACTCATGGGCATTATTTAAAAGTAGGGATCCAGTTATTTCCACTCCTCGTATTTTTCTGATAACTGATCTGAAAGTCTTCCCCACTCATTTTCTTTTTCTCATTTTTTCCTCTCCCCACTCCCTGCACAATTTTTTGTCTTTCTTCAGTCCAGCTCAGACTGCTTCTGTATGCAGGCAACCAAAAAGGTACACCCTGTGAAATCCATTTGGCCTGACTCACTACTTTCTATCTTCATATATGGACATAGAGAATAAGAATCTGGAAGCATAGGTTTTCCATCCTCTGGGGGAGAGGGGGGGGGGAATCCGTGCTGTACTGATTGGCCTAAATCTTAAAAATGTGAGTTCAGCTAGCCCATGCTATGATTTAATCACAGGTTCTTTTGTACAGAGTCAAAGCCCAGCTGCCCAAATGCCTTTTAGGCTGGAAATAGGCAGGGTCATTGCCAGGACCCTCATTACTCACCTGGCGCCATCAGATCTGACCACACCCACTCCCAGCCGTGCCCTGCAATGGTCAGAGTGTCACCCTTTCCATGTAAGGCAGGGAACAGAGCCTGAATCAAGTTAAAAGTCCTATCTCAGTGGCCTGAGACTCTCCATCAACCAGAACCACAAATGGTCCCTGGTTTCCTTCTAGCCATTCTTTGGGATCACCGTGAATACAGTTAAGTCTTCAGCCTCCTTTAGTAAAGTTACCCTCAGTAATAGGTAGGTAAATTCTCCCTTTGTACTAAATTTACTAAGGACAAACGTATACATATTGGGTTGGCAAAAAAGTTGGTTTGGATTTTTCCATACCCATTGTAGGAGAAAACTCAAATGAACTTTTTGACCAACTCAATACATGAAATCAATACATTTCCATCTTTTACCCACAGGTATATTACTAAATATTTCAGAATGTTTACATAATGTGTTAGAATAAACAGCAGAATTATCCTTTTCAAAGGAAATTACTACCAAACTTAGTCATAAGCCATGAGTCAGTCTCATTCCAGAAATCACTCAGAGGTAGCATGTGAGCAAAGATAATGAGGCCTTCTTTGAGGAAATATGCCAAAAACAACATATAGAATAGGAAACCTCTCCAGACTATTTGATGTCTAAATCTAAACAACAAGAGAAATACTATAAACCATTGGCAAGAAGGGACTTGAATGAGAGTGCTACTAAGTGTCATCAATCCCAGCAGAACAACGAACTTGCCAAGACTTGAGGAGACACTGTGCTTAACTGCTATTAATAAAGAGGGGAAAGTCTGAATTTTCACACAGGAAGGAACTAGGTCCACATATGTGTGTGATGCCACTTAGCAAGACAGGGAATGTCAACCCTGGATTAAAGAGTCCCAGGAAGATAAGGTTCACAGACAGAGCCTTGGACTCTATGCTCCCTCCTAAGGTGGAGAATCAGTTTTCCATTTGGACCTGCCATCAGGGACACTGATCATCCCACCAGAATAATTGTCACAGTCACATTGAGACACTTAACACAAAGAAACAAGGGAAGCAGCATCTAGTCTCAGGTTTCAAGATCAAATCAAAGCAGGGAGATGAATAAGGCAGAGATTTCTGCTTGTTTTGTTCCCTCATGTGTCCCAGTACTTAGGATGATTCTTGACACATAATAGGTGATCAATAAATATCTACCAAGTAAATGACTACTTGCAAGAACAAACAGGCAGTGATTCAACATTATTCACACTGAGCGATGAATTGTTCCTTGGTGTCTGTAATCATTAGACATTTTGCACAATGTTCTGGAAGTAGAGTTGCCCCTCCTTTTGCCATGCAGCTACCAAATATTCTATCTAAAATGAATGTAAAACAAGGCATAAGTATAACTTGTTTTAATTCAACAAATAAATACTGTGGACCTACTGTGTTCAAACCATTGTAACATATAAACGTAAAAGAGCTCTTTATGGAAAGCAGATCACAATACAAGTAGGAGACAAAACAGGAATGAAACGTACAAAAGAGGATGAACAGTGTTTGGGTGGCATGAGAAAAAAAAAAAAAAACCAACTCATTTTAATCATCTGAACCTTGATGAACAGTAACCAAAATCTCATATCAAAGATTCACCCTATAGCCCTATTATCTTTTATAATCAATTATATAGATTGTATCAGTCAGAGTCTGGTCGAGGGAACAGACACCACTTAGGTATTTCAAGCAGGAGGGGATTTAATTCAGAGAATTAGAGCCCTTATATTAATGCAAAACCACCGTAAGGGCGGAACAGAACAAAGATCAGGGCAGCTCCTCATAGGAAGTTCAAGGATCAGACCAAATCTGAGCCGATGATCTCAGCTTCCTACTGTACCACAGTGGGTGATTTTCAAAAGAATACCTAGAAACTTCTGGCAAAGGCTCATGTCTGTGCGTTGCTAGACCTGACATGCTTATCCACAACTGCTGAATCAACGATAGCTTCTCCTTTGGTTCTGTTCTAAATCTCACAGAGGGCTCCCATTTCTGGAACCTAAACTAGACACCTGATGACAAAGAAATTTGGAAAATGTAGTTTCCAGGCTTCTAGACCCTATAATAGTTGCAGGGGGAGGGGGGGCAGATGGGAGTTGAACCACTGCTACTATCCCAACAGAAACTCCAACAAAAAGATTTAAATTAAATCTGTGTGCTGTGTGCTCAGTTGCCCAGTAGTGTCTGACTCTCTGCAATCCCATGGACTATATGTAGCCCACCAGGATCCTCTGCCCATGGAATTCTCCAAGCAAAAGCACTGGAGCGGGTTGCCATTTTCCTCCTCCAGGGGATCTTCCAGAGCCAGGGATCGAACTCATCTCTCTTGAGTCTTCTGCATTGGCAGGCAGATTCTTTACCACTAGTGCCACCTGGGAAACCCAAATGAAGTCTAAGGTCAAATGTAAATGGTTTTCATTCGTCACGTGAACTAAGTAGAGTTGTGGTTGTCATTGTCATCTTCATAGAAACCTTAAGTTCAAGATTCTCTCTAGATACCATCACAGAAAGACACGTGGATTAGATAGACCTGACTGCCTATCTATTCTGTCGCTGAAGGACCAAAGCCTGGTGGGCAGCGTGCCTGTGACCTGCTTAGAGCGTGATGTTTTAATAAACGTTCATTTCTACCAGGGTGTGTTACACAATGCACTGAGAGGGCATAAAAGCTGGGGAAGAAAAGGCAGATGCTTTCAGGGAAGGTTTTGCCCAGGAGGGTTGAAAATTTAGCAGCAGTTCTCTGAACAGACGAGAAAGCAGCGCGCATTTAAGGCAACAGAAACAGCTTGTGATAAGCCTCCACTAGAATTTCACGGAAGGGGGAAAATGTGTCTTTCCTGACTGCCTTGCAATGTTTGCCTGTATCCACTTAAGAGACCTTCATTATAAACCCTTTTTAAGTGAGTGATTATCTGTTGGGAAAAGAAGAGCACACTTGAAAAGTAAGGCCAAAGCAAGGCTCAAGAGTAGAATAATATAATCATATTCCTCTCATTTAAAACAACAGAGAAGAGAAAATTGTTTCCATCCGCCCTCCCAACTGCAGCTCCCAGTTGAGGACCCTGGGTGGCGTCAGGAAGAAGGATGCACACAGGATGCTCACCTGCCCTCCTGCCCCGGCCACTCCCTCACTCTGCATGCCTCTCTCCCGGAGGAAGCTTCCCTGGCCACCCAGGCTGTGAGCAGTCTTCTGCTTTGGAGGGAATGCCTCCGGATGCAAGAAGGATTCCTTGGGTTAGGGAGTGCTGAAAAACAAGACCAAAGATCAGGTTCCCGTTTTGATCTGGAAACTAAGAAAAACACTCTTTTATCTTTTTTCCCTCCACTCCCTAGAGAGTTTTTCTCCTCTCAGCGCAGTGGAAGTTCAGGCTCCTAAAAGCCACCTAGGAAGATGACCCAGGGCCAACCTAAGATCCCCACCTCTTCTCGCCGGTAACTTCGCAGTAACTGTCCCAGTAACTTTGCCAAGAGCAACATGGCAGACGTGCGAGGAGAGAAGAGAAGGGGTGAGAAAGTATACAAAAATGTTAAAGTTACTTCTTCTTCACTGGGTTCCGTTACTCGAGATGAGTCAAGAAAAGCACTCGGAGAACAAAAGTACATTAAGAACTAGCCAAGGCACTAGAATCCTTTTTACAAGAGAGAGAAAGAAAGAAAAGCCCGGGGCATATTCATTTTTTCTTTAAGGGAAACTAAAACCTCTGATGTGGGAAAAACTAGATTTAGGGTTGTACTTTCAAATATATTAGAAGCCTATAGAAAAGACTGAAAATAAGTTGGTAGTATTTCCCTTTGCAGTGTGTTCACTTGTCCTTAGTTTGAACGGTGGTGTGCTTCAATCAGGGAATTAAAAGACACTTGCTCCTTGGAAGAAAAGCTATGACAAACCTAGACAGTATATTAAAAAGTAGAGATATTACTTTGCCAACAAAGGTCTGTCTAGTCAAAGCTATGATTTTTCCAGTGGTCATGTGTAGAATGGATGTGATAGTTGGACCATAAAGAAAGATGAGCATCAAAGAATTGATACTTCTGAGCTGTGGTGTTCGGAAAGACTCTTAAGAGTCCCTTGGACAGCAAGGAGATCAAACCAGTCAATCCTAAAGGAAATCAGTCCTAAATATTCATTAGAAGGACTGATGCTGAAGCTGAGACTCCAATACTTTGGCCACCTGATGCAAAGAATGGACTCATTGGAGAAGACCCTGATGCCAGGAAAGACTGAAGGCAGGAGGAGAAGGTGACGACAGAAGATGAAATGGTTTAATGGCATCACCAACTCGATGGACATGAGTTTGAGCAAGCTCCGGGAGTTGGTGATGGACAGGGAAACCTGGCATGCTGTAGTCCACAGTGTTGCAAAGAGTTGGACAGACTGAGCGACTGAACTGAACTGTGCTTCAGTTTATTTTTTTCCCCTTCTACAGAATGCAATTAAGGAAGCATCACTACTAGACTGAGCCTTCCCTTATATTAATCCTCTATAATAATGAAAAAGCAGTCATAGGGAAAAGGAGATTAAAGTTAAAAGGCTTAGTTAAACCCTAAAACTACAGGTTGAATAAACATAACTATAGTTCTGTGACTGAAGAAAGACCTTTGCATGAAGCTAATAGATGAAGATGTGTTACAGAAACTTTATGCTCAGAGTCAGTTCATCATGCAATAGATTTAATTAAAAGTCTATCATGCTGCATGGCTAAACATATTAGCATAAACGGAACTATCCCCAGATTGGAAAAAATATACATCAGGCCAAAAAAATCTGGATGGTTTTCACAAAGAGTTAGGCTCAATGTGGAAAATCTAAGTAAAAAGTATTCTTTCTTTATCTCATTGATGAATATTCTCTGTCATCAGAGTTTCCATCCCAGAAGTCAAGATGAAATTAGAAAGCTGAGAACAATTATAAAAGTTGGTAAAAATTCTAGCAGGTATATATTTTCAAAACCTGATTTTTGTAAGCTCCTCTCTCAAAGCAATCTCTCAATGTCACTGCCTTTATAATGCATCTAACTGGAGAATTCCAAAACAGCTGGTTTTTCCTGAGACAATGATGTATAAGGATCTCTGATAAAGCATTTCCTAATAACTAGATGCATTCCTGAATTGTTGAATCATTACCATCAAAACAAAACTCAGCACTCAGAGACATATGCTTTTCTTCTGTAGTCTCCCCTACTCTTTGCATTTTTGATGACTATCTTCATGATTATTCCCAGCTTTGATCTTCCAGTGTTTTCCTACAGGAGCATTATTGGAATTTTATGGAAGATGATTCTTCACTGTTCAAGACAGTCTACAACACTGTAGGAGATTAATAGTCTGAGCCCTTGCTCACTAACTTGAGTAATATCTCCCAGTTATTCTAACCTTACAAATTCTCCCCCACATTTCCAAATACCAAGAACCACTGTACCTCAGGCATATGTTTCTATATGGACAATGCTCTGTCTCACAGCCCCAAAAGGCAACTTACCTTCTTGTGGCTGGGACACCAGACTTCTTACTCCTAAGACCAAGGTTTCTCTCCAGGGCTGTATTTATCTTTGCTGAAGGCAAGCTTCCTTCTAACAGGGGTCCATTCTTACCTCTGAAAGTGACTGTTGTTATGTAGTGCTTTCTTATTTGGATTCACAGATAAATATGGAAGAAAGGGCTTTCCTTGGTGGTTCCCAGTGGTAAAGAATCCACCTGCCGAGGCAGGAGACACAGGTTGGATCTCTGATGGGGAGGATCCCATATGCCATGAAAAAACGAAGTCTGTGCACCACAACTATTGAGCCTGTGCTCCAGAGCCCAGGAACTGCAACCAGTGAGCCCTGAAGCCACAGTTACTGAAGGCTGTGTGCCTAGAACCGGTGCTCTGCAACAAGAGGAGCCACTGCGCTGAGGAGCTCATGTACCACAACTAGAGAGTAGCCCCTGCAACTCTCAAATAACGCTCCCTGCAACTAGAGAAAAGCCTGCATAGCAATGAGGACCCAGCAAAATCAAATAAATCAATCAAACTATTTTTTTAACTAGAAGTAGAATTTAATGTGTTTGCTTCCCCTAGGAGCTCACTTCCAGGTCATCTTAGCCCAGCCCTGCCCATACTCATCATATGCTAGCATTTCCTAACAGAAGGAACAAATGAAAGTATTTTCTGGATGTTGCTGTTATACTAATTCCATTCTTTGCAAGAAAAGGACTATTAAATTCTAGTAGGAGGAACTATTTTAGTGAGATCTTTTTCAGGCAATATATGTGGTATGTCCTTGAACACGACCTTGGCGAAATGCACGGACTTCAGAAGGCCTAGAGGAGAACTTCTGAGGCTCAGAAAACTTTTCAAGGAAAGAGACGAAAAGCTGCCCAGTAGACCATAGGGAGAAATTAGGGATCAGGAAGAATGTAGGCCACTCTGATGCCCCTTAGACCATATGTCATCAATCCTGCTAAGGCCTTGGAGAACTTGTTTGGTACATTCATGTCCCTTATGATGGAGGGCCTGTCAATTCTCAGCTTCAGACTACTCAAGAGTTTTCCATTGCTTAGGTTATTCAGCATAAGAACACAGATATCTAAGAAAATTCTTAAGTCCCCATGAGGTTTGGAGAGAGGGAAAATTTTTTTTCTATGCACAGGTGATAAGCTTGGCATGAAGAATAAAACACAGATTAGAATAACACTGAAAAAAATGAAAGAAATCATCCTCAGTTCCACTTAATTCCAAAAACTATTTTTTAGTTTTTTCATATACTTTCCATATCTTATCTATATTTACAATCATAGTTTACATGTCACTATGTACTGTGTTTTTTAAAAAATTACATTTTCTATATTCTTACTTTGTTTACATAATTATTATATATCTAATGGTTGGACTGCAGTTCTTGTTGATATACTGTAATTAACTACATTATCTTCTTATTGTTGAATAGTTAATGTTTTTCTTTTTCAGTGTTTTTTCCCCTACTACAGATAGAAACATCTGTCCTACATCTGTCAAAATATTTCCTTAGGAAAAATTCTCTAGCATGGAATTGCTTGGTCAAAGGACATGAATGTCTTTGCAGCTTTTACTAAATATTATTTTATTTCTTTGAAAAGGAGATATGCTGATTTGAAATGCTCTCTGCTACATATTTTTATCTAAACTTTACTCTCACCTCAGGTAACATAAAATGGTTAAGTTTGAATCACATTCTAGGTTACTAGCAAGAGCATCTATCTTTCATTAAGCTAAACTTGAATTCTCTCATCTCTCTTTTGCAATTCTCTCTCAAAGCTAAAAGCATAACAGCAACAGCAGTTTTTGAGTTGCTTATTGCTTTCATCCAGAGTTAAGTCAAAATACAGAGGAAAAAACTCAAGGAAGCAGAAGAAACAAATGCTCTCTGTATTTGGATGATCATTTTTCTTGACCTTCTCCTATGATATAAGAAAAAAAACCTTAAATATTTTGCAAAAAGCCTATGTAATAGTTTAATAAGCCGACATAAGAAGCTAATGCTTCTTTGGCTTCACAAAATAGAAATTTACTCTAGTTACTCAAAGAATCTATAGGAAGGGTATTAGTGAATCAAATGAAATTCTAGGAAGATCTGGGTCAAAGGGTCTATCCTTAGGATACATTTTATTGCAAACAACCAAAAATATGACTAAGAGTGGCTTTAGAAAAAAGGACATTTAATTCTCCAACAAAATAACATTCCACATAGTCCAGGGCTGGTTCAGCCACTTAACAATGTCATCAAGGAGGCAGATTCTCATCCTATCATTTTACCAGCCTCTGTGTGCCAGTCAATCCTGTGCTTGATTGCCTCATGGCCACAAAATAGCTGCCTTAAGACCAGGCTCTCCAGTTAAAGGCAGGAAGCAGAGGGTAAGGATGGTAGCGGATGGTGGCGAGGGCAGAGAGAAACATTATTTGTTCTCATTTTCTCAAAGAGCAATAAGTACTTTACAGAAGACCCTCAGCAGACTTCCAACTATGTCTCATTGACAGAACTGAGTCTATGATTGTCATTGAATAGAACTGGGTTGTAGGTTTATGATCATCTCTAGACTGGAATCTCATTTTTCATGTACTCAAGCAATCATCAGCTGATGCTGGAGGGAAACTGTGGTGTGTGATAGTGGATACGAATGGAAAGTATGCCTCTTGATGGACAACCAGAGTGTCTGCCTCACACAGGACCAGGGAGTTTGTGAACCTCACTTTCTTCTAACAATAGGTGTCCACTGGCAGGAAACGCTAATGTCTTTTTCCTCCTTGTCTCAAATGCCAAAGGTCTAAGAGAAAGACTCACTGGCTCTACTTGGCTTATCAGGTAGAATCTCAAAGTGAAGGCACTGCTCTGGTGCCTACACTGATAACATCAGTCCTCAAAAAGTGGGAATTGGAGACTTCCCTGGTGGCCCAGTGGTTAAGATGCCTCACTCCCAATGCACAGGGCCAGGGTTTGATCCCTGGTCAAGGGACTAGATCTCACATGCTGCAACTAAGAGCCCACATTCCATAAACTGAGACCCAGCACAGGCAAATAAATAAATAAATAACTTTTAAAATGGGAATTGCCTCAACCTGGAGATAAACACAATGGACACCCTTTATGTCTACGTTAAATGAAATACTATCAAAAGGTACATACTGAATTGCTAACTTGTAGAAGGAATTGTGCAGAACCCTATGGGGATACAATCTGTGAGCTTTGGTCCTTGCCCCCAAAGAGACTGTGGTCTATTTCGGGAGAAGTCAGGGTAAGTAGCACAACAAGGAGAAGATGAGAGCTGATGCTAAAGTACAGACATTAAATGTTTCACCCCCAACAAGCTCTGCCGGAGATAATCAGATAGAAAATACTTCAGGAAAAGGAAGGAAAGGCCTGGAGATGTTTAACTAACCCAAGCTGGACCATAAAGAAAGCTGAGTGACAAAAAAATTGATGCTTTTGAACTGTGGTGCTGGAGAAGACTCTTAAGAGTCCCTTAGACAGCAAAGAGATCAAACCAGTTAATCTTAAAGGAAATCAGCCCTGAATATTCACTGGTAGGACTAATGCTGAAGCTGAAACTCCAATACTGTGGCCACCTGATGTGAAGAGCTGACTCATTGGGAAAGACCCTGATGCTGGGAAAGATTGAGGGCAGGAGGAGAAGGGGACAACAGAGAATGAGATGGTTGGATGGCATCACCGACTCAATAGACATGAGTTTGAACAAACTCTGGGAGATAGTGAAGATAGTAATCGTGAAGAACAGGGAAGCCTGGCGTGCTGCAGTCCATGGGGTTACAAAGAGTCGGACACGACTCAGTGACTGAACAACAACAACAAAAGCCTTCAGGTAGTTCGCTCTGCCACAGCTCTTTATTGGTCACCCCTGACCCCAGGGTCACAGCCTCTTCTGATGTTTACATCCCATCATTTTGGTGGCAAGGCCCAATGGTGTGGCCTTGCCAATTGCATCCAGAGACGCTTTCCTCAGACAGCCTTCAACTTCTCCATCTTGCGCCTTTCTCAAGATGTTCATGTCTAACTCCTTCATCCCCACTCCCACACCCTCACTTTCTGAGTGGTTAGTGAGTACCCTAACTACTACTAAGGGCAAAGGCGTTTAAATCTTTTTTTCTAGCCACAAAATAAGTATATCATGTAGGATGCAGTTAATGATTCTGGCTCCTGGTCTGCTGTGTGATAAACGGCAAGCCACCTAACCTTTCTGTGCTGAAGAAATCATTTAAAGAAAAGCAATATGATTTGTCTTCCCTACCTTTTCAACCAAATTCCTGATGAAAAATCAGTGAGATGGCCCCAAAACACTCAGTAATATTTTAGCAAAATATTTTATGGAAATGTGTCGCTCTTTTATAAGAAAATAGCAATTCAATTGGATTTGTTATATATTCTCTCTTTTTGAGAGAGTTAACAGCCCGTCAGTTGGAAAATCAAATTACTGAAGTTTATACAGTTTCTCTTGATCACTGGAGAATTCAGTAACACTGTGAATCCAATTAAGGAAAAAGAATGTTCACACCCTTAAATGAATTACAATCAGCAAGACTAAGATCTAATTAGAAATGCTGCTACCATCTGAGATTACTTATGAGCCCAAAACACATTGCTTAAACCAAAACAAAGAGACTCCCAAAGGCCCTGGAATAGTTTTTGGGTTGAAAACTTGGTTCATATTTTCCCTCCAGACTTAGCACCCAGAGCTGGATCTACTGTCATCCCAGAGAGGTTCTTGTTTTTAAATCACTACATGTTATTCAGGACTTTCTGCAGGAAGCAGATCCTTAGTAACAGGAAGATTTTGTAAGAATTTTTCCTTTGAAGAAAAAGAATATAAGCCAGGAAAATGAGGGTACACTCCAGAGACGGAATCTACCATCCATTAGATTGCATTATTTCCAGAAGAGCTGAAAACCACTTCCTGTGTAAAGTCTTCCTTGATCCCATAAATCAGTAATTAACTTCTCTTTGATGGGGACTACCAGGGCTGATCATTTTAATCGCTTTCTATTAATAGCATTTATTTGAATGACTTACACCACCATTAGTTATTTCCCCATGAATCCTCCTCATCAAAGGTGTAAGTTCTTGAGAAGACAAGCAGTTCTTCCACATTCAGGACTCATTCTCACCCCCACCAGTATCTGCAATAGTTAATTATTTTTTTTACATATTTACTTTTCTTTTAATTGAAGTATAATTGATACTTCAAAGTATAATACTGTATGTGATAGGTGTACAGTATAGAGATACATGATTTTCAAAAGTTATATTGCATTTATAGTTCTTATAAAATTTATATTCCCCATGTTATACGATACATTCTTGTGGCTTATTTTATACCGAATAATTTGTTTATGGTCTATTTTCCCACTAGAGAGTGAGTAAGAGTGTTAGTTGCTCAGTCCTGTCCGACTCCGCAACCCCATGGATTGTAGCCTG
Organism: Dama dama; assembly: GCF_033118175.1. Taxonomy (NCBI): domain Eukaryota; kingdom Metazoa; phylum Chordata; class Mammalia; order Artiodactyla; family Cervidae; genus Dama; species Dama dama. The sequence goes on from NC_083685.1 coordinate 55,807,180, forward strand.
CCAGGCTCCTCTGTCCATGGGATTTTCCAGGCAAGATACTGGAGTGGGTTGCCATTTCCTACCCTGGGGGATCTCCCAACCCAGGGATTGAACCTGGGTCTCCTGCACTGCAGGAGGAGTCTTTACATTCTGAGCCACTAGGGAAGCTCTCTCCCACTAGAAAGTAAGCTTAGTAAGAGAAGGAACATGTTCTACTATTAGAAGAGTACACCTCAGTGGGATAGCTAATTATTAAATAAGAATAATCACTGTGTATCGGGCACTGTGATGGCTACTGGAGAGAAAATGGATAGCAAAGTTATTACAGTTCTCTTCATCCACTGCTTAAAGTCTAGATGAGTAAGCAATATGATTCAATGAGCAACAACAGCAAAATGCCGTGCATCCTGTGATTGGGCTCGAGGTTTCCAGGGAGGGTTCATTTCGATGGCTTGCCTGCATCATGAACGCCTCCAAGTAAAATGAAGTGTGGTTCATTTGGTGGAGGGTGGTCCCCAGGCCTGGGTGTTGAGTGAGTCTTGGGGCAGAGGGCTGTGGTGGGATGCCCCTGTCAGTGTCCCTGGTGGCCTTAGTATCTCCGGGCAGAGGAGAGACTGGGGCCCATGGGACTAAAGAGGCTTCCCAAGCAGCCTGTACCACACACCTAGCCAGCAGAGAGCATGGGGAACGCCAGAGCACTGATAAACCAAGCCCACTAAAATAACGCCGTAAAGGCTATAGGAACGAAACTGTCATTGGACCCATAGACCACAAAAACGAGCCAAAAGCTGCATGCTAAACCCAAACAGGGCGGTGGTGGTGGTGTAGTCGCAAGGCGTGATCGACTCTTGTGACCCCATGGACTGTAGCCCGCCACGTTCCTCTGTCCATGGAATTCTCCAGGCAAGAATGCTGGAGTGGATTGCCATTTCCCTCTCCAGAGGATCTTCCCGACCCAGGAATCGAACCCAGGTCTCCTGCTTTGTAGGCAGATTCTTTACCAACTGAGCTATGAGGGAAGCCCCAAACAGGGTAAATGCCTGCTAAAACAAAAGATTTAAATGGGATCCAGAGGATTACCAACATAATTGGCAAAATGTCCAGGATACAATTGAGAATCACCATCATACCGAGAACCAGGAAAATTACAACTTAAATAAGAAAAGGCAATCAGCTGATGGTAACACCAAGAGAAATCAAAGGTAGGAGTTATCTGACAAGGATTTTAAAACAGAATCATAAAAATGCTTAATCAATAACAAATTCTCTTGAAATAAATGAAAAAAAAAATAGGAAAACTAAGCAAAGAAAAAAATTATTTAAAAAGGAATAAATAGAAATTGTAGAACTGAAAAATACAGTAACAGAAATTTAAAAACCCACTGGATGTACTAATAGTAAAGATGACAGAGATCAGAAATAGTGAACTTCAAGCAACTACTTGTGGGACGATAATAAAAAAAATTCAACATTCTTACTATTGTAGTTGCATAGGGACCAGAGAAACACTATAGAGCTGAAAGAGCATTGGAAGAAATAATGAATGAAAATGTACCAAACTTGGCAAAAAATTCAAGTCTTCACAGAGGATGGAGGGCTAAGCTAAGTGTTCTTAGACTTGACATCAGAAGCACAATCCATGATAGGTAAATTGGACCTCATGAAATTTAAAAACTTGTTCTGTGAAAACCCATATGAAGATGAACAGACAAGCTATAGAATCGGAGAAAATATTTGCAAGGTACATATTCAACAAAGGACTAGTATCTAGGATACATAAGGAATTCTCAAAACTCAATAGAAAAGAAAAAACACGCATCAAGGAAATGGGTAAAAACCATGAACAGACATTTCACAGAGGAGGAGAAACAGATGGCATATAAGCACATGAAAAGATGCTCAGTATCATTAGCTTTTAGGGGAACATAAAACCAAAATGAGCTATTGTAGCTGCCAGAACAACTAAGATAAAAAACAAAATAGTGACAACATCAAATCTGGCAAGGATGTGGAGAAACTGGATCAGGCATGCTGTGTTGTGCTAAGTCGCTTCAGCCATGTCCAACTCTTTGCAACCCCATGGACCACAGCCCATCAGGCTCCTCTGTCCATGAGATTCTCCTGGCAAGAATACTGGAGTGAGTTGCCATGCCCTCCTCCAGGGGATCTTTCCAACCCAGGGATCAAACCTGTGTCTCTAAAGTCTCCTGCACTGGTAGGTAAAGCCTCTTTACCACTAGTGCCACTGGGGAAGCCCTGGATCGGGATCAGTTCAGTTTAGTTCAGTCACTCAGTCGTGTCCAACTTCTTTGCGACCCCATGGACTGCAGCACGCCAACCTCCCCGTCCATCATCAATTCCCAGAGTTTACTCAAACTCACGTCCATTGAGTCAGTGATGCCATCCAGCCATCTCATCCTCTGTCATCCCTTTCTCCTCTTGCCTTCAATCTTTCAAAGCATCAGGGTCTTTTCAAATGAGTCAGTTCTTCACATCAGGTGGCCAAAGTATTGGAGTTTCAGCTTCAGCATCAGTCCTATTTCCTTTAGGATGGACTGGTTGGATCTCCTCGCAGTCCAAGGGACTCTCAAGAGTCTGCTCCAACACCACAGTTCAAAAGCATCAATTTTTGGTGTTCAGCTCTCTTTACAGTCCAATTCTTACATCTATGCATGACTACTGGAAAAACCATAGCTTTAACTAGACAGACCTTTGTTGGCAAAGTAATGTCTCTGCTTTTTAATATGCTGTCTAGGTTGGTCATAATTTTCCTTCCAAGGAACAAGGGTCTTTTAATTTCATGGCTGCAGTCACCATCTGCAGTGATCTTGGAGCCCAAGAAAATAAAGTCTGTCACTGTTTCCACTGTTTCCCCATTTATTTGCCATGAAGTGATGGGACCAGATGCCATGATCTTAGTTTTCTAAATGTTGAGCTTTAAGTCAACTTTTTCACTCTCCTCTTTCACTTTCAGCAAGAGGCTCTTTAGTCCTTCTTTGCTTTCTGCCATAAGGGTGGTGTCATCTGCATATCTGAGGTTATTGATATTTCTCCCAACAATCTTCATTCCAGCTTGTGCTTCATCCAGCCCAGCATTTCTCATGATGTACTCTGCATATAAGTTAAATAAGCAGGGTGACAATATACAGCCTTGACGTACTCCTTTCCCGATTTGGAACCAGTCTGTTGGTCTATGTCCAGTTCTAACTCTTGCTCCTTGACCTGCATACAGATTTCTCAGGAGGCAGGTAAGGTGGTCTGGTATTCCCATCTCTCGAAGAATTTTCCACAGTTCATTGTCATCCACACAGTCAAAGGCTTTGGCATAGGCAGTAAAGCAGAAATATATGTTTTTCTTGAATTATCTTGCTTTTTCAATGACCCAGTGGATGTGGGCAATTTGATCTCTGGTTCTTCTGTCTTTTCTAAATCCAGCTTGAACATCTGGAAGTTCACAGTTCACATACTATTGAAGCCTGGCTTGGAGAATTTTGAGCATTACTTTTCTAGCATGTGAGATGAGTGCAATTGTGCAGTAGTTTGAATATTCTTTGGCGTTGCCCTTCTTTGGGGTTGGAATGAAAACTGACCTTTTCCAGTACTGTGCCCACTGCTGAGTTTTCCAAATTTTTGGCTAAGATCAAGTGTACGATCAGGCATACCTTAATGTAAATTTAGGGAGTATTGTCCATATGCTGATTAGTAGCCTCAGCTGCAGGAAAAAAAAAGTGCTGTTTAGCAAGAAGAAGCTGCAATTAACTTTCTACCAAGCCTGTTAGCCAGAGTAGGAGAGAATAAAGTTAAAGAATGTCACCTTCCCTTAACCAAGCTGCATTTCAAGTACAAAAAGCTGCTCAAGTATGCAGGTAACACCTTAAAACAAAAACAGACTGGAAAAAGGGTACAGAAAACAGCACGTGAATTTTGAACCTGAACATAACCCAAGAGTTAGCATCATACTCTCAGGAGAGGGGACAGGTGGTTCGGTCTTGGGACAGATTGTGAAGACTGAGTGGCCTAGACAGCATGGGGGATCTCTATATTTCAAACCAGACAATCTGCTCATTAGCAGCCAACCTTTGGGAAACTACATCAAACTAGCAGAAGGCAGACCTAAGGAAGGCTAGCCCAAACTTTAGAAAGTAAAAGCCACAGTAGTAAAACTGAGTCTAGGGATTTCCCTGGTGGTCCAGTGGCTAAGACTCTGTGCTCCCAAGGCCGGGGACCGGGAGTTTGATCCCTGGTCAAGGAACTAACAGTTTGCATGCCACAACTAAAAGATCCTGTGTGTGGTAATTAAGATGTGTTGCAGTGAAATAAATACATAAAATAAATAAAAATAACTTTTTAAAAATCTGAGTCTATACAAGACATACAATCTCTATAAATGATTCCCTGGTGGCTCAGATGGTAACTTATCCACCTATAATGCAGAAGACCGGGGTTTGATTCCTGGGTCAGGAACATCCCCTGGAGAAGTGAATGGCAACCCACTCCAGTATTCTTGCCTGGAGAATCCCATGGTTAAAGGAAACTGGTGAGCTACAGTCCATGGGTTCACAAAGAGCAGGACACAGTTGAGCAACTAGCACTTTCACTTTCTTAAATGATTTGTAATTTCCTGAGAATTCTAGTAAAAGTAAGTGTACACACAGAGAGAACACATAGAGAAGACATGCAGTGGCAGCCTCGCAAGTTGAAGGCTGACCCAGACACACCAGCTCTGCACTTGGCAATCTTTGCCTAGGATTAGGTCTGCTCCTCAGCTTTCCCACAAAAGGCAACCAGACAGGGCCCAGCTCTGCTGCATGTTGACTCAGAGCCTCACTGAACCATTTCACCTCCTGCTACCTCACTGCAGGGAGAGTCCTGATTATATGGGTACATGGGACCCAGGAGACCTGGAAGAAATAGGAGGGGGAGATAATCAACACATCTTCTGATTGCTGTGCCCAAAATATAAACATGATTAGAACAGTTTTGGTGGGGCTTCCCTGGTGGCTCAGTGGCAAAGAATCCACCTGCCAATGCAGGAGACACGGGTTCAGTTCCTGATGTGGGAAGATCCCACATGCCGTGGAGCAACTAAGCCTATGCACAACTATGGAGCCTGTGTTCTAGAGCCTGGGAGCCTCAACTATTGAAGACCACACACCCTAGATCCCATGCTCCACAATAAGAGAAGCCACCACAATGAGATGCCTGCACACAACTAGAGAGTAGCCTCTGCTTGCCACAACTAGAGAAAGCCCACATGCAGCTATGAAAACCCAGTATAGCCAATAATAAAAAATTGAAAAAAAAAAAACTGCAAAAGCATTCATTCAAGCAGCCTAGCACAGTTTAAGAGGAAATCAGAATTAGAAATCAGAGGGAACGTCCTTTGCTTCACCGTAAGCCAGACCATCTTAATAGGACTTATGGTTAGATTGTGACCTCATGGTTTTCAAGATGAGGCCATTCATAGGTGTGGCTTCCTGGGATGAAGATCTTAGCACATTCTTCCACCCAATTATGCTTCTAAAAACCAGAGCTCTTCATTTAGGAAAAAAAGAAAATCTAGGGTAATGATTAACTGTTATTTCCAAATGCCAAATTTATATTGAAAGCAAAATCAGTATAACAGTTAAAGAACGTTTAACGCAACCAAGATCTTTTCTCAGATTCCCTTCCTTGTTATTACTGGTTGGCTGAAATCTACTTACCATCATCAGACTTGGTTTCTCCCTAACTGACCCTGAGTCTTCTTTCCACTCTAGGCCCTCTTAGGCCTTTTCAGTGTCAGGGTAGTGACAAAAGCCACAGCACTTCCCACCTGACCACAGCCTCTTGGTCTTATCCTGAAATGCAGGCCGGCAGGCCTGAGAAAGTAACTGGTCTACCAGATGTTCCTTTAAAATGGCTGTTCCATTTCTGTCTCCCTTGGGGTTCTTGCAGGTGGCTGGATGGAAAAAAGGAAGAAGCTACTTAGTTGCACAATACCCTGAATTCCAGATACTTCCTTCTGCCTTTTCTCCCTAGCCCCAGTCTTCCTGACATTGGCCCTCTTCTAAACCTTTCCTGCTTTATGATTTTCTTTCTTTTTTATTTTTCTTTTTCTGGGCACACCGCTGGGCATGTGGGATTGGGCATGTGGGCACGGGCATTGGTTCCCTGACCAGGTATCCAACCCGTATCCCCTGCAGAATCTTAACCATTGGACCACTTGGGAAGCCCCCCTGCTTTATGATGTTCTAATCTGAGAAAACTGCCAAGAACCTCCTTTCCTTCTTAACTTCTTAAAACATTAGCAAAGATGTTCTTATGATGCAACAAGCCATCAGCACTTTCTCATCTTGTTTTTAAAGTTCTTCAAAAAACTATTGCTTAATTTGCTTTAGCAAAACTTCTTAACCAAATATTGAAAACTATATTTAAATAAACACAGAGATTTTCATTACGGGGACTAGTGGTCTACACATGGAAGTCTAAAATTTGTAAAAACATCTCTGTTTTTTTCCTTTACTTTCAAATGATATTTATTTCTATTTTCCTTAAAAGATTAGATTTTTACATTTATCTCTAAATTCTCTGAAGATAATTTTGGCATATGATACAATATATTTTGATATGATGAAGGTTTAAAATCTTTGTTACATGTTTCACTATAAAAGCTATATGTGTTGGGGACTTCCCTGGTGGTTCAGTGGCTAAGACTCTCTGCTTCCAATGCAGGGGGCCCGGGTTCATACCCTGGTCAGGGAACAAGATCCCATGTGCTGTAACTAAGTCTCTGTAACTAAGACCTCATGCAGTCAAATAAATAAATAAATATATATTTAAAAAAAAAATAAAAGCTATATGTGTTCATCACAAAATGTAACACATAAAGAAATTTACAAAGTAAAAAGGGAAGGATGCTCCTTTTTCCACCTCCCAAAACTGCGTTAAAAAAACCAAATTTGTAATTAGTCTCCAACTAATAAAAAATAAATAAATAAATAAATAAAAATAAAATAAAATGTTAAAAAAAAAAAAAACAAATTTTAAGTTTCTTAAAGAAAACTTAACCTAAAGTATATATAATTACTTTTCCTATTATTTTTACCTTTAAGACATTTTCCTATGCATATACAAATCTAACATGGATAAATGCATGTCTATGTACCAATTAAACAAATAAAATGTATATGCACATATAAAACATTTTAAACAAAATACAGTTAGGTGACATGCCACTTAATAGTTCATGAATATCTTATCTCATGGGTACTTTGAGGTCTACTTCATGTTACTCAACTTCAGAGTTTTACATATTATGGATTTGCTAAGATTCAACAAGCAACTTCTGAATGTACCTTTACACTGTTGATAATATGAAGCTATTACAAATACCATTACAATCACTGTCCTTAGACATATATCCTTATTCATCTGTACGAATATTCCTTTTCTGGATAAATTCCAAAGTACAGAATTGTGACTCAAGGGCATACATACTTTAAATATTGATAGACGCTTTCAAAACTGCCCAACAAAAAAGATGACTTCAATATATACTACCAGCAACTAACTATGAGAATACCTGAAGAATAAGGTTGTAAATGAGTCATTACACAGGGAAAGAAGAGATAAGCATAAAACTAGAGGCTCTTATAAAACTACTTTTGAAAATACAAAATAATGTAAAAATAAAGACAAGTATGATTTTAAAGGTATAGTATTTCAGTAAATATGAATTTCTTTAAAAAAAATAATGTAGGTTCTATACATTTGTCAACAAGATACAGTTTTGCACCATTATAAAAATAAACGTTATGAGTAAAAAAGGACTGACGGAGGATATTGATCTACATTTTAAAACACTAGAGACTAACCACCAATTTCAAATCATAAAATTTATTTTGGATCCTGGTTGGAAAAAACAGCTAAAAAAGATGTTCTGAGTGGTAACTGAGGAAATTTGAAAATAAACTAGGTATAAGACTATATTATAAAGCTATTGTTAATTGTCTTAAGCACAATAATGATATGATGGAAGAATGTGATTCTCAGGAGGTGCATGGTGAAGAATTACGGTCATGATGTCTGCAATTTACTTTTAAATGGTCCGTTGTGGCAAAATGTACCCTTGTTTGAATCTAGAGAGAAGTGTTCACTGCCCTACTGTTTCAACTTTTCTGTGGGATCTAAAATTCTTTAAACAGAAAATCAAAGAAAGAGGGAATAAAAGGGTGAAGTTGTGGATCCAGTTTTTACAATTTTATTTCATTATGTTAGATTCTCTGAGGGGAAAGAGAGGTGCTTTGGGGGAACCCATATTGATTTAGATCTCTAAGGTTATTTTTTTTAGTTACCATTTCTGTGTCCTCAGTATTAGGTAACTTAGGTTTGCAAGGAACAAAACATCTCCCTGACCACTAGCTGTGCCTCCCAAATAAACAGCATTGAGGGAACTCCCTCACGTCCAGTGGTTAGGATTCTGTGCTTTCACTGCCAAGGGCCAAGGTTCAATACTTGGTAGGGGAACAAAGATTCTGCAAGTCTCACCGTGCAGCCAAAAAATAAATAAATAAATTTGGGGTTGACCAAAAAGCTCACTCCAGTTTTCCATAAGATAGTATGGAAAAATCCAAGCAACCTTTTTGGCCAATCCAATACACAGCATTTATCCCAAGGGGGTGAACCTACAGGAGAGCAGACCACCATAGCTGTCATCATATACAGAGGCAGAATATTGTGACTTCTGACAACTCTCTAAATGCCAAGTCTAACTCCAACGAGTGGTCCAAGCAGAAGATGATCTAGCTCATCAGCACTCAGGTCAAAATTACTTAACTTGTCCAGACTATTTTCAATGTCCATTTGTTAGTGAATTTGATGGGCTGATGACAGTTGCATCCAGTCCTGGCTGAGTCAACCTTTCTGGCTTTTCAGACACTTAATGGCAATACAGTAGGAATCAGCTCTTAAAATAACTCTGACAAACAACCTGCCACAAGATTAATAGCATTTCGTTATGAACACAAAACTTGGAGAAAAAACACATATGTATACATTATTAATTAAGGGTTTCCCAGGGGACGCTATGGTAAAGAACCCACCTGCTGATATAGGAGACATAAGAGATGCGGGCTTAATCCCTGGGTCCAGAAGACCCCCTGGAGAAAGAAATGGCAACTCACTCCAGTACTCTTGCCTGGAGAATTCCATGGACAGCAGAGCCTGGTGGGCTACAGTCCACGGGGTTGCAAAGAGTCGGACAGGACTGAAGTGACTTAGCACAGAATTCAGCACATTATTAATTATCCATTTATATATGTATTCAGTCAGTTCAGTTCAGTTCAGTCACTCAGTCGTGTCCGATTCTTTGGGACCCCATGAATCGCAGCACGCCAGGCCTCCCTGTCCACCACCAACTCCCAGAGTTTACTCAAACTCATGTCCATTGGGTTGGTGATGCCATCCAGCCATCTCATCTTCTGTCATCCCCTTTTCCTCCTGCGCCCAATCCCTCCCAGCTTCAGGGTCTTTTCCAATGAAACAACTCTTCGCATGAGGTGGCCAAAGTATTGGAGTTTCAGCTTCAGCATCAGTCCTGCCAATGAACACCCAGGACTGATCTCCTTCAGGATGGACTGGTTGGATCTCCTTGCAGTCCAAGGGACTCTCAAGAGTCTTCTCCAACACCACAGTTCAAAAGCATCAATTCTTCGGCACTCAGCTTTCTTCACAGTCCACTCTCACATCCATACATGACCACTGGAAAAACCGTAGCCTTGACTAGACGGACCTTTGTTGGCAAAGTAATGTCTCTGCTTTTTAATATGCTATCTAGGTTGGTCATAACTTTCCTTCCAAGGAGTAAGTGTCTTTTAATTTCATGGCTGCAATCACCATCTGCTGTGATTTTGGAGCCCAAAAAGCAAAGTCTGACACTGCTTCCACTGTTTCCCCATCTATTTGCCATGAAGTGATGGGACCAGATGCCATGATCTTAGTTTTCTGAATGTTGAGCTTTTAGCCAACTTTTTCATTCTCCTCTTTCACTTTCATCAAGAGGCTTTTTAGTTCCTCTTCACTTTCTGCCATAAGGGTGGTGTCATCTGCATATCTGAGGTTATTGATATTTATTCCAGCAATCTTGATTCCAGCTTGTGCTTCTTCCAGCCCAGCGTTTCTCATGATATACTCTGCATAGAAGGTAAATAAGCAGGGTGACAATATACAGCCTTGACGTACTCCTTTTCCTATTTGGAACCAGTCTGCTGTTCCATGTCCGGTTCTAACTGTTGCTTCCTGACCTGCCAAGAGGCAGGTCAGGTGGTCTGGTATTCCCATCTCTTTCAGAATTTTCCACAGTTTATTGTGATCCACAGAGTTGAATGCTTTGACATAGTCAATAAAGCAGAAATAGATGTTTTTCACACATGTATATACTGTACACATATATACATATATATGCATATATACACACACATCTGTATTATATCTTGCCTTTGCTACCTTTACTTAACAATTACTTTTAATGTTTTTAAATTTTTTTTCAGGTAACTAGTTCTTTCTTAATTATCTCGGTAGTAAGAAGCATCAGAAACATCCATACTGTAGAGTGATGACATTTGGTACAGCAGTCATTTTTTTAATTCAGAAAATTCACTTATTTTTCTTAATTATCACTGTACTTTGAAAAGGTAATAAAGTTTTTTAGCAATATTTCTAGACTTGTTTATAGCTAAGAACCTGGAAGGCTAAGGGAGAGAAAATGATTTGCCAAACAAAATTCGAGGGGCAGCTAAACATTCAAAAGAAACTTAAAACTCAGATAACATCTGTCCACATGACAGGAAATGACCAAATATGGAGACAAACGGGGAGGGTATCTGACTCCTATTTCATTAGCTATCGTATATATCTGCCATCATGGATACTAGACTTTATTATACATTTTTTTCATCAAAAAAAAAAAAAAAGATGCAGTGGTCTTAATTCTATTTAGTATTGATTTCAGTTAAACTATACAGGAATAGTAAAATAAGCAAGGTGACAATATACATCCTTGACATACTCCTTTTCCAATTTGGGACCAGTCCATTGTTCCATGTCTGGTTCTAACTGTTGCATCCTCACCTGCTTACAGATTTCTCAGGTGCAGGTCAGGTGGTCTGGTATTCCCATCTCTTGAAGAATTTTCCACAGTTTGTTGTGATCCACACAGTCAAAGGCTTTGGCGTAGTCAGTAAAGCAGAAGTAGACGTTTCTCTGAAATTCTCTTGCCTTTTCTACGATCCAACAGATGTTGGCAATTTGATCTCTGCTTCCTCTGCCTCTTCTAAGTCTAGCTTGAATATCTGGAAGCTCACAGTTCATGTACTGTTGAAGGCTGGCTTGGAGAATTTTGAGCATTACTTTGCTAGCCTGTGAGATGAGTGCAATGGTCCAGTGGTTTGAGCATACTTTGGCATTGCCTTTCTTTGGGATTGGAATGAAAACTGACCTTTTTGAGTCCTGTGGGCACTGCTGAGTTTTCCAAATTTGCTGGCATATTTAGTGCAGCACTTTAACAGCATCATCTTTTAGGACTTGATTTAACTTATATGCATAGTCAATACCAAAATCAGATTGATTATATTCTTTGCAGCTGAAGATGGAGAAGCTCTTTACAGTCAGCAAAAACAAGACCAGCAGCTGACTGTGGCTCAGATCATGAACTCCTTATTGACAAATTCAGACTTAAACTGAACAAAGTAGGGAAAACCACTAGATCATTCAGGTATGACCTAAAGCAAATACCTTATGATTATACAGTGGAAGTAATAAATAGATTCAAGGAACTAGATCTGATAGACAGAGTACCTGAAGAACTATGGATGGAGGTTCATGACATTATATACGAGGTGGTGATCAAGACCATTCCCAAGAAAAAGAAATGCAAACAGACACAATGGTTGTCTGAGGAGGGCTTACAAATAGCTGAGAAAAGAAGAGAAGCTAAAGGCAAAGAAGAAAAGGAAAGATATACTCATTGAATGCAGAGTTCCAAAGAATAGCAAGGTGAGATGAGAAAGCCTTACTCAGTGATCAATGCAAAGAAATAGAGGAAGACAATAGAATGGAAAAGACTAGAGATCTCTTCAAGAAAATAAGAGCTACTAAGGCAACATTTCATGCAAAGATGGGCACAATAAAGGACAGAAATGGTATGGACCTAACAGAAGCAGAAGATATTAAGAAGATGTGGCAAGAATACACAGAAGAACTATACGAAAAAGATCTTTATGACCTAGATAACCACCATGGTGTGATCACTCACCTAGAGCCAGACATCTTGGAATGCGAAGTCAAGTGGGCCTTAGGAAGCATCACTACAAACAGAACTAGTGGAGGTGATGCAATTCCAGTTGAGCTATTTCAAATCCTAAAAGATGATGTTGGGAAAGTGCTGCACTCAATATGCCAGCAAATTTGGAAAACTCAGCAGCGGCCACAAGAATGGAAAAGATCGGTTTTCATTCCAATCCCAAAGAAGGGCAACGCCAAAGAATATTCAAACTACTGCACAACTGCACTCATTTCACATGCTAGCAAAACAATGCTCAAAATTCTCCAAGCCAGGCTTCAACAGTACACAAACCGTGAATTTCCAGATGTTCAAGCTGGATTTAGAAAAGGCAGAGGAACTAGAGATCAAATTGCCAACATCCATTGGATCATAGAAAAGGCAAGAGAATTCCAGAAAAACATCTACTTCTGCTGCATTGAAACGCCACAGTCTTTGACTGTGTGGATCACAATGAACTGTGGAAAATTCTTCAAGAGATGGGAATATGAGACCACCTTACCTGCCTCCTCAGAAATCTGTATGCAGGCCAAGAAGCAACAATTAGAAGTGGACATGTAACAATAGACAGGTTCCAAGTTGGGAAAAGAGTACGTCAAGGCTATATATTGTCACCCTGTTTATTTAACTTATATACAGAGTACATCATGTGAAATGCCCAGCTGGATGAAGCACAAGCTGGAATCAAGATTATCGGGAGAAATATCAATAATCTCAGATGTGCAGATGACACCACCTTTATGGCAGAAAGTGAAGAGTAAATAAAGAGACTTTTGATGAAAATGAAAGAGAGTGAAAAAGCTGGCTTAAAATTCAACATTCAAAAAACAAATATCATGGCATCTAGTCCCATTACTTCACGGCAAATAGATGGGGAAACAATGGAAACAGTGAGAGATTTCATTTTCTTGGGCTCCAAAATCACTGCAGATGGTGACAGCAGCCATAAAATTAAAAGATGCTTGCTCCTTGGAAGAAAAGCTATGACCAACCTAGACAGCATATTAAAAAGCAGAGACATTACTTTCCCAACAAAAGTCCATCTAGTCAAAGCTCTAGTTTTTCCAGTAGTCATGTATGGATGTGAGAGTTGGACCATAAAGAAGGCTGAATGCCAAAAAATTGATGCTTTTGATGTTGTGGTGTTGGAGGAGACTCTTGAAAATCACTTGGACTGCAAGGAGATCAAACCATCAAACCATCCTAAAGGAAATCAGTCCTGAATATTCATTGGAAGGACTGATGCTGAAGCTGAAACTCCAATACTCTGGCCACCTGATTCAAAGAACTAACTCATTTGAAAAGACTCTAATGCTGGGAAAGATTGAAGGCAGGAGGAGAAGGGGACAATAGAGGATAAGATGGTTGGATGGCTTTACTGACAATGGATATGAGTTTGAGCAAGCTTCAGAAGTTTTTGATGGACAGGGAAACCTGGTGTGCTGCAGTCCATGGGGTCGCAAAGAGTTGGATATGACTGAGCAACTGAACTGACTGATGCAGGAACAGGGGCTTCCCTGATAGCTCAGTGGTAAAGAATCTGCCTCCAATGCAGGAGACCTGGGTTCAATCCCTGGTCTGGGAAGATACTTTGGAGTTGGGCATGGCAACCCACACTAGTACTCTTGCCTAGAGAATGCCATGGACAGAGGAGCCTGGTGACCTGTCTACAGTCCATAGGGTTGCAAAGAGTCCAACGTGACTGAATGACTGGGCACAGCAGAGCACATTCATGTATAACTCAGAGATAATTTTTTTCTTGGGACCTACAGTGTATTATTTTGGGGGAATTCTCCCTGCTGTGAGCCTGCTGCACAGAAAATGGAAGATGTAAGTATAACTAAAACAGAGTCTTGTGGAATATCTAACCTTTCAGAAGTGTGAGTCATATCATTAAGTCACACAGTCTTCTCAAAGCTAGTCTCACAAGCAGAAAGAGTAGCCTTTCTGCTACTGAGCTATGAGCAGTGTAAGGGGAGGCCCACTTCTATGACTGTGTCTCCCCCCAGCCCATTTCTCTTTCAAAGCACATGGCTGACATGTGAGTAAGTTCTCACCAGATGCTTTCCGGGGGAGCTCTGATCTTGTGTAGGGTCTTCAGACTCCATGGACATACTTAATTTCATGTATAAAACAGTCAAACATTCGCTATTGAAAGACAGCCTCCTAGGAACCTAAGGTTTTCAAAATGGATTTGAACCTGGAAGCAACTCGGACCCCTCCATTCCTGCACACACACAAAATAATGACAATAAGACAATAGCAGTGATCATACCTAGACAGCGAGCAAAATGCAACAGAACAAAAACAAAGAACTCACTCAACCTACACGTATCACACCTGATACTCTGATGTGCTGTACATGAGTTATTCATTCACTTGTGAGTCACTTAACAAATACTTATTTACCATCTATAATGAGTTCCATTGTGGGGTGGTAGTGAGGGGATGGCTATAAATTATAAGACAGACAAGGCCTTATTTGGATGGTTGAACAGAGAAGGCCTTCAAGCTAAGTTTTGGAAGGAAAAGGATGCAAGGATCCAAGGACAAGCATCCCAGAGACAGACAATCTGAAAGCTCCAGCACCCAAGTTAAAAATAAACTTAATGTGTTAATGGACAAAGACTAAAGCATGGGGGCAAGTGAGTGGTGGGAGGTAAGATTGGAGAAGTAGCCACAGGAAGAAGTTCTATTCTTGTTCTGTGTGCAGTCAAATGTCACTGGAGGAGTTTAAGCAGAAAAGTCACTGATAATTTCTTTTTATTTTTTTAATTACTCTGGCTGCTGTTAAAAAAAATTGTTTGTAGGAGGCAAGATGGAAACAGGGGACAAGATAGAAGGCTATTTTAGAATAAAGCTTTGACAAAGCTTTTATGGTATAAGTGATGCATTTTGATCACCTGAAATACATATTAAGGGCCACTCTGTCAGCACAATGGATGAAGTAAATGGGAGAATCAAGAGAAACTAGAAAAACCAAGGAGAGAAGATGAGGGAAGAAATTAGGAAAGATCTGAACCCAGGAAAGGGCAGAGCGTAACAACCAGAGATAGAGGACCTGATATAGGACTGCCATGAGCCTGGGGCATCTTGTAGTAAAAAAGTAAGGAAGGAATTGCCAGAAGGATGGTGTTCCAACTAATGGGGGCAACTAACAAGGGCACGCCAAGAGACTGCAGGAGTCTGCATGAAGGGACAACTACGATCAATATTGTAGACAGTGCATTCATCAGAATGAATACTGATTGAAGTGGGTATTACAAGTTGAAAAAAAAAGGGGGGGGGGAATCCAAGAAGGTCATGTTGATAAAACTGTTATGACAATTCAAGTGGAGGAGGAGTTATTCTTTATAGAAAAAAGCCAACAAATAAATGCAAAGGCATGATGGAATAAGAATATCCCCATTTTTACAATCACAACAGTAATAACTGATTCAGCAGGAACCAAAAATGGGTGCCAAACTTATTGGGTAAAAGATTATTTGGGAAAAAAATACTTACACAGTCACAAGGCTGAAGCCTGATATTAGTTATTAATTTGAAAAGGAAAAGGTGCTTTGCATCTCTGGCAGAGTTCTGGCAGAAATGACAAACTGAGCAAATCCAATGTTACTACTAGCGGGGAAATCCACATTGTGTGCCTGTGATGTGATTTGCTGAGAAGGACCCACATCACCTATTCAGTACTGCTTCCAAGAATGTGTTACCTGCATCACATTAAACGGAAGCAATTAAATGCAAATTGAAAGACAATCTATAAAAATATGGCCTGGACTTAGGAAAAAAGTCATTGTCATAAAAGAAAACAAAAAGGAAAGGAAGGCACTATGGTTAAGAACTAAAGAAGCACAATAAGGTAGTAAATGATCCTTTATTGGATCCTGGATTTTAAAAAACTAAAGCTATGAAGCATAGTGTTCAGATAATTATAGAATTTGATAATGGACCATCAGTTCAGTTCAGTTCAGTTGCTTAGTCATGCCCGACTCTTTGCGACCCCATGAACCGCAGCACGCCAGGCCTCCCTGTCCATCACCAGCTCCCGGAGTTCACCCAAACCCATGTCCATCGAGTCGGTGATGCCACTCAACCATCTCATTCTCTGTCATCCCCTTCTCCTCCTGCCCTCAATCTTTCCCAGCATCAGGGTCTTTTCAAATGAGTCAGCTCTTCTTATCAGGTGGCCGAAGTACTGGAGTTTCAGCTTCAACATCAGTCCTTCCAATGAACACCCAGGACTGATCTCCTTTAGGATGGACTGGTTGGATCTCCTTGCAGTCCAAGGGACTCTCAAGAGTCTTCTCCAACACCACAGTTCAAAAGCATCAATTCTTCAGTGCTCAGCTTTCTTTAGAGTCCAACTCTCACATCTATACATGACTACTGGAAAAACCATAGCCTTGACTAGACGGACCTTTGCTGACAAAGTAATGTCTCTGCTTTTTAATATGCTGTCTAGGTTGGTCATAACTTTCCATCCAAGGAGTAAGTGTCTTTAATTTCATGGCTGCAATCACCACCTGCAGTGATTTTGGAGCCCAGAAAAATAAAGTCAGCCACTGTTTCCACTATTTCCCCATCTATTTGCCATGAAGTGATGGGACCAGATACCATGATCTTAGTTTTCTGAATGTTGAGCTTTAAGCCAACTTTTTCACTCTCCTCTTTCACTTTCATCAAGAGGCTCTTTATTTACTCTTCACTTTCTTCCTTAAGGGTGGTGTCATCTGTATATCTGAGGTTATTGATATTTCTCCCGGCAAACTTGATTCCAGCTTGTGCTTCCTCCAGTCCAGCGTTTCTCATGATGTACTCTGCATGTAAGTTAAATAAGCAGGGTGACAATATACAGCCTTGACAAGACCATACATGAGATAAAAGAATAGCCTTGCTCACAGGAGCTACAAGCTGTATGTCCTAAGGGTTAAATGATTATGACCTCTGCAAAGGGCTCAAAGAGAAATAAAGAACAAAAAGAATAAAATTAGTCTAGATGAAGAACATATACAGTGTCTCATTATCTTCATCTTGTAATCTTTCTGCAGCTTTGAAATCTTCCCCAATAAGTGAAGTGAGGCGTTAGTAGCTCAGTCATTTCTGACTCTTTGCGACCCCTTAGACTGCAGCCCACCAGGCTGCCCTGTTCATGGGATTCTCCAGGCAAAATACTGGAGTGGGCTGCTGTGCCCTCCTCCAGGTTCCCAATAAAAGGTGGTGAAAAGAAAATGGTACAAGTGCTCTGCCTGCAGAAGTAGAAAACAGGTCTCCATCTCCACACTGTGTAGAAGAGCCTTATGTAAAGCAGCTAAGTGTGCTGTGAAAGGCATATGCTCTGAAGCCAACTTCCTGGGCTCATATTTCAACTTTTTTACATATTAACTGTGTGGCCTTGAACCAGTAACTTAACTTCCTTGTACCTCAGTTTCCTAACTATAAAATGTAAATTAAAAATAGTACCAACCATATATATTGGAGAAGGGCATGGCAACCCACTCCAGTATTCTTGCCTGGAGAATCCCATGGACAGAGGAGCCTGTTGGGCTACAGTCCATGGGGTCACAAAGAGTTGGACACAACTGAAGCGACTTAGCACGCACACATACCAACCATGTAAAGTTTTTATGAGGCTTACAGGCTTCCCCGATGGCTATGGACTTTGCCGATGGCTCAGCAAGTAAAGAATCTGTCTGAATTGCAGGAGACACTGGAGATGTGGGTTCGATCCCTGGGTTGGGAAGACCAGCCCAGGGAAATGGTAACCTACTCCAGTATCCTTGCCTGGAAAATTCCACAGACACAGGAGCCAGGCTGGCTATAGTCCAATGGGTCTCAAAAAGTTGGACACGATTGAATGACTAAGCACACACACACTAAAGCATTTGAAACTAAGCCGATAAACAGTAAGTGCTCAATAAATGTAAGCTGGTAGTATTTCACTTCAATGGTTACTAAAGTCAACACTTGAGTATCCTAAAAAAAAAAAACCATAAACAAAACCATGCTGAGAGAATGCAACTGGAATATTGATAATTATAGATCTCACCCAAAATCAAAATTATCACTTGAAATGTTTTTATCACTTCTTATTCTCTGGCATGCTCCAAGCTTCAACTTAATGTTTTGTAGATTGTTTAATAAATAACTTTTAGTACTATCTGCTTGATACAATCATTATGATTAGAAGTTTAAGAATGCTCAAAATGGGCTTCCCTGGCAGTCCAGTGATTAAGAACCTGTCTGGTAATCCAGGGGATACCAGTTCAATCCCTGGCCCAGGAAGATCCCACACGTCACGGGGCAACTAAGTCCAAGAGCCTCAACTACACAGCTCTTGCGCCTAGAGCCCCTGTTCTGCAACAAAAGAAGCCACTGCAGTGAGAAGGGGCTCACCACACACAACTACAGAGTAGCCCCCACTTGCCACAAGTAAAGAAAGCCAGCCCACAGCAACAAAGACAGAAGCAGCCATAAATAAATAAATACTTTTTAAAAAAGTATACTCAAAAAAAATAAATAAATAAAAAAATAAAAAAGTATACTCAAATGATTATTTCAAGTAAGCACAAAAAAGTTAAATTATACCTGGCATTCTCCATTAAAGATGATAGGGAAATAGGAAATATTTGATCAAAATTGACTATATAAAGCAAAAATGACAATGTACTATGGGTTTTAAAACATGTAAAAGTGAAATGTATGACCAAAATTGTACAAAAAGTGGCAGGAAAGAATTTGAAGCATAACATTAAAAAACTATTACAATATGGAAGTAATATAATCTTAGCTGAAGGTAGACTGTGATAAGTTAAAGACAGATATTGTAAATTCTAGAACAATCACTAAAAAAAATTAAAAAGAGATACAACTAATAATGCAAATAGTAGTAATAAAATGAAATCAGAAATGTGTGACTCAATCCAAAAGAAGGTGGGTGGTAAAAGAGGAGGAGAACAAGGAACTGATGGAAAACAATAGCAAGATATTAGATTTAAATTCAATCATACTAATAGCCACATTAAATATAAATAATCTAAAACACAAAAGTAAGAGACTGACAGATTGAATAAGCAACAAGATCCAACTAGGGGTTGTCCATTTCCTTCAAATAAAAACAAAAGTAAGACAAATAAGAAAAGAGTTGCACGGGAAAAGAATTTCTTTAAGAGGATAAGCATATTTTAAAATGAATCAAATTTTTAAAAATTTTTTTTAAAATTTAAAAAAATAATAAAATAAAATGATCAAATTGGCTTTCTAAAAATTAAATTAAAAAAAAATGGATATATTTTAACATACAACCAAAAAGAGCATTAGTGAACAGGTATAGAGTGGAAAAAATTATCCAGGAATCATCATAAAGAAATAGAGGATAATTGTGAAAGAGAATTTAACAGAAGTTACAAGAGTACAATGAGAAGGACTAACATAAATCTAACTTGATTTCCAGAAAGATATGAGGGAGAGAATTTGGCAAAGAAAATATTTGATGACAGAAGAGTTAAAATTTTCTTAAAATATAGTACTCACTCACAGATTCAAGAAATCTCACAAATTCAAGCAACATAAATAAAAAGAAATCTATCACCAGGTACTTCAAAATAAAACTGCAAAAGACTCAAGTCAGAGAGGATTTAAAAAGTGGTCAGGAGTGAAAAATTAGACTGACATATAACATTCATCTGTGGAAAAAAAAAAGTAAGCTGGAAGACAATGAAATAATAGAGTACTAAAGAACTAGTGTCTCCAAAAATACTTTCGTTAATATGTCTAACAGTGAAATGTTATATTTCCTTTGAGATTGGGAACTGAGATAAGAGTGTTCATTATCACCACTTGTAGTGAATATCATGCTGAAAATAATAGGTCAGTGCCATAATTAAGGAGAAACAAAATTATTATTACAGATGGCATGGCTACAAACACAGAAAATACAAAAGAATCTATGGGCAAATTATGACAATTAATGAGAGCTCAGCAATGTAGTTGAATATAAAATTAACATAAAAAAACGAGCTGCATTTTTACAAACCTGTAACAAATAGATGAACTTTTAAAAATGCCATTTCTAATAATATTTTTTAAACATACCTAAGATTAAGCTATCAGAAGATGTAAAAAAACATTGGTGGAGAAAACCATAAACATATTGCTACATATTAAAGAAGGCCTAAATAAATCAACCTGTACCTCAAATTCCTGGCTTAGAGGATTTATTATTGTGAAAGTGTTAATTCTTAAGAAAGAAGATAGAATTTGCCAATTATCAAGTTTACAGTAAAGTTGTTATGATTAAGACAATGTAGTTTTGGCACAGTAACAGACAAACTATAGAAAAGAATGGAGACCTCTGCATAGACAACCATTTGATAAATGATAGAGTCGATATTACAGTTTGGCCCAATGTAATCATGCAGCTCAGTTTCAAGCGGAAAACTGATCTAAGCAAGAAAGGCAAAAAAATAAAGCTTTAAGAATATCACAAAGGAGAATATCTTTGTGACCTTGAGGGTAATAAAAGGATTTTTTTTTTTTTTAAGATTTTCCTTACTGGACAATTTTAAAGGGAAAGAAAATAAACTCAGTTACATAAAAATTAAGAATTCCTCAAACTGTATCATGAGAGTAAAACGCAAACTGTGAAGAGTTATTTGCAACACATACTAGCACAAATGACTAGCATTCAGAATATATGAAGAATACTATTATATTAATAAATAAAGGGGGAAAATAAGATAAAACTGGGGGAAAATAGATAGATGACAGATTCTATCAAACAAGAAACTCAAATATAAAATACTCAACTTCGTTAGTAAAGAAACGCAGATGAAAACCATAAGTTACCATCACAAACCCACCAATTTTGCAAAGTTTAAAAAGCATGGCAATACAAAGTGTAGAAGCAGTGAATCAATGAGAATTCTTATGTACTTTGCTGGGGGTATAAATAGGAATGACTGCTTTGAAAAGTAATGTCTCATTACTAGTAAACTTGTGCATACGCTACTACAGTTTTAGTAATTTCACTCAACATACATGTCCTCAATCAACTCATGTACCTGAACACCTAAATACAAGTATAAGAATAAAAAAGCAGATTGTGCTCACTAACTCCAAACTTAAAACAACTTAAAAGTTTATAAACTGCAGAATGCTAAATAAAATGTGGATACAACCAATGAAAATGAAGGAACTACATCCACATGCATAAATATCAAAATTATAATGTAGAATAAAAGGAGCAAGTTCAAAGAGTATATACATGATCGTTTCATTTATAGAAAATACAAAAATAGGCAAGACTTAAAAAATAAGCATATGCACATATGGATGGCAAAGATACTTTTTTAAGTGAATGACAGACATGAAATTCAGAGGAATTGTTTTCTTCAGGAAGAAAGGAAGGGAACTGAGAACAGGCTTAGAGAAAAATGCAATACACTCTCAATGTTCTTAACTTGGTTGATATGTGAAAGGGTGTTTATTATTAAAAATTTATATATGCATTTAATGGAGAAGAAAATATCAATCCACTCCAGTATTCTCCAATATTTTTGCTGGACACTCCCATGGGCAGAGGAACCTGGTGGGCTATAATCCATTGGGTCGCAAAGAGTGGGACATGGCTGAGCGACTAACACACACATGCATTTTAAATGCTCTTACATTCATGCGATAGATCTCAAAAGAAAATAATAATAATAATAATAATAAATCTTTACTTCCAGACAAGATAGAGTAACAGAGAAAAGACTACTGCCTGAAATAATGGACTAAAAAATGGACAAAACATATGACACAATGATTGCCAAACACCGAACACCAGGCATAGAAGGAAAGTGATCCCTGAGAGGTGAACCCGACAATTGGCCTAGCTTATTACTTTGACAGAGTTTCTAACTGGAGGAGCAGAGCAGGGTCTCAAGCAGGGTCCAGGAAGAGTTCCTGAGTTGAGCTGTAAGAAAGTCCCCGGAGACCAACATTGCCAGAGTTCCCAGGGCCAAATACCAGGGAGAGCTGCATGGAGACAGAACCCCAGAGATCTGCAGAGTCCCCTCTGAGAATTCATTCCAAATCTGATGAATGCATGCAAGTGAGGAAATCATCCAATTATGGGCGAAGAACCACCTGAAAGGATCAAGGGAATAACACTGGGCATGGGAAAAGTCACACCCTGCAGAATGTTGACTGAGTGTCCTCTATGCTAAGGGAGTTGAAAAATAAGTCTTATCTTTACAAAGACCTGTCAGATAGATAACACTCTCATTTTACAGAAAAGGAAGCTGAAGCTCCAGAAGGGAATAACTTTCACAGGATTACCAAGTTAATAAAAGTCAGTGTCTGCAACCAAGATTTAAGTCTTCTGACCAAAAACACATGCCTTTTTGCATTTTGCTAGACTTTCTTTCTTTGCACCACGGCCTGGGGCTGCAATCTGCAAAGAGAATGAGCTTTTTTTTTTTTTTCCCTTTACTTACTTTTTGGAAATTTCCCTTCTTTTCATAATGACTTGGGAAAAAAAAAAAAAAAATGACCTGAAACTGGCACTCAGCCCTTACAATGCATATACTCAATATTTCTCATAAATGCTTCAGTTTTCCTTCATCCTTTCAAGGTCAACTTTCTTTAGAGGAGGGTTACAATTTTATTCAAATTATTTAAAAAATGAATTGAGTACCTACAGGGCATCAGAATAAACTTTGTAAAAACATGTACATGGAGTCTTAAATATTGGTTTTTTGGTTTTTGCTTCTCATGTTTTGGCTGCACCACATGGCATGCAGGATCTTAGGTCCCCAGTTGGGGATCAAACCTATGCCTTCTGCAGTGGAAGCGTGGAGTCTCAACCACTGAACCACCAGGGAAGTTCCGGAGTTTTTAAAATGATTCGTTTTCTACAAAATCCTTTCTATCTTTAAGAATGTTAGTTAAATCTGGAGGTTTTAATTAAGTCATCCCTAAAAGCAGGCGTTCCTGGTCGCTCAGACGGTAAAGAATCGGCCTGCAATGCAGGAGATGTGGGTTTGATCCCTGGGTCAGGAAGATGCCCTGGAGAAGGGAATGGCCACCCACTCCAGTATTCTTGCCTGAGAAATCCCATGGACAGAGGCGCCTGGTGGGCTACAGTCCATGGGATCGCAGAGAGTCAGACATGACTTAGCCACTGAACAATAACAACAATATATAGAAAAGCACTAAATTCCTTAACTTGAGATATCTGCTTTTCTTTTAACAGTAATCTTTTGGATTCTGACTACCTGGTCTTTTGTTGCAAAAAATCCTTATATATCCTGGCTTCCATTTTTCTTCTACAGCACAGTCTTCCAGAATTATCTGAGATGCTTAAGTTCTGAGTTTTTTCCACCAAATAAAACGTAACTCTCAGCTTTCAGGTTGGGCACTATTTTTTCAATGGACAATACCAAGGAAGTATACTTAATCTGGATAAATGAATCCTGAAACTAGATTCAAAATTTCACATTTTTGTTTGTGCAGTTTTCCATGGGGACACTAACAGCTTTCTTTGGATTTCCAGTGGGGTCTGTAATACAGTTAAGATAAACTTTGACTTGATACTAGTCTCTGGATCAGCAGCAGCATCACCTGGGATCTTGTTAAAATTCCAAGTGCTCAAGCCTCACCTGGACCTGCTAAATCAGAAACTTTAAGAGTGGGGCCCAGTGATGCACTTCTTTTTTAGTTTTACCAGTTTATTGCTACCAACCCATCTGCCCCCACCCTCATGCACACGTGCTCAGTCATGTAACCCCACGTGGTCGCCATTTGTTGCAGGAAGGGGGACCCCCTTCCAGGGTCCGAAACTGGGCTCTTGTCTAACACTCGGAAAAGAATTGTCCGAGGAGACACGTGCTGACAAAGCAAGAGATTTTATTGGGAAAGGGCACCCGGGTGGAGAGCAGGAGGGTAAGGGAACCCAGGAGAACTGCTCTGCCGCGTGGCTCGCAGTCTTGGGTTTTATGGTGATGGGATTAGTTTCCGGGTGGTCTTTGGCCAATCATTCTAATTCAGAGTCTTTCCTGGTGGCGCACGCATCGCTCAGCCAAGATGGATGCTAGCAAGAGGGATTCTGGGAAGTGGACGGACAGGTAGTGTCTCCTCTCGATCTTTCCCGAACTCTTCCGGCTGGTGGTGGCCTATTAGTTCCGTATTCCTTATCAGGATCTCCTGCCATAAAACAACTCATGCAAATGGTTACTATGGTACCTGACCAGGGTGGGCGGTTTCAATCAGTGTGCTTCCCCTAACAACTCCCCCCTGAGAGACTTCATACTCAAGATGCTTCTTGGGAATTGGGGCGGAGGTCTCTTTCTTCTGTAACTTCTTCCTGCTGTGTCGGGGCGTAGGCCTGCCTAGCAGAGCAGAAGTCTCTCTCTACCTTTCCTGAAGCTTGAGGCCTCCAGGATGAGTGGAGCCGGTATTTTATGCCTAAGCATGCGGCTAGGTTTTGGGATATCGTGGCTGTAAATGAGGGCCCATTGTCACTCTGAAGTGACTGAGGCAGCCCAAACCTAGGCACTATCTCCTTCAGCAGAGCCTTACAGACTTCTGTAGCTCTCTCTGTCTCAGTAGGGAACGCTTCGATCCATCCTGTGAATGTGTCAATAAAGACTAGCAAATAAGAAAACCCTTGGGTCTTTGGCATGGCTGTAAAATCTACTTGCCAGTCCTCTCCTGGGTATGATCCCCGATGTTGGACAGGTTTAATTAGAGGAGGTGGCAAGGGTCTGGTTTTTGAATTATTTCTTAGACAGGTATCACAATTCTGTGTGACCTGTCTAACAACCTTAGCTAACTGGGGATGGTAGAGAATAGACTTAAGCAAGATTTCTAGATTATCTCTTCCAAAATGGATGCTCTTATGTAAGGGGTTAGTAATTTTCCAAACCTGAGAATCAGGGAGTATTATTTGGGCCTGATCAGTCTGAAACCACCCATGTGACCCAATCTCCCAGCCCCGCTCAGCACATCGGGAATGTTCCTCTGGGGTATAATCTGGAGTCAGGGTTTCCTTGGGAAAAGGGGGCAGATAGCAGTGGCAGAGGTAGCTTTCCTGGCAGCTCGTTTTGCCTCTTGATCAGCTTTCCTATTTCCCTGGGCCTCTTTTTCTTGCCCCTTTTGGTGACTCTTGCAGTGGATGACAGCTAATTTTGCAGGAAGTTTGACTGCCTCCAGGAGCCTGAGAATGAGCTCTTTGTGTTTAATAGGAGAGCTTCCGGCACTGAGCATCCCTCTTTCTTTCCAAATTGCTGCATGGGCATGCAGAATGAGGAAAGCATACTTAGAGTCCGTATACACATTAATCCTCTTTCCTTCTCCTAACTCCAAAGCTCTTGTCAGGGCAAAAAGTTCAGCTTTCTGGGCTGAGGTGTCTGGGGGAAGAGACCCACTTTCTTTAGTTTCTTTTAGGCTCACTACTGCATATCCTGCTTTCCTCTCTCCTTTTTCTACAAAACTGCTGCCATCTGTGTACCAGTTTTCCTCTGGGTCAGATAAAGGTGTCTCTGATAGGTCCGGGCGAGAAGAGTATAACTCGTCTATGATTTGTATGCATTGGTGATCCAGAGGGGAAGTAGGGGGATCTGGCAGTAAGGTTGCTGGATTTAAAGTCTGGCAGACCCTCAACCTTATTTCTGGAGTGTCAAGGAGGAGGGCTTGGTATTGGGTGATCCTTCCCCCTGTCATCCACCTGTCCCCTTTAGTTTCCAAGACTGCTTGCACCTGGTGAGGCGTATACACTGTGGTGGGCTGACCCAGGGTCAGCCTAGATGCCTCCTTAACCATAAGAGCGGTGGCTGCTACTGCCCGGAGGCAAGTGGGCCACCCTCTGGCCACCTCATCTAGTTGTTTTGAGAGATAAGCCACGGGTTGTAATACGGGCCCCATCATCTGCCCTAACATCCCAAGAGCAGTTTTTATCCTTTCAGAAACATAGAGTCTAAAAGGCTTTTCCAGGTTTGGGAGGCCTAAAGCTGGGGCTGTAGTGATGGACTCTTTTAGGGCATTAAAGGCCACCTTGCAGGTCTCATCCCAGTCGAGTGGCTCTTTCTCTTTCCCCCTTAACTTTTCATATAGGGGTTTGGCCAGATTGCCATAATTAGGAATCCAGATCCTGCAAAACCCGGTCATTCCTAAAAATCCCCTAAGCTGTTTTTTTGTTTGGGGGTACGGGGTATTCAAGATGAGGGATTTCCTCTCGGGGGTCAAGCATTCTTTTTCCTTCTGTAATTATAAATCCAAGGTATTTTACTTGGGTTAAGCTAATCTGAGCCTTCTTGGGGGATACTCGATAACCCTTTTCATATAGGAAATTTAGAGTTTTAATAGTGTCCATTTGAGAGCTGGTAAAATCTGGACTAGCTATGAGCAAGTCATCCACATACTGTATTAGACTACTGTTCGTTAAAGTTAATTCCCTTAGTTCTCTCCCCAAGGAAGTCCCAAAGATATGAGGGCTATCCCTAAACCCTTGTGGTAGTCGAGTCCAGCAGAGTTGTATGGTCTCTCTCGTTTCCAAGTCCCGCCACTCAAAAGCAAAGAGTTTTTGGGATTCAGGATGGAGAGGAATGCAAAAGAAAGCATCTTTAAGATCCAAGACTGAGAAGTACTTGGCTTTTCCTGGGACTTGGGATAGGAGGGTATACGGGTTTGGGACTATGGGGTGGATGGGAACCACAGCTTCATTAACAGCTCTTAGATCCTGGACGAATCGATAAGATCCATCTGGTTTTTTAACGGGCAAGATTGGAGTATTGCAGGGGGACTCACAGCTGATTAGAATTCCGGTATCTCAGTATTTGTTAACTAATGGTCTAAGACCCTCAAGAGCTTCTGGTTTTAAGGGATATTGTCTTTTCCAGGGGTAGGGAGCATTTGGCCTCAGAGAAATCTTTACCGGTGGAACATTTATGGCTAAACCAGGGCTGGAGACATCCCACACCTGGGGATTGACCTCATCTAGGAAAGGGACAGACTCTTCCTTTTTTACCTCTGACTGTAAATATTTAGACACTAGGCAAAGAAAATTATCGACTTCTACCTTTCCCCAAGTCACTTTGGTTTGGAGGCGGCAAAGAAGGTCTCTCCCCAGTAGGGGAGCAGGGCAACCAGGGATGTATAAGAAAGGGTGGGTTCCTTGCCAATTTTCCACCTTACAAGGGAGGGGCTTAGTAAAATTCCGGCTTTGGGGTTTTTCATCTACCCCTATCACCATTTTAGTCTGGGAGTCTAAAGGTCCTAATCGGAAAGGAAGAACGGAGAAGGCAGCCCCCGTGTCTAGAAGAAAGTTTACATCTTTACCTTTTATTTGTAGAGTCACCCAAGGGTCGAGAGGAGTGATCTGGATCTCACCATTCGCGGGGGTTTCTCGAGCCGCTGGGCACCGTCAGTCCTGGTCGCCCAGAACTAACACAGAGGGAGCAGGTGTAGGGGTCGCCATATGCCTTCCCTTAGGGCGATATGGACACTCCCTTTTCCAATGTCCATCCTCTCTGCAGTAGGCACATTGGGTGCGGCTCAGCCGCGGTGGATTGTTAAGATCTTTTTTTTCCTTGCTCTCCCCGGGACTCTCGCATAGTGGCAGGATGAATCAAGGCCAGGATTTTAGCCTGTTGTTGGGCCAAGGCCTGGGTCTGCCTCTCTATTCTCCTATCTTTTTGGACTTCTTTTTGCTCCCTTCTTGCTTCTTCCTCCCGGTCCCTGTTCAAAAACACCCTATTTGCCTCCTCCACCAAATCGGAAATTGGGGTCTCTGGTCCTTTTCCTAGTTTTTGTAATTTTCTCCTTATGTCTGGGGCTGCCTGGGTTATGAAGGAATGGGCCAACAGGACTCGTCCTTCCATACTTGTTAAATCTGTCTCGGTAAAGTTTTTAAAGGCTTCTGTGAGTCTGCCCAAAAAAAGAGCTGGATTTTCATTCTCTCCCTGTGTAACCTCTTTTATCTTATTATAATTAACAACCTTTTGCACACCCTGGGTCATTCCCTGTAGTAGGCAAGTAATGAGGTGTCTTAAGGATTTCTTTCCTGCCCTTGTATTAGGATCCCAGTCTGGCTCTGTCGAGGGAATTGCCTCTTCGGCAGGGGCCAGACTGACATCTACCCGCTGTCTTTCATCAGCCACTTTTTTAGCCTGATCTAGGATTCGAGCTTTTTCCTCATCATTACAACACCGGGTGAGGATGACCATTATATCCCTCCAGGTGAGGGAGAAGTTAAGGCTAAGACGCTCAAATTCATCCTTAAATTTTTGGGGGTTCTCGGAATATGAACCCAATTGTTCCTTGCATTGGGTAATGTCTTGCATAGAGAACGGAACATGAACGTGCATAGTTCCCCCCTCCCCATCTGGTACCTCTCTTAGGGGGCAGATTTTGTCTGAGGATGACCTTTCCTTCTGTAGAGGACAAAGCTTACTTCCTGATCGTAACCCCATGGGGGAGGGGACATATGGAGGAGGAGCCGAGGCGACTGGGAGTGACTCCCCTTCTGATCTCATGTCTTCCGGGCCCGGGGCTCCTGACTTCCGGGCGTGTCTGACCCTCCCTTCCTCGTGGCCTCTCTGCTGAAGCAGGGGAGGTCAAGAGAAGGTCAAGGGGATCTTCTGTTTCAGGCCTTGCTAAAAGGATTTTGGAAGAGCATTTATCGAAGTCCTCAAGCTTATATTTTTCCTTTTTTTCAGAATCCTGGTAGAGGGCCATAAAGGCCTGAACATAGGGAACTTTCTTGTATTTACCCACACGTTTGCAGTATAGACTGAGCTGTAAAATGGTGTTGTGTCCAAGTGATCCTGACTGGGGCCATTTTTCCCCTCCTCCCAGGGAGTAAGTAGGCCAGTACTGAGTACAGTATTTGATAAGTTTTTTCTTTTTTAACCCTCCCAGTTGGTGTCCCTCCCAGTTGGCCAAAAGACAACCGAGCGGGGTGTCTAGAGGGAAGCTAGGCTTATTTCCCATTTTAGCGATGGTATAGCCTATATCTCGTTCCCAAGGGACCAGTACTGGGGCGGATGCCTCTATATCTGACTCTAGAGAGACTGTAAGCTCTCTCCTGGTCCCAAAGGGCCTGATTGTATAAGCGCCAAAGGAAATGTTCGGTAGTAAGCACAATCAATGGGGCTGTAGGGCTGGTCCCAAAAGGTAAATTAACCCCTAAGGATGTATCTAGGGTGTTAATTTTCACCCAAGACCAGGTGCGACTATACTGAACCCCGTCAATCACTTCCACGTGGAAGCACTCAGCCAAATGCGCAATTAAATGGCTGAATTTATAGAAACAGGGCACCCGATGGAGGGCTTCTAACGCCCGATCGTCTCCCCAGGAACAGAAAGCACAGTTGATGGGGAGCAGAGGGTGTAGCCTCTCTGAAAATCTCTTACAAAGACCCAGAACTTCAGGTCCGAGTATTGACAGACAGAGTAAGCGGAAATAACTTGGGTCTTCAAAGAGAGGGGAGAGGGCCAGGTTGAGAGAAAAGGAGTGGGACGAGACAGGAGGTCTAGGAGTGGGGGAGAGAAAGAGAAAAAGGGGTGGCCTTACAGACGTCTCCTGCCACCTGCAGACACCCAGGCGTTACGGGACTTTTCCCTGGGCTTCCAGAGAAGGGAGGACTGGAACTCGGCCCCACCAGAACCAGAATTCGAGTTCTCTGCCAAGAGGAGGTGATCAGTCTCCAATCCTCAGCTTAAGCTGAGGCCCTTCGACCAGATTCCTGCGTCCAGGACCGGGGGACTAGAAAAACGGGAAGGATAGGAAGGGCTAAGGAGAGGAAAGAGAGAGGGAAGGGGAGGGAGATCAATAAAGTCTCTTGTTCCTTACCGGTCGGGGCACTCTGGCCAGTTGTCCGCGTCAGGAGGAGACCAGGGACAAAAGGGTCCCAGTTGCGGCCGCTGGGTCTGGTCCATTGGCAGGCAAGCTGGCCCCTGAGTACCCCGAGTGGTCAGGATGTCAGTCTCAGCGAAGAAGATATCCCTTCGTGGTCGCCATTTGTTGCAGGAAGGGGGACCCCCTTCCAGGGTCCGAAACTGGGCTCTTGTCTAACACTCGGAAAAGAATTGTCCGAGGAGACACGTGCTGACAAAGCAAGAGATTTTATTGGGAAAGGGCACCCGGGTGGAGAGCAGGAGGGTAAGGGAACCCAGGAGAACTGCTCTGCCGCGTGGCTCGCAGTCTTGGGTTTTATGGTGATGGGATTAGTTTCCGGGTGGTCTTTGGCCAATCATTCTAATTCAGAGTCTTTCCTGGTGGCGCACGCATCGCTCAGCCAAGATGGATGCTAGCAAGAGGGATTCTGGGAAGTGGACGGACAGGTAGTGTCTCCTCTCGATCTTTCCCGAACTCTTCCGGCTGGTGGTGGCCTATTAGTTCCGTATTCCTTATCAGGATCTCCTGCCATAAAACAACTCATGCAAATGGTTACTATGGTACCTGACCAGGGTGGGCGGTTTCAATCAGTGTGCTTCCCCTAACATATGCAGCCCACCAGGCTCCTCTGTCCATGGACTTTTTCAGGCAAGAATACTGGAGTGGGTTGCCATTTCCTTCTCCACAGCAATGCATATTTTAACAATCACTCCAAGAGGCATCACTTTGCTGACCAAGGTGCGTATGGTCAAAGCTATGGTTTTTGCAGTGGTCATGCATGGATGTGACAGGCCATAAAGAAGGCTAAGTGCCGAAGAATTGATGCTTTCCCATTGTGGTACTGGGGAAAACTCTTGAGAGTCCCTTTGACAGCAAGGAGATCAAACCAGCCAATCCTAAAGGAAATCAACTCTGAATATTCTTTGGAAGGACTGATGCTGAAGCTCCAATACTTTGGCCACCTGATGTGAAGAGCCCACTCACTGGAAAAGACCCCGATGCTGGGAAAGACTGAAGGCAAAAGAAGGCAGTGGCAGAGTATGAGATGGTTAGACAGCACCACTGACTCAATGGACATGAATTGGAGCAAACTCTGGGAGATTGTGGAGGACAGAGGAGCCTGGCATGCTGCAGTCCATGGGGTTGTAAAGAGTCAGACATGATTTAGCGACTGAACACCACCACCAGGTGACTCTAATGCATACTCAAGTTCAAGTACACGGCTTTCTACTTCCCTTGGATTTGCCTCTAAACCCCACTAGTTCTCATCCTGCTGAAAAAGTTTCCCTTATCTCCTCAGAGAACTCCTCTTTTTTTTGGACCTTGTTCAAGCTCATCTTTAATTCTACTTAATGCTGGATGCTTCCCAAGCCTGGAAGAACTAAATTTGATTTCTTTCGTCATCTGAAAAATAGCCACCTCCCCCCACTCCCAGCCTAGCCCAGCACAGGATATTCACATTGTTTCTTCAAAGAAAAGTAAATAAATACAGAAAACCAGAATCAAAACTTCAAACAAACCACAAAAAGTACTCGGTATGTGTTTAGATAACATGTGCATAAATATGTGACATGTTTATTTTATTGTTTTAGAACTTCTGGACAAAAGGAACTCTCACTTGTATATACTCTTGGGCAACTGAGCAGCTAAATACATTTTTAAAATACTGGAGAATAGCAAAAATAGCCCTAAATCATGACTCTGTCTGATTATCTGCTGTAAACTCAAAGGGCTGGACTGAATCAGTGTTCATGTAATTGCCTGCATTTAAAATGTTCATCAGAGGTTGTATCCCCATGGTGCGCTAGCTACCGCATGGAATATATGACAGCTCTGACCCTTCTTTCCATGGTCGCTTCCCTGTGGCATTCTGGCTTCTGACTTAGCTTTCCTGGGAAGAAAAACTAAAAACTTTCTTGGTCCTGAGCCATGCTCTCATCTGGGATAAAGATTAAGAAAGAGGAAGGGAGCTTTGTTCAGATTATAAATGCCAGATGCTGCCACATTAATAGCCCGACACATCCCCACATTTGCTTTCTTTAAACATTTGGTTCTCAAATCCTCCTCTCTAAAGAATGTGCTGGTAACTATCACATGTCATGGAGGAGTGGCCCCCTGAACGTGTGAACACTTACTCTAAGACTGTCCCCGATAGAACACGGGGAAATCTTCCAGCCTTATTGTGTTCTATCAGCTTTCACGTAGCTCAGGGTTTCCCAGATTGGAGACTTTTATACCCCAGGGAACCAGGAGAACTGTGAAAGGGGCCACCATGGCAACTTCAAGCCAAGAGGACATAAACCACCATCAAGAAAGGCATTTTGCCTCAGAGTGAGTATTGATAATAGGAAACTACCCAGTTATTACAAACGAAAGAGCTCTTGGATTGTTTTCCCTCCAAAAACTGAGGAAGAGTAAATGGGTCAAAGCTGATGTGCAGAAAGAAAGTAACAAAGAGAAATGTGAGTGAGTGATAACAAAACAAAAAAGAGAAAAAAAAAAAAAAACAGTCCAAGGAGAGAATGTGCAGGAAGTAGGCAACGAAGAAAGGAAAATAGTACAACAGAACCAACTCAGTTGCTAAACCAGTGTTTTTAACTACAGGAACAATTTTAGGCATGGCTCCAAGGGAGAAATAGTTTATCAAGGAGTCCAAGTAAGACTTATTGGGTCAGTATTACTGATCTTTCCTTTGGCCTTAAGCTCAAATACGGTTTGGCCAGCACTGTTTCTGATTCTGTCTCTAGGTAAAACCTTGAACTTTTGTTCAGTTGGATTTTGTTCAGATGGATTTTAACTTTTAAAAAAATATTACATTAAAGTATCATTTATCTTGAGTACTAAGATTTTGGTGCCCTTTAAATTTTTCACCCAAAGCCAGTGTCCTATGTATCTTTCCCTAATGCTGGCCCCATAGGTCACACTGTTCTTCAAAATTTGATTTGACACCATAAAAGAAGAGATAAAGAAACAGAGATACTTCTTTCAAGTGGAAAATCTAATTAAAAAATGTTCCGGGTTCAGGAAAATATAGACCTTGGGAAGGTATTTTCACAAATTATACGGTTGGAGAAACGCTGGTACCTTGAAGAATTAGATGTGATGGCTTATCTGAATAAAGTTTCTTCTGAAGGTTCACTTACAGCATCGAGCGAAAGCCAGGCAAACACTCTTCTCATGGCTCTCTTGCTCTGTCACAAATATGAGGCCCTAAAGTGAAACCAAAGACGCTTGTCCTTCCAAGTCTAATGAGAAAGGCAAACCAGGATGTAGCAACTCCCAGGTTTAAACTGCAATGTGAAGCTGACAAGCTTCTCTCAGAAGCCATATAAGAAGGTTCAAGAAAAACATGCTTTGAGTGTTTGTTTATCTGTTCATGTGAGACAGGAGTATAGATGTGGCGGGGGGGCATTCATACATACTGAGTCTGGATCTATAGACTGCAGGAGGAGACCACAGAAATGCATTTGGATGAAGAAAATCCCTGTAGAGTTAGAGTGACCAACTTGAAGAACTCTGATCTCATGCTCCCTTTAAAGAAATGTACAATATTATGTTCATATTGCAAAGACGGGTGACTGAATTTGAGTACATGCAATTAACAATAATAGTGTTTATTATCTTGTTATCATTTGTCAAGGGAACAATGACAGAGTATCAAGCATTTTACTTATGTTATTTTTTTATACTCATAATAACCATGAATGAGAGACTAGACTATCTTCATTTTCCACGTGAGGAAACTGAAGCTTAGAAAAGTGATCTGCCTGCAGTCAAATCAAGCAGTGTGTGAACTGTAGGTGGAGCCAGATTTTTAACCAGAGTCAATCTAATTCCAAAGTCACCGTTGTTGTTGTTGTTGTTCAGTCGTCCAGTCGTACCTGAGTGTTTGCAACCCCATAGACTGCAGCACGCCAGGCCTCCCTGCCCCTCACCATCTCTAGAAGTTTGCCCAAGTTCAAGTCCATTTTGTTTCCCTCTAAACCAGGGGTCTGCAGAGTATAGACCACATGTCAAGTCTGCTATGCCACCTCAGTCTGCAAATTAAGAATGGTTTTTACATCTTTAAATGGTTGAAAATAATCCAAAGAAGTTTATTTTGTAAAATGTGGAAAATTACATGAAATTCAAATTTCAGCATCCATAAATAAACTTTCATTGGAACACAGCCATACTCATTCATTTTCCTGTTCTCTGTGCTGCATGTAGACTACAATGGCCGAGTTAACTAGTTGCTAAAATATGTACTATCAGGTCCTTTAAGACAGCATCATCCTAATTTAGTAGTAGCATTTTTTTAAAGGTCTTTTAAAAAAAATCCCAGCCCTCCCCCACCAAAAAAACCCCATTGAAAAATGGACTGAAGAACTAAACAGACATTTCTCCAGTGAAGACATACAGATGGCTAACAGGCACATGAAAAGAGGTTCATCATTATTAGAGAAATGCCAGTCGAAACTACAATAAGGTACCATTTCACACTGGTCAGAGTGGTCATCAAGAAAAAGTCTGCAAATAATAAATGCAGCAGAAGGTGTGGAGAAAAGGAAACCTCCTACATGGTTGATGGGAATGTAAACTGGTGCAGCCACTATGGAAAACAGTATGGAGTTTCCTTAAAAAAAAACAAAAAAAAATAGAGCTAACATATGATTTAGCAATCCCACTCCTGGGTGTATATTTAGATGAACCTATAAATCAAAAAGATACATACACCCGTATGTTCACAGCAACACTATTCAGGATAGCCAAGACATGGAAGCAGCCAAATGTCTATCAACAGATGAATGAGCAGAGAAGATGTGGTACATAAATACAAAGGAATACTACTCAGCCATAAAAGAGAATGAAATAATGCCATTTGCAGCAACATGGATGCAACTATCCTACTAAGTGAAATAAGTCAGAAAGAGAAAGATAAATACCACATGACATCATGTACATGTGGAATCCAAAATATGACACAAATGACCTTATCTATGAAACAGACATAGAGAGCAGACTTGTGGTTGTCAAGGCAGAGGGAGGGCAGGGAAGGAGTGAATTGGGAGTTTGGGGTTAGCAGACCCTTTCTTTCCTCGTCATAGAGATAACCACATCCCTGTTCTGCTCCTACAAGAGTTAAACCTCCCTGCTTGCACCTCTAGCCTGCAAGAGAAATTTCATTCCCGCTTAATTATTCTACCTATCAAGTTTCTTACTTTCTTCTTTAATTCCAGTCTACACAGAAGAGAAAAATCTAAACAAGCACATAGATGTGACCGCTGGTTTCTTGATAAGTCGTGAATTTTTGCCAATCCCATGACTGATTATAGGAATTATAATGAAGCCAAGAGCAATCACACTTAAGTAGCAGTGAGAGAATATTTTTTTCAAGCTATATAGTTCTATGAATAAAAAATAACAAAATTAAGGCAAGGTAAACACTACCACACCACAACGCAAACGAGACGAAGATGCTATTGCAAAATTCTATTTAAATACCTAGTCTTGAACATCTTCTTCCAATGGATTTCTGCTGTCTACATTTCTTATGACAGTCACTCTGCTGACATGGCATCCCAGACATTGTGCAAAATGTTCTGGGAAACCAAGAGTCAGTTCTCAGCATCCTAGGTCTAGCCCCCAAGCATTATTCATAATGCTAGTGTCATCATCAGGAGCCAATTGTCTTCCCATAATCCCCTTCAAAGAGTGGAATGAAGGAAAGCAGAGAAATGTGGATCCCAGGGACATCAAAGGCAAGGCTGCGAGCAAAGCTGCAGTCCACAATGACCACCGCGAGGGAATCTGTTTCTCTCGCTCTTGCCCTGACTCTCAGAGCATCCTCCTTGGATCTTCCTTCACTTCTTTCCAGTGCTGCCCTCCAGCTCACATTTTTTTTTTTTAATGACTCTTGCCATACACTAAAGGAACTGACTGAACAATAATGAAGTATTATTAACAGAGCTGGTAGAATGCTCCTCCTTGGATAATGAAATAGAAGTTTATGGGCCAAAATAAGTTTTCTTAGGTAGAAATTCTACTCGTTTGCCTAATCTTCAGTGGTTTAATTTTTTCCCCTAATCTGCAGCCTTCATTCAAATCATTGTTTCGCAGGGAAAATATTCTCAGCAACCTAAGTACACAACCAATTTTCCATGAAAAAAAACTCCATTTCTCCATTCCCCTGGCCTCCCAGATTTCTGACACATTTGATATTTTCTAGAGTCTGCCAAAGTCCAGGGAGCACCAAAAATACCTCATGTGCCAGTCTGGTTTTCAGACCGACCTGATAGGATGCAGCTGAATTTTGACAGGCTAGCAGAAAGGAAATGACTTAAATCAGAAGCAGGCTTGGTTTAAAATTGTCTTGTCTGGCTGTTTTCTTTTTTTCCTAGATGGTTCCAGAAAAAATAAATACGATTCTTGTGACCGTCTACTCTGCGAATTGTTTTTTCCCTTCTTTGTCATTCTCTATGTGAATCCCACTGGGCCGCTGAAGAGAATTTTCCAGGAGTGAAGGGAAGAGAAGAGCCAATGAAAAGGCTCAGTTTGGAAAAAAAAGAAAAGACTCAGTTTGCTCCTACTAACCTAACTGTTTGGCTGTTGGGTTAGACAGTAATAGGATCATTGTTGAAGGCTCACTAGGTTCCTTGACCTCAGGAAAAGAAGTCTCTTTTCGTCTAGAACCAAGACCAGTTTGCAAAGTTCTCATTAAGGCTCTTCAGGACCAAACCTTTAAAAGTTAAAGGACGTAGGAAGAAAAACAAGCTTTTAAAAAAAAGACAAATCCCAATGAGAGCAAAGATAACCCTTTAAAATGCCGAGAAGTAGCTGAGTCAGGCCCTGTCAGCAAGCCTCACGGAGGCCTAGGGACTTGTAACAACACGATTTCTTTCTTTTTTTTTTTTTAACTTACACAGCAACTTTGATCCAAGGATCTCAAAGTCTTCTACAAATCGCCTAACGCTGCATGGGGTAGGGACTGTGGTTCAAGGGGCTTGTTTCTCTAAAGTGGGGTTTCTCCTTCTTGGCACTACTAACATTTTGAACTGGATAATTCTTTGCTGTGGGGACCACCCTAGGCTATAAGGGTTGTTTAGCAACCTCTCTGACCTCTACCCACTAGATGTCAGGAGCACCACTATCCTTCCCCTGCTGGTGCCAACCGAAAAACTGTCTCCACTCACTGCCATGTGGTCCGCAGGGGGCCAAAACGACCCCAGTTGAGAACCACTGTCCCAAGCGAACAAACCAAGGCATAAAGCAGTCAATGAGCTTACATAATAGTGTCCAGCCACAGTGAGAGTGTTAATTGCTCAGTTGTGTCTGACTGTTTTGGGACCCCATGGACTACAAGCTTCTCTGTCCATGGAATTCTCCAGGCAAAAATACTGGAGTGGGTTGCCATTGCCTTCTCCAGAGGAACCTTCTGACCCAGGGATTGAACCTGGGTCTCCGGCATTGCAGGCAGATTCTTGACCTTCTGAGCCACCAGGGAACACCTAAAAAAGCAGTCGCTAAACTGCAAAAAGAAAATGATGACTCCCGAGTGCCAAGCCTGTGACCCTGACTGCCACTGTGTCCACCTCGGTGGAAACTTCACAAGTCCCTAACTTATTCCCCTGAGACCCTAATTTATTCCTCGAATTGGTTAGTTCTGAAAATACATCCACTAAGACTGAATTGTCATGATCAATTTTCCCTTGTGCTGCGCTAAATCCCTGAGTGGACTGCTTCTGTCTGACTGGTCTTCTCCTCCCTGGTGTCACTAAGTCATTTCTGAAACTAACTCACACTCAAAGAGAGCAAGTCTGTACAACATGAAATGAACCAGAAGCAACCCTATAACTGAACATGCAAAATCATTGATAGTTTAAATCCTTCATTAAGAGCAGAGCTGCTTGTGCACAGGATCAGGTGAGATGAGGAGCCCGCAGGATGACTGAGCCGAGCAGACAAGTACTTTTCAATGTTATTATCTGATAAGTCCCACAACTTCATTAATTTTTGCCACAGCACTGCTTGAAAATGATTGCAACATGGACTTCTGTTAACTGATTTATTAAACAGAACATATTTGCATAGACGTCCTTTGCTGTGTCAGTGCCTGTGTCTTGATAATTTACAAAAAGCCCGTCCCCTCCCTCTTCCTCACTCACATTGGTGTGTGAACTTGTTGCTCTCCCCAGGTGAGTCAGCGAAGTCAGGTACAGATTAACTGGAGCAATAAACCACCTCAAGCAGTTTGATACCAGAGACAGGTGTAAGAAATTATTTTTAAACCAAACTCTGCAAGACACGCAAGAGAAACAGGCTGGCAAGCTGGTGTAACTATTACACAAAGCTGGGTGTAAGTCTCCATCACTCAGCTCGATATTATTCAGTGAATATACATTGAGGACACACTGGCTCCAAGGTCCTGTGCTGATTCTACGGAGAATACGAGACCACCCACAGTTAGGCTCTGCTTCGACTTTTTTTTTTTTTTGCATAGGCTAACAGATAAGCTATTGCATATGCATAAGTAATTATCCTGTGAGGCAGAAGGTAATCAGTGCTTTAAAGAGGCACATGCATCTGTTTTTGGCATTCACAATTTTGGGTCTCATTATACCACAGAGAATTAAGTTTTTATCATGAGAGGGCAGCTGGGATGGTGTAAAAGGAGCTGTAAATTTAGGGTCCCCAAAAATCTGGGCTGAATCCTGGTTTTTTTTCTCTCTAGATTCACACCTCTGATCATATTACTTCACCTCTCTGGGCCTCCATTCTTTGTCTATAAAAAGAGAAGAATGCCTCAAGGGTAATGGTGAAGCTGTTCAGTCACTCAGTCATGTCCAACTCTTTGGACTGCAGCATGCCAGATTTCCCTGTAATCCACCATCTCCCAGAGTTTGCTCAAATTCATGTCCATTGGGTCGACGATGCCATCCAACCATCTCGTCCTCTGTCATCTCCTTCTCCTGCCTTCTCTCTTTCCCAGCATCAGGGTAGTTCCAATAAATCGGCTCTTTCACATCAGGTGGCCAAAGTATTGGAGCTTCAACATCAGTCCTTCCAATGAATATTCAGGGTTGATTTCCTTTAGGACTGACTGGTGAAGAGCTCAACTTTTGTTAAAATTTCAGCGGAGACTTCCCGGGTGGCTGAGTGGATAAGAATCTGTCTATCAATGCAGGGGACATGGGTTCAAACCCTGGTCCGGAAAGATTCCATATTCCACAGCAAGTAAGCCCGTGGACCACAATTACTGAACTTGTGCTTAGAGCCCACTAGCTGCAACTACTGAGCCCCTGTGCCCAACTATAGAAGCCCGCGCGCCGAGAGCCTGTGCCCTGCAACGAGAGAAGCCACGGCAACGAGTAGCCCCCGCTCACAAGTAGAGAAAGCCCATGTGAAGCAACCAAGAATTAGCAATGAAAAATAAATAAAAATTTTAAAAACTTTCAGAGGAATGTTATCATCTCCAGGGCTAGGATTTCGTCACAGCTATCCTGTTTATTGCTCACCTTGTGCAAAGTCCTTTAGCCATCTTAACAGAGACAACGTCCTATGAAATAGGCGTCCTTTATTTTCTTCCTTTTATAGATAAGGGAATTGAAGGTCAGAGAGGTTAAGTGATTTGTCTGAAATCACAGGTGACATTCAGACTTTTGAGTCAACTGAACCCAGGCCTACTGAACTTGAGAGCATGTGGAATTTCCTCATCACCATGCTGCCATTTCACCATAGTCTCTAGTTTGTGTGAAAGAACAGAAAGTATAAAGAAGCAAGTTAACATGGCACTGGCTGAAAACAACCATCAAGGAAAATCTTGATTTAATATGTTTTAAGAAAAAAAAAAAACCAAAGTTACCCTCAACAAAATTAAGAGAATGACTGAGAAAAAAACAAAACAAAAAAAAGGTGTGAGGATGTTTGCAGAGGTCCTGATTCTACCCTTTCTCTGTTTCAACACTGGAGCAGAATGAGGGCCTGAAAACCTTGGGAGTTTTCCTGGGTTCATGACTGTATTCAGAATCTAGCATGCCTCAAAAGAATGAGAGAGAGAAACAGAGAAAGAAAGGGAGAGAGAAAGAGAGAGAAAGGAAGACCAGGCTATTGCTGTGCTCTGGAGTATGAAGATGAGAAAGTATTTAGCTAGTTCCCCTAGCCAATAAAGATATTTTCTTTTTGGCAGATCATAGTGTGACATATCAGATGGAAATCACCTATTCTTATGCTTTACAGATTGAAAATGGTGCTTTTCTGGGAGAAAATAGGGAGACACCAAATCATGAAAAATACTGAAGGCCAGTAGGATTGAGAGACTCTGGTAGAAAGTAGTCTATCATGGGCTGGCTATATAAATTCATCTCATTTAATTCTCAGGGCAATGTGATGCAAGGCCCAGGCTATATCACTATTTTGCAGATGAAAAAATCGAGGTGCAACAACCCTTGTGTTTTACCCAAGGTGTCTCTGGAGTAGTCACTGGTGTAGCTTTATCAGAACCAGCCTCCATCAAGGCAAGGGAGTCCTCTCTGCCTCCCAAGCTGGGCCTGCCTTGTTGCCTGAGCACAGACTTATCTCCCAGTCACTCTGCGTTGCTCTGCTTGCCCTCCATCAAGCATGCAGAGTGCACCTAGAACTGGTACATAAACAAGTATACACAGGAGTTCCAGCTTCCCAGTTGGCTCAGTGGTAAAGAATCCTCCTGCCAATGCAGGAGATGTGGCTTCAAACTCTGGATCAGGAAGATTCCCTGGAGGAGGAAATGGCAACCCTGTCCAGTATTCTCGCCTGGGAAATTCCATGGACAGAGGAGACTGGTGGGCTACAGTCCATGGGGTCGCAAAGAATCAGACATCACTGAGCACACATGCGCAGTATTTCCAATGACTTATGACCTTGGAACAGACCAACATTTAGCAGCCAACTCCCTGCTGCTGCTAAGTCACTTCAGTTGTGTCCGACTCTATGCGACCCCATAGACGGCAGCCCACCAGGCTCCTCTGTCCCTGGGATTCTCCAGGCAAAAACACTGGAGTGGGTTGCCATTTCCTTCTCTAATGCATGAAAGTGAAAAGTAAAAGTGAAGTCGCACAGTCGTGTCTGACTCTTTGTGACCCCATGGACTGCAGCCTACCAGGCTCCTCTGTCCATGGGATTCTCCAGGCAAGAGTACTGGAGTGGGGTGCCATGTCCTTCTCCAAGCCAACTCCCAGTCATCTGCAAAAGGCTGGCACGTCTCCTTGGCAAACTCCAGTCACAAAGGTGCATTCCCACATACAAGGGAATCCTTCCCACCATAGAAGGGAATCTTCATCTCGGCTTAAGCAAAGAATTAGGAAGATGAATCTTTAAGAAGAAAGGAAACACAGGATGCCTCCAAAGCCAGAGAGAAATCCATTCTTTCTGGGTGATCTATTGACCCTCCTTCATTAAGGCATATCAGTGGGGTTACCTGGAATCTCTAACCTTACACCAGTGCTGAGAACTCTGTATTAATCTATTTCATACACAATGAAAATAAGTCTCAGAGGTTAAGCAACTTGCTTCAGGCCATATAGATGGTAGGTGCCAGCACTGAGTCCCTTCAACCTCGCTTACCTTTGTAGGCCTCCCCGCCCCATAAAACAAACAACAGCGCGCAATGAACAAGAAATACTCCTTCTCTTTGAAAACACGACTAAAAATAATTAAAACTTTGGCCTCCATTATCCAGCCTTATCCCTTGTTGGCTACCTATGGTGAATGTTACATTTTATTTAGGCCTATTTATCCAGTAACTTTCAGGCCCTGTCAATGTACCAGCCCATTTACTAATATTAGCTCCAATATTCAAGAAGCAGGTTGATTCAAAAACCTGATTCCTCAAAGGTACTTACTGTTGCTGCAGGTCCAACAGGACAGAGTCATTCGGACCCACGTGCTCTATAAGCTACGGGGCTTCTGACTCCAGATCTGTCCTTCTCCATGAGCCCGGCAGGCAAAGCCCCTTCCAGCTGTGCCTAGTTAAGACTTAGCCTGGAAATAGGCTTTCCAAGGCCAGCAGTCTCCAATTTTAATCTGAACTAGGAAAACCTTGAGGGCTTTTTACGACCTGGGTTACTGGGCTCTTGTTGTTGTTGTTGTTGTTGTTTAGTCGCTCAGCTGTATATGACTCTTTGCGACCCCATGGACTGTAGCCCGCCAGGCTCCTCTGTTCATAGGATTTCAAGGCAAGAATACGGGAGTGGGTTGCCATTTCCTTCTCCAAGGGATCTTCCCGACCCAAGGATCGAACCCACGTCTCCTGCGTTGGCAGGCAGGTTCTTTACCACTGAGCCACATGGGAAACCCTCCTGGGCTCTACGCACATAGATTCTGATTCAGCAGATCTGGGGGCGGGGGGCGGGGGGCCTGAGGACTCTGGCCTTTCTTTCAAGCTCCCAAGTGATGCTGAGGTACCTGGTCTGGACACCACACTTTGAGGATCACTCTGATAGACCCCCTCAAACCTTGTCTCCAGGATTCTCCATTTCCAGAACAGGAGGAGACAAGATAAATTTGAGGCAAGAGTGTGTTTTTGCACCAGAACAAGAACCAGGCCTGTGCCTCCCTTTCCCAGGGACTTTTATCCCAGAACTTCCAAAGGCCCAAGGGGCCTTTCCAATGACCGGCTAACTCAGTCCCATCTCTTTAAACACGCCACACAGGGGGAGAAAAGGAAAATAAAATTGAAAAGACCATCTGAAGAGCAGAGTAAGTCCTCCTTGCCTCTTAAAGGGGACTCTGCAAGTGTTAATTGCTCAGTCATGTCCTATACTTTATAATCCCATGGACTGTAGCCTCTGTCCATGGGATTCTCCAGGCAAGGGAGGATTGCCATTCCCTTCTTGAGTGGATCTTCCCGATTCGGGTATCGAATCTATGTCTCCTACATTGCAGGCAGATTCTTTACCATCTGAGCCACCAGGGAAATCCTAAGGGGACTTTGAGCAGTAAGAAGAAAATGCTAACCTCCTAGCCCCTCCCCCAGAAACTCCACTCCTTAGCGTGAAGGCCCAGTGACTGTTCTTCCTTTTTGTGGGGGAGCCAGATTAAGTTTAGATGTGTCACTCTCAAGGTTCATAGTCTCCTATGTCAGACAAACTACATTTTGCAAATTACCATAAACTATTCTTTCAGAAGTTTTATTTCACCCTTCCAGAGAATCAGGCACAAAAACAAATCAACACACGCACACATGGTACCTCCCCAGTTATTTTTTCTCTTTAGGCCTATAGTTTCCGAAAGTACTTTCACCACGCAGATAAGAGAGGCTGGGGTTAATTCTACAACTTAGTGGATGGTTGCTGGGCTAATGATTGATTTTTTTCACCTCAAATGACATTCAATTAAGAAACATGTATAAATTATCAACTGTTTCCAGCTTGAACAGTAATTTATAAAGTTGTAGGGACGAGAACTTGTAAAATATTTTGAGCCTGGAAGATGTGTTCCAGGCTGGAATGTCTGTGGGAAACAGCCTCTCCATGAAGATTTCCTGCTCCAAAATGCCTGGATTAATTACCGTAATCAGCTTTGAGGGAAAAGGGTGCAGCATCTCATGTCTGGCAGGACACTGG
Organism: Dama dama; assembly: GCF_033118175.1. Taxonomy (NCBI): domain Eukaryota; kingdom Metazoa; phylum Chordata; class Mammalia; order Artiodactyla; family Cervidae; genus Dama; species Dama dama. Next base: position 55,850,933 of record NC_083685.1, read on the forward strand.
TAGGGTTCGTTGGAAACTCGAATGCAAGCCAAACGCAGCAAAGCCAGGCCCCTTCCATTCAGCGCTGGTCCGGCTCCAGGGAAACGCCTTGGGCTTGGGACAGCTCTGGAAAGGCTCTGCTCTAGTTGGCACTGAACCCAAGTCCATTTCTTCTTCTGCTCCCAGGTCCCCTGAGAGAATGAGTCAGCTTCAGCCTGGGAGGTGTGGGCTGTAGCTGAGAGCTGGAGGACCCTATCAAGAATAACCCAGTGCAAGGATTTCCCTGGTGGCCCAGGGGTTAAGATGCCAATGCAGGGGGCACAGGTGAGATCCTTGGTCGGGGAACTAAGATCCCACATGCCCCTTGGCACAGCAAAAAAAAAAAAAAAGACATTAAAAAAAGAATAACCCAGTGCCCTGCCAGCTCTTCACTGAGAGACTGTCCTTCCAGAATTCCAAAATGAAATGAAGCACTATGGAAAAGAAATATAGTATGTACTGACAGTATCCTGCACAGATTTTTTTAACATACATTTTCTTATTTAGTTCTCATGTTAAACCTGCAAGACAGAGACTATTGCCTCTTCTGTTACACATAGGGGAAAAGGGTACTCAGAGAGGTCAAGTAATATGCCCAGCATTTCACAGCACATGATTGACAGAACTAGGATAAGGACCAGAGACTGTTTCACTCCAAAGTAATGAGTTGCCTACTAGATCCCTCTAATTATCTACAGGGAGAGGAAAAATTCAAAACAGGTCTACAATATTTATTTAAAGCAATTCATACATTGAGTAGAAAACAGGCAGTAAGCAGGTTTTTATCAATGTCAAGGAGCGATTCCTACTACTAGGTCCTTGGGCAATATTTTGAAGTAGGTAATATTAGGTTTACAACCTTCCCATCTCCCAGCCTCCCTCTCCTTCCACCCAGGGCCTGCATCATCTCCTCTACCAGAGCTCCCTTCCAGCTCCTGGAGTTTTCCAGAACTCTGATGAGGTCTCACATTCAGTCATAAAGACCAGGAAATACTACTAGGGTCTCCTCTACAAGAAAAACAGAACAAAATCATCTAGGGACTTTGCTGGTGGTCCAGTGGCTAAGACTGTGCTCCCAATGCAGGGGGCCCAGGTTGAATCCCTGGTCAGGGAACTAGACCCCCACATGCCACAACTAAGACTTCATGTGCCCCAACTAAAAACTCACCTGCTGCAACTAGAAAAGGTCTCTCATCCTGCAACTAAAACCAGGCTCAGTCAAGTACGTACATAAGATAGGCCAACATCTCAGAGAGACAAACATCTTAAAAATGAATCCTTCCCTTCCAAACATCAACCTCTTACCAATATTTCCAATGCCTCCATATACCCTGGCTCAACTTGTGAAATGAGAGTACAATGCATCTGAGTAATTTGTACCGCTTGAATGACAAATGAGGTCAACTCTTCCAAGAGAGATCTGTATTTTAGAGCTTTCGGTGAATTTCTAATGTTACATGGGGAATTCTATGAGCTGGGAGAGATTTTCCTTCCCGACTCACCAACTTTTCACATTTCCCAAGCAGTTAGGGGACTGCTTGCCCAGACATCAACCATATGAAAGTCTGTCAAATCTGGTTAATGTGACCAGGTTTTGACTCAGTGAACCTTCCCGCGGCTGTTGTTTTCATTCAAATAAACAGATTAAATCTTTTCATGAACACTTCCACCTAGGAATGACATCATGCCAAGTAAACCCTCTGGAGTCAGGGTAGCCATGAGACTTCCTCAAATTCTAGAAGAGTTGAATGGTGTTGTTTCTGCCCCCAAATATTTCATTAAATATCAATATTTATGTAACCAAAATATTAGGTCACCAAACTTTTAATTTTTTATGCAAAGTAGTCAAAATATGTTCTGTTCAGACATGTTACTTGCTTGGGATTGTTGAATAGCTGGTAAGACCTGTCTTGCTTATTAGCATCAGAGCACACACAGCTAGACAGCCAGAGCAATTTTGAGAAACTGAAATGTTAAACTGAGTGTTTACTTGTGAAGCCAAAGCTACACCAGGCTTTCTTTCACTTATTATTAAGGAAAAATTGCCTGTGTGTTTAAAAATTCAATGCTATATCTTCTGAAGCAGAATGGATGCCTTTACTGATGTGGAAGGCCAAATTTGCTTCCTATAATAGCTGGGAATAAAAGGAGGGAGAAATATAAATAGTGGGAAGAGGAAACATAGATATATGTTGGTAGAACATAGGAAACATAGATAGGAAACTCTGCCATTTGCCCTTTATCACCTAATATATATTCTGTTCAATCACTGGTTCTGAAAGATATCTGCTCTAGGGATGTGGTAAGCTGCTGCTGTTGTTGTTGTTGTTGTTGAGTTGCTAAGTCATGTCTGACTCTTTGCCACCCCGTGGATTGCAGCACACTAGGCTTCCCTGCCCTTCACCATCTCCTGGAGTTTACTCAAACTCATGTCCATTGAGTCAGTGATGCCATCCAACCATCTCATCCTCTGTCATCCCCTTCCCCTCCTGTCCTCAATCTTTCACAGCATCAGGGTCTTTTCCAATGAGTTGACTCTTTGTATCAGATGGTCAAAGTATTGAAGCTTCAGTACTATATCAGTAATATCAGAACAGAGTATTGCTCCTAGGCCTCTTCTGTACATGTCATACACTTTAGCACATGCACGCACACGCACTCGCGCGCACACACACACACACACACACACACACCATGCTCCTACCTACCTACCTCTGAGTCCTTACCAGTTCCCCTGTCCTTGGGCCTTTGCTCGACTGTTTCCTCCTCCAGATACACTCATCCAACCCTCAATTTTCCTCCCACTAATTAAATGCTACTCATTTCTCAGGGCCCATTGCAAATGTTGCTTTCTTCAAAATGTCTTTCCTGACCCTTCTCAAGGGGGACACATTTCTCCCTATTTGAGCCACTCAAGCACTATCTTTGGATTTACCAAATGGGCCTTCTATCACAGTTATTTGTGTCAAGAACTGTCATTGGCCCCCTCCTAGAACTCCCACCAGAAAGGGATCCATGCCTCACCCATCCTTGCATCTGTAGTGATGCTCGGCACAATGTCTTGAGCACAGAAGCTATTCAACTGGTATGATACTGAATGAAAGTGAGAAGAAAACTGAGGAAGGGTGAAGATGAGACATAAACCTGGAATATTCTCTAATTTCCCCCTTAGAAAAGAGGAGCCTTTTATTTTTAGGCTTTTTTTTCTTTTTTAATTGGAGGATAATTGCTTTACAATGTTGTGTTGGTTTCTGCCATACATCAACATGAATCAGCTGCACGTAAACACACGTCCCCTCCTTCGAGAACCTCCCTCCCACCTCCCACTCCAACCCTTCTAGGTTGTCTCAGAGCACAGGGTTTAGGCACCCTGCATCATACAGAAAATTCCCACTGGCTATCCATTTTACAGATGATAATGTATATGTTTCAATGCTACTCTCTCAGTTCATCCCACTCTCTCCTTCCCCCACTGTGTCCACAGGTCTGCATCTCCATTGCCGCCCTGCAAATAGGTTCATCAGTACCATCCTAAAGAAGGATCCTTTTTAAATACTTCCCATCTTCCAGGGCTCTTTCCAGCCTTGCTTTGAGTATGAAATTCAGCAGATCATTCTTACACATTCCCTGTAGTTATTTGTGATCCTGAATAGAGGTGAGAATGCTGGTCTAGAGAAGTAAGAGTGGGCAGAGGCCACTGCTCACCATGCAGAACAAGAAGTACCAGGAGGCTAGAATTTCAATAACTGGAACTGTTTGCTCATCCCCCACATATACTTGCATTGTGGCCTTGAAGGTCAATCTCTACATCATGGCTTTATGTCTAGTCCAAAACAATTACAGTTCATTTGTGACTTTTTCGCAGTGGGGAGCTCCAGCAACAGACTCTAGTATCCTGTGGCTTTGTAGTCTCCTCCAAGCAATGTTATATAGACAGACCTAATTTTTTAACCTCAATCTGGGCTCGACTCCACAGAGCAGCATCTCAGACATGTTGGGAAAGATGTTTTGATCCCTAAAATAATGAGGGAAAAGGCCTGAGAGATGTTCTGAACAAGTTTAATATTTCACTAAATGTTGCAAGGTCTCTGAAATCCTTATGGCAGTAAAACGCCAGAAAGAAAATTCTGCATTGCAAGAATGTCTAACCGCTAATGGCTGATCCAGCCATTTATGAAGAGTGCAAAATGGAATACCTGAAGGAAAGGGAAGAATTTAGAAAAACTGGACTTACTACCAAGAAAAGGCTACAGAAGCTTCCCACAAGCATGCAGGCAAATATTCAAATGATACTCAGGATTTCCAATGTTCATGGAAATCATAATCACCTAAAATAATGGACCCAAGGAAATATGTTTGCTTTACCCTTAATTATGGAAATAATTTAATCAGAAATAAAGATTAAAAAAACAAACAAACGTTGACTTAGGTAGCAATCAGGAAAGATTCTCTTTGTTCAGCTTATTAACAGTGCCTGATTACCCTTGGGACATTTTAATTCTACTGAGTAACTTGTTATTTATGACATGACTTATTGCTAAGTCTTATCCGATCAAGACCCCATGGACTGGGCTCCATCAAGCTCCTCTGGTCATGGAATTCTCCAGGCAAGAATACTGGAGTGGGTTGCCATTCCCTCCTCCAGGGGATCTTCCCAACCCAGGAATGGAGCCCAGGTCTCCTGCATTGGCAGGCGAATTCTTTACCACTGAGCCAATTTAGAAGCTCTGGTTGCAATGCAGACATTCCCCTACCAGGCAGCCTCACCCAAGTCCTGCTGCTGTGGCTGTTCTTCCCACAAGTACCACTGCCCAGCGGGGGTCAGGGGCCAAGCCTGCTGTACCCAGAGGGCGAGTGCTCCCAAATGGCCTGACCTACGGAGCAGGAGAAGAAGTCAGTGCGAGGCTTCCAGCAGACTTCGGCCCCTGTCCAGGAGCGATGTGAGGTTAAGGAAAGGCTCACCCTTGGCTTCCCTGCTTCTATCATGGACATTTCTGTGTAGTGTGTTCCAACCCTACCACCCTTCTCTTCCTTCACCCCCCTCCCACCATCCTGTGAGCTTCGCCAACCTTGGCTCCAGCCAATAACTCTCTTCCAGTCCCCCTCTTTGTTAAGGCATAAATGCTAGGGTCGTTGGGTTTCCCTGGTAGCTCAATGGGTAAAGAATCCGCCTGTAATGCAGGACACCCTGGTTTGATTCCTTGGTTGGGAAGATCTGCTGGAGAAGGGATAGGCTACCCACGCCAGTGTTTTTGGGCTTCCATTGTGGCTCAGCTGGTAAAGAATCCGCCTGCAATGCGGGAGATCTGGGTTCCATCCCTGGAATCGAACCCAGAGAAATGTTCTTAAATGATACAAAGGGAAAGGCTATCCACTCTAGTATCCTGGCCTGGAGAATTCCGTGGATTATGTAGTCCATGAGTTCACAAAGAGTGGGACCCGACTGAGCAATTTTCACTTTTTCACTTCGATTTCATTATCTAAGATCTAGCTTGGAAATAGAGAATTGGATGGTATCTATTTCTTCTTCTTCAGCTTCTCTAATTGGTCCAGATTTTGGTAGAATCACAACTTGTTAGTTTTCCCAGGGAAAAGGTCAACTAGAGGTTCAGGATGCAGACCTGGGAGAGCCCCACGACAGGGTCAGTGCTCTCAGACCAGAGGAAGAATCTTTATCCAACCAGGCATCCTCAGGGGCGGCTTCTAGATAAATCAAACCCAAGAGAGGAGAAATAATTTTCTTTTTAGCTAGTCCACAGGTGTGCCTCTCTGGCAGCCCTGCACCCTCACCCCACAACACCATCTGGCTCAGGACTGAATTTCCCAACCTCAACATGAGCCCCTCTTCCCATGCGCCCCCTGCCTTTGTTACCTGGCAACAAAAGCCTGTACAGTATCATGGACCTACTAAACAGCACAGGAAACTCTGCTCAAGACTCTAAGAATCTAAATGGGAAAAGAATTTAAAGAACAGATACATGTGTATGGATAACTCAATCACCTTGCAGTGTACCTGAAACTAACACAACACTGTTAATCAACTAAGTTCCAATATAAAATAAGACTTTTTAAAAAGCCTTTACAACAAACTCTGCCGCTTTCTTACCATGAGTGAGAAAATGCCCCAGCCTCCCCACATCAATGTGCTTTCACCTATGAAAAAGGGGGTGTTCCCCAAGTGATAGCAGCTGGAAGAGAAGCCAAAGGGCCCCAAGACCATGTTAAGTTGCTTCAGTTTCCCCAGGGGCCACCCTATATGATCCTTAGTTCTTCCAAAGTACCTTCAGTTCTTCTCCAATAATAAGAGCTGTTCACAAAGGTACCATGCCCACACATCACACCCCATGGCAGGCGGCATGCTGGCTGGTATGCCTGGAAGTGTCAATGCCCAGAAGCTCCTCAGACACATCTGGGAATTCTTCCCTAGGATGGGAGGAAGGATAATAGACCTTGTCCCCATCTGTTCCCCTACCCTGATTTTCTTTGGCAAATTAGCGAGTTGTTTAGTCACTGCTGCTGCTGCTGCTGCTAAGTCGCTTCAGTCGTATCCAACTCTGTGCGACCCCATAGATGGCAGCCCACCAGGCTCCCCCATCCCTGGGATTCTCCAGGCAAGAACACTGGAGTGGGTTGCCATTTCCTTCTCCAATGCATGAAAGTGAAAAGTGAAAGTGAAGTTGCTCAGTCGTGTCCAACTCTTAGCGACCCCATGGACTGCAGCCTACCAGGCTCCTCCATCCATGGGAGTTTCCAGGCAAGAGTACTGGAGTGGGGTGGTACTGCCTTCTCCGGTTTAGTCACTAAGTCATATCTAACTCTTTTGAGAGCCCTTAGACTGTGACTGCCAGGTTCCTCTGTCCATGGAATTTCCCAGACTAAGAACACTGGAGTGGGCTGCCATTTCCTCTCCAGGGGATCTTCTCCACCCAGGGATCGAACCCACATTTCCTGTGTCAGCAGGCAAATTCTTTCCCACTGAGCCACCTGGGAAGCCCAAATTAGCAAGTACAAAGGAAAAAAGACAAGGGCAGTAGTTAAGGGCAGGGTCTTGAAGTCAGGAAAGTCTGAGCTCAAACTGACAGTGAGAACTCAATAATGGTGGTCATTACCACTATTGTATGAGGACTCCGCTGAGCATTGTCATATGTGTGCGTGGCGCCCCCTGGAGCTGCTCACATCAGTGCCTGCAAGGACATTTTACCCCATAGCTCTGGAGAGGCTATGGAGAGGCTCCTTAATTTAAAAGTCCACATGAAGAAGGTAGACAGCTAGTGGGCAATTCTCAGCAGCAGCAATTCCATTTCCAATTTTGCCCATGTATAAATTTGTTTCAGAGCAATTTTAGAGCTACAGAGGAAGTAATTCTCCTTTACAATTTTTTTCTGTATCAAGGGAATATAATGACACATTCCAGAGCTTACTTAAAAGGAGACTCACATTTTTATTTTTATTTATTATTCATTTTTTAGCTACACTGCTGGGGCATGTGGGATATTAGTTCTGCAACCATGGATTGAACCCACACCCCTTGCAGTGGAAGCATGAAGTCTTAACCACTGGACCACCAGGGAAGTCCCAAGATTTGTATTTTTAATCTAATAAATACTTCGTATGTTTTCAGTGAATACTGTAAAAAATAGAAAGGAACTTTATTACTGTAAGTTCATGTCAGGAGACACTACCTAGAATTTCTGAGTATGAAACGGGGTGTTAGGCATGAATAGAAGAGATGTTATGCAGATTAGATATAATTAGACATAACGATTAGACATAATCGTTATCATCAAGGAGCTTCTAGTGTCAAAAGCAGAGATTCTTAACTGAGGGTTATGGATGAACCTCGGAGGACCCATAAAGCTTCTGAAATTGTATATATAATTGTGTGTGTGTTTGTGGACAATTTCTGGTCAGAAGGCCCAAGGCTTTCTTTAGATTCTCAAAGGGATCCACAAAAAAATGTATGTCTAAAAAAATAAAAAGGTTAAGAACCACAGACCAAGACAAAAGAATCATTAAACTGGAGGAACGTTTCTATGGAATGACACAAAAATAGACTATTCACAGTCATCTAATTTTGGGTTTTGCCTACTGGTATAGATAAAAGACAAGCTTAATTCTTGGCTTGCTGAATTTAAAGATAGCCTGAGTCTTTCATTCCTCTGTAAACATGTGATTTTTCAATACATTTGGATTTCTCAGAATTTGTTCACAAAACCTGTGCCAAGATCTATGGCCCCCTTGGTATCCCATTTGGGCTGCCCTGAGCCTCACAATAATTTAGAACTTTGGCAGCAACACAGCCTTAATGAATGAAAAATGCAAACCTTGCAAATCCCTTTGCATTGAAATCCCCTGGAGTCTGGATGCAGACACAGTTCCAAAAAGCCTGCCTTTCCAAAGATGCAATTTACCGCCCTTAGAGGTTTGCTGTGGGCCACCCAAAGCACATAGGCCTGATTCAAACAGATTTTATCAGCCAAGCAGATATGGGGCTCTTTATGGTCAAATGGGGAAATCTGTTGACATGAGAAGTTTCATGATAAGTCGCATATTATCACTACACACTTCAGTTTGATTTGCACAGGGTCAGCGACAGAACTGATCTCTGCCTCCACATAGCTCCAGTGCATTCCTCCACCATATGTTGAAGAAGGAAGGAGACTTTTAGCTGGTTATACCCTTGTATGGGGTTTTCTTCATAAAAACAAATGTATATTGAGGAAGAAGCCACCACTGAATTCTCACGGGGAGTAGCCAGGAATTTCCTTCCTTTCATAGACTTGAGCTCAGTGAGGTGAAGACTCTGGGGAGATGCTGCAAACAGAAAGGCTGCCTCTTTGTTAGCATATGAAAAATAGGCTTTCCTGGGGCGTGGGGGTACTACTCACCCTAGAAATGGGATTTTTATTTCCCCATGCAGGATAGAGATTATAGTGCAGGTATGGAATCTATTATCCAAAACCCTTGAGGCCAGATGTCTTTCAGGATTTGGAATCATTTAGATTTTCTAAAAGTTAATAGGGAGGAATATACATAGACTAGATAAACAATAAGGTCCTACTGTATAGCACAGGGAACTATATTCAATATTCTGTGATAAACTATAATGGAAAAGAATATATATATGTACATATATATATGGATAACTGAATCACTTTCTTGTATAGCAGAAATTAACACAAAGCTGTAAATCAATTATACTTCAATAAAATAAAATTTTTAAAAAGTTAATATGGAGCATATACTCTACACCACAGGATGGGACAGCACCCCATAATCAGATAAACTTCAGTTTTTCTTTCTGCCACCATCAAAATATTGATCATGTCTCCCCTCGTGCTACCAGGATGGGTACAAGAACTATAAAAATATTATTCTTGTACAAGGACAAACAAGAGAGGGAAGAGAAGGAAACTGATTTCTCCTCATGTCTCTCTTTCTTACCACGGAGAAAAAGTCTTTCCTAAATGCCCCAAGATGACTTCGTCCAAACACTACTGCCCAGAACTGGATCTGAGATGTCATCTAGTACAAATTCTTGGTAAAAATTCATTCCCTACATTTTGAAGGGATTATATCCTCTCTAAGTATGCTGCAGCTATAGCTGAAGCTACTCAGGAAATACGTCAGGAATAGTATTGGAGACCCTGATGCTGGGAAAGATTGAAGGCAGGAGGAGAAGGGGACGAGAGAGGATGAGATGGTTGGGTGGCATCACTGACACAACGGACATGAGTTTGAGTAAGCTCCGGGAGTCGGTGATGGACAGGGAGGCCTGGCGTGCTGCATGCCATGGACTTGCAGAGAGTCAGACACGACTGAGCGGCTGAACTAAACTGAACTGAATGTTATTAGTAGATATTGGACAATACTGGATATTATTAGTGACTAATATTAGTCACTTAGAAGAGTGACTAAGATCACTAATGGTGACTACCACCCAGATTATATAAGATAAGCAAAGCAGGGTCCTAGTTCCTAGAAAAGGAACAGCAGAAACTGCCTAAACAGCATCTGATTAAAGTATGAACCATCTCTGACCTTAATCTATGTGTCTCCTCTAAGAAGCATCTGCGGACACTGAAATTTAGACTTGCTACTCAAGTACACAAACTAATTTTTATTTATATAACCAGTGGCAAATACAGTCCTATCTTAGAACTTGATATTAAGGCATGGTGCTCTACTTGCAACAATGTAAGGGAGGAGGATGATGGTACAGGGAAAAGGGGAAAGAAAGTGGAAAATGAGGTAATAAAGAGACAAGCTATAGACCAGACTAGGTGATCAGCAAACTGTGCCCCTTGGGCCAAATCCAACCCATTACCTGTTCTTATAAATAAAGACTTATTGGTATACAGTCATGCCCATTGGTTCACAACAGTAGAGTTGAGTGATTGCAACAGAAACCATACAGCTTGCAAAGCCTAAACATTTGCTATATAGTCCTTCCCAAAAAAAGTTTGATAATCCTTGAGCTGGATCAACTCACCAAAGCCAGGTATAAGAGAACAAATATAAGAAGAAGATGCTCTCCATTCTCAGATCAAGAACAAGTCCTGGAGGAACTAACAGGGATTCCAATAGATGAGATCACACGGCAACAGGGAATCTAGGTTAAGTGTCCTAAACTAGTCACAGCATAGCCATAGATGCCATAGCATCTTGGAACTCACATGGCCCTGGTCATTAGAAAGAAGGAAATAGCCAGGGAAAAGCTGGGTCCCAGAGTTGACTGCAGGACCAAAGGATTAAATAAATGACTTGGGTAGGAACTCTCAGTGAAAGCCAAGATAGACGCATGGTTCTTCCAAATGGGTTTATAAAGGAGGGAGCAGTGGGAAGCAAATGTGTGTGTTGTGGGGGGCGGCGGGGGGGGGGGGGGGGGCATAAATTCAACTCTGAAGGCAATATCCCCATACTGAGGGTGAGAGCCCCTTGGATGAGCAACTACAAACCAGGAAAATGAGTGGTCAGCTCAGATGTGCAGCGCAGAGCCAGAGCTTGGATATTATATTTGCAATAAACCTGCAAGAGAGCTGAATCGTAATCCTTCGCTGGTTACAGGGAAATCTGGGACTATTAAAATGATTCCTGCCTCAAGTTAGAACCATTCTGGGGAGTATCTGGGACCGAGTGAGCCATATGGGGAGAGCTCAGCAGCTCAGCTGAGAGTCACTGGGAGCAGAAGCGGCAGGGACACTGGGAAGAACAAACCTAACTACTTCCATTGGGGGCAATCACTTGACACTGTTGACCTAGAAATACCACCCTCTACTTAGACAGCATTAAAGAAAAACCAATTATTTTTCAACTCTGTATTTTCAAGATTCCCTTCTACTTGTGAAAGTACAAATCCATCAGCTATATCTTTCTTCCCAACTCTGTACTTTAATGATGTTGTTGTAACACGATGCAAGATGATATTTAGCTTAATGTTTCCTGGTGGCAGCTGGAAAGGCACCTTAACATCAATATTTAAAAAAAATACTTGGAAATTGCATTGTGAGATGGGCTTCTGGCACACAGAGAATCCACCCTATGGGGTGAGGATTCTTACAGCTCCATCAAAGAGGGTGTTCCCTTCCGGCAGGCAGTGTCCTTGACTCTTCCTGTTCTTCTGCAGTCCAGGTCTCATAGGAAAGCTGCCCTAATCCTTGGAGATTTAGGTAAACTTGGTTTGAACTCCCAGAGTTATAGCTTGTGTGAGTTCAGGGCCTCCGAAAGTTTTCCCAAGAATTCCTGGCCTTTTAACCTTCTGGTTCCTTCTGTCTTTGCTCCTACATCTGTTTCTCTAATCTGAATTCCATCCTGTTGTGGGTTGAATTATGTCTCCCCAAAAAATGTGTTAAAGTTCTAACTTCCAGTAACTCAGAATGTGACCTTGTTTGGAGGGAGTCTTTGTAGAAGTAGTCAAGTTAAGATGAAGCCATAAAGGTGTACATTAATCCAATATGACTGGTGTCCTTCTAAAAAGGGGAAATTTGGACACAGGGGTGGACCATCAGAGAGGGTTAATGAAGTGGAGAGATTCAAGGAAAAGATGGCCATTCTCAAGACAAGGAATACCTAAGGTACCAGAAGCCAGGAGAGAGCCTTCTCCAGAGACTTCAGAGGGCGAAAAGCCCTGCTGACACTTTAATCTCCAACTCCTGGCCTCCATATCTGTGAGACAATGCAATTCTGCTGTTTTAAGCAGTCTGACGTGTGGTCCTGTTTTATAGGAGCCCGAGGAACCCAACGGGGATCTTCCCGACCCAGGGATGGAACCCAGGCTTCTTGTGTTACAGGCAGATTCTCTATTGTCTGAGCCACCAGGGAAGTCCAGGAAACTAAAACACATGTCTTATATGCCTGGACTCAGAGCTCTGCCCCTTGCCTTGAGGCGCCAGCAAATCTGCTCAGGCAGGCCTCTCTTGGATTTACCACTGAGGTTCCCCAGAACACTGCAGCCTGTCCCTCACACTCCTTCAGAGACATTTCACTCTACAGGAAACCTCCTGGGAACTAGGAGGTTTGGGACCCTGACCAGGCCCATCTGCCATCTCAAAAACTCCTAGAGGGACCTGGTGGGCTGGTGGTTAACAAACTACCTTGCAATGCAGGGGATGTGGATTTGATCACTTCTCAGGGAACTAAGATCCCACGTGTCTCCGGGCAACTAGACCCAAGAGCCGTAACTAGGGAGCCTGTGCACCTCAACTACTGAGTCCACGTGCTCTAGAGCCCACACTCCACAACTAGTGAAGACCACGTACACATACCACATCCCCCGCCCCCCTCCAAAAAAAAACCTCCTGGAGTTCTAGAAAAGAAAACCTCTCCCTTTCATTTCAGTATCATAAGGTTTAATCCTAGGGTTTAGGTTTCTGTTTAGATTTGCACCTACAAGCTGTTGTCACTCTCAAAACAATGGTGCAGCAAGATCTCAGTGTTCTAATGAGGAGGTGGAAAGGGAAGAAAGTCTAGGACCTTTCCTTTAACTCAGACTTAGACTGACCAGATGGAGGAGCTGGTCCTCAGCTCTCTTTACAATAAACTCTCAGCATGATCAGGAGGGCATAAACCAAGTGGCTAATCAAAAGGGCCTACTTAATCTGTATGAAATACAATGGTCAAACATGCCAGGTCATCTCTTAAGACAAGTTGTCTTTTCTTCTCCTTGATCTAGATTAATGATAAATATCAAAGCAAGATCTTTGACGGTAGCACACCACTGGTTATAGAGATCAAAGCATAAGCTCTAGGGATTTCCCTGGTGGTCCAGTCTGTTAGAATCCACCTTCCAATGAAGGGGACATGAGTTTAATCCTGGTTGGGGAACTAAGATCCCACATGCCACAGGGCACCTAAGCCCGAGCACCACAACTAGAGAAGCCTGTGTGCTGCAGTGAAGACCTAGTACAGCCAAAATTTTTTTAAAGTAATACAATTTAAAATTAAAAAAACGAAAACAAAAACATGAGCTCTAGGAGCAGACAGAACTGATTTTGAATCACAGCTCTACCACTTTTTGACTCTATAACCTTGGACAAGTTCCACAGCCTCTGTTTCTTTATCTGTAAAATGAAAATAATAATAAAAATCATAGGATTATTACAAAAATTACACAAGCTAATCATGCCACATAATATGCAACAAAGGTACATCTAGTCAAAGCTATGGTTTTTCCAGTGGTCATGTATGGATGTGAGAGTTGGACCATAAAGAAGGCTGAGTGCCAAAGAGTTGATGCTTTTGAATTGTGGTGCTGGAGAAGACTCTTGAGAGTACCTTGGACTGCAAGGAGATCAAATCAGTCAATCCTAAAAGAAATCAATCCTGAATATTCATTGGAAGGACCGATGCTGAAGTTGAAGCTCCAATATTTTGGCCACCTGATGCAAACAGCCCACTCATTGGAATAAACTCTGATGCTGGGAAAGACTGAGGACGAGGGAAGAAGGGGGCAAGAGAGGATGAGATGGTTGGATGGCATCACTGACTCAATGGACATGAGTCTGAGCAAACTCATGGAGACAGTGAAGGACAGGGAAGCCTGGCGTGCTGCTGTTCACGGGGTCCCAAAGAGTTGGACACGGCTTAGTGACTGAACAACAACAACAATCATGCCAAGGGTTTAACAGAGTGTCTGCCTAATCCTTCCAGAAGTTGTCTCTTACATATTTAAAAGGGCCATCTTGGGGACTTCCCTGGTGGTCCAGTGGTTAAGACTTCATGCTTCCACATAGAGGGCACGAGTTCCATACCTGGTCAAGGAATTAAGATCCCACAGGCCTCAAGGCAAAAAAAAAAAAAAAGGCCATCTCTCTAGGCTAAGTTGTTGGAGGCTTGGGGGAGGCCTCCTAACTGTTGTTAGGAATTTTGTTTGGTTGTTGATAATAGGGATTTGAAATAATGGTTTAAACAAAATAGAAGATATGTCCTCTTTGTTTTTCTTGCTCCATCTCTCACTTCCTCTCCCCTTTCCCCTCCCTATTTCCCTCCCTCTCCCTTTCAGAGAAATAGAGGGCAGCCCAGGGCAAATATGGAGGCTCACAATCACCAGGGAATCAGGATCTCTACTCCTCTCCTCTTTGCTTGGTCCTCCTCATCACATTGTCTCCTTCCTCATGGTCACGTCATAAGAAAAGATGGAACTCAGCCATTATATGCGCATCACAGACAGCTGTCTGTCTTCTGGAAGGAATCTTCTCAGAGTCTCAACTAACAATTTCTGTTCACACTTCATTAGCCGAACCATCAGTCACATGATCACAGCCAGGTGCCAAATGGGCTAGGAAAGGTAGGCTTTTAGCCAGGCACTTTGCCTTTCCAAATAAAATCAGAATTCTCTTTCTGAGGAGGAAGAGGGGAATGGATTTCTACAAGCTGCTCTGGTCTCTGGAGTCCTTTTCCCTAATTTAATCTTCACACAGGCTTGAAGATGGAAAGGACCTGGGGCTCAGAGAAAAAGAACAATCACCCAGAGGGGCCAAGAGATGTCAGATCTTAGTTCCCCAACCAGGGAGTGAGCCTGTGCCTCCTGCAGTGGTAGGGCGGAGTCCTAACCATTGGGCTGCCAGGGAAAGCCCCTACTGTTCCTCATATTAAAACTGTTCTCCTTACCTGGGATTCAAAGCTCTTCAGAATCTTTCCAGACTTCCTTATCAATGGTCCCTATCCTCATCTTCCTGCATCTGGGCCTTGAGGATAATTATTCTCTCCACCTAGAATGTAGGATTCTGATCTCTTATCTGCCCACATTGTAACCATCCATCAAAGTCCAGCTTAGATTCTACCTCCTCCACGGAGCCTATGCCCACTCTATGGAAAATGTTAGTTGCTCAGTTGTATCTGACTCTTTGTAACCCCATGGACTATAGCCCCCCAAGGCTTCTCTGTCCATGGAATTCTCCAGGCAAGAATACTGGAGTGGGTAGCCATTCCCTTCTCCAGGGAATCTTCCTGACCCAGGGATCAAACCCGGGTCTCACATGGCAGGCAGATTCTTTACCATCTAAGCCACCCGGGGAGCCCACACCCACTCTATAGTTAACACTAATTTCTCCCTTTCTCTGAACACTTCTTAGAACATAATAGCTTGTCCTCGTCTTTCTGCAGTTGGTCTTTATGGCCTTCCTGTCTTACAGTTGTAGTTTTCAAACCTCAACTACTATTTTACCTCTGGGTTTTCCTACTTCTTTCCTCCCCCCACCTCATTTAAGCACATAGTCAGACCTGGCCACAGGAAAGGAAGCAGAAACAAAAGAAATCTCTGGTTTTGTGTCCCACTGATGAAATTTCCAGAGTGATTTTTAAAATGAGATCAAAGTGAGGAAAGACTAACAGAGGATCCCCCGGGACTGGGTGGGGAGAGGAGGAGGAAGCAGTCCTCGGCCAAAAGACATCAGGCAAGTCAGAGTGTTTCTCCACCTGTTTTCAGGCAGAAGCCTGGGGAGGGAGCGAGACCTCTGAGAGGTGTGGGGTCTGGAAGCCACAGGCATCTGTGGTATGCTCACTGCACAGGGCTCCAGGGAGAAGTAAGCCCCCAGAGAAGCTCTCTGAAGACGGGTCTGAGTGGATAAGGACCAGAACATCACAAACACTTTTAATCTCAGGTTGGCAAGAAGGAAGCTGAATAATTCCAGGGCTTTCCAGGCACAGCATGGGATTATTCAAGAGATTTACAGGACCTAAAGGAACCAGGCAGACCTTTAGAAATGAAGGACATCTTAGTGGCCATCTCTATGCAAAAGCGACAAGCATGGTGGACACCACATGAACACATCACTCAAGGAGCAGATGGACCTCTCCCAACACTTGCCCACTATTTATACCCTTTAAATCTTAGATGACTTACAGATGAACTCTACTGGACTCTAAGCTTCTGCATGGCAGAGATAGCAAAAGCTAAACTGTGTTTCCTAGAAATTTGAGTTGGAATCTCCAAGTGGTATATTCCTCTAAACCAACCCACTGATAACCTGAAGCCTGGGTTACTACACTTTGAACTTGGGAGAAAAATAAAAACTACCTTATCCCCTGCAGGCAGTGGCCTGCCGCAGGGTCTAGCAATGCCTGCATGGGACTTTATGAAGGAGGTCGCCATTATGTCATTAACTCCACCAAAATTTGGCCCCAGGTAAACAACAGGGAGGGAACATAGCTCCACCCTTTAACAGAAAATTGGATTGAAGATTTACTGAGCATGGCTCCGCCCATCAGAACAAAACCAGTTTCCCCCTCAGTCAGTCTTTCCCATCAGGAAGCTTCCATAAGCTTCTTATCCTTCTCCATCAGAGGGCAAACACACTGAAAACTCAATCACGGAAAACTAACCAGTTTGATCACATGGATCACAGCTTTGTCTAACTCAATGAAACTATGAGCTATGCCTTGTAGGGCCAACCAGGATGGACGGGTCATGGTGGAGAATTCTGACAAAACATGGTCCACAGGAGAAGGGAATGGCAAACCACTTCAGTATTCTTGCCTTGAGAATCCCATGAACAGTATGAAAAGACAAAAAGATAGGACACTGAAAGATGAACTACCCAGGTCGGTAGGTGCCCAATATGCTACTGGAGATCAGCGGAGAAATAACTCCAGAAAGAATGAAGAGACGGAGCCAAAGCAAAAACAACACCCAGCTGTGGATGTGACTGGTGATGGAAGTAAAGTCCGATGCTGTAAAGAGTAATACTGCATAGGAAACTGGAATGTTAGGTCGAGGAATCGAGGCAAATTGGAAGTGGTCAAACTGGAGATGGCAAGAGTAAACATCGACGTTTTAAGAATCAGTGAACTAAAATGGACTGGAATGGGTGAATTTAACTCAGATGACCATTATATCTAATACTGTGGGCAAGAATCCCTTAGAAGAAATGAAGTAGCCATCATAGTCAACAAAAATGAGTCTGAAATGCAATACTTGGATGCAGTCTCAAAAACGACAGAATTATCTCTGTTCGTTTCCAAGGCAAACCATTCAATATCACAGTAATCCAAGTCTATGCCCCAACCAGTAATGATGAAGGAGCTGAAGTTGAACAGTTCTATCAAGACCTACAAGACCTTCTAGAACTAACACCCTAAAAAGATGTTCTTTTCATTATAGGGGACTGGGATGCAAAAGTAGGAAGTCAAGAAATACCTGGAGTGCATGCTTAGTCACTCCAGTCGTGTCCAATTCTCTGCGACCCCATGGACCATGGCCCACCAGGCTCCTCTGTCCATGGGATTCTCCAGGCAAGAATACTGGAGTGGGTTGCCATTTCCTTCTCCAGTGAAAAAATATGAAGTGAGTGAAGTCGCTCAGTTGTTTCTGACTCTTTGCGACCCCATAGACTGTAGCCTACCAGGCTCCTCTGTCCATGGGATTTTCCAGGCAAGAGTACTGGAGTGGGTTGCCATTTCTTTCTCCAAATACCTGGAGTAACAGGCAAATTTGGCCTTGGAGTACAAAACGAAGCAGGGCAAAGGCTAACAGAGCTTTGCCAGGAGAACGCACTGCTCATAGCAAACACCCTCTTCCAATAACACAAAAGAAGACTCTACACATGGACATCACCAGATGGTCAATACCGAAATCAGATTGACTACATTATTTCCAGAAAAATACGGAGAAGCTCTATACAGTCAGCAAAAACAAGACCAGGAGCTGACTGTGGCTCAGATCATGAATTCCTTATTGCCAAATTCAGACTTAAATTGAAGAAAGTACGGAAAACCACTAGACCATTCAGGTATGACTTAAATCAAATCTCTTACGATTATACAATGGAACTGAGAAAGATTCAAGGGATTAGATCTGATAGACAGAATGCCTGAAGAACTATGGACGGAGGTTCATGACATTGTACAGGAGGCAGGGATGAAGATCATCCCCAAGAAAAAGAAGTGCAAAAAGGCAAAGTGGTTGTCTGAGAAGACCTTACAAATAGCTGTGAAAAGAAGAGAAGCTAAAGGCAAAGGAGAAAAGGAAAGATATTCCCATTTGAATGCAGAGTTCCAAAGAATAGCAAGAAGAGATAAGAAAGCCTTCCTCAGTGATCAGTGCAAAGAAATAGAGGAAAACAATAGCATGGGAAAGACTAGAGATCTCTTCAAGAAAACTAGAGACACCAAGGGAACATTTCACGCAAAGATGGGTTCAATAAAGGACAGAAATGGTATGGACCT
This sequence comes from Dama dama, assembly GCF_033118175.1. Taxonomy (NCBI): domain Eukaryota; kingdom Metazoa; phylum Chordata; class Mammalia; order Artiodactyla; family Cervidae; genus Dama; species Dama dama. The sequence goes on from NC_083685.1 coordinate 55,869,614, forward strand.
AACAGAAGCAGAGGATATTAAGAAGAGGTGGCAAGAACACACAGAAGAACTATACAAAAAAGATCTTCACAACACAGATAATCATGATGGTGTGATCACTCACCTAGAGCCAGACATCCTGGAATGTGAAGCCAAGTGGGCCTTAGGAAGCATCACTATGAACAAAGCTAGTGGGGGTGATGGAATTCCAGTTGAGCTACTTCAAATCCTAAAAGATGATGCTGTGAAAGTGCTGCACTCAATATGCCAGCAAATTTGGAAAACTCAGCAGTGGCCACAGGACTGGAGAAGGTCAGTTTTCATTCCAATCCCAAAGAAAGGCAATGCCAAAGAACGCTCAAAGTATTTCACAATTACACTCATCTCACATGTTAGTAAAGTAATGCTCAAAATTCCCCAAGCCAGTGCAATCAAAATGTCTACAAACAATAAATGCTGGAGAGGGTGCAGAGGAAAAGGAACCCTCTTACACTGTTGGTGGGAATGCAAACTAGTACAGCCACTATGGAGAACAGTGTGGAGATTCCTTAAAAAACTGGAAATAGAACTACCATACGACTCAGCAATCCCTCTGCTTGGCATACACACCAGGGAAACCAGATCTGAAAGAGACACGTGCACCCCACTGTTCATCGTAGCACTGTTTATAATAGCCAGGACATGGAAGCAACCTAGATGTCCATCAGCAGATGAATGGATAAGAAAGCTGTGGTACATATACACAATGGAATATTACTCAACTATTAAAAAGAATGCATTTGAATCAGTTCTAATGAGGTGGATGAAACTGGAGCCTATTATACAGAGTGAAGTAAGTCAGAAAGAAAAATACCAATACAGTATATTTACGCATATATATGGAATTTAGAAAGATGGTAACGATGACCCTATATGCGAGACAGCAAAAGAGACACAAATGTAAAGAACAGACTTTTGCACTCAGTGGGAGAACGCGAGGATGGGATGATTTGAGAGAATAGCATTGAAACATGTATATTATCATATGTGAAATAGATCACCAGTCCAGGTTTGATGCATGAGACAGGGTGCTCAGGGCTGGTGCACTGGAATGACCCTGAGGGATGGGACAGGGAGGGAGGGGGAGGAGGGTTCAGGATGGGGGACACATGTACAACCATGACTGATTCATGTGAATGTATGGCAATAACCACCACAATACTGTAAAGTAATTAGCCTCCAATTAAAATAAATTTTAAAAAAAAAGAAATAAAAAAAATTCTCCAAGCCAGGCTTCAACAGTATGTGAACCATGAACTTCCAGATGTTCAAGCCAGATTTAGAAAAGGCAAAGGAATCAGAGAACAAATTGCCAGCATCCACTGGATCACTGAAAAAGCAAGGGAGTTCCAGAAAAACATCTACTTCTGCTTTATTGACTGTGCCAAAGTCTTTGACTGTGTGGATCACAACAAACTGTGGAAAATTTTTTAAGAGATGGGAATACCAGACCACCTTACCTGCCTCCTGAGAAATCTGTATGCAGGTCAGGAAACAACAGTTAGAACTGGACATGGAACAACAAACTGGTTCCAAATCAGGAAAGGAGTACGTCAAGGCTGTATATTGTCACCCTGATTATTTAACTTATATGCAGAGTACATCATAAGAAATGCTCAGCTGGATGAAGCACAAGCTGGAATCAAGATTGTCGGGAGAAGTATCAATAACCTCAGATATGCAGATGACACAACCCTTATGGCAGAAAGTGAAGAAGAGCTAAAGTGCCTCTTGATGAAAGTGAAAGAGGAGAGTGAAAAAGTTGGCTTAAAACTCAACATTCAGAAAACGAAGATCATGGCATTTGGTCCCATCACTTCATGGCAAATAGATGGAGCAACAATGGAAACAGTGACAGGCTTTATTTTGGGGGGCTCCAAGATCACTGCAGCTGGTGACTGCAACCATGAAATTAAAAGACGCTTACTCCTAGGAAGAAAAGTCATGACCAACCTAGACAGCATATTAAAAAGCAGAGACATTACTTTGACAGCAAATGTCCATCTAGTCAAAGGTATGGTTTTCCCAGTAATCATGTACAGATGTGAGGGTTGGACTGTAAAGAGAGCTGAGAGCAGAAGAATTGATGCTTTTGAACTGTGGTGTTGGAGAAGACTCTTTTGAGTATCCCTTGGACTGCAAGGAAATCCAACCAGTCCATCCTAAAGGAAATCAGTCCTGAATATTCATTGGAAGAACTGATGCTGAAGCTGAAACTCCAATACTTTGCCCATCTGATGGGAAGAACTGACTCATCTGAGAAGACCCTGATGCTGGGAAAGATTGAAGGTGGGAGGAGAAGGGGACAACAGAGGATGAGATGGTTAGCTGGAATCACTGACTCAATGGACATGAGTCTGAGTATGCTCCAGGAGTTGGTGATTGACAGGGAGGCCTGGCGTACTGCAGTCCATGGGGTTGCAAAGAGTTGGACATGACTGAGCGACTGAACTGAACAATCCCACTGCAGGGAGAGAAAATGATGTCAGCACTGTAAAGGTCCCCTCGTTTCTCTAAGGAACAGGGGCTGCTGAATGGGTGTACAGTGGCCACATCTCACCTTATCACAGTAGGGCATGTGGTTCTTTGCAGTGACGACCATCTCAACCAGGCCTCAGAGCTCCCACTTCTGCACCAGAGAAAGTGGACTAAGGGTCTTCACTGAATGTTCTCTTTTTATACTGTTGTTAATGTATAAGTTTCTATCAATTTACTGATATTTTTTAAGTATCTAAAATTGAAAGTGTTGGTCAGTCAGTCATGTCCAACTCTTACCCCATGGTCTATAGCCCATCAGGCTCCTCTGTCCATGGAATTCTCTGGGCAAGAATACTGGAGCGGGTTGTTAATCCCTTCTCCAGGGATCTACCCAATCCAGGGATCAAACCCAGGTCTCTTGCATTGCAGACGGGCTCTTTACTGTCTGAACCACCAGGGGAGTTAAGGGCAGGATAAAAGAAAGAGAACAAAGAAGTTTCTTGGTTGGAATACAAATGTGTGTGTGCTCAGTCACTTTAACCATGTCTGACTCTTTGTGACCCTTATGGACTATAGCCTGCCAGACTCCTCTGTCCATGGGATTCTCCAGGCAAGAATATTGCCATTCCCTTCTCCAGGGGACCTTCTTGACTCAGGAATCAAACATGCATCTCCTGCATTGTAGGTGGAGACATGCTAAACATGCTCTTTACCCACTGAGCAATCTGGGAAGTCAGAATAATACATTAGTGCTTATATTTAAATGACATTAGAAAAAAATATGTAAAAAAACTGTAAAAGTATGCATGGGTTATAATAGTTTCATTCTCCAGTACAAAACTGCATACATTTTTGCAATAATTGTATGAAAATTCTTAAGGTATGAAATAAGAGGAAAAAACATTGGCTAGAAAGCAGTGCCATTTTTGGAAACTGCCAAGTCGTATACAGATTTTAAACATTTTAACTTCGTTTTTATTGATTCAAAATGGCCCACAATTATAATAAGATAGTAACTATGGTTTTTGTTTCAGCCTCTGCTCATGGCCAACTTCAACTTTTTGTCATGCAACTAACAATTTGAAGATCATTAATCCCTTACCCAGGAATTCAAAGCTGTAAATGTTTCCAGATAAATACATCATTGTTTATCTTTGAGAAAATCTCTGGAGTTAACATTCTCATAAAAAATGAAAGAAAGTCCACAATAAAACATATGGCTAAATTATCAGCTATAACTTGTACAAAAATAATTTTGACAATGAACATAGATAGACATTGGGCTTCTCTGGTGGCTCAGAAGATAAAGAATCTGCCTGCAATGCAGGAGACGTGGGTTCAATCCCTGGGTTGGGACAATCCCCTGGAGAAGGGAATGGCAACCCACTCCAGTATTCTTGCCTGGAGAACTTCATGAACAGAGGAGCCTGGCTGGCCATAGTCCACGGAGTCGAAAAAGAGTTGGACACAACTGAGCAACTAACATTCTCATAGCTAGGCACTGGGTTTCAGAAACCACACTTTTTAAACCAGGGAGTTTGGAAGTCTGAGGTGAAAGAGCTGACAAGCATCTCCATGGCAACCAAACACTGTTGGGGTCTTCTGTGCACCCCCTTACCAGACTTGCACTTTGGATTCTAGTTGCTATTTAGATTTGGCATCTCCTTTTCTTTCATGCTTCCTGAGCGTGGCTCTTTGAAGATTTATAGGTCGAGTAATAACCTAGTCTTTAGTGGCTCTGTCTTTGGTGCTATCTGGATCAGCATATTTATTTTATTAATTCATTTCTTTTAAAAGTATTTATTTGGTTGCACTGTCTTAGTTGTGGTACATAGTATCTAGTTTCCTGACCAGAGATTGAACCTGGGTCCCCTGCATTGGGAGTGCAGAGTCTTAGCCACTGAACCACCAGGTAAGTCCCTCAGTATTTCTACCAAGCAGTTTGGAGGAAGGTGGAGGTGAGGGAGAGGCTTTCTCCAAGGTAACGAGGTCAGTGAGGACAATCAGGCAGCAAAAGTCATTCATTCATGCAGACAAGAGCAGTTCTAGGCTGAGTACTCTGTAAAGAAAACTGGATTCTCCAAACTTCCCTCCTGTTTTACTGAAATTTCTATCTGTAGTTGCCCCAAGTTCCAGTTATTCCATGTGGTTTGTGATTCAGTTTTGTCCCTGGCTACAAATTTCTAACATTCCCATCTCAGTACCTTTTACAAAAATATCTGCTGCTGACTCGGCTGTCTGACCACAGTCCAGCCTTCTAGAAACTGGGCAACATATGATACCCAGTTGAAACTCTAGTCACTGGCTATGCTCCCCAGACTGAGCTTCAGACAAGCCTAAGCATGCTAGAGTACAATAGAACAATGTTTTCAAATGTGTGGATGACACAAATTGAGGAGGGATGGTGAATGTGATGGAGACTTTAAAAAGCTCTTGAGAGGCTGGAAGCCTGATTCGAGAGCAACAGAATGAGATTTAACAGCCATGAGTTTGAATTCCAAATACCATCTCATTAATATAGATGATGGAAAAAATGGCTTGACTATTTTATGTGAAGATACGGGGTGTTTTGTGGATCTTAAGTTCAGTGTGACGTGACTTAGCTGCTCTAAAAGCTAATCTTCTTGTGGGCTGCATTAATAGGATTGTGTCCAAATCACGCCAGGCAATAATCTCCGTAGACTCAGCTTCAACTGGTCAGGCAACAGCTGACTACTCTTGTTGTGACCTCCGTTCTACAAGGGGGTCATTACCAACCACAGATAATTCCAGGAAAGCAGACCAGAATGGGGAGATCTGGGCTGTCCACTGCACAGGGAACTGTTGCACCAACTGTTTAGCCTGAGCAGTGGCTCTCTTATCTGTTAAAACTTTTAAAAAATTATTTATTTATTTATTTGGCTACACCAGGTCTTAGTTGTGGCATGTGGGATCTAGTTCCCTGCCCAAGGATCAAACCCAGGCCCCCCTGCATTGGGAGCTCAGAGTCCTAGCCACTGGACTACCAGTTTTAGGGACACCCCTAAAACTCCTTTGGCTCATCAGAAAACTCAGCTGGCTTAGGCAAGAGGAGGGTCATAAATCCTAATGATAGACAGGGCTGCCATTCAGATGAGAGACACAGGTACAGCTCTGCTAGTTGTTTATCTCTGGCATCTGCTCTGATTCATAGGTTCCCATAGCATACTGGCTTTAAATATTTTGAATATCACCCCTAGAAACAGAAGAGCCTCAGAAAATCCAGGGCTAGGGATACCAGCTGAGCTTTAGGAAGGGCTCAGGCCAGGAAACGAAATGTCACTGGAAGGCTTGGCAGTACCAGCTCTATGCTCCTCCGTCTGTTTCATTCTTCTCTGTCTGTATGAGACAACTTTCTCCAATCTCTCTAGTCTACTTGTCAGAAACTGACTTTGTCTCCATCCCAGCTCCCTGTTCCCAGCAGAACTTGGCTTAGCGTGGAATGGCTACCATCCCTATCAACTGTGGTCAAGGGCATGGAGTATCAACACGTCAGACAAACATGGCTGCTAGAAACCCATGCCTATGGGAAATTCCCTAGTGGTCCAGTGGTTAGGATGCCGCACTTTCACTGCCAACCCAGGTTTGATCCCTGGTCAGGAAACTGAGATTCCCCCAAGCCATGTGGAACAGGCAATAAATAAATAAATAAACCGTCCTCTATGGACTGAGATGGGGCAGGCAAATACTCAAAATGTTTTGTATCACTTTTTAACTTACTTTGATGTCAAAGCCCCTTTGAAAAGTTGGAGAAACATGTTTTCCTTTACACACACACACACACAACTTTGCTTATGCTTTCAAGAGATTTCTAGAACCTTGGAATACATTGATGAACCCCAAAATAAGATACCCTGGCCTGGAAATGAAATACTTAGGGAAAAAATATGAATGTCTTCCTTCAAATTGCTGGAGAATTGTTGGGGGAAGCGACTAAAATTATGTAAACCTGCCTGCCAATATAGGAGATGTAAGAGACGGTTCAAGCCCTGGGGGGGGGAAGATACCCTGGAGGAGGACATAGCAATCCTCTCCAGTATTCTTGCCTGGAGAATCCCATGGTCAGAGGAGCCTGGCGGGCTACAGGTTGCAAAGAGTCAGACAGCACTAAAGTGACTTGGCAAGAGTGCACAGTGGAAAGCTTAGAATGCTATATAAAAATGAAAATGTGGTTCCCTTTGGAGGTAATATACTGGGTGATTCTTTTTTGTGAGTTTCCCAATTATCCTGCCAGGAACATAATATGTTTAGTTTTTCTTTCTTTTTTTCTTCTTTTGATCTTTCAGCTGTGCCATAAAGCATGTGAGATCTTTGTTTCCTGATCAGGGATCAAACTTATGCCCCCTGCCTTGGTGACAAGGAGTCTTAACCACTGGACCGCCAGGGAAGTCTCTATATGGTTAGTTTTATAACCAGATAAAGCATTTTCAAAAAGAAACAGAATCAAATTTTCAAATGCTTCAGACAGAGTTGAGAACAGTGGGTAAAACTGATAAGAACACAGATTTTAATTCAGTAATATTGGCTGCCTTAAAAGTAATCACTATGTCCCTGAATCTAGCCTTTTCCCTCCTATAATCTGTTCTCAAAACAGAAGCCAGAGTATGTCTTTAACTTGTGTTAAAACATAAGTCAGAGTATGTCTGTCTGCTCAGCATCCAGCAACATTTCCCCCGCCAGTTCAAAGAGTCAAAATCCTTGAGTCTGGGGATTCTGGAGTGGGCTGCCATGCCCTTCTCCAGGGGATCTTCCTGACCCAGGGAGCAAACCCAGGTCTCCTGTGCCTCCTGCACTGAAGGTGGATTCTTTACCGACTGAGCCACCAAGGAAGCCCCACAATGGACCTACTCACTCTCTTTTTCTCATAGGAGATATCACCTTCTAAAATATTATGTAAAAGTTTTACCTTCTGTTGCTCCTCATTTGAATGTAAGCTCCTTGAAGACAGAGGATTTTGCTGTTTATTAATTTTTTTTTTTTTTTTTTTTTTTTGGTTTGCTTAATCCCAAGTACCCAGAACAGTGCCTGGCCAACAGTGGATACTCAGTAGACACCTGTTGGAGGAAGGCAGGAAAGGAGGAGTAAAAAAAGACTTGTGGTGGTCAAGCAGAGACAGAGTGGGTTTCTCAGGAGGAATTCCTGATATGGAGAAGCTTGGACAACTTGGAAGTTTCACTGCCACAACTTGGAAGATTCTATATGATCCGACTCTTCCCTTCTGCCACCACAAACCAGATTTTTACTGAGATTACTTGCCACGTGTCTTAGACAGGAATCCTCTGGATACAAGGAAGAGAAACCACTCAGGTTATATTAAATATTAACTTTAAAAAAGGAAAGTTTTAATTTAATGCATAGAATCTAATGGATTCCAAGGGCAAGAACTCCAGGGTGGCCCTGGAGAAGCTGAAACCAGAATTATTTCTCCCTTTCTCGTACTTCTGAGGGAGATTTAATCTCTCCCTCAATAGACATCTCATTTCTCCTTCCTGGAGAGTGGCTAGACCTCCCAGCTTCAGGAACCTTTAACTAATTAAAGTCTCAGTCTCCAATCCAAATTCTTCAAGAGTGAATCTGATTGGCTTATCGATTGTTTTTCCATACATCAAGTGGTACCCTCAGCTGTCATCCCAGGCAAGAGCATCAGAGAGTGCAACCACAACCAAAGAATCTACCCTGGTGGGCTTGGGAAGGCAGGCAGTTCTCAGAGAAGAAGCACAAGAGCTGAACAGGCAAATTGGCCAGCACTCCAAGGCTCCACCCCGCTGGAATCTAACTGCACTAACATTCTCAACAATCTAATTTCATTTCCCCAGCAATTTCCTGTCTGGAAGAGGTTGCTGATTTCTTTGAAGCTAAAATCGGCACATCCTTCACTTATAAAAATAATAAACAGCTTTCTGAGAAACTTCTGAGGACATTTTTCTACCACCTGCACAATGAGAGGACTCATCCCTAGATAAGAGTGGCAGAGACTTTACCCTGAAAGAGAGCTGCAACCTGTCACAAAGTTCTGCACCGTGAACACAGATGTATATATAACTGCTTTTCATAAGCTTTTTCTAAAAAAAAAAACAAGAAAAGAAAAAAAGGAGGCAATAACACAAATACAGAAATATGCACAAATCACAAGTGTTCCACTGAATGAATTTCCAACAGTGAACACACTCTTGAAGCCAGCACCCAAATTGAGAAATCAACATTATCACCCAACTTCCCATTGCCCCTCACACACACTATTTCCTGACTTCCATAGTTTAGTTTTGCCTAAGTTTATAGCCTCTGGCCCCTTTTTTTCCTAATGGATTGGCTATCTTCTATTTTTAAAGCAACTTTATTGAGGTATGATTGACATGCAATACAGTAGATATATTGAAAGTGCACGGGTTGACAAATTTAGGTCTATGTACACATCAAGAAACCATCACCACAGTCAATCCCACTGGCTCTAGACAACCACTGATTCATCTATGGTTGGATCAATGATGTCATATCAGTCTGTTTATATTTCTAGAATTTTTTATAAATAAAATCACATTCAAAAACCACTACAATATTGTAAAGTAATTAGCCTCCAACTAATAAAAATGGGAAAAAAATCACGTTCAGTTCAATTCCTCAGTTGTGTCCGACTCTTTGTGACCCCATGGTCTGCAACATGCCAGGCTCACCTGTCCATCACCAACTCCCGGAGCTTGCTCTAACTCATGTCTATTGAGTCGGTGATGCCATCCAACCATCTCATCCTCTGTCATCCCCTTCTCCTCCCGCCCTCAATATTTCCCAGCAATCAGGGTCTTTTCCAATGTGTCAGTTCTTTGCATCAGGTGGCCAAAGTATTGGAGTTTCAGCTTTAGCATCAGTCCTTCCAATGAACACCCAGGACTGATCTCCTTTAAGATGGACTGGTTGGATCTCCTTGCAGTCCAAGGGACTCTCAAGAGTCTTCTCCAACACCACAGTTCAAAAGTATCAATTCTACGGCACTCAGCTTTCTTTATAATCCAATTCTCACATCCATACATGACTACTGGAAAAACCAGAGCCTTGACTAGACTAACCTTTATTGGCAAAGTAATGTCTCTGCTTTTCAATATGCTGTCTAGGTTGGTCATAACTTTTCTCCCAAGGAGTAAGCATCTCTTAATTTCATGGCTGCAGTCAACATCTGCAGTGATTCTGGAGCCCAAGGAAATAAAGTAATAAAGTCTGCTACTGTTTCCCCATCTATTTGCCATGAAGTGATGGGACCAGATGGCACGATCTTAATTTTCTGATTGTTGAGTTTTAAGCCAATTTTTTCACTCTCCTCTTTCACCTTCATCAAGAGGCTCTTTAGTTCTTCTTTCCTTTCTACCATAAGGGTGGCGTCATTTGCATATCCAAGGTTATTGATATTTCTCCCAGCAATCTTGATTCCAGCTTGTGCTTCATCCAGCCTGGCATTTCACATGATGTACATACACTTTTATTTGGCTCTCGCTTCTTTTACTCAGAATAATTATTCTGAGATTCATCCATGTCATTACACGTATCTCTAGTCCATCCCTTTCTATTGCTAAGTAGTAACCCACTGTACAGATATATGACACTTTTTGTATCCATTAAACATTAAGGCATTCAAGTAGTTTCCAGTTTGGGGCTATTTAAAATAAAGGGGCTGAGAACATTGGCACAAAAGTTTGAGTGAACATATTATTTCATTTATCCCGGGTATTTAGGAGTGGAATGTTGGGGTCATATGTTACATGTATGCTTAATTTTATAAGAAACTGCCAGAATGTCTTCCATTTTACATTCTCATAAGCTGCCTATGAGAGTGTCAGTTGTTCAATCATCTTAACTCTTCAAATTTTGTTGTTGCTATTCAGTTGCTCAGTAATGTCCGACTCTTTGTGACCCCACAGACTGCAGCACACCAGGCTTCCCTGTCCTTCACCATCTCCCAGAGTTTACTCAAACTCATGTCCATTGAGTCAGTGATGCCATCCAACCATCTCATCCTCTGTTGCCCCTTCTCTTCCTGCCTTCAATCTTTCCTAGCATCAGGGTCTCTTCTAATGAGTCAGCTCTTCACAGCAATTGGCCAAAGTATTGGAGCTTCAACTTCAGCATCAGTCCTTCTAATGACTAACAATCACAGAAAACTAACCAAACTGATCACATGGATCACAGCCTTGTCTCATTCAACAAAACTATGTAGTATGTGCCATGTGGGGCCACCCAAGATAGACGGGTCATGGTGGACAGTACTAACAAAATGTGGTCCACTGGAGAAGGGAATGGCAAACCACTTCAGTATTCTTGCCTGGAGAAACCCATGAACAGTATGAAAAGGCAAAAAGATATGACAGTGAAAGATAAACTTTCCAGGTCAGTATGGGCCAATATGCTACTCGAGAAGAGTGCAGAAATAACTCCAGAAAGAATAAAGAGTTGGAGCCAAACCAAAAACAATGCCCAGTTGTAGATGTGACTGGTGATGGAAGTAAAGCCCAATGCTATAAAGAACAATATTGCATAGGAACCTGGAATATTAGTTCCATGAATCAAGGTAAATTGGTCAAACAGGAGATGGTAAGATTGAAATTGATATTTTAGGAATCAATGAAGTGAAATGGACCGGAATGGGCGAATTTTTTTTTTCCCAGGTTCTTTTTCCTTTTTTTTTTTTTTTTTCGTTTATTAGTTGGAGGCTAATTACTTTACAATATTGTAGTGGCTTTTGCCATACATTGACATGAATCAGCCATGGATTTACATGTGTTCCCCATCCCGATCCCCCGTCCCACCTCCCTCCCCATCCCATCCCTCTGGGTCTTCCCAGTGCACCAGCCCCGAGCACTTGTCTCATGCATCCAACCTGGACTGGTGATCTGTTTCACACTTGATAATATACATGTTTCAATGCTGTTCTCTCAGATCATCCCACCCTCGCCCTCTCCCATAGAGTCCAAAAGTCTGTTCTATACATCTGTGTCTCTTTTTCTGTTTTGCATATAGGGTTATCGTTACCATCTTTCTAAATTCCATATATATGCATTAGTATACTGTATTGGTGTTTATCTTTCTGCTTACTTCACTCTGTATAATGGGCTCCAGTTTCATCCATATCATTAGAACTGATTCAAATGAATACTTTTTAACGACTGAGTAATATTCCATTGTGTATATGTACCATAGCTTTCTTATCCATTCATCTGCTGATGGGTATCTAGGTTGCTTCCATGTCCTGGGTATTATAAAATAGTGCTGTGATGAACATTGGGGTATACATGTCTCTTTCAGTTCTGGTTTCCTTGGTGTGTATGCCCAGGAGTGGGATTGCTGGGTCATATGGCAGTTCTATCAGAACAGGCGAATTTAACTCAGATCACCATTATATCTACTACCTTGGGCAAGAATCCCTTGGAAGAAATGAAGTATCCATCATAGTCAATAAAAGAGTTTGAAATGCACTACTTGGGTGCAATCTTATAAATGACAGAATGATCTCAGTATATTTCCAAGGCAAACCATTCAATATCACAGTAATTCAAGTCTATGCCCCAACCACTAATTCCAAAGAAGCTGAAGTTGAACAGTTTTATGATGACCTATAAGACCTTCTAGAACTAATACCCAAAAAAAAAAAAAAAAAAGGTCCTTTTCATCATAGGGGACTGGAAAGCAAAAGTAGAAAGTCAAGAGATACCTGGAGTAACAGGCAAATTTGGCCTTGGAGTACAGAATGAAGCAGGGCAAAGGCTAACAGAGTTTTGCCAAGAGAACACACTGGTCATAGCAAACACCCTCTTCCAACAACACAAGAGACAACTCTACACATGCACATCACCAGATGGTCAACACCAAAATCACATTGACTATATTCTTTGCAGCCGAAGATGGAGAAACTCTTTATAGTCAGCAAAAACAAGACCGGAAGCTGACTGGCTCAGATCATGAACTCCTTATTGCCAAATTCAGATTGAAATTGAAGAAAGTAGGGAAAACCATTAGACCATTCAGGCATGACTTAAGTCAAATCCCTTACAACTATACAGTAGAAGTGACAAATAGATTCAAGGGATTAGATCTGATAGACAGAGTGCCTTAAGAAGTATGGACAGTTCACGAAATTGTACAGGAGGCAGTGATCAAGACCATCCCCAAGAAAAAGAAGTGCAGAAAGGTAAAATGTTTGCAAGGAGGCCTTACAAATAGCTGAGAAAAGAAGAGAAGCTAAAGGCAAAGGAGAAAGGTAAGATATTCCCATCTGAATGAACAGTTCCAAAGAACAGCAAGAAGAGATGAGAAAGCTTTCCTCAGTGATCAATGCAAAGAACTAGAGAAAAAAAAATAGAATGGAAAAGACTAGAGATCTCTTCAAGAAAATTAGAGATACCAAGGGAACATTTCATGCAAAGATGAACACAATAAAGGACAGAAATGGTATGGACCTAAAAGAAGCAGAAGATATTAAGAAGAGGTGGCAAGAATACACAGAAGAACTGTACAAAAAAGATCTTCATGATCCAGATAATCACAATGGTGTGATCACCCACCTAGAGCCAGACATGCTGGAATGAGAAGCCAAACGGGCCTTAGGAAGCATCACTATGAACAAAGCTAGTGGGGGTGATGGAATTCCAGTTGAGCTATTTCAAATCCTAAAAGATGATGCTGTTGGCACTTAATATGCCAACAAATTAGGAAAACTCAGCAGTGGCCACAAGACTGGAAAAGCTCAGTTTTCATTCCAATCCCAAAGAAAGGCAATGCCAAAGAACGCTCAAACTATCGCACAATTACACTCATCTCACAAGCTAGCAAAGTAATGCTCAAAATTCTCCAAGCCAGGCTTCAACAGTACATGAACTATGAACTTCTAGATGTTCAAGCTGGATTTAGAAAAGGCAGAGGAACTAGAGATCAAATTGCCAACATCCATTGGATCACTGAAAAAGCAGGAGAATTCCAGAAAAACATCTATTTCTGTTTTACTGACAATGCCAGAGCCTTTGACTGTGTGGATCACAACAAACTGTAGAAAATTCTTTAAGAGATGGAATACCAGACCACCTTACCTGCATCCTGAGAAATCTGTATGACAGTCAAGAAGCAACAGTCAGAACCAGACATGGAACTACAGACTCGTTCCAAATCAGGAAAGGAGTACGTCAAGGCTGTATATTGTCACCATGCTTATTTAACTTATAAGCAGAGTATATCATGCATAATTCTGGGCTGGATGAAGCACAAGAAGGAATCAAGATTGCCAGGAGAAATATCAATAACCTCAGATAAACAGATGATACCACCCTTACGGTAGAAAGCAAAGAGGAACTAAATAGCCTCTTGATGAAAGTGAAAGAGTAGAGTGAAAAAGCTGGCTTAAAACTTAACAATCAAAAAACGAAGATCATGGCATCCAGTACCATCACATCATGGCAAACAGATGGGGAAACAATGGAAACAGTGACAGACTATTTTTCTTGGGTTCCAAAATCACTGCAGATGGTGACTGCAGCCATGAAATTGAAAGATGCTTGTTCCTTGGAGCAAAAGCTATGACAAACCTAGACAGTATATTAAAAAGCAGAGACATTACTTTGATGACAAAGGTCTGTCCAGTCAAGGCTATGGTTTTTCCAGTAGTCATGTATGGATGTGAGAGCTGGACCATAAAGAAGGCTGAGTGCCAAAGAATTGACGCTTTTGAACTGTGGTGTTGGAAAAGACTTTTGAGAGCTCCTTGGACTGCAAGGAGATCAAACCAGTCAATCCAATCAAACTACTCCTAAAGGAAATCAGTTCTGAATATTCACTGGAGAAACCTGATGTTAAAGATGAAGCTCCAATACCTTGGCCACTTGATGTGAAGAACTGACTCACTGTAAAAGACCCTGATGCTAGGAAAGATTGAAGGTGGGAGAAGAAGGGAAGGAATAACAGAGGATGAGATGGTTGGATTGCATCACTGACTCCATGGACATGAGTTTGAGCAAGCTCCAGGAGTTGGTGGTGGATAGGGAAGCCTGGTGTGCTGCAGTCCATGAGGTTGCAAAGAGTTGGACAAGACTGAGCAACTGCGTTGAAGTGAACTGAATGAATATTGAAGACTGATTTCCTTTAGGATTGACTGGTATGATATCCTTGCAGAACAAGGGATTCTCAAGAGTCTTTTCCAACATCACAGTTCAAAGCATCAGTTCTTCAGCATTCAGCCTTCTTTATGGTCCAACACTAATATCCATACATGACTACTGGAAAAACCATAGCTTTGAGTGTTCGGATCTTTGTCGGCAAAGTAATGTCTCTGCTTTTTAATATACTGCCTAGGTTTGTCATAGTTTTCTTCCAAGGAGCAAGTGTCTTTTAATTTTGTTGCTGCAGTCACCATCTGCAGTGATTTTGGAGGCCAAGAAAATAAATTCTGTCACTGTTTCCATTGTTTCCCCATCTAGGTGCCATGTAGTGATGGAACCAGATGTGATGATCTCCTTTTTTTGAATGTTTTCAATCTTAAGCGTTTTAATATGTGTGTCCATGGGGCTTCAAAGAGCCAGACACGACTTAGTGACTGAGCACAGTAGGTGTGTAGTGGTACCTACTTGTGATATTAATTTATGTTTCCCTAATGACTGACGATGTTGAGTACAGCTGTTAATACGGCTTACTTGTCATCTGTGAGTCTTTTTTGGTTACATATATATACATACAAATCTTTTGCCCATGTTTTAATTAGGCTGTCTATTTCTTATTATTAATTTTTGTATAGTGCTTTATTTTGGAGACAAGCCCTTTATCAAACATGTGATTTGCAAATATTTCCTCCCCCAACTTGTGGCTTGTCTTTTCATTCTCTCAATGGTCTTTCAAAGAGCAGAGATTCTTACTTTTGATAAAAGACCAATTTACCATTTTTTTTCCTTTTTAGATCATGCTTTGGGCATCATATCTAAGAGATCTTTGCACAACTCAGTCACACAGATTTTCTCCAGCAGAGAAAATCTTTCTGCTTGTTCCAGAAGTTTTCTTTTTATCAGGTTTTACTTTTATTATTTATAATCTATTCTGAGGTATATCTGTACATTTGCTGCAAGGTATGGTTTGAATTTGTTGTTGTTGTTCTTGCATTTTGATATCCAATTGCTTCAGCATCAATTATTGAAAAGACTATTCTTTCTTCTTTGAAATGCCTGTGCACCTTTGTCAAAAATCAATTGACCATATTTGTGTATGTCTATTTCTGGACTGTTCTCTGTTCCATTAATCCATTTATCTATCTTTTTTCTTTCCTTTTCCATTATGGTTTATTATAAGATATTGAATATAGTTCCCTGTGCTATGCGGTAGGACCTTGTTGCTTATTTTATATATAGTAATTTGTATCTGCTAATCCCAAACTCCTAATTTATCCTTTACCCCAACTTCCCAATCGGTAACTATATGTTTGTTTTCTATGTCTGTGAGTCTGTTTCTGTTTTGTATATAAGTTCAGTTGTATCATTTTCTTAGATTTCATATATAAACGATATCATAAGATGTTTGTCTTTGTCTCCTTAATTCACTGTATGATAATTCCCAAGTCCATCCATGTTGGTGCAAATGGCATTGGTTCATTCTTTTTTATGGTTGAGTAATATTCCACTCTGTGCGTGTGTGTGTGTGTGTGTGTGTGTGTGTGTGTGTGTGTGTGTGTGTGTGTGTGTGTGTGTGTAACACATCTTCTTTATATATTCATCTGTTGATGGACATTTAGGTTGCTTCCATGCCTTGGCCATTGTAAAGGTACTGCTATGAATATTGGGGTACATGTATCTTTTCGAATTAAGAGTTTTCATCATTTCTACATACATGTCTAATAGTGGGATTACTGGATCATATGGTAACTCCAGTTTCAATTTTTTCACATTTCTCTATCTTGATGCCAGTACTACCAAAGACAGTACTACACTGTCTTTATTAAGGTGGGTTTCTATGTCTTCAAGTCAAGTAGCATAAGTTCTCTAACTTTGTTCCTTTCCAAAGTTGTAGCTACTTCGGTCCTTTGCACTTCCATATGATTTTCAGAATCAGCTTATCAATTTTGGAAAAAAATGTTTGCTGAGGTAGTGATTGGAATTGGTGTTAAATTTACAGATTATTCTGGGAGAAAACTAACAACTTAATAATATTGACTTTCTATTCATGAACTAAGTATATCTTACTTAGGTCTTCTTTAATTTCTCTCAGTGATGCTATGTCTTGAATCTATGGATTTACAGTTGCAACAAATTTGGATAATTTTCAGCCATTATCTTTTCAAATATTCTTCTGTGCTTCCCACTTTGGAGACTCCAACTATATGTATACAGATTCTTCAAGCTGGTCCCATTTTCAATGATGCTCTGTGCAATTTTTTCAATCTTTTTTTTTTTTTCTTTCTCTGTTCCTATTTCTCTAGGTCTAAATTCACTAAAACTTTCTTCTGTGATGTCTTATCTGCTATTAATTGCATGTAGTATGTTTTTCCTCTCAGTCATTATAATTTTCATCTATAAAAGTTTGATTTAGGTCTTTTTAATATCTTCCATGTCTCTATTTAACATATTAAATCATTGCTCTAACTTACTGAACATATAATATACATTTGTAACACCTATTATATGTTTGTCAAATAATTTTACCATCTATATCACTACTGGGTTGGCTTCAGCTGAGTTTCCTCCTCATTTGTGAGTTATATTTGCCTGCTTCTTTGTAATTTCTGATCAATGTCAAATCCAGAATTTTTGATTATCAAATCAGATGTTATAAACAGTGAAAGAAGCCTGCACTTAAGGCACACTAATCAGACTTTGACAAATTTTACAAAAATATGTGATATATATTTATACTAAAATGAAATTATCTTTAGATTTAGGAGAGCAGTCAGTTAACATTTTTAGCAGATTAAAGGTATATTAAATAGTGGGACAAGCTGTAAATGGAGAAAACTGTGGGCACAACTGTAGAAAATGAGTTGGTGTTAGATATTTTTGCTTTCCTATGAATATCCCGAGCTGTGATTTAGGACAGAGTTAAGTTTCTTGGGAGCAGTTTGAACCTACGGCATCTTGCTATCAAGTTTTCTTAGGCAGAGTCACAGCAGCATTTAGTCTAGAGATACTTTTGCCCCACGCCTGAGACGAAAATCCTATAGTACTTTGTGAATTATGATGTTTTCCCCTCTGGCCGGGAGGACAGGAACCATTTCCACCCTGGATGGTTCCCTGGGGATTGTTCCCTATTGTCCTTTCCAGTGACTCCCGCTCTAGTGCCAGGGAGTTTCTTTACCTGCATCTACGGATCCATATTCAGTTGGAGATGTTTGGGGACGCCCGGAGTGGGGATCTTGAGTGCTCTCTCTGTGTAGCTCTTTCCTATCTGGTCTAGCGTCCTGCGGCTTCAAACTGCATTAGCCTCCCGGAACTCCCAGATCCATCTCCTTGACTCAGACAGGACTCCAAGCGCCCTGTGCAGTGGCCTAGAAAGTAAAGCAGTAAAGGATGATGACTGTGGTGCTCACCTTGTGTGTTTCATATATTTTGTATCTTTTTATAAAGTTGTCTCAGTAGGGTGGGGAACTCTATTCTCTTCTACTCCAGCTGGGTTGCAAGCTGAAGTCATGGATTGTTTACCATCTTATTGATTCTGAAGCATGTGTGTGCGCTTAGCTGCTTAGCTGTGTCTGACTCTTTGCAATGCCCTGGACAGTATACCACCAGGCTCCTCTGTCCATGGATTTCCCAGGCAAGAATACTGGAGTGGGTTGCCATTTCCTCCTCCAGGGGATCTTCCTGACCCAGTGATTCAACTCATGTCTCCTGTGTCCCCTGCATTGCAGGCGGATTCTTTACCTGCTGAGCCATTGAGGAAATCAATGCTGACCATTGATTCTAGGATTATTTATATATTCCAACTACAAGCCCTTTGACAAATACAGGAATTAAAATATCTTCTTCCACTCCATGACTTGTTTCTGTATTCTCTTAAACATGATTTTTTTTTTCATTTATTTTTATTAGTTGGAGGCTAATTACTTTACAATATTGTAGTGGTTTTTGTCATACATTGACATGAATCAGCCATGGATTTACATGTGTTCCCCATCCCGATCCCCCCTCCCACCTCCCTCTCTACCCGATCCCTCTGGGTCTTCCCAGTGCACCAGGCCCGAGCACTTGTCTCAGGCATCCAACCTGAGCTGGTGATCTGTTTCACCATAGGTAACATATATGTTTTGATGCTGTTCTCTTGAAACATCCCACCCTCGCCTTCTCCCACAGAGTCCAATAAACATGATTTTTGATGAAGAGATGTTGTCAATTTTAACACTGCCCAGTAGATTACTTTTAAACTCTAAGATTAGTGCTTTCTGTGTCTGTTTATTTTTCCCAAAGTTAAGAAGATAGTTCTCTGTGTTTTTGTTTGGAAATGTCCTAGTATTTTTTTTAATTTTAATTTTAAAATCTATAATGCATTTGGCCTTGATTTTTGCATATGCTGTGAGATAGGAAGCAAGACTCCTTTTTTTTTTTTTTTTACATGAGTATCCAATTTACCCAGAACCAACCACTTACTGAAAAGTCTATCATTGTCTCACTATAGTGCAGTCTCAATTTTGTCATCCATTTAACGACCATACATGCGTGGGTCTGTTTCTTGGTTCTCTGTACATACAGATTTAACCTTGGCCTGGTAAACAGCATTGAGATGAAGCAGTCATTTCATAATTTTCAGTTTAAAGGAAAACTGAGTTAGTTTTTCTCCTTTTTTTAAAACAAATTTTGTTTTTGTTATTTATTTTTTTTGATGCCTGGACAGGGACTTGAACCCTAGGCCCTCAGATTAAAAGTCTGATGCTCTACCGACTAGGCTATCCAGGCACTCTCCAGCTTTTCTTAATTTAACTTAAGTATACGTAAGTTTTAACTTAGTAGACAATTGTTTTTCATCCAAAATAATTTGAACATAAGAACTGAGTAAATGTAATTATATTAAGTAACTCTAACACTATTAAATATAATGTTTTTATGTCATAATTACCAAGGGATTTTGGTTTACAAATTTATAAAATAAAAACTCTCAATAAGTAACCTAAATTTTGAAATAAGTTTGATACAAAATTATGCAATTCAGGCAGTGTTATCACAATATTTTAATTATCATAGCTCCTAATAAATTATAACTGAAATATCCTAAAACAAACTATGTTATTCCTTTGTGAAAAGACCATTTTCTCACTGTATCTATATAAATCTTATTTCAAGGATATTTTCATTCCAAATTGTTTCAAGACAACTTCCTTAGAAATATTTAGATGTGTGAAAATTTCAATGCATAAAGTTATTTATTAATTTAAAAATACAGCCTCACTTCTGTTTTTTAAAACTTAAAATGTCCTCTTACTAAAGGAATATATTTTTGTTGTAGAAAAATCATCAAATATACATAAGTGGAAAATTTTAAAACAATCCCATCTTTAGGTAATAATGTAAAGTTTGGTTTATCACTTTTTGGAGTCTGGTTATTGGGAGGCAATTCCTACCTGTCTTAGCCCATTTGGGCTTCTATAACAATAAAACCATAAACTGGGTAGCTTATGAAAAATAGAAATTAATTTCTCACAGTTATACAGTCTGAGAAGGTCAATATCAAAGGTGCCAGCAGGCTCCTCCTGTGGAAAAAGCTCAACGTCTGGTTCATGGTTGGCATCTTCTTGTTGTGACCTCACATGGTGGAAGGGAGCAAGGGACCTTTCTTCCCCTCTTTTACAGAGTCAATAACGCCACTCATGGGGGCTCCATCCTTATCACTGAGATCACCTCTGCAAAGATCCACCTCCTAATATCTTCACCTTGAGGGTCAGGATTTCAACATATGGACTGTGTTGTTGTTCAGCCGGTAAGCTGTGTGCAACTCTTTGCGACCCCATGGACAGCAGCACACTGGGCTTCTTTGTCCTTCACTATCTCCTGGAGTCTGCTCAAATTCATGTCCTTTGAGTCAGTGATGCTATTTAACCATCTCATTCTCTGCCACTCCCTTTTCCTTTTGCCTTCAGTCTTTCCCAGCATCAGGGCCTTTTGCAATGAGTTGGCTCTTCACATCAGGTGGTCAAAGTTTTGGAGCTTCAGCATCAGTCATCCTTTAGGATTGACTAGTTTGATCTCCTTGCAGTCCAAGGGACTCTCAACAGTCTTCTCCAAAAGCACAATTTGAAAGCGTCAATTCTTCGAGGCTCAGCCTTCTTAATGGTCCAACTCTCACATCTGTACATGACTACTGGAGAAACCATACCTTTGACTTTTGTAGGCAAAGTGATGTCTCAGCTTTTTAATACACAGTCTGGATTTGTCATAGCTTTCCCTGCAAGGAGCCAGTGTCTTTTAATTTCATGGCTGCAGTCACAATCCACGGTGATTTTGGAGCCCAAGGAAAGAAAATCTGTCACTTCTTCCTCTTGTATTTGCCATTAAGTGATAGGACTGGATGTCATGATCTTAGTTTTCCTAATATTGAGTTTTTAGCCAGTTTTTTCACTTTGCTCTTTCGTGTTCCATCTGCTTATCTGAGGTTGTTGGTATTTCTCCCAGAAATCTTGATTCCAGCCTGTGATTCATCCAACCTAGTATTTCACATGATGTAATCTGCAAAGAAGTTAAATAAGCAGGGTGACAATATACAGCCTTGACGTACTCCTTTCCCAATTTGGAACCAGTCCATTGTTCCATGTCCAGTTCTAACTGTTGCTTCCCGATGTGCATATAGGTTTCTCAGGAGAAACTTACCTAGGTGGTCTGATATTTCTATCTCTTTAAGAATTTCCCATAGTTTGTTGTGACTCACACAAAGGCTTTGGCATAGTCAGTGAAGCAGAAGTAGATGCTTTTCTGCAATTCCTTTGCTTTCTCTATGATCCAATGGATGTCGGCAATTTGACTTCTGGTTCCTCTAACTTTTCTAAACCCAGCTTGTACATCTGGAATTTATTGGCTCACGTACTGCTGAAGCCTAGCTTGAAGGATTTTGAGCATAACCTTGATAGCATGTCAAATGAGTGCGACTGTATGGTAATTTGAACATTCTTTGGCATTGCCCTCTTTGGGATTAGAACAAAAACGGACCTTTTCCAGTCCTGTGGCCACTGCTGAATTTTCCAAATTTGCTGGCATGTTGAGTGCAGCACTTTCACAGCATCATCTTTCAGGATTTGAAATAGCACAGCTGGAATTCCTCCACTAGCTTTGTTCACGTAATGCATCCTAAGCCACTTGACTTTATACCCCAGGATGTCTGGCTGTAGGGGAGTGACCATCCCACTATGGTTATCTGGGTCATTAAGATGTTTTCTGTATAGTTCTTCTGTGTATTCTTACCACCACTCCTTAATCTCTTCTGTTTCTGTTAGCTTACCATTTCTGTCCTTTATCGTGCCCATCCTTGCATGAGATGTTCCCTAGATATCTCCAATTTTCTTGAAGAGATCTCTAGTCTTTCCCATTCTGTTGTTTTCTTCTATTTTTTTGCATTATTCATCTAAGAAGGCTTTCTTATTGCTCTTTGCTATTGTCTGGAACTCCACATTCAGTTGGGTGTGTCTGTCCCTTTGTCCTTTGCTTTTCACTTCTTTCCTCAGCTATTTGTAAAGCCTCCTCAAATAACTACTTTGCCTTCTTGCATTTCTTTTTCTTGGAGATGGTTTTGGTCACTGCCTCCTGTACAATGTTATGAATCTCCTTCCATAGTTCTTCAGGCACTCTGTCTACCAGATCTAATCCCTTGAATCTATTTGTCACTTCCACTGTATAATCATAAGGAATTTGATTTAGGTCATAACTGAATGGCCTAGTCATTTTCCCTACTTTTAAAAAATTTAAGACTGAATTTTGTGATAAAGAGCTCATAATCTAAGCCACAGACAGCTTCAGGTCTTGTTTTTGCTGACTGTATAGAGTTTTTCCATCTTCAGCTGCAAAGAATAAAATCAATCTGATTTTGGTATTGATTATTTGGTGATGTCCATGTGTAGACTCGTCTCTTGGGTTGTTGGAAAAGGGTGTTTGCTATAACCTGTGTGTTCTCTTGACAAAACTGTTAGCCTTTGCCCATCTTCATTTTGTACTGCAAGGCCAAACTTGCCTGTTAATCCAGGTATCTCTTAACTTCTTACTTTCGCATTCCAATCCCTTATGATGAAAAGGACATCTTTTTTGGTGTTAGTTCTAGAAGGTCTTGTAGGTCTCCATAGAGCCAGTCATCTTTAGCTTCTTCTCCATTAATGGCTGGAGAATAGAGTTGGATTACTGTGATGATGAATGGTTTGCCTTGGAAATATACTGATAATTCTGTCATTTTTGAGACTGCACCCAAGTACCACATTTCAGATTCCTTTGCTGACTATGAGGACAACTCCATTTCTTCTAAGGGAGTCTTGCCCACAGAATCCATTACAGTAAATATAACGGTCATCTGAATTAAATTTATCTATCCCTGTCCATTTTAGTTTACTGATTCCTAAGATGTTGATGTTCACTTTTGCCATCTCCTGCTTGACCATGCCCAGTTTACCTTGATTCATGGACCTAACATTCCAGGTTCCTATGCAATATTGTTCTTTACAGCATCCAACTTTACTTTCTCTTTACTTTCACATCCACAACGAAAGTCCTCTCCACTTTGGCCCAGCCACTTCATCCTTTCTGGAGCTACTAGTAACTGCCCTCTGATCTTCCCCAGTAGCATACTGGACACCTCCTGACCAGGAGGGTTCATTTTCCGGTGTCATATCTTTTCACTTTTTCATACTGTTCATGGGTTTCTCCAGGCAACAATACTGCAGTGGGTTGCCATTTCCTTCTTGAGTGGACCGTGTTTTGTCAGAACTCTTCATTATGACCCGTCCGCCTTGGGGAGCCCTGCACAGCCCCTTCATCATGACAAGGCTGTGATCCATGAAGGAATTTAAGGGACAGAAACATTCCAACTGTAGCAATACCCAAGCATCTTGACTTGAGCACTATCCCATAACCATGTCAGCAGCAAGCAAACATCTAGGTCATCAGCCACCTGATCAAAGCCTTTCACATCCTTCCACTCATTCCACAAATATGTGTTAAGAATTGCTTATATGCCAGGTACCCTGGTAAGTGTTAGGGGTAAAAATAAAGTGACTAAACAAAACAGGCATGGTCGTTTTCCTTAATGGCATCCAATATCTAGTGAGAGGAGTCAATACCAATAAAATAATCTCACAAAATGATGTGAGACAACAACTATGATATCAATTTCTTTTAACAGGACAATAAGATGGTAAAGTAGGGAATATGGTGCAACCTGAGTCTGAGAAAAGTCTTCCTGTGGCAGAGATGGGTGACCCAAGATCTGAAGGGTGGGCAGGAATGAACCAGTCCCAATAAAATGAAATGAGAGGCACATAAAGGTGAGGGCAGCATGCCAGGCACAGAACAGTAAGAACACAGGCTTTGGAGGGGGAAGGAAGATGAGTGTGTTTGAGGAAACAGAAGTGGAAGAATGCCTGAGTGAATGAGCACAGGAAGAAACAAGAAAGTGGTCCAGATGAGGCAGGATAGATACCTGCAGACGGCAGAGCCCATGCACATCATGTTGGCCATGTTAAGGATTTAAAAATATATATACAATTGATTCTTCCTTTATTTATTTACTTGGCTATACCAGGTCTTAGTTGCAGCATGCTGGATCTTTGATCTTCATTTGTGGCATGCAGGACTTTAGTTATGGCATGTGAACTCTCAGTTGCAGTATGTGAGATCCAGTTGTCTGGCCAGGGGTCAAACCCAGGCCCCCTGAATTGGGAACACAGAGTCTTAGCCACTGGACCACCAGGGAAGTCTCCAGGATGTTGGGTTTTATCCTATGCTCAGTTGATAGCCATTGAAATGATTTTATTTGGGCTTTTTGAAGATGTCTTTGACTGAAAAGTGGAGAATCTGTAGAGCAGGGGTAAAGAAGATACATTAAGCATATGCCCCAAAATCCAAGAGAGAAATGAAGTAGCTTGGAAAGGAGTGGTAGTACAGAAATGGATAAAATGGAAAAATAATCCACAGGCAAGCTTATCCACCTTTGGTAATGGGTTGGTGATAGAAGATGAGAAAGTAAAGTACAGAGAATGACTCTCAGAGAAATAAAAAGACAGAGTTGATCCAGCGAGAGCTGAGGAGGAGATCATGACTCTGATTTGGTTGACATTGTGGAGCTGAGTGGTATGTAAAGAAGGCAGTTGTATTTACAGGTTCATGATTCAGAAGCGAGAACCCAGCTGGGGATGGAACTGTCAAATACTACCCACATGAGAAAGCAGTAGATGAGAAGAGTGGTGGGCTAGACTTCAACATGCCAAGGGCCAGTAGAAGAGCCTCCCAAGAAATCAGAGTGGAACAAGGGGACAGGAATATCCAAAACCATGATGTCTCAAGGGTCAAGGTACTGAGAGTTTTAGGAAGGTGTGACTGAAAAATATGAAGTCTGAAAATTCTCATCTGATTTAGCAATGTGGGGGTCATGAGTGGCAAATATAAGAGTGAAACTGGAATGGTAGCCAAAAAGAAACAGATTGAGGAGGAGTGGAGGATGAGCTAGAGAGAAACTATAGCAACACTCAATAGAAGTCTGGCTGTGAAAGAGAGAGAAAGGCTGTTAGAAAAAAATGTAGCTAAAAAGCAATATATGATATAGAGGATTTTTTACATTGTCTTAACAGAAGAGATGTGAAGATATTTAAAATGGGATGGATAATTTAACTTGGGTTCCAATAAAAACTAAAGAGAACTGTAATCTGTTGTCTACAATCCTTTTGTCAAATACAGTGCAGCCAACTTTCATTTTAATGATATGGTAGTTTATTCAGAGGAATGGTGCTAACACTCAGGAAGAATTAAATAATCTGCAACTGCATGCTATTGGCAATTTCATGTAAGAATCTTTTCACAACAACTATTTTAAAAGGCTTCATACTAATGGCTCCCTTTCTTTTAAAAAAAAAGAGGTGTGTGTGTGTGAATGTACGCCCAATCAAATCATGGTGGTATAAAGCAAAGGTTGGTAAATTATGGTCCTTTGGCTCAATCTGGCCTGCTACTTGTTTTTAAGTTGTATTGCAACATACACAATGACAGAAAAAATTACATGGAGATTACACTATTTAGCTATAGAGAGAAGAGATCATTGATAGGGTTATGTTCTTGAAAAGATGTAATAGGATGAAATTCAAAGCATAAGTGGAGGGACTGACCTTTCAGAAGAGGAAAGTAATGCCTTTGATTTGATATGGGAAGGAGGGGGTGGGAGGAGTAAAGCTGGCATGTGGGTTTTTACGTCTGATGGCTAGTGGTTGAATAAGTTTCTGTCTGAGCACTTTGCTTTTCTGATGAAACTATAAGATTTTTGTTTGATGGGGAAAGTGGAAGGTTTGGACACTTGAGATATCTGAAAATGGTTTAAGCACTAATGCAAGCATCATTCATAACAGGCAAAAAGTAAAAACAATCCACATGTCCATTATCTGATAAATGGATAAACAAAATGTGATACATCCACATAATGGAATATTATTTAACATTATAAAGCAATGAAGTACTTGATGCATACACAACATGGATAAGCCTGGACATTATGCAGAGTGAAAGAAACCAGTTACAAAAGGTCACCTACTGTATGATTCCATTTATATGAAATGTCTAAAAGAGGCAAATCCACAGAAACAGAAAGATTAGTGGTTGTCAGGGATGCAGAGGGAGGGGGAACAGGGTTTCTTTTGGGGTGATGAAATATTCTGAAAGTATATAGAGAGGCTGAAGAATTTTGTGAATATACTAAAAACCACTGAATTCTACACTTTAAAAATGTGAATTTTATGGTAGGTGAATTATTATCTTGATAAAGCTGTTATTTAAAAAGAAAGAAAGAAAGAAAATTTTGTAGAGTCGAGTGCACTGTCCTGATAAAGGAGTGGGATTGCCAGTAGCAGAGACATGGATGAAGATAAGGAAGCTTGTTGCACAGGCCCATATGTGAGTAGGGAGCTGCTGGAAGAGGTAGCATCTCTGGGTTGGGAGGGGAATTCAGGGTGCACTCAGGAGGCATATCCACATAAGTGAAACGGAAAGTTGCTCAGTCCTGTCTGACTCTTTGGTGACCCCACTGACTAAGAAAGTGAAAGTGAAAGTCACTCAGGTGTGTCCAACTCTTTGCCACCCCATGGACAGAGGGGTAGCCATTCCCTTCTCCAGGCCATCTTCCCAACCCGGGAATCAAACTAGGGTCTCCTGCATTGCAGGCAGATTCTTTACCAGCTGAGCCACCAGGGAAGCCCAGGAATACTGGAGTGAGCTACCGGGGATGGGAAAATCACCGTGTATGGGTGCATGCTAAGTCGCTTCAGTCGTGTCTGATTCTTTGCAGCCCTATGGACTGTAGCCAGCAAGGCTCCTCTGCCCATGGGATTCTCCAGGCAAGAATACTGGAGTGGGTTGCCATTTCCTCCTCCAGAGGATCTTCCCAAACCCTGGATCCGGAAGATCCTCATAAGAGACATGTTTTCATGTCTCCTGCATTGGCAGGAGGGTTCCTTACCACTAGCGCCACCTGGGAAGCCCAAATCACCATAGAGATCTCAAAGGAAAGGCAGCTCTATCTCCAAGGCTCCAGTAATCTGTTCCTCATTCACTTCCTCATTCTAGATTCATATTCACATTTTTATTTGTAATTGTATATTCTTTCCCTTTAAAATGACTCCTCAAAATGAATATGGACCTCCCTGGTGTCTCAGCAGTAAAGAATCCACCTGCCAATGCTGGAGAAGCAGGTACAATCAGGAAGATTCTCTGGAGAAGGAAATGGCAACCCACTCCAGTCTTCTGGCGGGCTACAGCCTGTAGAGTCACAAAGAGTTGGACACAACTTAGCGACTAAAGAACAACAACAAAACTGTATGTGCTTCAGGTTCCAGAAAACAAAGATCTGCCCCTGCAGATAGCTGAGGATCTATTTGAGGTCACTGAATCTGAATTTATGGTGACATTGCTCATTCTGTTGCTTAACTTGCTCCAACCACGCTCGGCTGTTTCGGTGTCAGAGGAAGTACAGTCGGGTTCACCCAGGGTTGGGGTTTTGTGGGTTGGAAGCATGATATTTGGACAACATGTTATGTGGATGACAAGATTCAACCTGGAAAAGGGGGTGAGTGTGAGACAGAGGGGTCTGGTGGGTCACGGAAAAGCAAGAGGTATCAGCAGGCTAGAAAGCTGCTGGAGAAGATTATAGAGGAAGAACTTGAAAGATCAAGTTGGAAAATGGAGTGATTGGGAAGTCTGCTGCTGGAGGTGAGACAGAGTCCACGAAGGGGTGATGGTCTAAGGTGATTTGAAGATCACAGAAGGTGATAACTGTCATTTGCTCTGAGGAAAAAATCTATACCCTAAGACCATCTCCAAGCATCTGCGCACTCTGTCTCCTGCCCGTGTCTGTCCCCTCACCCAGTGCAACGTCCCTCTCACTTGCCTCCCTGCTGCCTTCCTTCAGGTTCTCAGGCGTTTCTTCCAGCCTGAAGACCTGGGCATCTGACAGCTTCCCTGTTGTCTGGAATACTCTTCTCTGCTGCTTGGCTAGGCCATTTCTACTCATCTTGAAGATCAGAGTTAAGTCCATTTCTCAGGGAAGTCTTTCCCCCTACTCACCCTTCTCCCAGAGGGTAGAGCCCCGTTCAGACTCTTGGCTTTCCATTCACGGCATTTATCAACTGTATTGTAGAAGTTAAGGGGCTGATTACTAGCAAAATGTTCTTCTCTAGGACAAAGGGGTGAGGTAATAGGTTTGGTAACCTCTCTTTGTATCCTGGGTCCTCAAGAACTTGTACACACAAAGACATTCCATGAGTATGTGTTGTATGCATGAAATTTAAGACACTGATGTGTAATACTGTTTCCCAGCACACTTTTTTTCCCCCCGGCATACTTTTTAACATATAAAGATGTAAAATGCAGTTTAACAAAAGAATCTAAAAATGGCGTATCATGTAAAGATAAAGCCAATTTCCTGTTTAACACACATACTTGAAGACGTATTATCTTCAACCTCTTCTCATTTATTTGATATCTAGAAATAACATAAATGAAGATAGGGAAAGATACTTAATGATTTATTTTTCTTAAATATATATATATATTTGCCTCTGCTGGGTCTCAGCTGCAGCATGCGGGCTCTTTTCAGTTGCAGCTCTTAGTTGAGGCATGTTGGATCTAGTTGCCTGACCAGGGATTGAGCCCGGGGGCCCCCTGCATTGGGAATGAGGAGTCTTAGCCACTGGACCACCAGGGAAGTCCTTGGTTTCTTACATGGAAATGAGTTAATTCAATCCCTTATTTGAAATAATGGAAAAAATTATTGGAACACTCCAAAGTAGTACACAATATACATACAGTTGACCTTCTAGATCTTTGGGTTCCTCAACCAACATTGGGTAGGAAATATTTGGGAAAAAATCTAGAAAGTTCCAAAAAGCAGCACTTGAATTTGCTGTATGATAGCAACTATTTACATAGCATGTACCTTGTATTAGGTCTTATAAGTAATCTAGAAATGATTTAAAGTATACGGAAAGATGTGTTTAGGTTACATGCAAAGACTATACCATTTTGTACAAGGGTCTTGAGCATCAAAAAATTTTGGTATGGGAGGGGTCCTGGAACCAATTCCCCAAGGATACAGAGAGATGACTGTATCACAACTTTTCATTAAAAAGAATATGAATACACACACACACACACACACACACATATACACACACATACATATGTATAACTGAATCACTGTGCTATACACCTGAAACTAACACAACATTGTAAATAAATTGTTTTGTTGTTGTTTAGAGGCTTAGTTGTGTCCCACTCTTTTGCAACCCTGTGGACTATAGCCTGCCAGGCTCCTCTGTCCATGGGATTTTCCAGGCAAGAATACTGGAGTAGAGTGCCATTTCCTTCTCTATACTTCAATTTTTAAAAACGAACTTTAAAATAATAGGAGTGGTAGATTATCTAGCAAACAGTTAACTATGAAAGAGAGGACCAGTCTCTGCAATGCTAATTTTAAATACTTTGACTCAGTACACAGACACACTGCTTGTGGTAGAAGTGGAAAACAAATTTAATGATTTATTTTCATATGGATGGTTTGTGGTAAAACCCGAGTTCACATAAAAATTGCTTTGGTTTATTAGTTGCCATAAAAATTACACTCACTTGTATTCTAACATTTAAGAAAAACAATGACCTCCTGACTTGTTTTTTCTCTCTCAGTCCTCCTTATGGTTATCCCTTTGATCTTTTCACAAGACAACATCTTTACAACATCTTTCACATCTCTGGCTAGCTGCCTCTTTAAGGAAGACTTCTCCCCTAGTATCTGACCTAGTTCCACCCTTATTATTCTTCCAGTTTCTCCCAGGGCACATTTATCACAATCTGTACTTGGGTTGACCCGTTAACCGTCTTATGCCACCACAGAAATGTCACTGCTCTGAGTGCAGGGACCTTTATTTGTCACCACCCCAGCACCTAATTTCCTACTACAATTGTATAACATTTTCAAACTCAAGAGGAACTCCAGAATATGAATGTTGTATTAACAAGAACACGCCTGAGGTTATTTTTTCCAGAAACGTTTGGCACTTTTATCTGATTATTTACATCACGTTCCAACATCTGTCTGGGGGCTTTGTTTCTCATAAATACATTGGAAAAGATATTTCTCTTACAGGATCGTGTTAATCTCAGGACCAGGTATCATAGCCATTGTAAAACACACGCAAGAAAACAAATAGAATTAGGACAGCCAGTAAGTTTCCCTTTTCTGGTCCAACACCCCAAGGGTTGATTTTAAATAAAAGCCAAGACAAATGGAAGAAACTGGCAACAAACGGAGGGAGTGTAAGACTTCAAAATGCCCCAGAGATAGATCCAACTGAATCCTTTGGGTCCACTAAGCGCTCCCACCACTCAGGCAAGGCTGCTCCGGGGACCAGCACACACCAGTCCGGGAGGGTCCCCTTCTACCTCCCCTGCAGGCTGGTCGCCTTGGCGCGCTCCCAGAGACCTCGCCCTCCGGGTCTCTGCCCTTCAGTCTTGCGGGCAGAAACCCCGGGATCGCAGACTCTCCAGGGCGCGCGGTCCTCCTCCAGGCTGTTTCGCTTTCCACGCTGTCAAGTACCCGCCCCCAACTCGCGATCTCCCGCACAGAACAAACTCCGAACTGACACTCGGCTGAGCCAAGATGGCAATCCAGAGACTTGAACCTTCCAATGTTCCTCGGTCGCCCGGGAACCCGAGATGGCATGGCGTTACCCTGGGCGAGGCCTCGCCGCCTTCCTCGGCGACCAGCCCGCCGGGGGCTCCGGGATCCAGGGCCGCCGGGGGGCCGAGGACCCCTCTCCAGCGTCCCGAACTACAGATCCCAGGGTGCCTCTCGGACTCCCGCGCCCTCCCTCCCTCGCTCCCTCCCTCCGCGCGTCTCCTCCTCCCTGGCCCTTGTTGTTTTGGCTGGAAGCGCTCCGGCGGAGTTTCAGAGAAAGTCTGGGCAGAAACCGGAGCCGGCCCGAACGTGGGAAGGGGAGGAGGAAAGAGAGGAAGAGGGAGCCGGGAGGCCGGGAGAGGGAGGGGTCGGGGCCGGGGGCCGGGCCGCCCAGAACCTGCCGCGCGCCCTGGGGTGGGGGAGGCGGCGCAGGAGCAGCGCTAGGGGACGGGACGGGGGGCTTGGTCCCCGCGGCCGAGGAGCCCAGCGCCTCGTTCTTCTGCCGCCCTCTGCTTTCCCTCTCCCGCGGCGGCGGCCAGCGCGGACCCACCCTTCGGCGGGACCTGCGCTCTGCCCAGCGACGCCTAGCCGGCGGCTCCCTCCGTGGCCCGGGACCAGCCCTGCGCCCGCTGACCACGGGACCCTCGCGGCTTTCCCTTTCCTCGCCGCGGTCCGGGCGCCTCGGGGAAGTGACCCACCCTCCCTCCAGAAGGAGGAAGGAGGGGATACCGCCAAGCGCAGCGAAACCTAGAGCCGGCCAGTCGGAGTGGGCACTGCGCGGGGGTATTGTGTGTGTATGAGCGTGTGAGACTGTGTGTGTGCGCGCGTGCAGCGTCGTGTCTGTCTCGGAGTGCGCTCTGGGAGGTCCCGTCCCGAGGGGGCGGAGCGCAGGGGGCCGAGGCTCGGGCTCCGCGCCGGGGCAGAGTCCCGTGGAGCCCGAGCGCAGAGGAGGCGGCCGGCGGGACGGCGCGCCTGGCGGCCGGGCGGGCGCACTGAAGGGAGGCCTGGGCATCTTCGGCCCGGCCGGGGCCCCTGCCCCGAGGTGTCGGCCTCGGCGGCTCTGCCCGCTTCTACTCACGTCCGCGGACCTGCCTGCGGGGAAGAAACTCCAACGCCAAGAGCCAGAGCGCCGCGGAGCCGGTCCGCCCCGTCCGCCTGGGGTGCGCCGCGGGAGAGCGAGGTCCCAGCCGCTGCACGGCCGTCCCGCGTCGAAGGTGTCGGGAGCGCGCCGGGCCCGGAGCCCGAAAGGCGCGCACCATGAGCGGCGGCGAAGTGGTCTGCTCGGGATGGCTCCGCAAGTCCCCCCCGGAGAAAAAGTTGAAGCGTTATGTAAGTAGAGCTCGGCCGCCGTTACCCTCCCCGGACGGCTCGCGTGCCGACTGCTCCTCTATAGTCGCCATCCCTTCTCTGTAGGCCCCTTCCCCGGCAGGCTGGGGACCCAGGCTGGACACTCATGCCGGGCCTCCGCTTGGCCGGGCATCTTTCTTTCTCCGGATTGCAGACTGGAGAAATCTCTTTCTCCATCGGCCCTTAGGAAGGCCTGGTATGGCCAGCTGAGCGCCTGCTGCGTGCTTTTATTGTTCCTTTTAGCAGGGGCGAGGGGGAGAGCATTCTCCTTTCTTTAGACCTGCACCGAATTCTCAGGGGCTGCTGTGTAGTCAATTTCCTGCACTGGGAAAACCACGGAGGTATTAAAACTCACCAGCCCTCTCTTTGGTCCGCTCTCCCTCCCTCCTTCCCCACGGGATGGTTGCGGAAAGCGGACGGGAGACCTGGGAAGTTGGCGTTAGAGCCGAGCATCTCCAATCCGCTCCACAGAAAAGAAAAAAAAAAGTTATTACGCGCCCTACCGTTTGCTTAGCGGGGTTCACACTTTTTCGGTTTTGAATCGAGGGACGTTGGAGTTTGGCCCGAGAGCCTTGGCAGTTTGCTGCGAGAGGAGGGCGCTGGGGGGAGCCTGATGGCTGGTGTTCGGGCGCCTTGGACACGCTGTCAAACCCCGTGGGAGGGGACAGCCGAGGCCAGTTAGGAGTTCTGCGTGTTATGGTCCTTTCCCAGGCCACCAGAGTTGCTTCGTGGTATTTGTGTAATTGATACAAGATGCTGATTATGTGTTAAACCGTTTTAGCCGTTAGGGGAAATATTCCTTGAAAGAACCAGCGTTACTTCAGCGGAAGTCTGTGTCCTCTTTGGGGAGTCTGGGATCTTATCCCCTTCTCCCCCATTGATTCTTCTATCGCTGCCCCCTGCAGAGGAAAGAAATGACACCTATGCCCTGGCTTATGGAGCAAATATTTGTCTAGTAAAGTATGTCTCAAAAGCACAATGTGTGCCCCCTTAAATATAAATTTGCTAACGGGGGAGCCTAATAATGGACCCTGTTTCTTGTGGAAGGATTTCTACACCCAATGCGAAAGCTCGAGGTAACCCTGTTAGTCACTGTTTGATTGCATAGAACGGAGTGAAGTGCAATATTTAACTTCGCCCACAACTCACCAGTGAGTTTCTGGTTTACTTGCTGCCAGGATTTGCTATAGGCAAGTAGTTCTCCTTTAAGGATGTGATGCCACAAATCCTAAGGATGTTCTAAAGAGATTTTTTTTTTTAATTCTTCCAAATCCCGTCTCTCCATCTATCACAGTTTGCCCAAGTATTCTGGTAAATGCGGTAACTTTATTCTAAAAGTTGGGGCGAGAGGCAGTGTTTTTTTCAGCTGGGAGTTCTATGTGTATGTGTTGTATGTATGTGGGGAAAGGGTGTGGTTTGATAGATGTATTTGTTTTGAGAAGGCACTGTTTAGGAAATGATTGATCTTGGGCAAACTAAAGAACACTAAGGTAGCTGGAATAGGTAGTGGTAATAGGGATTTAATGCCTTCTTTCACATGTTTGGTTTATAGCTCTCTCAAAAGGTGCCATACACTGAACTAGGGACCATAAAATTAAAAAACAACAACAACAAAAAAAGAAAAACACAGTAGGAAAGAAGCCTTGTCTCTTGGGCTTGCAATATGTTGTACTACAAAAATTCAGCCCAAACTATTAGGTCTTAACTGGGACCAAGAAAATAGAAATTCTAAATTTAAGAATTTTAATATTTCATCTGATCATTACAACAGTTTTATGAGGCAGTTATTATCTGTCTAACAAATGAGAACACAGTCTACAGAACCAGAGTGTACCAGAAGCAGGATTTGAACCCAGATCTGCCTGCCTGACTGGGCTTTAAAAGGTTAACGCCTCTTATCAAGTTTAAGTGGCGCTCAGGCTGGGTCATGTGGATAGGACCTTTCAGGTTATGCCTTTCTGTGAGTCTGTGAATATAACGTGCAAGGAAGAGTGGACTGTGGGTCAGAGGTGCAGTGCTGAAGAAACTCAGGATGAGCATATGTAGAAAAGGAAGCCAGATTCATGTCAATGTATGGCAAAAACCACCACAATATTGTAAAGTAATTAGCCTCCAATTAAAATAAATAAATTAATTTTTAAAAAAGGAAAAGGAAGCCAGCCACTCCACATGGTTTCTAATTGTGTGCACAAGCTGAGCCCTATGGCCACTTCATAGATGTTTTCAGGGACAAGCTCATGTAGACTGAAATCATAGGATACTTCAGAGGAACAGTGGGCTCGCTCAGTTGTTGTCGACTGAGGGCAGAATATGCCTAACAGCTGAGAGAGGCAGGGCACTAGGGTTTTCTTTCCACACTAATCAGTCCATGGAGACAGCCCAGGAAGACTGGGGAGAATGGCTGCCAAAATTGAGGGGTCCAAGAGAGTTACTGGAGTCTTATAAGCTAAATTGAGGCTTGTCTTATATTTGCACTGTCAAGCTGATTGCCCAAAAGATTTGACATTTCCCAGTGATTGCTGTTTGGCTTGATATTCAGTATAGATAGTTTTGGCTAATACACCTTTACCCCTCAAAGATATAGGCATATATATATATATATACATGCATCTCCTGTGCTGGGTTTGGTTTTCATGTAAAATCTTTATTTTCTGGATGAAAGGAAACATTGTTAACCACCCAACAGGCAAAATGTTGCTTGATAATGGTTTTGAATGAACAAATTCTCTGTGATAAGATATCTTGGTTGCCTGGTACTATAATCGCTAAACAAGACTTCAGAGAGTTTGGGCATTGATTTTGGGAGGGAACACTTGGCTCAGAGGACTTTGATAGTTGTCTCACTGTTTTCCAGTGTTTATAAGAGGAGTTCAAGCATTGATTAAGAGAATCCATCAGGGCTTTTAAGTGACAAAATATTGTTTTAGTCTTATCTCCAAAGTCATCTCAAGTTATGGCCCCAATGCATTCTGCTTACAACTCCATTTTATGTTTGCTTTTTTTTTTTAAATTAGCATTGTTTTTGCATATTAGTATGTCCATCTGCTATGGAAGTTTTTCTTGAATTTCCTAAAGAGTGTGAAAGTAGCATAAAAGATAGTAAGAGAAAGCCTAGTGAGCGGATTCTCCAGCCATATTTTTAAAATCATTGTATTGGTTTGTTTATTTGGGGCTGTGCTGGGTCTTTTCAGCCCTTGCTGCAGGGGCTTTCTCTTCTTGCAGAGTGTTGAGGCAACCCCCCAGTTGTGGCACGGGGGCTTCTTACTGTGGCGGCTTCTCTTATTGCAGAACATAGGCTCTAGGGGCACAGACTTCAGGAGCTGCAGCACATCGGCTCAGTAGTTGAGACTCTTGGGCTCCAGAGCGCAGGCTCGATAGTTGTGGTATGCGGGCTTAGTCGCTCTGTGGCATGTGGGATCTTCCTGGATCAGGGATTGAACCTGTGTCTCCTACACTGATAGATGGATTCTTGTCCACTGCGCCATCCAGGAATCCCTCTCCAGCCTTTTTGTCTCTCTCTCTTTTTCTTTCTATATTTATTTGCAAAAGGGTAAGAACCTCTTGTATGTGTTTCGCCCTCTGTATTTTTTAAATATAGAATGGAAGTGAAGATTTTCCTGCTTTCTGGCAGTTTTGCTGCTGCTGTGTTGCTGTTTTTTCCTGTGTTATATATCAAACAGCTGTTTTCTTCCTCTGCTAGGGACCTGCGTAGAATCACATGCAGATCAATGTCACCAAGGTTATAGAAACCAAGTAAAATCTTGATAGTATACACTCAACAGCGGCGCTCAGATTTTTAAAGAGCTGTTTAAAGACAAATCAACCATTTGAACTAATGATGAGTTTTTATCAGCAGTTGAAATTGTTGCTGAGATAAAAGGTAAGTCTTGAAAACAAAGGACGGCTTCAAGCCAGCTGGCCATCCCCCTGTCTCTGCAGGGGGAGCTTCCCTGTGGCCCGCCTCAAGCCTGGACACCAAGGTTGGGCCCCTCCACAGCCCAGCTGTCCACCTTGGGCTGGTGCGTGCTCTCAGCAAGAGAGCCTGCATCTGGCCAGGGTGAGGTGGCCTGCTAGGGGCCTGCCAGCTGGGTAGCAGGACCTCAGCTGGTTCTTGGGTGTGTAATCCATACCCAGCTTGGACTCCACTCTTCAGCTGTCAGTTTGTAGAATGGCTTCTGTCTGGACATGTGGTTCTGGGAAGGGGCTTATAAACAGAAATAGCATCTTCCTCCGGGTGGGCACCTGCCATCTTACATGGAAGAGAGAGGCATGAAGAAGGCAAAATAGCAGCATCTGCTTGTTCTGGGACAACCCAGGAGCTGGGCTAAGGTCCCTGCTCAGGACTGTCACCACCACAGAGAGGACCGTGATGTCTGGAAGCTCTTCCTGTCCTTTTTTGGCAATCCCCAGTAGCAGTCAGCCGATTCTGAAGTCTTTGCCTACAGTGACTGAAGGAGCATCATGGTTCTTTTGAAGGGAATTTTTTCCTGCAGTCCTCACGTTAGTGAACATTCAGATTTTGAGTGTTTTCTTTTTACCTTTTCCGGTAAGGCAGGAACTTTGTTTCTCGTAACAAAGATCATCAACTAGCAGTTACATTAAGTCTTTATGAAAGTTGCTGTGGTTTTCGTCTCTCAGTCCTGTCCGACTCTTCGCGACCCCATGGACTGTAGCCCGCCAGGCTCCTCTGTCCATGGGATTCTCCAGACAAGAATATTGGACTGAGTTGCCATTTCCTTTTCCAGGGGATCTTCCCGACCCAGGGATCAAACCTGAGTCTCCTGCACTGGCAGACAGATTCTTTACTACTGAGCCATCAGGGAAGCCTTATGAAAGTTAATGATAGTTAATTCTTTGTGGTGCCTGGATTAGTGATAAGAGTTGCCGAATCCTTAAATCTGATTGTTGTCTTTTGGGATTCAAAATTACTCTTAGGAAGGTGTATCCATGTGGAGGATAGTTTTAGAAGTCTGTTTTTAATTTTTTTAAATTGATCATCTTTGAACAGATACAACAACGTGGCAAGAATTATACTTGGATAATCTGGTTGACGGGAGAATTGGTTATTTCAGTGTGATTTGCCATAATAGGTCTGCATAAAGAACATGAAAGAAATAAAATGACAAAGCAGTTTTAAGACTAAGTAAATTTCCATATTTTGGAGAGGACATAAAAAGTATGTAGATAAAGTCTTGATGATTTTCAGGGTGAGGATGTCTAAGAGTAAGTGCCAGCACTCTTTATTTTCTTATAGAGACTAACACACGAGAAGGCACATCTTAGCAGGTGGATTACTACTTTATTTTTGAAAGGTTTTGGGTAAATTGTGCTATGGTAAAAGGAACCCTTGACTGAGTGTCAGGACCCAGAATTCGCCAGGGTTTTGCCACTGTTCACAAGACCTTTGGATGCTCATGTGAACTTCTGATTCTCAGTTTCCTTATCTGTAAAATGGGGAAGGAGTGGGCAACACATCTATTCATTCTAAATTCTCCTAGCATCTCATGTTCCTCTTCTCAGATGTTTCCTTGGGAGGGAGGGGCAGATGCAGAGCTTCTCAGTAGACCTCCTTTTTGGGGGGAAATAAATCTTAATTTCCTGTTCATCTTAAATGGTCCAGTGAATGTATTAGACCTGCAGAAGCAGAATTCTCTGGGAACCCTCCAGCCCTTCCCTTAATGGAGTGAAGGCCTCCTGAGCCCAAGGCTGCCGAGTGCAGGTGCTGGGCGCTGTGTCTGTTCAGAGTGGAGGCTCACCAAGTGTCTGTTGACTGAATTAATAAAGAGGTGTCTCTGGAGCTTTTGTAAATCTGCCCATTGTGGCATCCAGCAGAGGGAAAGGCCCAATCCCTTCCCGTAAGGAGTTCCTAATCTTGGTGAAGGCAAGCTGTAAATGCACTTTCCTTTCAGTCGTTTTACAGGAGCTGTGTTTATGAGGCCATGTAGGATGAATTGTCAAGTGGTTGATACAGACAATAACTGCTTAAGAGTTCAGAGTAGAGGGGAGGGAGGTGGAGCCAGTCAGGGAAGACGGCCGGAGTGAATTTCAGGCTCTATTCTTGGAAGAATCCAGGTGCTGCTGACAGAAATAGCAAAATCAGAAGGGAAGCCTGGTTTGAAAGGAAGAATAGGGACTTGGTTTGGAGTTCAGACATCCCAGCGAGAAGGACGGAGCACCTCCGTTTCATGCGTGGAGTTTGGACATCAGCTGTAACTTGCAGTTTGAGAAGGTTCAGTTTCTGCCATGACCTCATGCTGCTGATGGGCTCCTGACCACCAGTGAATTTTCTATCCCAGGCGAGAAACAAACCAAACAGCTCCACTTGTCTGTCACCTGAACCTATTAAAATTCCAAGGGACGTGTGTTATTTAAGATTTCTTTATGTCTGTTTGGAACTAAATAATTCATGCTGGCAAGCATTTCGTTTACAACAGAGAGGGAGCATGTTCTGGTGGGAGGGAGAATAAAAGAGCCTTTGATTCATTTGCCTCAGGGTTCCCGCGGGAGGGCCCAGGCTGCCTTGGGCTAGCATCTTATTTTGGACTTTGGAAGCCATCTTAGCTCAGCTGCGTGAGTGCCAGCCAGTGCTGGAGGAAAAGAGAATAACCCCATTGGATCATATGAAACCCCCTCCTGACTGCGGATGGAAGGGTTTCTCCCATTTCACATTCCTTGCATTAATATGGTGGCTCACTTCCCCCAAGTGAGAGCTCCATCTGAATCTGCCACTTGCACTTGGATTGAAGTCACAAGGCTTCAGGGACTCTGCCTCAGTCCACGAATGTACAGGAAACTTACCAAGACCTGGGTCTCTTTCTGCTCCCCGTCTTAGGCAACAGGCACAAATAAAATCAGCGTTCTTTTCTTCTTTAGATTACTGCTGGGGAAAAGTGGCTCATTATACCATGGATTTCCCCGGTCCTTAAATAAGTAGCCTCTTCATTTGCCAATGCTGGGGGAGCCCTAAAGAATCGGAGATGGAGATGCAGGCCTGTGGAATTACTGGGGAAAGGCATTTTAGGAACTGGAAAACTTTTTCCCATTCTAGGCTTGTCTGTGTAAGCACCTCACCTCCTACAAGAATGCATTAGCTGGAAAAGAATCTTGTCTATTTTAAGCAATTCTTTTATTCATGGAAGCAAAATGCTTCCTTACTGAAAAGTTCTCATTGCTGAATGCATATGAAGTAGAACCCAGTAACTTTTGACCCTCCCACAGCCTGCTATTAAAAAAAAAAAAAGTTAAGACTGCACCCAAATGCATGCTTGGTCGTTATCTGGGTTACATTAGCCCTTGAAGCATTCTGATTACAACTTGTAGCTGCCAAGCCCTGTCCTGCAGTGTTATCTGGTACAAAAATTTTCCATGTGGTTGTTTTTAGCAGAGCTACTATATGCAAACTGCACGTGAAGATGTGAGTTGCAAAGAAATAGAACTTCTAGGAGGGGAAATGTGAGTGATCTTACATTGTTTTTTCTACTCTTTAACTATTCTTTCTCTGTGTTTCGGAGATTTTTATCATATTTCCAAACTGAGTTTTATTTTTATACACTGGAAAGAATGCCAGATTTACCACGAGTTTTTCATTTGGTGGTAGTTTTTTTTTCTCCCAGCTTTTTTCTTTGAATTCATACTTGGCCTAGGTAATTCCCTCTATGTTCAAAACAAAACAATGTCCTAAAAGGAAAAAAACAAATGGCTACATTGTTCCATGAATTAAAAACAATATACCGACAGTCCAAACATTTCTCTTCAATGTAAAACTCTTTAGTCATTTTTTTAAGGAAGAAAAATACTAAACTTTGCTTTAACTATCCTGCTTCATTGTTTTTCTTTTCCCTTTTTATTTATTTTCCTTTGTCTTGACTAATGTTTAAATTTTTTGGAAAAGTTTTAGTTCTTTAAGAATATCACACATGGAGAAAGAAAACATTAAAATTGCATTTTACTTTTTCATCCTCTGGTTGGAAGAGAGGGGGAAATGTTAATTAATAATAAGGGTTTGTAACTGACTTTCTTGTTGCTTGGTTAAATTGAATATTTGTCGTTAT
This sequence comes from Dama dama, assembly GCF_033118175.1. NCBI lineage: Eukaryota > Metazoa > Chordata > Mammalia > Artiodactyla > Cervidae > Dama > Dama dama. The sequence continues at coordinate 55,909,858 of NC_083685.1, forward strand.
TGCCTAGAGATATTTAGCTGTTATATGTGAAATAAGCAGGTAAATATAATTTTAGTTGAGGTTTGCTTTTGTGAAATACAAAATGCTGGGTAGTAGCATCAGGGCATGGAGAACTCTGTTGTTAATTTATTGCATTTAATATTCTGTAAGTATTTCGTATTCAGTATTTATTGTAATTAATACATCAGTTACCCATTGCTATAGAACTATACCTGCTAATTTTTTTAAGTAGGCATGAGGTAGAAAGCACTCTTTTCCCCAGGAATCCCAACCCTCTTGCTCTCTTCCCCTTCGTTTCCACTTTTCCTCTGTAGTAGAAGCCTCACCACCAACATCACAAAGTATTCAGGTCAAAACCCTTACACACATGCTCTTTTACCTTTTCCCTGAAATGGGGGAGAGTTATTTATGTCCTTTTACGTGGTAGTCAAGACTGGGAATCAGTGTTCCAGCCGGCAGGTTGATTGTTTTTCTCTCCCAAAATGCACTTTTTAGTTACCACTGTTGGGAAATGTAGGCTACTTTCTGACTAGCCGGACTCCTCGCTGAAATGACTACCTAGTTCAAGAATGAAGTACCTGCTGCGCTTTCCCACCCCAGCCGATCACACATTCCCATCGGTGCCCAAGCCAGAGTCATCGTAGCCAAGAGAAAGTGCTTCTGATTGGGGATGACCGCTTGATTTGGGGGAAAGACGTGCTTTAATCTTTGCTTCTTAGAGGAGAGACACTTGGTAAAATACTACCCCAAATGTTTTGAATTCCGTTGGTGTTACCTAGAACTTGATGAAGAAGGCTTACCTCTTGGGCTAGGGAAGTAGTACTTGCAGTGGTCTTCTCTGGTGGCTGAGACGGTAAAGAATCAGCCAGCAGTGTAGGAGACCTGGGTCTGATCCCTGGGTCGGGAAGATCTCCTGGAGAAGGGAATGGCAACCCACTCCAGTATTCTTGCCTGGAGAATTCTATGGAGAGAGGAGCCTGGCAGGCTACAGTCCATGAGGTCGCCCAGGGTAGGAAATGACTGAGCAGTTAACACACACACACACACACACACACACACACACACACACACACTCTGGCAAGGTTATAATTGACCCCAAAGTTGTGTAGGAGGATTGGATTTTACAAGTTCTCCCTGACAATTTCAGATTTAAATGGTTGAAGTGTTGGGAAAAGGTAAAAGGAAATACTGAGCTAGTAAGAATGTGGACTATTTGAGAATTAATTTGTTCCTGGTGATGCTGTTGTGCTTGCGTGCTCAGTCGTGTCTGATTCTTTTGGGACCCCGTGGACTGTAGCCCACGAGGCTCCTCTGTCCGTGAGATTTTCCAGACAAGAAAATGAGTGGATTGCCATTTCCTACACTAGGGATCTTCCCAACCCAGGGATTGAACCTGGGTCTCCCACATTGCAGGCAGACGCTTTACCATCTGAGCCACCTGGGAAACTGGTGATGCTGTTACATAAAACCAAAGCCATTTGAGTAATCTTCCCAGGGCATCTAGGTCATTTACCTCTGAACAAAAGTGTACAAAATTTAATTCATGCTATTGGACAGTATTCTTTCTTCCTTCTCTTCATTTAAGCAGTGAAATAGTCCGAATGGGAAAAGCATACCTGGTGTATTTATAGTTTTAGCATATTTTTTTCTGGGTTTTTTTTTTTTCATAATGACCCATAGTATACACAGTAGAAGATGTGTACACATGATCTATTTACAAAGCAAATTATGGCTTCATCTATCATTCTTTGGTGTTTGAAATAGGATATTAATTTCCAGAGGACAAAGATGGCATTTGTTCTCTGGGTCTGAAATGTACAGTGTGGTACCTGGCACAGTCTTTTGAATAGCATGACTGAGTGATTGTCAAATTTTAAGCCTGAAATTATAAATCATCTCAATGTTTCTCAATCTTTTCTAGCCTGTTTTTCTATCACATGTTATTTGAGTGTCCAGCGGTTTTTAATCCAGTTTTATTTTCTATGATTTGCATTACAAAAACAATCACCATATCGAGTATCTTTCCCTATTACACTTATCTCCTTCTTCCCTAGCGGAGAGTTCAGCCTCCTCTTTTTACAGGAATTGGCCTCCGGGAGACTTCATTGATTTGTCCAAGGTCATACAAGTTAACCAGCTGTTCTGGCAGGGCCAGATCTCTTACTTCAGAGGTCAGGCCCTGCAGTCCTTGATGGAGTGCTGGCTGAGAATAAGGCCTTGGGAGGAATTCAGGAGAGGCCCAAGAGGGCAGGCACTGCCTCTACCTTAGAGGAGTCCAGGGGCTGCTGGGGACATAGAAGGCGCTGGGTAACGCAGATTATGCTACGATCAGTGGTGTGTGGTGCCAGGCTCTAGAAGAATTCAGCCAAGGGAGGTGAGTTCAAGGACTCGAGGAAAGTTTTATGAAGGGTTCGAGAGAGATTTCACCAGGACGGTAAAAGGTGGATTCGGTTTTCAAAGACAGGGCTAGGGTGAGACTCCTTCTGTTCCTCCCTTTCCCAGCCAGACTCATAGGTGGGTTGTGTCCACTTGCCCGCTGCCTCTTCCTTACCAGCTGCTTATCTTGTCATGGAATACAACCCGGGTCTTTTTCCTCCCTTCTCATCTAACCGATTCCCACGAAGGTCCCCCGTGGTTGCCCAGTCTAGCAGGACTAGATCTGAACGTTTCATTTTTATTTACTTACTTACTGGCTGCTCTGGGTCTTGGTTGCTGCACGCGGGCTTTCTCCGGCGGTGGTGAGCAGGGGCTACTCTCCGTTGTGGAGCGCCGGCTCTGGGGCTTCAGGAGTTGCGGTCTGTAGGCTCAGCAGTTGTGGCACATGGGCTTAGTTACCCCTCGGCGTGTGGCATCTTCCTGGACCAGGGATTGAACTCACGGTCCCCTGAATTGGCAGACGGATTCTCAACCACTGGGCCACCAGGGTAGTCCGATCTGAACTTGTTAATTCTTATTTTTCATGGCACGCTTGACTCCACTGTTGGAGATGGTCAGTCTCAAAGTACGCTCTGCCCTGTGCCTTCCTGATGTCAGGCTCTGGTTTCTGGAAGTGTTAGTGCTCCTAAGGGGTCTAGTGCCCGCCAGCCCTGGCTGGTCTCTTCTCTCATGTCACGCTGGTAGTAGCTCTTCGTCCTTTGGGAGTTCATGAACCTTTTTGAAAATTTGGTAATAGCTCTGTGTTCTTCATTTTCACAGAATTCTTTTTTTTTTTTTCTGCCTGACTTGTCCCCACATCATGGTGGTGGTTCAGTATTTTTTTTTAATGAAGTGTAGTTGATTTACAGTTTTGTAACTTTCAGGGATACAGCAGAGTAATTCAGTTATACATATTGAATATATATATGTGTGTATATGTATATTCTTTTTCAAATTATTTCCCATTATAGGTTATTACAAGATATTAAGTATTGTTGCCCATACTATACAGCAGGTTCTTCTTGGTTATCTATTTTATATGTAATAGTTTCCATAAGAATTGATGCTTTCGAATTGTGGTGCTGGAGAAGACTCTTGAGAGTCCCTTGGACAGCAAGGAGATCAATCTTAAAGGAAATCAATTCTGAATATTCATTGAAAGGATGGATGCTGAAGCTGAAGCTCCGATATTTTGGTCACCTGATGTGAAGAGCCCACTCACTGGAAAAGACCCTGATGCTGGGAAAGATTGAAGGTGGAAGGAGAAGGGGACGACAGGATGAGATGGTTGGATGGCATCATCGACTCAATAGACATGAGTCTGAGCAAACTCCAGGAGACAGTGAAGGACAGAGAAGCCTGGTGTGCTGCAGTCCATGGGATCACAAAGAGTCTGTTCAGTTAGCAACTGAACAGAAGTGTCCCTAGAATTCTTCCAAACCGATGCACAAACCATATTGTCTTCTTGCATGTTTCCTAACCTTTTAAAGTCCATCTATGGATCTTAAAGTCCAGTGAAATGCCCCTGAATTATATGCTGCTGATTCAAAGATACACTTTCAGCCCATTTCTCACTCCTCATCCATGGCTCTGACGGGATGATTCCTCAGTGCTTCGACCCCCACGGCAACGCAGAGCCGTGCTCACCATCCTCTCCCTAAATCTGTCCACTTGTCCTCCTGCTGTTCCCCTCTCTCTATATTCAGTCACGCCACCTTCCCTGCAACCCTCCTCTCCCCTCTGGCTTAAACCAGATGGTTTTCTTTGTTTTCTCTTTCTCTACACCCAGTGACCAAATCCTGTCTGTTTTATCTTCCAAAGATCTCTTGACTTCTTGACCTGTGTGTTGCCTAAGCTGTCTTTTTGCCTTTCTGCGGGATTTTTGCAATAGCAAGTCCACTGCCTGGCTCCATCCTTCCTGAGTTGCTTCAGTTGTGTCTGACTCTTTGCGACCCCAGGGGCTGTAGCCCACCAGGCTCCTCTATCCATGGAATTCTCCAGGTAAGAATACTGGAGAGGTTGCCATGCCCTCCTCTAGGGGTCCTTCCCAACCCAGGATTCAAACCTATGTCTTTTGCATCTCCTGCATTGCAGGTGTATTCTTTACCACTGAGCCACTGAGGAAGCCCATCACTACCAATGCATAGATATTAATATAGTGATATCTATTGACATATAGATATTTGTTGTTTAGTCACTAAGTCCTATCTGACTCTTTGCAACCCCACAGACTGTAACCCTCCAGGCTCCTCTGCCCATGGAATTCTCCAAGCAAGAATACTGGAGTGGGTTGCTAGTTCCTCCTCCAGGGGATCTTCCCAGCCCAGGGATCAAATCTGTGTCCCTTACATCTCCTGCATTGGCAGGTGGGTTCTTTACCACTAGTGCCATCTGGGAAGCCCATCCTGTGTCCTTCCAAACTGTCTTCATCAGGGCAGCCAGCACAGCCTTTCTGAAACCCAGATCTGACCGTCCCAGTTTGAGGCTACCCTGCAGGGTTTCTTTGCTCGGAGGAATGCCCACACCCCCTCTCTCTCACCTGGCAGGGCTCTCTGAGATGTGGCCCCTGCAGGTACTTCCTCCTCTTTCACGTGCTCCGCTTCAGTTGTTCTGAACTCCAGGTCCCCACTTGGCCTCGTGATCAGTCACTCTGTCCTTGACCTGCACTGTGTGCTTCTCTCTGCCGGGAATTCCTGGCCCCACCCTCTGTGCCTCCACTCCCAGGCTACCCCTGGAGCCTCCCCTGACCTCCCCCCACCAGCATCGCTCACTCATGCGGACCCCGTGGACCCAGAGTATCTGTTTTGTTCTCCTTGGATGCTTGGTCATTCCTGCGGCACAGCACCCATCACCACAGATTGCACTTGTTTGTTTAAATCCTTGCTTCCCATTTAGAGGTCAGGTCCACGTGATTATTCTTGACCCCCTGGTACTTTTGCCCTTGTGGGTTCCCTCCCCCCCCAAAAAAAAAATTTATTTTACAATCATGTCCAGGTAAAGATGAATATATTCCAAGCTGGATTTATTAGTAGGTAGCCGTTATTCTTATGATGTTCATTTTTTATTCTGATTTTAAAAAAAATACCCTATTAAGACACTTTTCATGGTCTCCTTAAAGTCTTATGGGCTCTAACACTTGGTGACCTGTGCCTGATGGATATCTTGGCTCTGTTAGGCGAACAGAAATCCTCTGGTGATAAAGTAGACAGCTGATTGATTGTGACTAGGACAGGCGAGAAGCCCCCTCAGTTATTTTCCTATGTGGCATGTCTGTGGTGGTTTGAATAGCTCCCTAATGTATTACGATTGTGTACTATAGTCCCTGGTAATCAAAAAATATATTTTAAAAACTAGATTCGTGGACTTAACAGTCATTTTTGTGTGTATGTATGTGTGTGTTATTTAACTTATATGTAGAGTCTAGGTTGGTCACAGCTTTTCTCAAAAGCTTTGACACCATTTTAAAAAGCAGAGATAGTACTTTGCCAGCAAAGGTCCATCTAGTGAAAGCTATGGTTTTTCCCGTAGTCATGTATGGAATGGATGTGAGAGTTGGACCATAAAGAAAGCTGAGCACTGAATAATTGATGCATTTGAACTGTGGTGTTGGAGAAGACTCTTGAGAGTCGCTTGGACCGCAAAGAGATCAAACCAGTCCATCCTAAAGGCAATCAGTCCGAATATTCATTGGAAGGACTGATGTTGAAGCTGAAACTCCAGTACTTTGGCCACCTGATGTGAAGAATGGACTCGGTGGAAAAGACCCTGATGCTGGGAAAGATTGAGGGCAGGAAGAGAAGGGGACAACAGAGGATGACATGGTTGGATGGCATCACTGACTCGATGGACGTGAATTTGAACAAGCTCTGGGAGTTGGTGGTGGACAGGGAAGCCTGGCGTGCTGCAGTCCATGGGGTCGCAAAGAGTCGGCCGGAAATGAACTGATTGTGTGTGTACGTGTTAGTGTTAGTTGCTCAGTTGTGTCCAACTCTTTGTGACCCCATAGACTGTAGCCCTCCAGACTGCTCTGTCCATGGAATTTTCTAAGCAAGAATACTGGAGTGGGTTGCCATTTCTTTTTCCAGGAAATCTTCTTGACCCAATGATCGAGCCTGGGTCTCCTGTGTTGTAGACTGATTCTTTACCATCTGAGCCACCAGGAAGATCATATACATATATATATATAGATAGATAGATAGATAGATTTGAAAGCAAAAATCATGAGATCTTTATGATGTCAAAAATATGGTCCTCAAGCTAACTCACTAATACGAACATTTCCCCATGATGTGGCTGTGTGCAGCAATGACTTTCAGTGCTAGTGGGATGGTGATTTTGCCCCACTGGGAACATTCGGCAATTTATGGAGATGTTTTCTGGTTGACGCCACTGGGGGTGCTACTGGTGGCTGATAGGTTGAGGCTGATATGGTATGTGTGCTCAGTCATGTTTGACTCTTTGCGACCCTGTGGACTATAGCCCACCAGGCTCCTCTGTCCATGGGATTTCCGGGCAAGAATACTCGCGTGGGTTGCCATTTCCTCCTCCAGGGGATCTCCCCAACCCAGGGACTGAACCCAAACCTCCTGTGTCTCTCTGAGCCACCGGGGAAGCCCTGGTTGAGGGAGAGATGCTGCTAAACATCCAGCAGTGCCTGGGACAGCCATTGCAACCAGGAATGCCCCAGCCCCAGATGCCAACAGGGCTGAAGTTGGGAAACGCTCACGTAGAGGTATCCTTCATAAAACCTGGTTCCGACAACTGTGTAATTCATTTGCTTTATTTCCCCATGTTTCCTTTAAAAGCCATAATTCAGTTGCAGGACTATGTTGCAGCCCTGGACCCAGGCACTTCCTTTTCTGGCTTTAATAATATTGAGAAAAAGCCGTTTAGACGGCTGAGCTGTAGAACCCCAGAGTTTGGGTCTGGAACAAGGGTTCCAGTGAGAGACATAAATCTTTCTCCCATGGTACATGGTCTGTTATCATTTATATCATTCCCCCAAATACAGGTTTGTGTTTTTTTTTTTCTTTCTGTGCTGCTCCTAGCTGGAATACAACCAATTGTTGTCTGGGTGGGGAGGGGGATGCTGAGTCATTTATTCATGCTTTTTATTACCTCTTGGCTTGAATATCACCCTTCATTGTTCACAAGCCGCTCAGCTTGTTTACTTTTTATAAATTACATGTAATCAGTCCCCTTGCAGGTCTGGCTACTGTAATTGGCAGCAGCCACGGAGCAGGGCTGACGAGCCTGCATTTGTGCTGATGTCTCAGTTCAGTCTCCACACTTCCTTGCCGCTTCCATCTGTATTTCAAAAGGAAGGTGATCAGAGCTACCACGCTGCTCTGTCTTCTTGGCCGCTGGGATGGCACTTTATATAGTCCCATAGAGTCCCTGTGTCCTTTGGTGGAGGAAGAATCAAGGATTTGGGGGCAGTGGTCCTCAAGCTTTCGTATGCAGACCAATCACCTGGGTGACTTCTGAAATAAAAATTCTGCACCCCACCCCTCTTTTGAAACTTTTAGTAAATCTCGGTAGAGGCCCAGAAAACTGTACTTGCGATTCAGATCCCTGCTGATTCTGATGTAGGTAGTCTTTAACTGATACTCCGAGAAATGCTGAGTTAGCATGGAGAAAAAAATGCCAGAAGAAAGAAAATCCCATGGAAGTAAATGTGTATAGAGAGTGGGATAGACAGGCAAGAATCGAAACTCAGAAGGGAGTTTTCTGTGAGATGAGGGCAATATGCCTGATGCTTTTTTAAAATGTGCTTACAAAAATAATAAAAGAAAAAATATGTGCTTAGTGTTTTCCTGCCTTGATTTTGATCAAACTCTTCTTGATGACAAAAGTGAAAGGGCATTTTTGGAAAGGTTAGAATATGAGAAAGTACCTAACCATTGCCAAGAAACTCAAAGATGTTACGAAATCAAGGAAGCTATTGTGTAGGTATCGATTTGAAAAAGAATGTGCATTCCTGAATTGAGTTTTCTGAATGGCTTAGAGACTAAGAGGAGAGGTGACAGAGGATTAACTCCTTGCCAGAAGTTCTGGTTTTTCTGGTTATTGGATCTGAAAGCATATTATTAAAATATAGTCCAGATTTTCTGGGATAGTTCTAATTTCAGATATTTTTTCCCATTGTCATTATAGTACATGTCTGATTTGCCCCAATTTTTGATTAGTTGAGATGTGGTTGGTTTGTAAAAGGGCCTTAAAATAGTTCTGCTTGACTACAGTTCTGTTTTCAAATTTCTGTCTCTGTCTCTCCCTGTGTGTAATATATATATTCTAATCTATTTCTTTCAACCTAAACTTGACCATCATCAGCTTTTGTTAAATCCTTCCTACCTCTGCTCTAACCATCTCTTCTTCAGGGTGTTCATCTTTGCATTTACTTTACCCTAACGAGCTCTGTGTCAAAGTGCTCATGTTTCCACTCTGGGAACCCAGATTGTACTGTGGTCTTTTCACCACCCTGAGCTGGCTGACCTTTCCTCCTTCCTTTCTTTCCCCCCAACCTTCTTACTCTCTTCCTTCCCCTCATTTCCTTACTCAGGAACCCTTCAGCCTCTTAGATACGCTGTCCATCTGCCCACAAGATCTTAGAGAATCTTCCCATCTGCTTTGTAAGTGTTTAGTATCATTATTGTTATTAAATGAAGTGTCTACCACACCCTTTCATTGCACTGAGAGTTCAAGTTCAAGTACGTAGAGTTAGTAGATCACTTTGTTCCCGAAGTGAATAGAAGGACTGTGGCTGACTGGTGGTGGGGTCCTGGAACCAGTTTCTGCCAAGAAAAGCTAGACTACTGTGACTTCTGTCCTGCGTGAAGAATCGAAGGCTGGGCTCCCAACTTGTTCTTTTTATTCCAGGTGACCTTACTGTCTTGCTTTTCTGAGTTTTAAATCTGTATACTTGGAAGACCTCTTTTCTTAGGAGTCTCTTGATATTTCTAGTTATTTTTTCTAGAATTTATTCTAACCCATATGTTGTTTAACATAGTGGTAGATGTTTCCAATGAATATTTAACTTTGCTGAAAACAAGTATAAATGCTCTTAGGGAGAACCACAACATTAAGTAGTCATCCAAGTGCAGTGTAAAAACATACATAGCTTATAAATTTTTAGTGGGAGTCTTTTAACTTAAAAATTTCTGGTTTGGGTTCAGCATATAGGAAAAAAAAGTTATAGAGTATTTATTAAAAAGTTATGAAATATTAGCAGAAGTTGTAAAATATTAGGTAAATAGAGGTATTGCCCTTTACTTAAGTTACTAAAGGGAGATGTCTTTCTCAGAATTAAATAAGAGTATTATTTAGTTTAGTATTAAACTAAATATACATATTTAACTTCTAATGATTTTATATTTACTTATATTTAAATAGAAAATGCTTAGATTAACTTAAAATTCATAGGATGTTGGTATTTTGTTTCTGTGTTTTAAGACATCATTTTTATTTAGTGCTCAGGTGTATTTAAAAGTTTAGTGTCTCCTTACTGATTTTAGTGGTTCTTAAACAACTAAAAGATAAATCTTTTATGGTAGGTTTTATGTACACTAAATATTTAAGCAAGTGTGATTTTTATTCCTAAGCTAGAGAAATGCTTGTATGTTGAGAAACCCATGTTCTTATTAACTAAGGGATATTGGAAGATGGATATGGAAGTATTTTTAATGTTTCAGATAAAGCTCTAGACTTGCCAACATTCCTGTTTGTAGAGAGTCTGTTGTGTTTCTAAACCATAATTTTCCAAAGCAGAACAAAATTGTATAACTTTGAGATCTTTATTGAAATACTTAAGGAGAAGAAAATGGCTCACGGATGGTAACTTTTCTTAAAGTAGTGAAAGGAGAAAAACCTAACTACTGATCCCATTCTCAGTGAGAAAAAAGAGGACCTAAGGAATTGCGGCCACGGTTGAAGGCCAGTTGGTTTCAGCAGGCAGGGGAAGTCATGGACACAGACATCCTGACACCCAGCCCGGGGCCAATCCCAAGCGGCCACATCTGCATCTTCAGTGTGCTGTTGTCTTTCCAAAATTTGAGCATTTTAGCTGCCCTGGAGAGCTGTGACTATATGATAGATGCAGCCCAATTTCTTACTTTTTTTTTAAATTATTTTTAATTGTAAAAAAAAATCCCCACATAACATAAATTTTACCCTCTTAACTAATTTTTAAGTGCACCGTGCGGCAGTGTTAAGTGTATTGACATGGTCCTGCCACCCCAGTCTGTTTTTGCTTCTCTCTCTTGTCTCTGGAGCCTTGAAAACATCTGAAGGGCCTTTAGACCGGCACCGTTTGGGAAGGCCTGCATCTCACCTGCCTTTGCTCCTTTTTTGTACTGACTGTGTGCTCAGGCGTCTCTGACTCCTTGTGACCCCTTGGACTGTAGTCCACCAGGCTCCTCTGTCCATGGAATTTTTCAGGCAAGAGTACTGGCATGTCTGCGTGCTAAGTCGCTTCTGTCATGTCCAACTCTCTTCCACCCTATGGACTGTAGCTCATCAGGCTCCTCTGTCCAGGGGATTCTCCAGGCCAGAATACTGGAATGGGTTGTCATTTCCTCCTCCGAGGAATCTTCCCTACCCAGGGATTTCACATGAGTCTCCTGTGGCTCCTGCATTGGCAGGTGAATTCTTTTACCGCTGAGCCAGTTGGGAAGCCCTCCTTCCTTGTAGTAGGAAGTTAATTGTGTGGAATTTGCTCACCTGATCCCCACAGATGATCCTACTTCATTGCCCATTGGAAATCCCACGCCCCTTTCTGCCCCAGAGGAAAAATTCCTTCCTGATTGTAGAGTCTGTGCTCAGTTTAACATTCAGCATATGAGCGTGAGTCACCCTGGGTAAGCATGTAATCCCATTTATACCTTTCTTCCAACCTCCCTTTAATTTTTAACTTAAGATACTGGATCCTGATTTCCTGTGTAAGGCGCAGTGATTTGGGAACTAGTTTAGGGACCAGGCGATGTTGAGATTTTTTTGGAACTGGCACTTTCCATTCTGCTGACAGTGAAGCTGCCTGGCCTGTTTTAATATTCAGACTATGTGTGGAATGTCTGTGTGGATGAAGAAACAAGTTGAAGCTTTTTGGGAGGCAGGAAGAAAGGGGAGTGAAACTTTTTAGGTAGTCTGATTTTGTGGGGGAAATGTTAAGGTTTTTAGAATACAGGCTAACTAAAAATAAGTGGCTGTTTGGCTTTATGATTTCTTTGAGTATACAAAGGAAATACTTGATGTTGGGCTAAAGAGCTAGCGTTGATTAAGTTTATTAACTGATAAATTAACAAATTAGTAAACCTGCCTGTGATTTGCAGTTATTATCGTTCCCAATGTGTAATCACTAATTCTGTTTCTTCATTTGTGGAATCAAACATATGTCACTGGGAAGTAGTTTTTCTTTTTTTTAAATTGATTTTTATTGGAGTATAGTTGCTTTTCAATGTTGTGTGAGTTTCTATGGTACAGCAAAGTGAATCAGCTATGTATACATATATCCCCTCCTGCTCTTGGATTTCGGAGAGTTGCTTTTAAAAGAATACTCGTAAAGCACCTTGGAATCTTAAAGATACTTTGAATATGGTACTGAAAGAATGTAAATCATTAATGCTTATATTTTTATACTCAAAAATACTTATATTTTTATACTCAAGAAGAATATGGAAGTGGGGGTGAATTGAACATTCAAAATATTCCTTTTGAAAGACAACATACATTTGAGCAAAGCCATTCTCCCTAAGTGCTTATTTTAAATTGGCAGTCACTTAGCCAACAGTCAGTAATCTCACTTAGCAAGTGTTTGGCACGCCTGTTTTAACCTGCACAGGTTCAGTTCACACAAAGAAAGGGAGGGTGGGGTGATGTGATGGGAGCATCCTGGTAGCCTCATTAACATATCTGGAATAACTATTTGAATATTTGCCAGCTGAGCTAGGCAACCTGGAGGCCTGCCAGGTGAGCCATGGGAATTTCTGGGAGGAGTGTGGAGATTGGAGCCTATCAAATGTTTTTCTTTTTGGAGGGGAAACATCTTAGAAGATGCCGTTTAGGATACTTCCCTTACCCTCTGAACAAAATAACTCTTTTTTTCCTCCCCTTCAAATTCTGCAAAAACTTCTCTTTCCACCACCTTTTTGTACTTTTTCAGAATAGTACAGTAGGACTTGTCTCACAGATAGCTTTTGGTAATCTCTCTGGGGTGAGTTTGAGTTCCTGCTCTGCCTGGATTTTTGTTTCTGCAGAATTAGTCCTGAAGCTGTTTCCGTGAGGCTCGCCAGGGCAACTCCTCTGCAAACTTATCATGTGGACACAAATGATGGGAACAGGACAGACAGGATAAACTAGGGCGTCTGCGGAGTCAACTCCTACCCAGTAGATGCTCAGATCATGAAGATGGCAGCCTGGCTCAGCTCTGTGCACCAGAGAAGTGGTCTTTACAAGGTTCTGTCTGGGGGGCCTTTGACTTTGCATTGATAGCTGTCTGGCTGCAACCACAACTGTGGGCTCTAAAACTAGTCAGTAGAGTAGTCAGTTGAAACCAGAGGTTCTCAGGTATCTGGATATAGTACGTTTAAAGGTGAGATGAGGCAGGGCTCCGTTCTCTAGCTCTCATTTAGGGGAGAAGTATATTGGGTTCCCACCAAGACTTCCCTGGTGGCTCAGACGGTATAGAATCTGCCTACAACGCTGGAGACCCGGGTTCCATCCCTGGGTCAGGAAGATCCCCTGGAGAAGGGAATGGCTACCTGCTCTAGTATTTTCACCTAGAAATTCCGTTCATAGAGGAGCCGGGCTGGCTACAATCCATAGGTGTTGCAGAGAGTCAGACATGACTGAGCAACCATCGCTCACTCACATACTGATGCTCAGGAGTATGCTCGGGAGCATCAAAATCACTAGGGAGCTTTTCCAAAAACCATTTACTTTGATTTTTTTTTCCCCCCGTATTGCATTGAAGGGTGGGTAGGGATGACCAGGAAAGGTGGCATTTAAATCTGCAATCACTTGAAGCTGTGGGTGCTTGCCACAGTGTGGTCATTTCCATAGTTCAGGCCAGTTTGCTACCCTACGTCCTCCGTACGCGGTGGAAAGATACAGCCTAATGACTCTAGTGCTCACTCCTCCTGCGACAGGATTTGCAATCCTGTGTTAAATGTACATTTAATAGGCTTGTCAGAAAAGGTGGTTTTTTTTTTTTTTCGCCTCCTGATTGGAGCTGTGTGTGTGTGTGTGTTTAATCTCTTCAAAGTTAGTCCTTAAGACTGATTTTTTAAAAATATTTATTTATTCGGCTGCAGTGGGTCTTGGTCATGGCATGTGAACTTTTATTTGCACCATGTGGGATCTAGTTTCCTGACCAGGGACCAAACTCAGGCCCCCTGCATTTGGAGCACAGAGTCTTAGCTACTAGACCACCAGGGAAGTCCAGACTGACTTTTTAAAATCACAAATATGGAGTATCAAAACCAGGAAAGAACAAATTTGATCATAGCTATCAAAAAAAAAAGAAACTTAAAAAAATGTGAACCTGAAAAAGAACTCTGGTGCATTAAACTGAGCCCTAAATTTTTTACAGATATTATAGTGAGCCTATATATTTACATTTTGTATGCCAGTCATTTATAAATATATATGCTTTTAAATGTCTAGACCACAGTTATTAAATTTCAGTCACCTTTTGTTGAACTTCACTAATTTCTTTGTAGTTTTTTCAGTGTTGTATGTGATTTTTATATTTACACAATCACCATCTACTCATAACTAATTATAAAGATAAAACTTTGATTCTTTTTTTTTAATATAATATTTTTTTTGGCCCTGCCACTTGGCATGCAGAATCTTAACCCTGGCTCTTGACAGTGAGAACATGGAGTCCTAACCACTGGACTGCCAAGAAATTCCTAACTTTGAGTCTTCATAGCTTTTTTTTTTCCAGTTGATTCCTAACAGCCTGTTTAAAAGAAAAATATTTATAGATGATTGTAATCATGTAATTCATGAAGCAATGTAGGGTTAAAATGAATAACTGTTAGTTCAGTGTTTTTCTTTTTTATTATAAAATGTTAAATCTTATATTCTTGAGGCTTCTCTATTGTGTCAGTTTCTCATATTATAGAATTAATACCATATGCAATATTACCAGTTTCACCATTTAGTACATCTTCAACATCTCTGAGGATGGTAGATATATAAGATGTTTTTTTAAACAAGTACATGTCTGAAATTATAGTACAGTTTATTCAAGTCATAGAACACATTGGTAAAACTTGAGTTCTGGCACTTGGCCCACATTTAAATTGATAACATATGTGTGTGGGAAAAAGCAACTAGGTACTGGTGATCTCTTTAGAATGTGTTAATATTGTTAGGTCCAAATGTGAGTTATTTGGTAGGTTTACCAGCTTAAAAAAAAAAACTAAATGAAATCTAATATTACTTTTGTGTCCCTTTTAATTGATTTTAGTGACTTGTTTTAGTTGCTAAGTCTTGTCCGACTCTTTGTAATCCATGGACAGATGGAGCCCACGAGGTTCCTCTATCCATAGGATTATTCAGGCAGGAATACTGGAGTGGGTTGCCATGCCCTCCTCCAGAGAATTTTCCCACCCCAGGGATCAAGCCCTGGTCTCCTGCATTAGCCGGCAGATTTTTTACCATTGAGCCACCAGGGAAGCCCTTTAGTGACTTATTAGTCAGTATTTGTGGGGATACATATGATAAACTTTGGGAGGTTGGTTTTTGTCTTCTCCTTATTCTACACGTGAAGTTCTAGGCGGGAGCAGTGAGTGGAAAGGCTGTCTTCAGGTGTCATGAGGTGGAACCAGTTTAACCATCACTGCAGCTCATCCTTTGTAAGCTCCCTCCTCAGCTCCCTGGCTTATTTACATGTTATATAATCCAGACTGGCTTGTCCTGTTTGGTGAGTTTGTTATAAACTGCCGGGCTAAGTAAACGTGGGCTAACATTTTAAATGGATTAAAAGTTAACCAGTACTTAAGGAGGGACGTAGCAGAGGGGCCCAGCTGTCAGGGGGCCCAGGTTCTGCCTCCTGGGGTGGGGGTGGGTCCATTTCCGCTTCCCCTTAGGAATGGGAAATCCACGTGAAACTATAGCAACGCCTGGCCAGAGGACCACTCTTCAGTGCGGATGACAACCAGCATGCTTTGTCCGATACTAGAAACGTCAGATCCTGAAAGCGGGTGTTAATGGTGTCCGTTAATGAGCTGTGTACACAAGCACAAAC
This sequence comes from Dama dama, assembly GCF_033118175.1. Lineage (NCBI taxonomy): Eukaryota > Metazoa > Chordata > Mammalia > Artiodactyla > Cervidae > Dama > Dama dama. The sequence goes on from NC_083685.1 coordinate 55,925,525, forward strand.
GGACACACCATACCAGTGGGACCATTTTCATCCATCTGTGCCCAGTACGAAAACAACGAAGGAGGAAACGACTAGATGACTGAGTCTTGTCCCCTTCTGAGTTCAGTGCACGGTGAGAGAACGTGTCCACATGCTCTGTGTTGAGCATTTTAGGTGCCTGCGCCTGGCAGGGTTATGCTGATCTATGGTGTGTAACTCACCCCCGATTATAGGGTTATTGCATCCTCGGACCTTGTCTGTCGAACTTTCTGGCAGATGTGCACGGTCTCTTGTGTGACTTCTCTGAACCCTCTGTAGGGCTGCGTATCCCATTCCATGTTAAGTGTGTCTTTTTCATACTCAAGAGATGCTGGTTCCATCCCTGGGTCAGGAAGATCCGTGGCCTGGGAAATGGCACCCCACTCCAGTCTTCTTGCCTGGAAAATTCCATGGGCAGAGGAGCCCAGAGGGCTACAGTCTGCTGCTGCTAAGTCGCTTCAGTCGTGTCCGACTCTGTGCGACCCCATAGACGGCAGCCCACCAGGCTCCCCCGTCCCTGGGATTCTCCAGGCAAGAACACTGGAGTGGGTTGCCATTTCCTTCTCCAATGCATGAAAGTGAAAAGTGAAAGTGAAGCTGCTCAGTCGTGTCCGACTCGTAGTGACCCCATGAACTACAGCCCACCAGACTCCTCCATCCATGAGATTTTCCAGGCAAGAGTACTGGAGTGGGGTGCCATTGGCCTTCTCTGGGCTACAGTCCAGGGGGCCACAAGGAGTTGGACACGACGGAGCGACTGAGCACACACACTTCCCACCTGGAAGTTGGAATCCCCTCGTGGATATTCTTAAAGTCTTCCTTGAATGCCTCTCCCTTCCATACAGGGCCTTTCTGAGGTTTGCAGGGCTTCCCAGAGCCAAGAGAGTTTGTCAGCCTAAAGTGATGGTGATGACCTCCACCTGCCCTGGTACAGCCTCTCCCTCTCACATGTGCCCATCTAGGCACTTCTCTCTGAGCGAAAAGACCAGGGAATGCTAACTCAAGATTTCAGTTAACAGCAACCCACTCACCCGCCATGAGTCACTCTTAGTTTGAAATATCCTAAAAAGAGGTTCTTATTTCTTAAGGTCAGGAGGGTTGCAGCATGCTTGATTTTTCAGTATCTCTGGTTAATAATGATTTTAGAGAGTAGAAGAGGAAATGGTTCTTTTATGAGTGTAGCATAAAACTGTATGGCCTCGTGCAAATGATCTAACTTCATATGAATCCTGTCTTATAGACAGAAGCTTCCTTTGTATAACTAGATTCACCACTCTGTCCTTCTCTGAAATACTGAGAGGAGAATAATCTCATATGTATCACATACATTTTTTTTTAAAAATCAGCGTTGAGAGGCAGGAAAATTACCAAACAGTCCACATTCTTCCAATTCTGATTTTTTTACATCATTTTTGGTGTTTTAAATCAAAAATACATTTTTCTGTCCTTTTTATTTTTTGAATTGAAACCTACATCCATGGAATTATCATCTTTATAGTGGTTGACTACTGGAGTTTATAATCAGAAGATTGTGAGACCTTTGGAGAACAAAATAGAAAATAAAATTAAGTTTAGGAAATAAATTTTTGTTGGACATTGCAAAAATAGAAAAAAAAAAAAAAAAAAGTGGGTGAATAACTGGCAACACAAACTTTTTCCTGTAAGTTCCTTTTTCCCAAACTCTTGCCATCATACTAAAAAAAGTTTTCTTGTGCATTGCTTTTTTTCTCAGAATCCTGCTGCTTACTGTTAGAATTTTTTCATATGCCAAAGTTTTGTTTTTCATGTGATTTCTACTCATGAAATCACATGAGTCTTATTGGGAAGAAAACATGTTTTTTTTCAAAGTACAGTGGTAAGGGACTTCCCTTGCAGTCTAGTTAAGACTAGTTAAGACTTAACTAGTTAAGACTAGTTAAGACTCCAAGCTCCCAATGCAGGGGGCATGGGTTTGATTCCTGGTTGGGAAGCTAAGATCCCACATGCCTCATGGCTAGGCCAAATTTTTTTTTTTTTTTAAGAAGCAGTGGTAAAAGTTGCTGATAATAAGCCAAAAGGAAAATGAAATATGAACTTCTATACAGTTTATAGTGAGTAAGGGAAATTATTAATAAATGCATTATCCAAGGTGAATGAAGTTAGATTATTGTCGGGGACATATCAATTCTAATTAAAGATAAAGGATATAAGTACATTTTTCTAGTTTCAAAAATTACACTTTTCATTTCCTATCTGGCCTTTTCCCCAAGGAGGTGTGTTCTTAAGACTTTTCTCTCAGTCTAATAAAGGTGATGCTATCGCCTGAGCTAGCTTAATGGAATGCTATCATAGTTTCTTTGGAATAATCAAGCAGAGAGATAAAAATTCAAGTCTTTGGAGGAAGCAACTGGGATTCCTGAGCAATAGGATACCTTAAGCTTGTGAGAAAGGAACTGAATGCTTTTTAGGAGATGGCCAGTGTTCTGTATCTCTCAGTCTGATTGGAAAAAAGAAAAAAAAAAAACAAAACACCATATTTTAGGTACTACTATTAAAACGGCATGCTGATGCATTCATCCTATCATTCCTTGTAAGAAATGACTTCAGAAATGTTCAATAGCATCTTGTTCGGCCTCTCACTTTGATTGCCTGACGTACTGGTAGGATCTCACTGTATTTGTTTGCTCTGTAAATCTTACGGTGGCCTTTGACCCAAAGCAATAAAGTGTCACGTGACTTGGTATATCAGACAGGATCTTCAGTTGTAAGGAACAGAAACCTCTGGCTGATTTCATCAGGAAAAAAAGTTTCTTCAGGCCTTTAGGTAGCTCACAGCTTCCTTGGGAAAGCCGAGAACCTAGCTCTGTGGAACCTTGTCAACCAGGAACAAGGCCACTGCATCAGCTTTTCAGTTGTTCATTCCTGTCCCTCCTCTCCTCCACCCCAATGAGGAAATGAATGCAGATGGAAGCTCAAAGAGGAAATGATCCCTCATGTGTCTAAATATTCTTCCTTTTCGGCTCTCTCTGCTCCCCACTCAGCCTTGCCCCATTCGCCTTTCTGATCCTTCAGTGTCCGTCTTCCCTACTAGACTGTAAGCCCTGGAAGGATAAAAACCTGTGGATTTTGGTCTCTGCTGTGTCACCCAGGGCTCTCATAGTGCCAGACATACAGAAGATGCTCCAAACAGGCATGCTTAGTGGCTGAGTGAAGGACGGGGGGCGAGTTTGGGGTGGCGGGGAGAGTAAACCATCATTTCTCTCTGTCATTCCTGACAGCTTTGCCCTGATCTGAGTTCTTGCTCATCCCCGAATTGCTAATCTTTTCTTTTTTTCTTTTTTGACCACACCCATGTCACCCACCGCACCTTAGTTCCCCAATCAGGGATCGAACTCGTGCCCCTTGCATTGGAAGGCCAAGTCTTAACCACAGGACCTCTGGGGAAGTCCCCCCACATCCCTCATCTTGAAGGAGCCTGCCTTCTGGGCAGCAGCAGGATGCTTCCTGCAGAGGGGTGCTGGACACTGCCATGGCATGGTTTTTTGCGCAGTGGTCAGTCTGTTGGAACTATATACTTAAGGAAGTTTTTGTGGGCCGGCCAGAGACATGAGCCATTATGTACCACGTTGTTTCTATGGGAAAATGCATTCTGAGCTCAAGTGAAGCTACTTACAAACTTTTGAATACACCCTTCAATTAGTAGAGGACTATCATTGCATGATCTCATGTTCAGGCTTTTATTCATTACTAGTATATAAATGAACAGTAAGCCATTTCTTTGTCAGAGGAGCAGAGCCAGAAGTCTTTCCTTCTGAGAGGATAAACGACTACATTAAAATGGATTTCCTTCATCCAACAAACATGATAGTTTGTTTCAAATGTATTTAGAGTGCCTGGCACATCCCGAGCTTTGTAAGAAGGACACACAGGTGAATCAAATAGGGATTGTCTCCTGGTGAGTTCACAGTCAGGTTTCCATTTAAATAGGAATTGCCCTCCTATAGCACCCAAGGTCACTTCCAGCCCTGATATTCAGTAATTCTGTAGTTTTGAATTGCTATATTCATTTGCCCATTTTTCTTGTCACACATGATTCTGTTATAAAATGTATTTGTAGTTAATAATGGAGAAAGCATAATGACATTCATGTTACAACCTTTAAGTCATTTTGAATTTGTTGTTGAGAATGAAAAATCCAGGAGTAGACCATTTATTTATTTTAAATATTTTTATTTATTTCTTTATTTGGCTGCTCTGGGTCTTTATTGCAGCTTGTGTGTTCTTTAGTTGCAGCTTGCAAATTCTTAGTTGCAGCATGTGGGATCTAGTTCCCTGACCAGGGATCCAGCTGGGCCCCCTGCATTGGGAATGTGGCATCTTAGCCAGTGGACCACCAGGGAAGTCCCAAACTGTTTATTTTTATTCCAACTTTTTGTCATGGAAAGAATGAAGCTGGATGTATCATGAAATTGACATAAAACTAGAGCAGTGGGGCTTTATTTTGAAACTATACATATTTCTTGAGGATAATATGTATGGGTCTCAGGTTTAACAGATATTCTTAAAATGCTCTCCTGTAATTTTCAGAATTTTTGCAGCAAGTATGTATTCCTCCTCCATTGTCACCATCACACACATACACACTTACACTTGCATACAGCACAGCGTCTCTTCAGATCCGTGAAAATATTTTAATGTGATGTCCTCCTTTCCCCGAGTCATTTACCCACACAGCTTAATAAATACTTGATGAATGGAATCTAGTTTCTGGGAACTGGAATGTGGGAAATCTTGATGTTTATATAAAAAATTCTACAGATATTTGTAAAAAATACTTGGAACTCCCTGGAGTAAAAAATAATTGGGTTGTGTGGAAATAGTCTTGGCCTGGCTTAACGCTTGGAAAAGTTACCTGGTAGGTAGTTTCAAATTATTTGAACCATTAACTTCTTTGATCTCTTATTTTGAATTAAATCTTATAATTCAGGTAATATATTAATTATTTCTGGCAAGTGAATTAATGACTGTTTTCTCTCAGGATCTGGAGAGAAACAGGTACTATGTCTAATTCCAGGAATTCCATTTAGTGATCAGGGTTACAGGACAATCCCTGACTTAATGCTTAAACTTGAATTTATCGTACAATTTAGAGTGTTATTTTTTCGTCTCTACAATAACTACTAACAAATTATATATTTCCTTGCCTTGTTGGTTTCTTATTCATCATTTTGGCAGTTTTTCTTAATGTAAAAATCAATCTTTAGCTAAAATCTGGTCCCCATAGTTATGAGAAATTGAAAACGCACATTTGAGGAGAGTTCAGTTTTAGTGATAGAACAGTTCATAAATTATTCAGCAGTTTGCTTCTGTAAGCCTTTCAGTTTTCTCTGCTGTGCTGTTTAATACAGAATGTTAATTCATGCAGGTATACATCCCACTGTTCCTACTGACAAAAAGAGATCATTATCTAACGTGGGCAAGAACCTTGAATTATTAAACTGGATGTATATTAACTTGGTTTAATCAATACTTATTATTCTTTCACCATTATAGAAATGAAAGGTAGAGACACTTCTGCCAGTTTATTGGAAGATTGCTTTTAACTAAAGTTCCCCTTGTAGGAGAAAGTCAGATTACTGCAGAGTAGTGAACCAACTTTGAAATGAGGGAAATGCTGTTCTTGACAACTGGCACATAACAGGCACACAGTGAGTGATCCTGTCGCTTGTGCCGCGTTCAGGCTCAGAAGTTCAGGCCACTTCACAGTCTACAAGTTGGCCCATTGTGAGACATTTTCCTTCCATCTGTGCCTTCCATAAGTACATGCCATGGTGTAAAATTGGTAAGCCTTTTTTTTATCATTTTTGTGCTTCTGTATTATCTTTTTCACCTTCATTTCCTTTTACTTATAAAATGGACATTTAACTAGACTTGTACTCGTGATGAGTCAAATTTGGCTTCTCCTAAGTTCATTGTGTATATCGCAAAGCACAAAATCAGGAGATTATGGTACATATGACCCAGAAGAGGAAACTGTTATCAATAGCTTTCTAAAGTTTTTGAGTCTTTCTCAGAGGAAGACAGAATAAATTAAATACCAGGGATTTCCCTGGAAAGTCCAGTGGTTAAGAGTGGTTAAATTAAGTGGTTAAGTTAAGACTCCATGCTTCCACCACAGGGGATGTGGGTTCAGTCCCTGGTTGGGCAACAAAGATCCCACATGCTGCACAGTGTCACCAAAAAGCAATAAAAATTATAAAAAAAAAATTAAATTCCAGTATCAGGCCACTTTCTATAATTAAGAACAAAAAAAATGAACCATCAACACACACAAAACTGGCATCTGAAAGTTTATGATCGGTCTTTTTTATTTGGTCTTAGAAAACATATAATGGAATACAGTCCCCGAGTTTCAATAAAAATGGCGTTCAAAAATTAAACCTGATGCTATATAAAGGACACTGATTTCTTACAGTAACTACTTTGTGCTCATGTTAAAAAACTTTGCGTAGCTTATTTTGTCATTTATTTTTTAGTACCCGAAATGCATCTGATTTGGAAAGTTAAGATAGATTCATTTCTTCTAGGAAAGTTTTAAGACAGTGAACCTTACTTAAAAATTTCAACCTGCTGTTAATGTTTTGTGTTATATAAGTATGTGGTATTCCTCTGTACATCATTGATACATATGTCAAAGTGAAAATACGTATAGGGCACTAGCCTAGGCATTAAATTCTATATAAACATGAATATTAAATGAATTGATTTTATTTTCTATTACAGCTCTATTGAGGTATAAGTCACATACTATAAAGTTCACCTTTTTATGTAAGGGCGCAGTTCACTGGGTTTTAGTAGATTCACAGAGCTATATATCCGTCACCACTATCTGACTCCCGAACATTTTCATCACCTTAAAAAAAGAAATCCCATAACATTATCAGTAATTCCCATCTCCCTGCAACACACCTCCCTCCAGCCTTAGGCAACCGCTAATCTACTTTCTGTCTATATGGATTTGCCTATTCTGGCTGTTACATATAATGGGATTATATAATATGTGGCCTCTTGTAGTATCTGGCTTCTTTCACTTGCCTAATGGTTTTAATGTTCATCCCTGTTGTTGGCATATATCAGAACATTACACCTTGTTGTTGCCAAATAATCTTCTACTGTATAGCTATTTCACAATTGGTTTATCCCAAGTGGGTTAAATTTACTTTTTAATTGAAAATTTTGTGATCCTCACGACCCTCTGCAATTCTCCAAGGCTGTTTTCTCTTTCCTCCCTGTGTTCACATCCCATCCTTTTCATGGCTGGGCTCTCACTATACTGTTTCTTGGTTTGGAGACTGCCTCCAGGGCTGCTTCCTTGTGTCCACAGTCTGTTCTCTATGTCTGCATGTCCATGCCTCCCCCTCATATAGGTTCATTACTACGGTTCGCCAGGTTTCCATACATAGGCATTAATATACAGTATTTGTTTTTCTGACTTACTTCACTCTTTGTAACAGGTTCTGCGTTCATCCACCTCATTAAAACTGACTCAGATTCATTCCTCTCTTGGCTGAGTAATATTCCACTGTGTATATGGACCACGTCTTCTTGACCCATTTGTCTGTTGTTGGACATCTAGGTTGATTCCATGTTCCAGCTGTTGTAAATAGCAGTGCTGTGAACACTGGGGTACATGTGTCTTTTTTGATTATGGTTTTCTCAGGGTATGTTCCCAGCAGTGGGATTGCCGAGTTAGGTGGTCGTTTCAGACACGACCGTGTGTGAAATAGACAGCTGGTGAGAAGTTGCTATATAACACAAGGAGCCCAGCGTGGTGCTGTGTGATGACTCAGAGGGCTGGGGCGGAGGGAGGGCAGGGAGGCCCAAGAGGAAGGTGATGGATGTATAATTATGACTGATTTGCATTGTTACATGGCAGAAACCAGCACAACATTGGAAAGCAGTTTTCCTCCAATTAAAAAATACATGAAAAAAGAAGCTACTTCCTCTTAGAATGTTTTTTCCTTGATCCCTTGAGTGATAAATAACCTCTCTTCCTTCAGATCGTCACAGTTCCTTGTGCCATAGTTTCAGCGTGTGCTTTTCATTACTTCAGTTTAGCCACTCAGTTGCGGCCGACTCTTTGCGACCCCCATGGTTACTTACTTTCCCTCATTTCAAATTTTAGTGCCTGAGACAGGAACATTTCTGTTGCTATTAGAAATAACCTTGCAAAAAAAAAAAAAAAGAAACAACCTTGCAAGTAGCCAAAAGTCAGTAAATATGGGCTTTCCTGGTAGCTCAGATGGTAAAGAATCTGCCTGCAGTGCAGGAGACCCGGGTTCAATCCCTGGATTGGGAAGATCCCAGTAACCCACTCCAGTATTCTTGCCTGGAGAATTCCAAAGAAAGAGGAGCCTGGTGGGCTGCCGTCTGTGGGATTACAAAGAGTTGGACACAACTGAGCGACTGACAACCAGTTTTTAAATTGGTGAGTTAAATCATTGGCGATCACCTGAGTGTCATAAGACTAAGGCCATAATTGATAATTACTCTTTCTAGTCAGGATGCCAAAAAACTGAACCAGGAATTAAGGAGGATACCTACATTTTTGGAAATAGCTGTATTCTCATTATTAGCACAGTGACCCAGTGCCTAGCATATAACTGGAACTCAATACATGTTTGTTGGACTGAATCCAGGGTCTGGTAGGAGGACTGGGGAAATCTTCACTGTCTCTAGAAAGGAAATTCTATATTTTATCAATATACTTAGAAGCCCCAAATTGAAATGGGAGAGAGCAAGAGTGAGAACATACGTTGGTCCAGTGAGGAAAATGTTTGGAGCGTGTCTCTTTACAGGAGAGCCCCAGAGCAGTTGCTTTTCACTTTGATATTATATGTGTCATGTTTGGATATGTCCTTAAATGTTTGCTTTTTCCCTCTTCCCTTCCAGAGGAATAAGTTCTAGGAACCAGTTACCACTGAAGCCTCAATAAAACAGGCTGTCATAAATTTCCCCCTAAGAGCAAGGGCTTGAGGGCCCATCTTTCAGCTTTTTTTGAAGCTATGTTTAGACTAACATTACATCAGGGCTTGAGCTGCAAATTCTGAAGTGGTGGTGGTTGCTCAGTCCTGTATGACTCTTTGCGACCGCATGGACTGTAGTCTGCCAGGCTCTTCTGTCCATGGAATTCTCCAGGCAAGAATACTGGAGCAGGTGGCCATTCCTTCTCCAGGGGATCTTTCCAACCCAGGGATCAAGCCTGGGTCTCCTGCTTTGCAGGTGAATTCTTAACCGACTGAGCCAGTTCTGTGGCAGATCTAAGTTCTGCTGATGAGGCCATTCACAGAGGCTCCCCTCGGGTGTAACAGGGGAGGGACTCTGCTTCTAGGCTAGTGTTTTCAGCTCCATCCACAGGACTTTGAACAGGAAGAAAGATGTTACTGGTAGGTCCTGTTTTTTTGAAGGAAGAAAAAAAAAAAAAAAAAAAAGACAGAGGTTCCTGCCAGTGTAGCAAAGAATGTCATATTCTAGTGCCAATTACTTTACATGGTCAAAGGTCAGTGAAAGGGAGCCCCAGGCAGAACAGGACAGCTGCACACTGTTGGAAGAAGTAAGCACCTCAACTCTTAGGATTCACTTAGTTTCTGTTTTCTTTTAATAACAGTGCTTTCCCCCCGCCGGCCCCCAAATAGGACTGTACTGTTTCTGGAGTAGATGATGCTACCCTATCATCCTATGATTTTCCAAAACTTAGATATTTGAGCAGTTTGAAAACTTGTTGCAGGAGGAATTATAATGAAAGTTTTAAGGCTTTAATTTTTTTTTTTAAGGCTTGTATTTTGTAAAAAAAAATTTTTCATATTTTCTTCATATGAATCTTATACTTCTTTTGTTTATTTTTGACGGTGCTGGGTCTCTGTTGCTGGGCACAGGCTCTTTGCACGGGCTTCAGTAGTTGAGGCTCACGTACTTAGTCACTCCACTGCCTGTGGCATCTTCCCTGACCAGGGACTGATCCCATGTCTCCTGCGTTGGCAGGTGGCTTCCCATCCACTCTACCCCCAGAGAAGTCGTATGGCTTTCATTTTTATCTTCTCCATTTCTGCCTATCTTAAGTTGCCACAGATGCCAAATTTCTATAAATATGTACAATTAAAAATAATTATGATATGCAAGTCATCGTTTTCGGCAGTAGATTCCTATGGAGGTTTTTCTTCATCTTTTGGGCAGTTCTCAAGATTTTGCTCCTCATTATTTAATAACTTAAAAAACAGTCTTTATCTTCTTTTGTCTAAATCCATCTGGGTTTATGTGCTGTTTTCCCACCTGATGTTTTGTTTGCTTAATGCTTGCTGTGACACTAGGCCATGAAAAGAAATACTGGTTCTTACCAAATATTTTCATTCATTTTGTACTACTCTGTTGGCAGTAAGAAAAGACACTTATTTCCCTACTGGATACATTCCTTATAAGATAAAAATCAATGCAGGTGAAAACATGCTATTATTCTAATTTCCACAGAAAGGCAGCCTCCATAAAAAGAGATGAAGAAGAGACATTTGGTGGTGTTTGCTCATTTTCATAAACTCGTTTTTGGAGGAAGAACATAATATATACATGATTTCCTGTTAACGGCTGTTGGTGTCCAAAGTCTGATACTGTTGTGTGACAGCCTGCCACGGCTTCCTTTTTCTGAAGGAGGGATTGACTGTGAAGCCAGTGTGCTTGCTTCACGGGGAAGCTGCTGTTACAGAACGCAGAGGAAATCGAACCGCTTAAGTGGTTGTGCTGAGACATGAGACGGGCTGTAAGCTGTTGCAGGCTGCACTGCCTTCCCAGTGTCGTGACTGGCTTTGAAAGCTGGATTCAAAGCCGTGAAAAGCCTAGTGTTATCATAGCAGCACTGAATGAATGGATGAGATGATGGAGTTGGCTGAATAGAAAGGAGGCATGTCTGACAATTAGAACTGTGAACCAGAGCCCTCCAGAACCCGCCCGTCCCTGAGAGCATTCAGACAGACCCTGGGTGAGTCCCCGTCTCGCTGGTACGTGGGTCAGGCCTTGGTGGGAAGCAAGTGGCACGCTCCAGTTGGATAATCTGAGGCACACTGGATCAAAAGACTGCTTACCCAAAGGCGAGCATATACGGATGAGTAGGAGCCTTGGGCAAGGGCCAGTGCCCGCACCTGAAGAGGAAAGAGGAAGGAATATTCCCAAACCCCAGGAGGGATGGCTGTGTTGAGATGGATGCCTTGCAGGAGGTGAGGTCTCTGGTCAAGGGACGCATAGGCCTGCAGCCAGAGGTTCAGTCCCTTACCCTCCGCCTTCTCTCTCTCTTATCCCCGTTGACCAAATTCATCCCAAAGCCAGAGAACCAGCCGTGACACAGGATGTAGTCTTAAGTTCGCCTCCCCCAGCTCAGAGCAGGACAGGCAGGACCAGGTGGAGGGTAGATCTAGTGGAGGGTGGATCTAGTGGAGTGGGCTGGAAAGTGTCCAGCCCAGATGTTAAAGGGGATATCCCAGTCATCCTCACTGATGCCATGTAACTTGTTTCTATGAAGAATCTCAAGTCTCAGAAGTATTTGAGGTTACCCGGTTCAGGCATCAAGAACTGGATAGGAATAGGAAGTGCAGACTTCCTATTTATCTAGTTTAGTAGATGAATAGACATCTAGTGTAATATTTGCAGCTATAGAGAACAAAACCTTACTTGAAGGAGCAGCTTGTTCTGTTGTGGAACAGTCCTAATGATCAGGGAGGTTTTTCTTGGATTGAAAGTCCCTTCCTGTAACTTAGAGTGGTTGTTTGTTCTCTCTTTGGGAGCTGCTTAGAACCAGGCTGCTGTCTTGCCCTTTATCTCTTGTCCCCATTATAGTTTTTTTGTTGGTTGTTGTTTAACGGTCATTCATTTGTTCAGTATGTATTAACTGGATGTCCACTAGGGGCCAGGACTTGTTCTAGGTGTGGGATATTCAGCTGTGAACAGCACAGAACTCCTCCTGCATTCATGAGACTTGTGTTCTAGTGGATTGAAGTGGACACTGGGAACAGAAATGTGCAATGTGATGACCGACCAGTGGTGCTAATTGCTGGGCCTGAAAGCTGTTCGCTTGGTTCACGTGAGAAACCTAAGTTCGTTATGAGTTAACTGTTGCCAAAAAGCCCCATTCCATCTCAGGCTGTGTAAACAGAGTGCAGACACAGAGGTTGTGTTTCCTTTGCTTTCTGATTGTCCTCCTGGACCTGGAGTGTTGCCTTTACATTCTAGAAAGTCATTGGCGAACCTGAACTCTTTCAGGGGATGTTCCCAGGATAAGTCTTTTTTTTTTTTTTTTTTTAATTCAAGTATAGTTGATTTACAATGTTAAATTGTTAATTTCTGTTGTATAGTCAAATGGCTCAGTTATACATATATATTTTTTCTTCATATTCTTTTCCATTGTGGTTTATCACAGGCTATTGAATATAGTTCCCTGTGCTCCCGAAATAGCCTTTCAGTACTTGAAGAAAGCCATCATCTCCCCTAGAGAGTGTTCTTTAGGCCAGACCTTCACAGTTTTGTCAACAGTTTCTCAGATGCTATGATTTCTGTACACTTAACTATCCTGGGCTTTCTCTAGATAATCAATTTCCTCTTGAAAAACTGCTCCCAGGGTTTACCTCCATTCCCTAGATGTGTTTTCAACTTGGGTGTCACCTGGTAGACTGTCTCTTCCCTTGATCTGCTTATTTAATTTTTGTAATGCAGCCATGGATTGAATTTGCTTTTCTTTTTAAACAACTGTGTTACTTATGACTCTCACTGTTAAAATACTGTTAAGTCTCCAGTGTTTCTTTTGGTACAACTGATACTGTACTTAAATGTGGGGCTCTTATCTATCTCTATTAAAATGTCATCTCATTGCTGTCCATGCAGTCTTCTGCATTCAGATTCTTTTGAATATTATCTTTCATCTGACTTCATGCCATCTATAAAATTGATAAGGGTATTCTCAGACTTCTTCTAAGTGATTAATATAAGTACTCAGTTAAAAAAGAATAATGACACAAGGCCATTCCTTCGGGTTACAGTTCAATAATTAATATTCTTTGAGGATGGTATTTCAAATAATTGTCACTCCCCTTAACTATGATGGGCTTCCCAGGTGGCTTAATAGTAAAGAATCTGCCTGCCAAGCAGGAGACACAGAAGACATGAGTTTGATCCCGGGGTCAGGAAGATCCCCTGGAGGAGGAAAGGGCAATCCACCCCAGTATTCTTGCCTGGAAAATTCCATGGACAGAGGAGACTGGAGGGCTGCAGTCCATGCGGTGGCAAAAGAGTCAGACATGACTGAGTGACTGAACAACAATCCTTAAGTATGTCACCCAGCTCACATATCTTCATTTTATTCAGACCTTTTGGAAAAATGCAGAGACATTTTCTTCATGGCATTTCTCTCTGACACCAGGCAGGCTTACCAAACAACATATTAGGGTAATTTGACATGACATTGGAAATACACTAAGCTACCAACGTTCCCTTTTACCCCGAGTCTTTGACATCTGTCCCGTAGGATTGTATTTGAATTGATACCAGGCTTCCTTGTCTGTGCTTTCGTTTTTTTGTATGTGTCCTTTTTTCTGGAACCTCTGCCTTCATGTGTGGTGAGCTTGCCTGTAGCGACTCCCTTGGTTCCTAAGGATGAAAAGTGGCCTCTGCTCCCTCTTTTCAGAATGGGCCCCAGTTGCCAGTTTTAAGTCTCTCCCTTGATCAAATCTAGGACATTGGGGTCAAATGGAAGTTGAATAATTGAGCCTTCTGACTTTGGTGAAGGTTGTATCATCTTTCCCAGGATTATTATTATTATTTTTAATCTTGCTTCTGATGAAGCTTAAAGACAGCAGGAGGAGATGTGGTGGTACCAGGATTGCTGCCGCTTCTGGCTCTCCCTGGGGCCTCCCAGGCCCGCTCGCAGGGCAGCTCGCACACGTAGCCTGAGTTCTCGTGCCCAGAGCATTATGACATGTTTATGGTTTGGCTGTTAATTCACAAGCTCCCTATAAGATTATAAGGTTTTCTTAAGAGGTTACCTTTGTTGATAGGTTAGAAGAAAGGCAAACTTGACTTTACCGATCCTGGGAATATTTTTATTTCCCAAAACATAAGGTATCCTGTTTTCTGGGAGTTTCTAGATTTTAGTGTAGAACATCTTCATTGACTGGTGATTTTAGTCACTAAGTTGTGTCTTACTTTGTGACCCCATGGACTGCAGCCCACCAGACTCCTCTATCCATGGGATTTCCCAGGCAAGAATACTGGAGTGGGTTTCCATTTCCTTTTCCAAGGAATCTTCCAGACCCAGGTATTGAACCTGGGTCTCCTGCTTGGCAGGCAGATTCTTTACCACTGAGCCACCTGGGAAGCCCTAGAACATTTTGGCTTCACTCAAATGCCCAGGAACCTGTCCACCTTGCTGGTCATGTGACTTTAAAGGGGAGAGTTACTGAGACTGTCCCTTGCCTCTTATGGGCCACAGTGGGCCAGAGTGTGGTTAAACTCACCAAACTTGCCAAGTCACATGACTTTTAGCGGAGGACTAGCCTTGATTACAAGTACCAGAAATGCACTTGCGCTTATTGGAGGGTCGGTGTGTTACAAGGATCAGTATACCATCTAAGTTGATAGACTAGAAACAGTTTCACAGTTTTTGTTGCCTTTCACAAGCTCCAGAGAAAAGACTGTGTTCATCTGGACCACACTGGTGGGAATCTTATACTTTAGATTCACAGAGTGTGTTTGGATTTTCCAGATTTGACTGTGTCAACTTTGTCCTGGGTATCATATTTCTTTTCCTTTTGACCATCGCTGATGGTTAGTTGACTAAGAAAGTGGAAGTGACACTTTTGCTCAGTGCCCAAGGCTATCCCGAGGCTCCTGTGGGCATCGTCTTCCATCAGACATTCAGAAGGGTCACCACAGCGTAGCAGTCATGGCTTCGGTGAACACTGATCCTGTTTTGTACTGTGTCCTGGCGTAACTCGCTCTCAGAAGTGCCTTGGTTTGGAAGAAAAATTGTATGGTTCCCTTGGGTACATCCCAGAGTATCCTAGAAAGCAGTGGTTCCCAAGCTATAGTCACAGCTCTGACCTCTGGACCTTCCTTACTCACCTTTTCCCACAAAAAGATGCCAGGATGAACTTGTAGGACCAGAGCACCCAGCAGTCCTTGGAATACTGTTGGTTTCCCTGGAGGCACATTTGATGGTATGTTCCTTTAGAAAGATAAAGCTGCTCTTCATGGCAGAGAAACAACTTTCATCATTTTGATAGATGGAAAAACATCTTCTCAATGGAACTGAGTGTTCTAGTTGAATTTATCTGTTTAAAAACTTGCCACTGAAAGCTCCTTGGTAAATCTGCTGATTAAATGAAGATTTGATACCTCATGGGTCTTTGAAAGAACCTATGTGCTTTCGCAAGCCGCATCACGTCTTGCTACATCCAGAGCACTGGCCACTGTTCATTTTCTGTCTCCTTCACTCGGTGGTAGCACCAGGAAGGCAGGGACTAGGGCTTATCCATCCTGCCTCTAGCATGGATCATTCTGTGGGTTTGGATGAGAGGAAGAGAGAAATAGGGGGAGAAAGGAAGAAATAAACCCAGTTGCTTTCTGCTTTCCTGTTAGGAGGTGAAGCATGCAAACTGTCTGTCTAGGAATAGGAAAGGTAGTAACTATTCTAGCAAGTGGCTTCCACAACTTTCTGAATATGATGGCCATTTAGTTTCCCGAGTTTGTAACCCTACAACTCTAGCACTACTGATGGTGCTGGCCTAGATGATTCTTGGTTGTAGGGCTACCTGCCCATGGTAGGTTGTTTAGGTAGCAGCATCCTTGGTGTCTACCCATTTGATGCCAGTAGCACACCACACTCCCAGCTGAAACAAAAATATCTGCAGACATTGCCAAACATCTGGCAGGCGGCAAAATAGTCCCCTCTCTACCCGCCCCCCCACTGAGAACCACTACTCTATAGGAGCTCATGTCTAGGATAAATGCAGACCAGAGAAACCCAGCAAATAATAAAACTCTGGAATTGGAAGGGAACTTCGAAATCATAAAGCTTATTTCCCCACTTCTCCCGATACCCCCCACCCCCACTCTAACATACCATTTTGTACCTGAGAAAACTGTAGCCCAGGGCAATAGGTGAATAGAAAAAAGAATACAAGTATGAGCGATAATACTGATTTATACTGGAGGCTTATTTAAGATTGTTTACAGATTGTGAAAGTGTATCTTCTTTCAAGCAACTCATAAGAAAACATAAGCTTAAGGAAATAGATAAGAAAGCTGAATAAAGATTCACATCACAGAAAATTGAAAGGCTACCACCACGGAAAAAAGAAAAAGTTTTTATGGAATATTTTTTAGATTAAAAAAAGAGCAGAGCAAACCCACTAGCATGTGACTGGATTTCTGGCACAGCCCTGTGAAGCTGTATAGGATTCATATTAGACTGTTTTAAGCACATATATATATATATAAAGAAGCAGAAGAGTATTTAAAGTAACAGTAATTGGGCTTTTTCATAAAGTGAGTTGCTTATAGATCTAGATAGCTAGACAGTGGTCTCCCCCATGAGTTATTTCCACTGTAGGTTAATTTGTGTTTTATAAGGGCATTTGCTATCTTACTGAGAATTCTCACAGAAAAGCAAGAACACTGAATTAAGTGTTAGCTGCTGTGGTTATTTTAAGACTCATCTCAATAACCAAGAGGATTCAGTTCTCACACTTTGTACCTTTTGACTACAAACAGCTTTAAAGAGGTTTATGTTGTACTTCATCAAAAATTATAGAGGATCAGCCGACTGAGACGCTCGGGGACTGAAATTGGGCAATTCAGAGTTTCTCATGCGTGTAAGCTGCCTTTTGTTTCGATCCCTATCATTCTTAGTCTGTCTTTTTCAAGTTTCTGCTGGAAGGACTGTCCTGAGTGAGGGCAGAAGAGAAATGGCAGGATCCTGAGGCATGGATCCGCGCATTCACTCCTATCTGAGGTAGGGTGAAATGCGACTGACAGATTGTTGCCTGAACTTTTGGTTGAGAGTATTATGTTTAGACTCCACCTGATTGCGCTTTCTTGTGGTTTCAATTTGGTTTAAGCATAATCCACATCTGAACCCACACAGCAGAAACTTTTCTGAGAAATCGTGGATAAATCCATCTTTAAAGAATCAAAAAGCATCAGGTGAACCTATTAATGGAATTTATCCCAATGTTCTGGTCATCTGTGTTCTTGAATAGACCCAGTGGTCCCAACCCTGTTCTGATTTATCTTTTTATATATGCTGGACTTGTAAAAAATCTTCTTAAATCAGCACCTTGATTCTTGATGAGAGAACTTTCAACCATGTAATGTGTTGGGTCATTTGCTGAAAATTCAGCACTGGAAACTTACCCTTCTGCTTTTAGCATTTGAAATCCTTGGCAGGGAAACATTTTTCTTAGAACAGATCTTTTGAGGGGCTGTAAAGCAGTTCTCCTGGCAAGAAGTCCTTTCTGAACTTTTTGGATCATTATAATATTATGCTGATTTATCTAAAACATGGATTCCAACTGTAGACTCCTGGCAGATATGTGCATGTCAGATGTCTTGGCACAGTTCTAGGGTAGAAGGGGACTTTCCCATTTCTTTATGTAATCCACACTTGTCACATGTGGGAGTATTTGGTGAAATCTCTTCTATTTATGCTGAAATTCTTAGCTTTTCATACCGGACATGATGCTCCATGAAAACAGGTTCTGTGTATGCCTGTATACATTTAAATGAAATGGAAAAGAAAAATTAAATCCAAGAAAATGCCTTTAGTTTGCAGGGGTGATTATTTTTAGGCTGTGTTCATATGCTCCAAAAGCTCTCTTTTATTTTAAGTCAGGTGACTGGAGCTTGGAACAGAACTTCCCATAGAAACAATAGGATAGCATGTGTGATGCTGAAGTTTCCAGACTAGCCCTTAAAGCTTAGTTAACCCGTCGTACGCTAACATGCTTTGCAGCAAAGGGACAGTCCTATGCAGTGTATCAAAACACTGTTTAAATATAGGGAACAAAAAAAATAAATAAAATAAAAAAAATAAATATAGGGAACGGACTTGTGGTTGTTAGGGGGAGGAGACGTGGGGAAGCAGAGGATTGGGAGTTTGGGAATAACTGATGCAAACTATTCTATACAAAACAGATATACAGCAAAGTCCTAGCGTATAGCACAGGGAACTATATTCAGTAGTTTATAATAAACCATAATGGAAAGGAATGTGGAAAAGAATATCGATGTGTGTGTAACTTCCTTTGCTTTAGAGCAGAAATTAACACAACTTTGTAGGTCAGCTATACTTCAGTAAGATAAATTAAAAAAGCAAATGCTGTTTCATGATTTTCAAACTCCAGACTATTTCAGTGCTAGACATTAAAACTGGGGGGAAAAAATTAATGCATAAGAATATGTTTGTTTTCTCTTCAAATGTGGGTTTTGAGGATAAGTAGTTCTAAAGAGACTTGGCATGGTGGAAGAGCCCCAGGTGAACCTAAAGACCTTTTCTATAGCAGTTTGAACCTCTTAGAGCAGTAAGTCAGCCTCTTGGACTTCAGTTTATTCAAATGCCGTGAAGTAGTTGTAGGGATCAGAAGGGATCAGAGCAGAAAGCACACAGGAAAGTGATTTGTAAGCTGTAGAGTTCTGTTCACACACACAGACACAGTGTAAGTTCTGCTGTTCTTTTCTTTAACTGTGAGAGTGCTGTGACCAGGCTCTTTCTTTCTCCTGACACCCTTGTATTGGTAGCAACTCTCCTGATGTTTAATGACAAATGAGATCCCAGGTAGCTCACAGACACAATGAGTAGACATTCTTTTAAGGTCTTTGGGAGACAATAGCATTTGCTTTCTGAGACGGTTAGTTGGAATTTCCTAAGTAGTCGCTCTCTCATGCTCTCAATTTTCTAGGCTGCAAACCGCTCCATTCTCTCCGTGTCTGAGTATGTCTTTCTTAATCACCTTCTCAAGTTTCAGGTTACATAGCCGGGCTCCCACTCCAGGCTGGCCTCCCAGTGGCCCTGGCCTCTTTGTGACCCGCGCCTCTGGACTCAGACCAGCTCTGCAGTGTCGGCAGCCCCTGCCGTTGACCAGCTTGCGCGAGGGGCCCCCTTCTGCTCAAAGCTTCGCTGGACACCAAACAGGGGCGGCCTGGCTGGAGGGACCACAGCCTGGCGAACATATTTTTGATGGTACAAACCTGGTCCTAGACTCTGATCCTAGAGGTAAAATTCCAAGTGCTGTGGGCCTCATCCCCCACCCAGGAGCTTTTCTGGGGGAAGTGGTATTAGGAAAGGAAATGGGGGCTCAGTGGCCCTTGCAAAGCCAGTCTTTCCCATCCCCCACCTCATTCACTGGGCCAGGTCAGGTGGGACTATTTGTAATGTGTAAAATTCACAGTACCCCACCAAACAGGCACATTAAAAGGGGCTTAGTAAAATATTGTTTTTTGTGTCAAAGTTGTAAATTTCAGACCTAAACAGAATAACATTTAATGTTGGAAGCAATCATAGAGGTCAGGAGCAGAGAAACCTCAAGCTGGACCAGTAAACCAATGTACAGATGTTTCATGGCTTCAGATCTTGAGCCCTTTCAAAGGATATCCTTAAGGCACTACATCTGGGCCTCCCTGGGTAGGGAAGATCTCCTGAAGAAGGGCATGGCAACGCACTCCAGTACTCTTGCCTGGAAAATCCCATGGACAGGGGAGCCGGACAAGCTTCAGTTCATGGGGTCGCAAAGAGCTGGACACAACAGAAACAACTTATTAGCACACTCACACACTCTCTGTTCTGTGTGCAAAATTGGCACTCACGTGCCCAGCTGTTCATTGAAATCCCAGAATCTACCTAACAGCCTATACAGATCAGAAAGGAAGTAGCAGGTAGTCTTACCATACCACCTCTGATTCCCTTCTCCCACTGTAGACAGAATTACTACCATTTATTAAGCAGAACAGTTTGTAGGAGCTGCAGAAGCCAGACACAGACACACTTTCTGCTCTGTTAGAACTTGCAATGCTATGTTATCTCACATCATTAAGGGAGTCCATTCGGGACCACGCAGCACCACTTAATTGGATATTAGTGTTTCTCCTACTGATTCTAGCAAAGATTTAGAAAAGATCCTTTACTTCTTGGGCCTTCGTTTTCTTATCCATAAAGTGAGGATCTCGAAATCTGAAGCCTTCATATCTGTACATTTTGTGAGTCACAGTCTCCTGCTACTTTTAATCATCAATCTTTTGATTGCTTTTATTCTTTTCATTTCAAGAAACTCTTCGCTAAGATACAGATCTTCATTTATATGCTGATATGTGACTGGCAACTTGAACTTTAGAGAACCACAGGCTGGGAAAAGTGGGGAAATGTATAATGGTCCAATTCTTCCATTTGAAGGCAGAATACAAAGTAATTTGGATTATTGTACACCTCATGAGTAAAATAGACTATGCCTGCTTTTGAATATCAGAGATTTAGAGCAGCAGTTCCCTGCCTTGTGGGCACCAGGGACCAGGTTTGTGGAGGACATTTTTTCCATGGGTTGGGGGAGGGGCCTGGTTTCGGGATGGTACAGGCCCATTCCATTTCTAGTGCACTTTATTTCTATTATTATGACATCAGCTCTACCTCAGATCATCAGGCATTAGATCCTGGAGGTTGGGGACCCCTGACTTAGAGAATGTAAAAAAGTTTTTGACTTTACAGAGGGATTTGATCACAGAATCCTTTTCTATAGCAAGTTCCTCCAGTGCATTTAAAATGTAATATGATTTGCAGAGGTTATGTGCACCAGAAATATCCAGTTCTGTACATTGATAATTCACTCTTCAGCAGTGCTGAGTATGTACACAGAAAATGTGCTTTCTGCTAATTAATTGGAATTTTCTGCAGTGTAAGAGGGTTTCTTTTTTTGGCTGCTGTGTTGGAATTTTACTGCCGTTTTTTTTCCCCTTGGTGTTCCTCCTGATCATCCAGGCAGCATTCATTTGTGAAACAATTAGCTAAAATCAGGGAGTTCACCTGTGGCTGTTGGATGCCTCCCCCAGTTAAGGGATGAATCTGTGACTGAGGCAGGAGACGCCTTCTGTAGTGGCGGGAAAACGGAACAGGTAAAAAACAGATTTAGGTTCAGACGCCAGCACTGCTTCTCACTAGCCTCACGCAGGATACTTAACCTCAGAATCTGATTTTCATCTGTACAATGGGAATTACAATAACAATGCTGAGATCATAGGATATGTGTGTGTGTGCGCACGCTTAGTCGCTCAGTCATGTCCAACTCTTTGCAACCCCACGGGCTATAGCCTACCAGGCTCCTCTGTCCGTGGGATTCTCCAGGCAAGAATACTGGAGTGGGTTGCCATTGCCTTCTCCAGGGGATCTTCCCAACCCAGGGATCGAACCCAGGTCTCTTGCATTGCAAGCAGATTCTTTACCAGCTGAGCCACTCGCAGGATAGAAGAGAACATTCCTCTTTTCTGAAGGGGCTGACATAAAGTAGTGCACTCCATGGAAGGTAGCTCTCTGCCTTTCCCCTCCAGCCCCTGGAGCAGCCAGAAAGCAGCAGCAAAATTGCGGCCTGTGGAGTAGCAGTGTCTGAGAGCTCAGCGGTCCCCAACCTTTTTTGGCACCAGGGACTGGTTTCGTGGAAGACACAATTTTTCCACAGACCAGGGAGGGGGAGGATAGTTTCGGGATGACTCAAGCACTTTATGTTTATTGTGAACTTGATTATTATTACATTAACTCCATCTCAGATCATCAGCCATTTTTAGATCCCAGAGGTTGGGTATCCCTGGGTTAAGGTCCAGAGGGCTGGAGGCACTAGCAGGATTTAGCACAGGGTAGCCCGGTGTCATGGTTAAGTCATTGGCCAACCAGAGCCTAAGGGCCTGGGTTCAACTATACTAGCACTGTGATCTTCAGGAAAGTCACTCAGCATTTCAGTGCCTCAGTTCTCAGATCTGTAAACTAAGGCTAGTAGCACTTATGTCAGAGAAATCGCACGTGTTAATTTGTGTGCAGTGTACACAACCGTTTCTGGCACATAACAAGTCCATGTTTACTGCAGTCTATTACCATGAAAATCTTTTTGTTGTTGTTCTTAGAGTATCATGCAGACTTTCAAACCGTTGCGTGAAATGACTATAGGTTTTCCAAAGAGAGCAGATTATTTTCCATCAAGGAGGATCAGGGCTTGGCCAGCAACTTGCACAGCAGATAGATTTGCTCTTAGAAGTCTGCTCTGGTCTTTCATCTTTCTCCCCGCCTGTCCACTCTGTATGGCTTTTGTTATTAATGTGGAGCAGTTGAAGTCACTGACTTGGGTGCGGGCCAGGCCAGTGTTTCTGAGGGCGTATATTACTTTCCTGGGCTGGTCCTGAATAGGATAATGGATATCAGAGGTATGGCGAAGCTGTCCTTCTAGGCACGAAAGGTGTGTTTGCCATTTTCCTCGTAACTGATGCTGATGGACCAGAATCTTATGTAGTATCTTAGTAATTTTTTTTTTTTTCTCTTACCCTGCAAACCTCTATCTCTTTTTTTAGTGGTCATTTGACTTGTTTTCGATTTAGACAGACTAACGCTGATTTGCTGTACATCTTTCTCCATTGTTGTTCTATGGTTGAAAATCTTCTCTTCAGTTAACTGAATGTTTGTTGAAGGCAGGTAAAATTTCTCCCTGAAGCTGTATATGTCTGGAGTGTTTGTGTATATATAAATAGATGTGACCTTTGGGGACTGTTCACTCTATATTGTCTTTTTCTTTCTCTGTAAGTAATGTAACCCTGTGGGGAAAATATTCGTTGAAATAGAGAGTGAAAGTGTGTTTTTCTCACGTATCATGTTGCTTGAGAACACGCTTTTATTTTCTGTTCTGCTTTTGTGTTAGGGGCTTGGGAAACGATGTTTTTGTTGTTTTGGAAAGACAGTGGAATTTTATCAGACATTTTCCTGAGCCTCCCTACCTTCACTTTTCCTGAAATATTTCTCTCAAAGTCCTGTTTTCCTCTGTTAAGAGGTACCGTCATTTAAAAAGTACTGGAGCTTGCTTGGCCTAGGCCTTTCTGGTGATTCGTTGACTTTATAAAAGAAGAGACTGTTTGTCTGAGAAACAGCACTTGAGGGATCATATGACCATTAGTGTGAAACTTGGGGCAATGATTTGTTAGCTGGAGCCATGACAATCCTTTTTTTCTCTTTTCATATCTACAAACAAATGTGTGTCTCTGGGCCCTCGGCGTTGCGACGAGGGGCGGGAGATAACGTCCTCCAGGGTTAGACTTGATTCTGACTTTTGTTCCCTAATTGTGGGGGTTTTCTGTGGTTTTAGTAACTCCCATTGTGAAATAGAAACTGATTTCTAGTTGGTCTTAGCAATGGCTAAATTGTGACAGGCACGTCTTTCTTGTCAGTCTCACAGTTTTCTGCCGTTTCCTCAATCTGTAAAGCAGTACTTGGGAATTTGAATTCCTGGAAATATTTTTCTTCCATAATGATATGTCACAGGTGTCTGAGTGCTATACGCACTGCCTACTCCATTTTTAATGTCAATTTAGTGGAGATAAAACATGGATAATAGCTGTGGGTGTAATGAATCTGGTCCCTCTCCCCAGTGGCTTCCTACCTCCATATGTTACAGTGCCCCTCTGATCTTGCTGAAATGTCTACTGTTATAGCACTGCGATTTGGTCTTTCATATGGGAGTTTCTGAGATTTTTCTATATGGTTTGGACATGAAATAGCTTGCGTAAGCCATATTCTGCATCTTTTCCAGAATGCAGTAAAAGGAGAAAGCTTTGCTTTTAGTGTCATGTTATTCTTTATATAGTCCAACTTTTTTAAAAACATATTTTTATGATATGTTGGAAAATCTTGAAAATGCTCAGATGACAATAAAAATTACTTACAATTTTACCACTCAGAGAAAAACTGCTATGAAAATATTGAGGTATTTACTTCCAGACTAATTTTCTATGCTTATTTATATGGATAGGTAGTTATTCTTCTGCAAGATTGTCTGTAAACCTTTTTGAAACCTGCTTTTTAAAAAAAAAAAAAAACCTAACAATATATGTAAGAACTTTTGTCACATCCCAAAAATATTCTTTGAAAACATGGTTTTAAATAGCTGCACAGTTTGTCTTCCATTGTAGTTTGGTTCTGAAAATACTTGTTAAAGATGTGCCAAAGAAAAAAGTGCATTAAAAAAGTAATTGAGAACATGTTAATTTTGTGCTTTACTCATGATAAACATTTCTGTAACAAAACATTTTCTTTATGTAGTTCTTGGTATAGTAACAACTAATTATAGTGCTTAACTTTTGATTGGCCATTCACAGCTGATTAAACAAGTGAAGTTTTGTCAAATGAACTTTTCCTATTAAAAAAAAAAATCAGACTAGGGTCGTCCCTAGCAGTACAGTAGTTAAGACTCTATAGTTCCATCAAGGGGCACAGGTTCGATCCCTGATCAGGGAACTAAGATCTCACATGCCACATGGCGAGACTGGAAAAAAAAAAAAAAAAAAAGAATTTTGAAATAGTTCTTCCTTTTAAACTTGAAATAAGATTAAAATCTTCTTCACCTGAATTTCGGGTTCACCTGCCATTGACTAGGCTGTAATATGGGGATGAACTTGACTTTCCCTGGGCCTCCTGGCTGAACAGGTCTGGAACGGCTGAGCAGTCAGGGAAACAGAGCCAGATGGTCCCCACGGCAGATGCCAAGCCCCCAGCAGAAGCGGCTGCTCCACCTGACAGCTCGGGGTCATCAGCAGACGTCGGCGGCCTTGCTCACCCTTTCCTGGAGAGAAAAGAAGCCCTTCCCCTCCTCTGGCATATTTTGAAATGGCTTTGCAGGCTCCCTTCAGCCTGGGGTAGCAGGTGTCGAGACAGTTAACTTCTAATAGTCAGTAAAGGAGGAGGTGGTGGCAGAGCTGGAGTCGAGTTGGCAGCCCCTGTGGCTGTCTCCTGAAAGCCACAGCCTGACATTCTCAAACTGTATCAGAGGAATCTGGGTAAGTCATGTAACCTTGTGCCATGCTGGCATACTTGGCTTGTGGAGGGGAGTAGTGATGAAACCAAATGGAGATCTTTGTGGCACTTTTCAGTTTGAGTACTGAAGCCTGTAGTCACAGAGCCATCTCTAAAAATCACCCTGGATTTGACTACTATGACTTGTCCTGGACACGAGGGAGCTGCTGATGTGAGCAAAAGAGTGTGCCGGAGAATCATGTATCCCTGAGTATATATCTCTGCAGCTACTTAGGAGTAGTGTGGTACGAGCATATGTTGTAATCTCTCTGAGCCTCGTCTGTAAAAACTGATGAGAATAAGAATTGCTTTCAAGTGAGCTTTGTATTTTGTCAGTGCATGGCACAGAGTAAGCTTTTGCTCAGTATTGGTTCCCATGATGAGGATAGATGCGTGCTTTGATGATTGATAGATTTGTTCCGAGTCATCCAACCACTGTGTGGGCTCTTGACTGATGACTGATCATTCAGTAGCCCAGCCCTGCTGAATGCAGCTTCTTTGTGCACTGAGCTAAACTTGACTATGCAAAGCTTTATAAAGAGATGCCTCAAAATACAGTGACATAAGTTAAAAGGCTTGGGGGCTTTTTCCTTTTCTATCTCAAAACAGTCCACATGGTCCATCCTGGAGGACTGGCAGGGAACCTCAACAGACAGATTCCTTCCGTCTTGTTTCTCTGCCCTTCTGTGGGAGTCCCCCTCTTCATAGTCAAGGTGACTCAGCCTGACCTCTTTTCAGCCCTGAGAAGGGACATGATGTAGATGTGGTATAGATCATTTTCATTCACATCCTATTACCAAACTGTCATGCCACCACAGCTAGCTGTAAGAGAGGCTGGAAAATGTCATCTTTAGCAAGCCAGACACCCTGCGAAAGCTTCTGGTACTATAGAACGGGAGCTGGCCAAAAATTTCCTGAACATCAAATCGGCCAGCTACCAGTTATCGTAAATAAAATTGTGTAGGCTTATGGGTACCAAAGGGGATGGTGGAGGGTACAGGGGAAAATTAGAAATTTAGAATTAACATACACATATTGTTTTACGTATAACAGCTAAACATCAAGGTCCTGCTGGAGAGCACAGAGAATTATATTCAGTATCCTATAGTAACCCATAATGGAAAAGAGTTTGAAAAAGAATATGTATATATATATGTACATATGGATAAATTAATCACTTTACATTTGAAACTAATATAACATTGTATATACCTCAGTCTACCTAACTATACCTCAGTAAAAATCAATAATGCTTTGAAAACAAACTGTATAGGAACCTAGCCACACCCATTCATTTATGAATTGTCAGCAGCTGCTTTCATATTACCACGGAAGAGGTGAGGAGTTGTGAGAGAGATCTTAATTGCCTGCAAAGCCTAAAGTATTTTAAAAATCATTTCGTTCATTTATTTTTGGCTGTGCTGGGTCTTGGTTGATGTGCGGGCTCTTCTCGAGTGTGGTATGTGAGCTTCTCATTGCAGTGGCTTCTCTTGTCGCAGAGCTGGGCTCTCGGGCACTTGGGCTCCATAGTTGTGGCGCATGGGGTTAATTGCTCGGCAGGAGGTGGGATCTTCCCAGACCAGGGATGGAACCTTCATTGGCAGGCGAATTCTTCACCACTGGGCCACCGAGGAAGCCCCAAGGCTAAAGTATTGACTACCTGGTGCTGTCCAGAGGTTTGCTGACTTCCACTACAGAAAAAGGGGAAATGACTGTTAGGGGAGCAACATGTAGGCTCTGGTAAGCACGTAAGTCACTGCCTTGGAGATGCAGAGTTAGGGGCTGAATCTTATGAAGACTGATGACCCCTGGGAGAGTGGGTGGCTGTGCAGGTAGTCGTTAAAGAAGCAGTATTGGGAAAGCTATAAGGAGCCAGGTGTGAAGGAGCCTGGTGGAGGTGAAGGGCGTGAAGACAGGAGATGGCTTCCTGAAGTCAGCTTCCATCTTTAGAGCAGAGCCTCGGATTTCAAGTACCCCCTGCTCCCTTCCTGCAGCCCACTCCTTTGTCTTTTTTTTTTTTTTTTTCCCACTGCAGCACATGGGATCTTAGTTCCTTGACCAGGGATTGAACCTGTGCCCCCTGCATTGGAAGGCAGAGTCTTAACCAGTCCTCTGTCTTGCACGTGATGCTTGCTGCATTCCCAGTGCCGCTACCAAGACGGCTCTTCTTTTCCCATAGTCTCTTCACTGGTTCCCCTGCACAGAGCCTCAGCCTCCAAACATCCAAGGGAACTCCTTTCAATGTGGCTTTTATGTTCCTCCCCATTAAAGGACTTCCAGGGGGTACCACTAGCTACTCAATACAGACCCAGCTCCTTTGTTGGTCACTCCAGATCTTTCCACTCTTTGGCCCTAGTCCTGATCTCCTATCCTATTTTCCTTACAGCCTTATACACACACTCCAGTCTCCAGCCTCCCAGAACTTCCTCGTGCCCAGTCTGCACTTGGCCATCTCCATGAACTTGCTCCCATTGTCGTCATCGTCTTTTTAAAAATATTTAAGTATTTATTTATTTATTTGAGTCAGTTCTTGGTTACCGCACTTGGGATCTTTACTTCCAGCATGTGGGATCTACTTTCCTGACCAGGGATCGAGCCTGGGCCCCCTGCTTTGGGAGTGCAGTCTTAGCCACTGGGCCACCCAGGAAGTCCCGCTCCTGTTGTTTCCTCAGCCTCACACTGTTGAAAGGCTGGCTTTGGGGACCGAGGCCATGGCTGGTACGGGGTAGGCATGTTCACAGCTGGGCAGATGTAGGGGCTGTCTTCCTTTCGATGCTTTTCATGTTTAAATTTGCTTTCCAGCTGGGCCCTGTCTCCCACCCTGAGGAGAAACTCTCCCGCCTCTAATGCTTCTAGCGCTTCCATGATCTCTCCCAGCATGGCATTTGCTGCTTCTGTGCAGGATTCAGAGTCATCCCGTCTGTGTTTCTGGTCTCGCAAAAGTTGTCAGCTCTCTGAGCCAGGGTTCAGATTTACCTGAGCCCTGCCGTTTCACTTTTGCCCGGTAGGTGCCAGTCAGTTGTCCACTGATGCTCTTTACAAGTGAATGCCTCGCACGAAAGAGAGAACTGACTGACCTGGAGGAATTTAGGTGCAAACGAAAATAGGGCTCTAATTATTCTGTGGAACCTAAGTGCCACTTAAGATCTTCAAAACTCAGAGCAGTTTTGTAGCGAGTTTTTAGAGAAAGGTCACTACATTGTGAAAGTGTTTTCTTCAGACCTGAAGTAGTATTTGAATGTGTTCTTCTTTTTTTTTTTTTTAACCTGAGCCATGTGGCTTGAGGGGTCTTAGTTCCCTGACCGGTAATCAAGCCCCAGCCCTTGACAGTGAAAGCCAGAGTCCTAACCCCTGGACCATCAGAAACGTCCCAAGAGCTGATGCTTGAAGCACCCCTGCAGATAGTGCTGGTAGCCCCCTCTGATGGACGGATGTTGGCAAGGATGGAAGGGAGGGGCCTTCCTTTCTTATAATCTATGCATTTTGCAATTCTTAAGGAATGAAACAACTTATTCTGTAATTTTTACTCAAGCTTAAGTTAGGATTAAAAAAACCACCTTCTGTCTCCTAACTTGTCTTGTACTTACTATTCTGTGTCCAGGGCCTGGCACAGTCATCAACACACAGTAAGTATTCAATACGTACATGCTGAAGGAATAAATAAGTCGACTCTGGCACTTAGTCATAAGAGCTTTCTGGAAGATGAAATGGATTCTAAAGCAAATTGATTTTTTCCGGGGGTGACATGGAAAGACAAGAGGCTTATCCTTCCAATATCCCTTGTGCCCTCATCCTGCCAACCTCTTCCAGTATACATGTCCCTGGCATGTCTCCTGGTTATAGTTTTAAAAGTTTTGTGAGGAATGAAGGTGTGTGGTCTTATTATTACTAAAAAGAACACTCCAGTGTTGGGTAAGGGTTTCATGGCCCCTTTCATAATAAGCAAAATACTAAACATAGCCAAAGTGCGTTCATTATGAATTTTTCCTGTGTGGGAGCATTTGAGTGGAGGCACAGATCTGGGCTGTGTGGGTCAGATCCTAGAATTTTGGAAAGGAAGTAAAGTTTCAACCAGAAGCCTCTTTCAACTTGGCCTTCTGTCTGATTCCTTTGAAGTTGAGGAGGGGGGGGTGTTCTACAAATTTTAATCTTCAACAGGCAGTAAATTAACAGCATCTGTGAGCACACCAGATATAATTGATACCCCTTCATTTTGAGCTGATAATGTATCTGTTCTGGTTATGTAAGAGATAACAGAGAAAAATCTCAGTCAGAGTGAGATGATTTACAAAAGGATCTGTAGTGGACACTGTAGTGTTGTGGGTGGGCGTTTGCATCAAACAAACCTGCAGTTTTGATCAGTGCACCATGCTTTTGTCCTTGGAAGAAGTCCCTTAGTCCCCCAAGTCTGCGTTTCTTCACCTGGAAACGGGGAACAGTAACTTTATTTACCTCAGAGGAAAATGTCCCGCTGTGTAGCAGTGCTGTGGTGATTGTGATAAAACCCATGCTGTTGGAACAAAGAGACCCCGAAATGCAGTGAATTAAAGAAGATACAACTTTAGTTAGTGCATCCAGGCCTGCAAGGAAAGGCAGTCATGCTCCTTGCGGAAATTGTTCCGCCAGGCCCAGGTTTTTTCCACTTTGTGACTCCATCCTCCCCCACATCGTAGAGTCCATCTACATGGTCAGAGCAAGGTAATTAGCACTTCTGTGTCCAAGCTTGGGGGGAGGGGAAAGAGTGTGGAGACGCCATGCCCCATATCTTTAGGCTCAGCCCCAGAAAAGGTATACACCCCTGAGGTCACTCTCCCTTTGGTAGAATTAAGTCACCTGGCCACATCTGGCTGCCTGAGTGGGTTGGAAGTGGGATTTCTAACCAGGTGGCATGGATCCAGGCATTCATAATAGAAGGATGGAAAAACATACCTGGGGGAACAGGGCTTAATCAGTGCAACCATTATTTATTTATTGAAAAATAATCGGGTTGGCCAAAAATTTGTCCGGGTTTTCCTATACGATTTTAAAACCTGAAGGAACTTGGTAATTTTTCAAAGAAGGGTTTCAATATCCTTGCTCTAGGGGAAGAGGAATGAAAAAGCTGTTGCAGCACAGAATTTGTGTGTCCCCTAAGAGGTTAGCCCTAATGGGGTTCCCTGGTGGCCCAGTCAGTAAAGAATCCGCCTGCAGTGCAGGAATCAATCCCTGGGTCAGGAAGATGCCCTGGAGAAGGAAAATGCAACCCACTTCAGTATTCTTGCTTGGGAAATCCCACGGACAGAGGAGCCTGACTGGTTTCAATCCATGGGGTCGCCAAAGTTGGACACCACTTGGCAACTAAACCACCACTAAGTGGTTAGCTGCTTTTTGAAGGAAGGGATCCTTTAAACTACAAATCTAGGTGAGCCTTGAGGGAGAGTAGCAAGGATTGAAAGAAAGATGCAGAAGGGGTAGAGATGTGATGAAAGGGAGGGAAGGCTGATTAGCTGTGCTCTTCTTGAACGGCCCGCTCTGTGAATTAAACTGAACCCCTTAGCTTACCAGGCAAGGGTAAAGGACAGTAGCTTGTAGAGAGACGTTTTCTAGGAGCAAGAAGTTATTTCAAAGCACAGAGAAAAGAGTTGCACAGAGAGGCCTTATTCATCTTGAGTTTTCTCTTTCAAACACATACTTTGTGTTCCTGTGTCCATGGGATTCTCCAGGCAAGAACAGTGGAGTGGGTGGCCATGCCCTTTTGCAGGGGATCTACGCAATCCAAACCCAGGGATCAAACCCAGGTCTCCTCCACTACAGGCAGATTCTTTACCATCTGAGCCACCAGGGAAGCCCTTGTGCTATGTAAAGGAAAAAATTACATAAATATTCTCTGAGGTTCTCTCTGACTTGTCACTGTTGCCAAAGAAAAGACAAAGTTGAAATACAGGAGTTTCTGCATTTTAAAGAAAGTAATTCAAACCAAATTCAAAGTAATTCAAAATCAGTTTCTAGGTTCTACATATATGCATTAATATGTGATATTTGTTTTTCTGTTTCTGACTTCACTCTGTATGACAGCCTCTGGGTCCATCCACGTCTCCACATTGTAAAGCAACTATTTTGTTATTGTTTAGTCACTAAGTTGTGTCCAACCCTTTTGTGATCCCAGGGACTGTAGCCCACCAGGGTCCTCTGTCCCTGGCATTTCACAGGCAAGAATACTGGAGCGGGTTGCCATGCCCTTCTCCATGGGGTCTTCCCCACCCAGGGACTGAACCTGTGTCTCAGATTCTTTGCCACTGAACCACCTGGGATGCCTACTACGCTCCAATTAAAAAAAAAAGTACTTAAGGGAAAAGAAATGAACTATTAAGTAAACAACTTTTCTCAATAGAAGAAATGCGCAGATTCTTCAACACAGCCAAGTTGGGAGTAAAGATCTCAGAGCAAGTGTTTTTAAATGCTTAGAAAAATGATCTCCATGTTCTTTTATTCTTGTGCATTTACCAGTTGTTAAGAAACAGTTAGAAGGAATGAAATAATGGCCCAAGTCTCTCCATTATATTTTTAAAAACTTACAATTTTAGACTTGACAAATAACTTACTTTAGACTCTTTTGTACTCAAGTAATGCTCATATGTGAGTTGGCATTGGTTTTTGTTTTTATAAGTAACCCTTTGCCTAACCACTGAAAATTGCTGCATTTATTTTAGGCCAATGGTCCAAAGTTGATAGCAAAGATAGAAGTGAGACTGTTTTCTCAGTTTTTATTTTTCCCCCACCAAAATGACAAAAATAAATAACAGCTTATACCTGGAACCAACTTTCATGTGTTTACTTCTAAGGAAGTAACTTTTCTGTGAGGTGGGGTTCTGTAGATTGACCTGTTTGACCTGACTTGGAGAGTCAAAAAAAGGGCTTAAATTCTTAGTTTCTGATTTCATTTAGCAAAATGATTACTGCACTATCGAAATAGAGCTTTTGTTTTTTAATTAATTTATTTATTTTAATTGGAGGATACTTCCTTTACATTATTGTGGTGGTTTCTTGCCTTTCATCGACATGAATCAGTGCACATGTGAACAAAAATAAATAGAGCTTTTGTTTTTTAAAGGAAAATTAAGTTGTAGTGAAATATATGGAACCTATAAATCTTATTTCAAAAATTCTGAAATCTTAAGAGGGTGGTAGCTAGTGATGATATGTTAATATTTTATGTGAATAGGATCTTGCCGGAGGCCCAGGAAGAATTCCAGTGGATGAAGTTCAGATTCTCAACAATTTCCAAATTCCACAGGGGTCTTGAGCTAGGCGTTAATTAGCTGCCCTTCTTTAGTTTCTGACATTGAAAATAATGAATATTTTGATAATTCAACAATGAACTAGGGATGAAAGACTTTGAAAAAGAAGGCATTTCTTTAATATGCAGATGCCAGGGACTTCCCTGGAGGTCCAGTGGTTAAGACTCCACACTTCCAACTCTGGGGGTGGGGGTTCGATCCCTGGTCAGGGAACTAAGAACTCAACATGCCATGTGCTACAGCCACAAATAAATGCAGATGCTTTTGCTAGGTGTCAGAAAGCAGAGTATGATAGTAGTTTTGTCCAACAGATAATGGGAGGGATATCCAGAGTTTTCTACTTGTGAAATACTAGGTTGCTGAGGCTCACTTCAATTTTTTTTTTTTTTTGGTAAATTCCCATCAGTGATAACTATACATTCATGTCCATAAGCTCTGTGTCCTTCCTGTGTTCACAGTCAGTTCAGTTCAGTTCAGTCGCTCAGTCGTGTCCAACTCTTTGCGACCCCATGAATCGCAGCACGCCGGGCGTCCCTGTCCATCACCAACTCCCGGAGTTTACTCAAACCCACGTCCATCGGGTCAGTGATGCCATCCAACCATCTCATCCTCTGTCGTCCCCTTCTCCTCCTGCCCCCAATCCCTCCTAGCATCAGGGTCTTTTCCAATGAGTCAGCTCTTTGCATGAGGTGGCCAAAGTACTGGAGTTTCAGCTTCAGCATCAGTCCTTCCGATGAACACCCAGGACTGATCTCCTTTAGGATGGACTGGTTGGATCTCCTTGCAGTCCAAGGGACTCTCAAGAGTCTCCTCCAACACCACAGTTCAAAAGCATCAATTTTTCAGTGCTCAGCTTTCTTCACAGTCAGCTCTCATATCCATACATGACCACTGGAAAAACCATAGCCTTGACCAGACGGACCTTTGTTGGCAAAGTAATGTCTCTGCTTTTTAGTATGCTGTCCCTCAAACCCCCTACAATTCTTTGATTCTGATGTTGTTTACATTTTCTTTTTTTTTCAAGTTGAACTATAGTTGCTGTACCATATTATGTAAGTTATAAGTGTACAGTATAGTGACCCATAAGTTTTAAAGGGTATGCTCCATTTATAGTTATTATAAAATATTGGATATATTCCTTGTTTTGTACAGTATATCTTTGTAGCTTATTTTATACTCTTCATTTGTACTTCTTAATCCTATACCCCTGTGTTGTCACACCCTCTTCCCTCTCCCTACCGGTAACCACTAGTTTCTTCTCTATATCTGTGAGTCTGCTACTTTTTTGGTATATTCACTAGTTCATTGTGTATAAGTGATATCATACAGTATTTTTCTTTCTCTGTCTGACTTATTTCTGTTAGCATGATACCCTCCAAATCCATCCATGGCTCTGCAAATGGCAAAATTTTATTCTTTTTTAATGGCTGAGTAGTATTCCATTGTATATACCACATCTGCTTCATCTGTTTGTCTGTTGATGGACAGTTAGGTTGCTTTGAAGATGTTTGCATTTTCTTTTCCTTTCCTGTTTTACAGTCCATGGAGTTGAAAAGAGCTGGATATGACTGAGTGACTAACACTTTCACTTTCACTTACTGTTTTAATGGCATCCCATCATCAGTAGCTATTGGACATTCATGGACTACAGATTATGAACCACCTGTCTGAAACCTTTCACCTTTGCTTCTATCTGAGCTTGTCTAAATGAAAAGTAGTGACTCATATGAATTAATAAAGTCATATCCCAGGGGTCAGCAAACTCTAGCCTGTAGGTCTGATTGTGTCTGAGAAGGCTTCTTAACCTGTGTGTGTGTGTGCACGTGCGTGCACATGTGTTACTCACTCCTTTGTGTCTAACTGTTTGCAACCTAATAGATTGTAGCCCGCCAGTCTATTCCTCTGTTCATGGACTTCTCCAGGCAAGAATACTGGGGTGAGTTGCCATTTGCTTCTCCAGGGGATCTTCCCAACCCAGGGATGAAACCTGGGTCTCCATCGTTGCAGGTGGATTCTCTACTGTCTCAGCCACCAAAGAAGACCTTTACATTTTTTTTTTAAATTGTAAAAAAAATAAAAATAAAAAGAAGTAGAATATGAGACAAGACCATGTGTAGCCTGCAGTGCCTAAAATATCTGCTGTCTGACCCATCACAGAAAAAGTTTGCTGCCTCCTGTATCATGTTAAGTGGTTAAGGTATAGACTCTAGGGTCAGGGAGACATTGGTTCAAACCCTGGCTTTACCATTTGCAGCAAGTTAATTTCTCTGTGATGCATTTTCTCTTCTATAAATGGGAATCGTTACAGTGCCAGCCTCACAGAGTTGTGGCGAGAACTGTGTTAATGTTTAGTGTTTAGTACAGTGCCTGGGTTTTCCCGAGTAGCTTGGCCGTAAAGAAACTGCTTGCAATGCATGAGACCCGGGTTCAATCCCTGGGTCAGGAAGATCCCCTGGGGAAGGGAATGGCAACCCACTCCAGTATACTTGCCTGGAGAATTC
Organism: Dama dama; assembly: GCF_033118175.1. Classification (NCBI taxonomy): domain Eukaryota; kingdom Metazoa; phylum Chordata; class Mammalia; order Artiodactyla; family Cervidae; genus Dama; species Dama dama. The sequence continues at coordinate 55,960,420 of NC_083685.1, forward strand.
CATGGACAGAGGAGCCTGGAGGGCTGCAGTTCATGGGGTTGCTAAGAGTTGAACACATGACTGAGCAACTCGCACACACACAATGCCTAGTACTTAGTACTCCATAAATGTCAGCGATTATTAGTACTGTTGTGGTGGGAACTCACCTAGATTAGCCTTTGCTTTCGGCTGGTGAACAAGCAAATTATCCAAGACCATTTTCAGCTTAAGACCCATTTTATTTCTGATAGTGCCGACTTAACTGAAAAAAGACATCAAGACAGACCCATGCTCAGATGTTAAAAAAAAATGCTTAAAAGCATACAAGGAAATAATAAAGATACCTTCTTTTTAGGTTCAGAAAAGAACATTAAACGTGACACTTTAAAACAAAGCAAACAGACTTTCTTCGATGTTACTTATGACAAGCTTGAGAAGAACTCAAGTGGAAATGTGAGCAGTCAGAGAGAGGATGATGGTTAGAGAGAGAAAAAAGAGGAAGCAGGAACAGGAAAGGCTGTCAGCAGAAGAAGAGAAAGGTTATATCAGAAGGGGAAGGCTGGCGGGCTTTCTTCTGGATGATCAGTGTTACTATGTCTCCTTCCCCTGGGAGCCCACCTTCCTTATTCTGTGTATCCAGTTTAATTGCTCCTGTTTGAAGGAAAGCCTGTCGCCTTGTGTTTGATCATTTTCCTCTGCAGAAGTAAATTTTCAGCTTCAAGTCAAGGACTGTTTACAGAACACACATTGTATGTAAGGTATGTTCCTTCATCAAACTTGTCACATGTATATGCAAAATCATCATATTTTGTATATTTATTTGTGAAGCCAAGTAGTTGTACTACCCTTAGCCAGTTGCCTTCATCACCATCATTCTTATTCTTAACATTTGTTGAATTTCTAAATACTTTTCTTCATCCTCTCTAGTGCCCCTTGATTCGCTCCCAAGTTGGGGAAGAACAAACTTTTTCTTACAGAAAGTAGAAAGTGTTAAAAGAAACACACCAAAAAAAATGATTGAAGTAAAATTCATTCTTTTTCCTTCTGTTTTACTTGAGTTGTTTATTCTGTTTGTGGATATGGCAGCAGAGAGATGAGTGGTCCAGAATTGGTATTTGATGATGTCAGGAGACTAGAGTAATGGCCTCGCACGGAGATAACATAGCAAAGTCTTGCATTGATTATTACCTCATCTTATTAGCTGATGGAGACCTTTGCAAAGACGAGATCGCAGAGCTTTTCAAGCATGCAACTTCCAGGATCCAATCCCTAGAGCTTGATAATCGTCACTGCCCAGTGGGACTGTATTAGGAATAGTGGTGGCTTCCTGTACTAAACTCCGTTTTATAGGAGAGCTATAATCACCTCCCGTCTCTCATTCAGATTGTTCAGATAACGTTATCACTTTCAGATTGACTTTGGTTTTCCTTCGTAGCAGTTACAGAATTAAAATCAGTCCTGCTCATTTGCTTGGGTTTGTCCTCCTCTGCTAGAATTTACATTTGCTGAGGTAGGTGAATTTCTGTTTTTTGTGTTGCTTTGGTGTTTTTGGCCAAGCCGCATGGCGTGCATGTGAAGGATCCTAGTTCCCTGTTCAGGGTTGAAACCTGTGCCTCTTGCAGTGGAAGTTCAGGGTCTTAACCCTTGTACCACCGGCGAAGTCCCAGTTTTTGTTTTGTAAACTACTAAACGTTTCTCCAGGAGCCAAAATAGTGGCACCTGAAGTTACTAAGTAAATATTTTTGGATGAGTGAATGAATGAATGAATAGGTTAAATACAGTTATTTGTCATTTCCACTGAAATATCCTCCCCAGACACATGTAGGTTGTCAGCTGGCGTGATTCTAGCCATTTTTGTGCTGAGAAGGATATTTTAAGAATAAATTTTGAATGAATTCTGTTTTAAACCCGTGAACAGTTGAGCACATAAAAGAAGCAACATAAAATCCATGTTTTCATGGGTTAATAATATTGTAACAGCTTCAGTCGCTCAGTCATGTCCGACTCTTGTGACCCCATGAACTGTAGCCCGCCAGGCTCCTCTGTCCATGGGATTCTCCAGGCAAGAATACTGGAGTGGGTTGCCATTCCCTTCTCCAGGGGATCTTCCTGATCCAGGGATCAAACCCAGGTCTCCTGCATTGCAGGCAGTTTCTTTACTACCTGAGCCGCCAGGGAAGCCCAAATAACATTGTAAATGGTGAGGTGTAAGACTGCTAGATACTCATGACTCAGGCAGTTAAAGCCTTTAGTTGTCACTAAAAATGTTTGAGAGGGGTTTTAAAATACAGTTGTCCCTTGGTACCTGAGGGGGAGGTGTTCAGGACCCACCTCGAATACCACAATCCATGGATGCTCAAGTTCTTTATATAAAATGGCTTATTGCACATCCTCCTGTAGACTTGTTTTTAAAAAATTTATTTAACTTTCGGCTGTGCTGTGTGTGCGTGGCTTTCCCGTGGGCTTGCTCTAGTTGCAGCAAGCAGCAGCTGCTCTTGGTTTTGGAGCTTGGGCTTCTCATTGCAGTGGCTTCTCTCACTGTGGAGCACAGGCTCGAGGTGTACAGGCTTCAGTAGTTGTAGCTCCAGGGCCCTGGAGTGCAGGCTCAGTAGTTGTGGCACATGGACTCAGCTGCCCCACGGCGAGTGGAATCCCATCCAGGGGTGGAACCCGTGTCCCCTGCATTGGCAGGCGTGTTCTTACCGACGGGTGCCACCAGGGAATTCCCCTCCTGTAGACTTTTAAGTCATCTCTGGATTATCTGTGATACCTAGTACAATCTAGATGTTGTGTAAATAGTTGCTGGAACAAATTGAAGTTTCACTCTTTGGAACTTTCTGGAGTTAATTTTTTCCAAATATTTTTGATCTGAGATTGGTTGAAACTATGAATGAGCAACATACAGATATGGAAAGCAGACTGCATTATTTTCCCCTTTATTCGAAGAGAATAGCCTAATAAGTACCCATATTTAAAACAGTGTTCTTTCCAGGAGCAATTGATTATACAATGTTATTAACCACTATGCTCTGCTGCCATTTTTTAAAATCAGTTAATTTAAGAATTGTTTTTATTTAAGTATAGCTGATTTACAGTGTTGTGTTAGTTTCAAGTGTAAAGCAAAGTGATGCAGTTATACAAATGTGTGTGTGTGTGTTTATTTTCAGATTTTTTTCCATGATAGGTTATTGTGAGATATCAAATACAGTTCCTTGTGCTATACAGTAGGGCCTTTTTAAACTCTGTTTTATACATAGTAGCATGTATCTGTTCATCTTAAACTTCCAAACTATTCCTCCCCCATGCTCATCCCCTCTTGGCCACCACAGAGTCTGTTCTTAATGTCTGTAAATCTGTTTCTGTTTTGTAGATGAGTTCATTTGTATCATATTTTAGATTTCACATGTAAGTGCTATCATACCGTATTTGTCCTTCTTTTTTGACCTCACTTAGTGTGATAATTTCTAGGCCCACCCATGTTGCTGCAAATAACACTCTTTTTGGAGACTAAGTTGTATTCCACTGTGCATATATATATATGTGTGTGTGTGTGTGTACATATATATGCCACACCTCCTTTGTCCATTCATCTGTCAATGGACATTTCGGTTGCTTCCATGTCTTGGGTATTATAAATTGTGCTGCTATGAACAGTGGACATCTTTTTTGCTGTCATCTTCTAAAGCATACCTTCCATATACCCTTTCTTAGGGTTTGGCTGTAACATAATGAGGAGTAAATCAAGACGGAGGAAAGCGTGGCCTGCGGGGCCTGGTGGACCCACCCTGGAAATCACAGAAGGAACTGCTGTTGAAGCAGAAGGTTGGGGCAAGGGAGGACTCAAGTAGAGTGGACCTAGGAAAGGAGAGGATTGATGAAACAGGCGTTACAGTGGGAGGCTTGGGAAAGGTTGATGATCTGATAAAGGGAATTGATGAAGTAGAAAGCAGAGACTCCATTAAACCTTAACCCGAGGAGCATGCTTCGTTGTATGGCCTGGGGCTAATGATGCTGACCCTGCACACGCTGAGAAGCCAATGCAGTCCTAGTCCCAGGGGCCGTGGGGAGCAGCATATTCACGGTCAGAAGAGTATAAATGCCCAACACTAGAAAATTGAGGTGGTTATAGGACAGAATGTGTTATCAGCCTTGATAGTGTGAGAGTATGTGGATAGCAGATGAAAATTAGGCAGTAGGAGGTCATTGAGGAAAGATGGAGGAGGGGATGAAAACAAGTTTTTCCTAGAAAATTACACCCTATGCCTGATAAAGCACAACGGTGGCTTAGTATGTGGTACAGAATCCATCTGGTCGAGGGGCTGAACTGGGGTTATCACTACTTCGGGAGGAAGTGGGGAAGAGGCAGTAGGGGAAAGTGAGCTGTCAAGGCTAGACCTCCATAGATCATGTCTGAAAATGAGAAGTCATGTAGAAGCATAGTATTTGCAAATAGGATGTATCTTTTATATACTAGGAAGAGACTCAGTTCAGATGGTTCAAATGCAGACCTTAATGAAGAAACTGTTTATGGTGCTGTGGGTTGGGCTTACATGAGGGTCCTGATACCCTTAGGGCTGGAGGGACAGGAGAGGAAATAATAAATGCTAATTTAAAAAGCTGTATATACCAAACCCCTGAGCCCTGAAACAATGAGGAGTAACCACCCAGGGGCTCTGTGCTCAGGAATTAGGTAAAGCTGGGAGAGAGGGCGATAAATACACTCACCTCTTCCCCAGACACAGAGACAGGTGGAGAATGGATCTGTGGTGAGGGGTTAAACCAGGAATAACCAACCCAGGGTAACCACCAAGAGAAGCCCAAACCAGGACTAGCTTCTCTTTCGAGTCCAGCTCAGGGTGAGGATGCCAGCAGTGGGATTATAGTATTGTGTGATAAGCTCTTCTGTACAGCTTGATGTTTGACCTTCTGCAGGTGTGAATTTAATAGAACATTTTAATATACATACCTTTATTCAGCACCTATCATATCATCCGATGTGCTAGAAGCTTGGTGGACTGGAGAGACTCAGTCTCCTCTTAATTCCTTATTGTCTCCTTGGAGAGAGAAGATGCTAAACCAACCATCAAACAAAATAATCAGTATAATTACAAATTATGATGAATGCTGTAAGTTTAATTTCATAGCATGCAGAAAGTTAGCACTACTTGTATGAACTTAAGTCTTTAATAGGGATACTGCACTGATTTTTAAAATATAATTATTTGAGAACAGGAACAGTTCTTTTCTTGAGTAGCTTGTTGAGCTCAAACGGCATGCTGCAAATCAGATCTACAAACACAACAGCTGTCTCATTTGTTCCCTTGTTACTCATTTTAATGAATCACTTGAACAGACTTCAAAACGTTAAATTAGATATATAAGCATGCTTGAAGACTTATATCATAATATCATATTTCAAATTTAGTAGTGATATCATTGTCTAAACATAGTAAGTTTTAAGAAAGTCAGTTTTTTAGCTACTTTGCCCTCTATAAATAACGTGGTAGTAAAACACACAGCAGATAAAAATTAACCGAAGAATCCATAACATCCAAGTATAGAGAGCTGGGGAAGTTCCCCCACATCCCTTCTTCCTGACATAGGAACCTTGATGCTTGGAGTAAATCTTTTGAGGGTCCTCAGAGGTGGAAATTTGCTGCTCCTTGCCTTTGTAGTAGGGAACTGAGCAACAAGAAAGTTGGGAAGGCATTACCAGCACAGAGTTTTCCTCTGTGTTCTTGATACTTCCTGTTGCCGAGGGTTTGTCCAAAGGGGAAAGGTAAAGGAACAGAGGAAGATGTCTGTCAGCTGTCTTCTCATTCCTCTTGCCTTTCATAGCATTCACAGCAGGCTGAGAACAGAAAAAAAAAAATGTTACCTCTTGTGTTCCTCTACCCTGACCATTTGCTTATTAAAATAAACCTTGACTACTCCGTCTCCCCTGATTTAGGCCTCTCTGTTTCCTCCATGAAAAAGCTGGTGAGGGTGTTTAAAGCTGATAACTGTGTCACATATAAGATATAGTCATAAATCACTGGAAATGAACTGTTTTTAGAACCTGCCAGAACTATCACACTAATGCACTTCTACAAAGGGCGGTAAATGTGATCATTAAGGGAACTGTTTATCTTAGTCCCTTTGTTCATCTCTGAATGTTTTTTTGGTATGAATCCTCTTACTTGTTTTATATACAGTTCTGGGAAACAGATCTTACCAGTGCAGGAGTTTTAGATGTGCAAGTCCATACATACGGGAGAAAAATCTAGTATCACATCTCTGGAGATTATTTTATTTAAAATAATCATAAGTTATTTAGCATTCTGATTCTTTCAGAGGTTAAGACGTGGAACCACTGGGTCACTGACACCCCGAAACGCTGAAGACTTGTATCTCCCCTTCAGGAGTGATTGCCAGGTGTTTTGTTCAGTGAGTGAAGTTTGTGTAGCTCTGGCCGGTGGGCTTGCAGAGGTGTGTCACCAGTCAGAAGGAGCGGAGGGGCTCACGTGACTGGTTGTTTACATAAGTCAGTAGCAGCGTCTGTCATCTTCATATTTAAAGAACTGTACATGTTAGTGCGAAACTCGGGTATAAAATGGGCCGCCGGTTTGGAGGCGAGTCGGCTGCTGCAGCAGATGAGATCATAGACAAAACCCACACCCCTCTCCAGACAGAAAGATCCCCATGGAGATAAGCCTGCTTTCTGGGAGGAGTCATCAGCCACGTCTGCCATCCCTGTTAAGCGTCTCTGTTTCACTTTACCTGTCCCTCGATTTGAAGTGCAGTGAAAACGAATACAGAGCTTGCCAGAGGCATCTTTGTGGAAGTGATTCTGTTTTAGCCACTCATGTCAAAGGCACCTGAAAAACACCTGAGGTTAAAGCAGGCTGACCAGGTGAACTTAGAAAGTAGCAGTTAGTAAATTGTCTTCTTAAATATCCAGAAACCCATATGCCACCTGGGTGCAATCTAGAGATGCCAACTTTTCCTTAAAAGGTAATGATGAAAGGTCCAAAGGTGCATAAGGAAACAGTGAACCTACCTAAGTTGATACAAGAGTTTTGTCTTCGGAGCAAAAGTGTTGAATACGAATTTAGAAGTTAGCTTTCTGTCCTTGAGGAACTGATTCATAGAAGTCCAAAGTAATCTCCTTGTGCCTTGCACTTTGGGTTCTATTTGGGGTTTTCCTGATTTCTGAAGTGCCTGCCTCTTTTATGTTTTCTCTGCTCACGAGGGCTCCACTAGGGGGCAGAAAACAGAACGGAATACAGAGGAAACCAGTGCACTGCCTCTGCTGTAATGCGATGCCCTGTGTCTGCTGCTCTTTCTGGACACCTTGGGGAAGGTCTTTCTGTTTTGTGTATTTCACATAATAGCATCTATTTCATGCTATATATTTAAAGTGTAAATGCTTATTCAGGCTTAATGATAGTTTCTCAATTAATTCATCATCACAGTATATTTCTTTTGCTTTTCTAGCGTGTTTCTGGCATCGAACCTCAAACCACTAATTATTATTTATGGACGACCATAATGATGGTCCCTGTGAGGTTCACCTTATCCATGAATACTGTTCTTCATTCATTCACTCAGGAACCACTCATTGGGTTCCTACTTTTGTCAAGCCTTGTGTGTGTTAGGTTTTGAGACGAGAGCAGTGAAGAGAGAGTTCTTAGGAGGCTGCACATGGCAAATGTTTATGTGCAATTGCTCCCCAAGCCATTTGGTGAAAGGACTAGGCTGAGAGGACAAAGAAGGGATTCCTTTTTTTTTTTTCCTTTCAATTCTTTTATAATTTTTTAATAAAATTTTTGAAGGTTATACTTCATTTGCAGTTATTATAAAGTATTGATTACATCCCCCATGTTGTACAGTACATCCTGGTAGCCTGTTTTACAGCCAGTAGTTTGTACCTCCCTCCCCCCACCCCCACTTCTGCAAGGAATTGTCCTCCTCCCCGCAAGGAATACGTGATGGCTACAATGCTGGGTAGTTTTTATTTCTGATTATCCCTTACCAACTGCTCCTAAAGATTAGAAAACCATATGGGGTTGGTGTGGGGACCTCAGTGACAGGTCTAGGAGACTAGCTAAAGGTCTTTTTTTTTTTTTCTTTCTTTCTTTCTTTGTCTTTGCTCCACCAAAAATTAGATCTAGTTACCTGAAACTCATTAACCTCTGCCAGCCTAGGGTTACAGAATATTAATCTTTAAGTGAAAACCTCGTTAATTTGTCTTTTCATGGTCAATTATTCAACAAAATATAGAACCGGTGCTTTTGATTTGATTTTCTTTTATTTTTTAAAGCTAGTCAGGTTTTAACTAGAGATAACTCTTGTTGTTGTATAGTGGCTAAGTCATGTCAGATGCTTTGCGACCCCATGGACTGCAGGCCACCAAGCTCCTCTGTCCATGGGATTCTCCAGGCAAGAATACTGCAATAGGTCACCATTTCCCTCTCCAGGGATCTGTCTACCCAGGGCTCAAACCCTGGGTCCCCTGCATTGGCAGGTGGATTCTTTACCACTGAGCCACCAGGGAAGCCCAGAGATACTTGGTTTCTCCTCAGCTTCTCTATTTTTGGACCGAACTATCCTATGTTCATTGTAGGTAATGTATAACTAGATTGCCTAATCTTTTAATCTTAAGGTATAAACATTTATTCTGAGAATATCTTCAGTTTACAATGCCTAACATTAAGTTGAAGTATCAAAAAGTCTTTTTTTCTGGAATAAATTCTTTTTCTGTTAGATTTAATAAATCATTCTATACAGAATGAGATTGCCATTATTGGTAAACAAATGCTACCATTTCTTTCAAGAAGATAATACATGTTTATTTTCATCATTATGTGCTTAGAGCATCAGCTGCATACTGTACAAAATTAGACAAGGCCCAGTAGGACATCCTTTGAGTTATAATTAAATATCTTAATTGCTAGAGTGTATCTGGGATTCTATGCTAAGGAAGCCCATGGTGAATAAATGTCCTGTGTTTTTATAGTCCTTAGGTGTGTTTTCTTTATCAGGTTTCAGAAAGCATTTCAGTGAGGGCTTCACCTTTATTTCTGTAAATCCTAGCATGAAAGCAACACCTGGAAAAATTAATGACTCTTAGTGAATGTTAGTGAAATATTAATGAATTAAAATTTTAAACCCAAGAATTTTAAGCTTCTGAAAGTTAGAAATGTGGCTCAGGAAAGCAAAAACACACCATCTGTGTTTTAAAAGTTAGCTGCTTAGCACTGACACATATACACTGCCATGTGTAAAATACATAGCCATTGAGAAGCTACCGGAGAGCACAGAGGCCTCAGCTTGGTGCTCTGTGATGACAAGAGGGGGATAACGGCGGTGGGGGCACAGGAGGGAGGGGACGCACAGGAGGGAGGAGAATATCTGAAGATATTCTCAGAATAAATTGTAAAGCAATTATCCTCCAGTTTTTTAGAAAAAGTTAGCTGCTTTGAAAGTATGTATGTACATGAATAAAAATTAGATGAAAATATGGAAAAATGTATTTTTGATGGTGGTAGGATTATATATAATTTCCTCCAGTTTTTCTGTTGAATTTGTCGTTGATTGTAGTTTATTTTGTTAAGAAAATGCCTATACAATTTACACAGTTTTATTCTGGAGAACACTTCTCTTGGATCTCAGATAACTTCCAGAAATATGGATTCTACATGTGAAGTTTATAATATACTAGTATAGGGCTAAGTCTGTTGCTATAGGTTTTTCTTTTTCTTCTTTTAATAGCTGAGTTTTTAGAATTAAATGCAGAGGATAAAATCTAAACAAATTCTATCCAGCAATTAATAACAAAAAATAATTTTTCATAACTTAGACTGAATATTTTTTCCTACACTAATAGCATACTCCTTTGAATTTTTTATAGTCTTAGCACACCCTACCCCTCCTACCAGCAATCCCAGTTGATAAAGCATTGTGGGTTTTAGCTAGAAATTTCCCCCTGTGTTTGAGCTAGAATGACTTCACTTTTTAGGAACAGGACAAGAATTAGAACTATTGCCTTTGGGAATTTCCTGGCAGTCCAGTGGTTAGGACTCTGTGCTTCCACTGCCAAGGACACAGGTTCGATCCCTGGTCGGGGAACTATTAATAAGCTCCCACAAGCCATGTAGCACACAGCCAAAGAATTGTTGCCTTTAACATGCCTACACTACTCATGGACCAAGTGGGGTACAGGGACTTTTACACACATGTACATATTCCATCTGACTCCCTGTCTACATGTATCTACTTCAGTAGCACCTACAGTCTTAGGAACGGGGCAGGGACTAGATCAGAGAGTGGACATACTGGGTGGAAAAATATAGGCAGGATATCCTCTTTCAGAATTTCATGACAGGCTGATCCCACCATAAGGGTTTGTGGTCTTCTGAAGCCCTCTAATTAAACAGAGGAAGCGATACCATTTTTTTTTTCCTACTTGTCCTCTCCCTTCCAGATCTACACCACCTTCACTCTAGTTAAATACCACCAATTATATATTTAAAGTAAAAGCCTGAAATGTGGATTTCTGTGGCCAAGTGTGGGATGTCCCAGTGACGTCTCTGCAAACCCAGAGCCAATCCCTGTGCTTCGGGCTCAAGGTCTATATTTAGAAAACAGTGTGGATCCTGTATTTTCACAATGTTGTAAACATGTTTGTGTGGCTATTTTTAGCTTCTGCAGACTTTAGTGAACTTCCAAGTTGGCAAGTCAGACACAGTCAGTTGCCGTCTGTTACCTCAGATGCCAGCACTTTGTGAATGACTGATTGTCTTGTGTTTCTAACATATTTAAAGCAGAGACGTGTGTAAGTTATCTTGTGTCAACTGCATGTGACATGTTTATATGTTTTATTATACATATGGTCTTTTTTTTAAAAGCTTTTATGAACTGTATAACTTCAGTAACAGTTTTTCTTGGAGTTTAGGATGAGTTGGGTCCTGCCAGATGGGGCCAGCAGAAATAGCTAGTCTTTTTCTCTTTCCCCCAGCCCTTCTCTCCCAGTCCTCAGCGTTAATTCATGTACTTGTAGATCCTTCCAGTCACGGTTCTTTCCAGTCCAGTGTCACTCAGTTCAGTCGCTCAGTCGTGTCCGACTCTTTGCGACCCCATGAACCGCAGCACGCCAGGCCTCCCTGTCCATCACCAACTCCCAGAGTTTACTCAAACTCATGTCCATTGAGTCGGTGATGCCATCCAACCATCTCATCCTCTGTCGTCCCCTCCTCCTCCCACCCTAAGTCTTTGCTAGCATCGGGGTCTTTTCAAATGAGTCAGCTCTTCGCATCAGGTGGCTAAAGTATTGGAGTTTCAGCTTCAACATCAGTCCTTCCAGTGAACACCCAGGACTGATCTGCTTTAGGATGGACTGGTTGAATCTCCTTGCAGTCCAAGGGACTCTCAAGACTCTTCTTCAACACCACAGTTCAAAAGCATCAATTCTTTGGCACTCAGCTTTCTTTAGAGTCCAACTCTCACATCCATACATGACCACTGGAAAAACCATAGCCTTGACTAGACGGAACTTTGTTGGCAAAGTAATGTCTCTGCTTTTTAATATGCTGTCTAGGTTGGTCATAACTTTCCTTCCAAGGAGCAAGCGTCTTTTAATTTCATGGCTGCAGTCACCATCTGCAGTGATTTTGGAGCCCAAAAAAATGAAGCCTGTCACTGTTTCCATTGTTTCCCCATCTATTTCCCATGAAGTGATGGGACCAGATGCCATGATCTTTGTTTTCTGAATGTTGAGTTTTAAGCCAACTTTTTGACTCTCCTCTTTCACTTTCATCAAGAGGCTTTTTAGTTCCTCTTCACTTTCTGCCATAAGGGTGGTGTCATCTGCATATCTGAGGTTATTGATACTTCTCCCGACAATCTTGATCGCAGCTTGTGCTTCCTCCAGCCCAGCGTTTCTCATGATGTACTCTGCATATAAGTTAAATTTAAGCAAGGTGACAGTATACAGCCTTGATGTACTCATTTCCCGATTTGGAACCAGTCTGTTGTTCCATGTCCAGGTCTAACTGTTGTTTCCTGACCTGCATACAGATTTCTCAGGAGGCAGGTCAGGTGGTCTGGTATTTCCATCTCTTTCAGAATTTTCCACAGTTTATTGTGATCCACACAGTCAAAGGCTTTGGCATAGTCAATAAAGCAGAAGTAGATGTTTTTCTGGAACTCTCTTGCTTTTTTGATGATCCAGTGGATGTTGGCCATTTGATTTCTGGTTCCTCTGCCTTTTCTAAATACAGCTTGAATATCTGGAAGTTCTCCGTTCACGTACTGTTGAAGCCTGGCTTGGAGAATTTTGATCATTACTTTACTAGCGTGTGAGATGAGTGCAATTGTGTGGTAGTTTGAGCATTCTTTGGCATTGCCTTTCTTAGGGATTGGAATGAAAACTGACCTTTTCCAGTCCTGTGGCCACTGCTGAGTTTTCCAAACTCGTTGGCATATAGAATGCAGCACTTTCACAGCATCATCTTTTAGAATTTGAAATAGCTCAACTGGAATTCCATTGTCTCCACTAGCTTTGTTCATGGTGATGCTTCCTAAGGCCCACTTGACTTCACATTCCAGGATGTCTGGCTCTAGGTGAGTGATCATACCATCTTGATTATCTGGGTTGTGAAGACCTTTTTTGTATAGTTCTTCTGTGTATTCTTGCCACCTCTTCTTAATATCTTCTGCTTCTGTTAGGTCCCTTCCATTTCTGCCCTTTATTGAGCCCATCTTTGCCTGAATCATTCCCTTAGTATCTCTAATTTTCTTGAAGAGATCTCTAGTCTTTCCCTTTTTACTTCCTATTGCTCAAAGGTTATAAGACTTGGGCGGTGTAGAGGGAGATGGAAAGTTGACAGAAAAAAGAAAGCCGGGCTCTTTTTAGGGCCAAGACATCATAGAATGGGCAAGATGGTACTGATTAGTTGAAAAAGAGGGCTGAAAATTAGTTGAAAATTAGTTGATCATTAGTTGAAAAATGATCAGCAGCTTTTTTTATAGGGTGAGATGATTATCTGGATGTCACGTGAATGAAAGTGTTTCCCCCAAAGAATCACGTCTTTCCAAAGGATAATGCTCCCCTCTTTCATTGAAGGGGGGCGGGGGTGGGGGGAGCATCCCTGTCAGCACTCGGGCTCAGTCTTCTATGGTCCCACCAAAGATCCTCTTCATTCATTGTCAGTGGAGTAATTTTTGTGTCATGTTCGGCTTTGTGCTTACTTCTCTTACTTCTCTTGGGTGAGATTCTTCTTCCTTGCCTCTTGAACTTAATGTGCTTTATAGTCAATGACTCCAGAATGCATAATTCATCTCTTTGGAAGTATATCTTTCCAAGGAAGCCTTTCATTGCTGCATACCTTTTGTTCCGGAAGCTTTAGATTGAGTTTTATGTCAAGAAGAAAATTATACAAAGCATTATTCTGGCTCATTCAAGATAAATGTAATTATGGAAATTGAAATTTTGTTTTGTACCACTTTATGCTTCTCCTCTACTTCTTAATGTGAAAGTGTTGTTTCCAAAGTGTCATCCAGATAGCAGTGTTTTACTTTATTGTGAATTGTGAATGTTCAGTACAAAACGGGAGAAAAGGAGAATGTTTTTCTATGTTTTGCTGGAAACTAAAAATGGTAGCTTTATTCCAGAATTAATTATTAATTTTGAATTGAATAGCTAAACAAGAAAGAGTTTAGGCCCTTGTTGGGTTTATCAAAGATAAGTTTTTTTTAATTTCAAAGTGTTATTTGTGTTATATTTTTTAAAATGTCACTATTTAAGCAAGCATGTTCTTTTCCCAAGGATAATATTAATGAAAACAGTGCAGGGGACATGCATTTGTGGGGCACAGTAAAATCAGGAAACATATTCACATAATCGTCAGCATCTCAGGCACAGCAGCCTACAGTAACATTTCACAATTTTAAACATTCATTGTGGGTTTTCTTATTTAGAACTGTAACCTCTTTAGCAATTGGTATTGCCTCTTGCTCAAGCCGAAGAAATAGACTTTAAAGCAGCACTGTCCAATGATAGCAAGTACACGCATATGGCTAAATTAAATGAACTGGAAAATCCACTCCTGAGTGGCACCAGACACGTCTTAAGTTCTCTGTAGCTGCATGTGACTTGTAGCTGCTGTGATGGTCAACATAGCCATTTGCACCATGCCAGAAAGGTCTGTTGGACAGCATTGCTCTGAAACTGCGCTTAGAATTTGTTCCTGTGCTAGAAATTATGGTGATTTTCAGATGTGATAGCAATTTCGTACCACTGAAACAACAAAATTTAAAGTTCTCACATCTTATTCTTCACTTAAACATGTCCCTTGACACTGTACTTCTTCATAGTACATGCCTTGTTGCCTTTATTCTCCTAATGATATTACATCCTGCCCTCAGAGACAGGAATGTCATTACACACACACACCCCAAAGTTGAATATATAGGAGAAGAGTTGTATATATAATTAAATATACTAACATAAATGTTTTGTAACTAAAATATGTAGCTGCCTCGATACTGTAGGGACTTGTCTGAAGTTGTGGTCTGAGGCTGTCGTTCCAGGATTGTAGCACACTGGCTTGGTTCCATATGGTTCCGTATTGACTTGTATCTTGACTGAGTAGTTTCACTTTTTGTTGACTGAACCTTGCAGAGGAGGAGATTTGACGGGATTTGTAGCTGAACTCTTAGAGCAACGAGAAGACCCACTGTCGGTTTGGCATAGCATTGATTTACACAGAGACTAGGTTCGTAAAGAGCAGAGACGGCATCTTCAGGGTCACCAGGAGGCATTGATTCATTCATTCATTTGCTCAGGTAACAGCTGTCACACTTGTCTTTTAAGGCACCACATCCTTGCCTGCTTGGCACTCTGCTGAGCGCTCAGATGGAAGAGAAATGAGACAAGGTCTTGGGTAGGAAACCGCTGTTCAGAGGACTTCATGACGGTCAGGAGAAGCATACTCAGATAGAAATTTGCACAGGTGCTCTGGATACCCTGGAGCAGTCAGCTTTACCTGGAGCAGGTCATAGAGTGCCAGAGAAGGTGTTGATGGACAGGAAGGAGTTGCAGTTTCCCTTCACAGCAGATCCCAGTTACTCCAAAGTGGAAAAGATTAGTTCCTGGCCAAGCCCTCTCAGTGTTTGGAAATTTTTCAAACCATGGGGGAGGGGGATCTTTAAAATGCCATTCAAAAGCATCATTTTAATGACTGTGTCAGACTCCTTCATAGAAACGTATCTTAATTTATTTCCTCAATTTCCTACTGTCACCAGTTTGCTTCCTGGTTTGCTTAGGAGTGAGGAGTTTCCCAGGACGTGGAATTTTGACTTGTAAAAACAGGGATGGTCCTGGGGAAACTGGGATGGTTGGTCACCTTACCTATTGTTGCATATTTAGATTGTTTCAAATATTTACTCATATAACCAACATTGTACTGAGTGCTTGAATGCCCTATGTATTTAGCTGTCTTTTGGATTATTGCCTTCAGTGAGACTCCTAGAGATGAAATGAATGGTTTGATGACTCTGGACCTGTGTAAAGCTCACAGCCCTTTATGGTACTTTTGCTGTTTTCAGCTAAATTGGGAGGAATCTGTCTGGACATTTGTGCTACCTCTGCTTCCATGGATTCTTAGGGAGATATGCAAAAGACACAGCCAGGTACACACTTGCTCTGGAAGTCACTACAGCTGCCGTCCTAAATCTCCAGCTAACCAGATAACATAGGACTCCCAAATACCTTTCACCTAGGCCAAAGGCAGGCTGAAGGCTGATCCCTGAAGTTGAGGTGGACTCGCTGACGCCACCGTCCTGTGATCACACACTGATGGGAGCGCACTGGCTCTTGGAGTACTTGGTCACAGGCCAAGGGTGAGATGACATGAAACCCAAGGCAGGCGGTCTTTCTTGCCAGTGCAGGTTCACTATGAAATCACCCCAAGCCTTCATCCCCAGCCTCACAGGATGTTGCAAGTTTATCTTGCATCCATGTTAGCCAGTCTCTTGCCTCTTAGCTTCCTCCTCGTCAGGGTGAGGAAACCTTGGAAATTCACAGGGTTAGTGTGTCCCATAACCCTCACACTTGGAAATATGATGAGAGATGAACTTGTATTCACAAGTGAAAATATATATTCAACCTGCCCCACCATGCTGTGTTGAGAGGTGACCTACCTTCCTGAGGAATTTTAGGAATGAATGTGCCTAGTTGGGGTCCAGAGTCTCATATTAAACTCTTCTTTGTAGTAAGAAGTAAAGGCAAGTCCTGTTTCAAGCATTCTTATCATGTGTCCCCAGGAGTCCTGTGAACCCCTGAAACTGCAATATTATTTATGTGCCTTTTTTAAAGAAAAGGTTATATTGCTTTTGTAAGATTCACAGAGAGGTCTAATGATCCCAAAAGGTGTGAGAACTAGTTTGTGTATGTAAAATACCAGGGAGGTTTTGTCGTTGCTGTTTTGTTTATTCCTTTGATATAGGACTTCCTCCAGAGTTTTGAGGTAGGCATCAGTTTAGCAATGATTTCAACAAGTAAATGAGATGCACTTTCATTAATCATTTAAAATTCCCTGAAATTTTTTTTCCAGCTACCATAGTGTTTGAGTTAAATTTGATTTTTGTTATTTTTGCTAGCTTTGCTATTATGAAACTGCTTTAGGTCCAGCTAATTTGCTTTTGTCCAGACACTGTATGTAAACCCCTATTTAAGAAGTTTGTGGCACAGTTGTTAGCCTACCTCTAGGCATTGTCTTGCATTATTTTTGGTGTATTCTTTTGTTTATATTACTAAGCTAAAGTTAGCACAGATAACACTAGGCTAGAAGATGGTGACAATAGTTTGAAAACAGGAAATTTTAGGCTTGTGTGTGTTTGGAACAGATGATCTTAATGACAGAGCCAATGGAGTGGAAACTTCCACTGAGCCTGTTTTTTCCTTATTTTGCTCTATGAGAAAAGATGGTGCTTCCTGGAAAACAACTCAAGTATTTTAAAGCAAATGGTTTTCTTTTGTCCCTGCTTCATGGCTAATTTGTTTTTCTTTATTTTATTTACCCTAGTTGTATTATTATTCTGGAAAGTTAATGTTTTTAATAGGAAAAGTAATTCCCAAAGTGCTTATTTTAGATATTTAAATATCTATGTATATGACTGTTTACTGACATGGAATGTTAAGACCACCAGACTTTGGGAGAAGAAATTTGTTTCTCTATTTTAAGTGCTTCCAACTTTCCTTTTTTTTTTTTTAACCCTCTAAATTCCAGTTTTTAAAACAAAGTAGTTATACTTTGTCTAAGCTGTTTCCTGACTAAGACTCAGTCTCTCCAGATGTATCCTGGAATTCTATATTTAAAAGAAAGGCTAAATTTATTCACTAACTGCAGAATGAAGAGGAATATGCATTTCCATACAGATGTAAGCTCTTTTGTCTTGTGTACATCATTCCTAGATTTTAAAATATTAATTAATAGGCATCCTTTTTTAGAGCATTTTGAAGCATAAGCTTTTTAAAAATGTAATATTTTTAAAATTATAACAGTACTGAATGGAAAGTCCTTGAAAAAAAATCAGACACAAAATTATAAAAATATGAAACTAGTCTGACCCTCCCAACCCTATTCCTGGAATGACCGCAGTTAACACTTCCGATGTATCTCCTTCCAGACCTGCCCTCTAAACACAGTTTATACATACATACAAGATCATTTCAGACAAAATGGAATCATGCAATTCTGTAGCTTTTTTTTTAAGTTTAACAATTATCTTGTGAGTATTTTTCATATATGTGCTTCCCAGGTGGCTCAGTGATAAAGAATTCGCCTGCAAGAGATGCAGGTTCGATCCCTGGGTTGGAAAAATCCTCTAGAAAAGGAAATGGTAGACCACTCCAATATTCATGCCTGAAAAATCCCATGGACAGAGGAGCCTGGCGGGCTACAGTCCATGGGGTCACAAGAGTTGGAGAAAACTTAACAACTGAACATGCATACATTTTTCATATATACGGATTTGTCTCACTTTTTAAATGTTTTGCATCAATTTATTATTGTATTTATATCTCGAGATTTATTTAAATTTAATCATTACCCTGCTGGTGAAGTTTAGATTAAAACCTCCCTTATTAAAAAATAGCATTTTCATTTAGTGAAATACCTATCTTTGTTAACATTTTACAGATTTCCAAGATTGTACATAAATTTTGAATTCACAGTTGTGACCTTCTTTCCTTAAATTTCAGTCGTGAAATACCTTTTAAGAGATTTCAGAATAAGAAAGTTCCACTCTTTTTTTCCACCAATTTCCTAGGATAATAGTGGGTTAGTAAAATTACAGTGGTGATGTTTCATGATGGAAGGGTGGTTGACTCAAGAATATAGAAAGTGCTATTCTTCAGCTTGTCCGGTCAAGGTCAAGTTGAGGATTCAGCGACTATGACAGACCTGCAGACCTGGATGGAGTCATTAGAGGTTTTTCTGAACCACCCGAAGGGAACATACTACCTAGGACCTGTGTGCTGAGATCTCAGAGAAGCAGGAGCAAGTAGGTTAGGTGCCTTAGCTCAGAGCAAGCTGAGGGAAGTTGCAAAGAAGAGTCTCAAGCTAACTCTTGAAGGCAGAGTAGGGTCGTTGGGTGAGAGTAAGAGGATGTGTTAGACTGAAAACAACAAAATGTGTGTGTTGCCTGGAGAGGCAGGGAGGGTAAGTATTGTTTTGATGTATAATAAGTATGGTTTTGTACACCGACCTTAGTTTGGGCTACCCTAGTAACAACAGTGGACTTCTTATTTTCTCTCCCTGAGGTCTTTTCATTTAAGTTCACTGGCTGTCCGCAGCAGACACAAAAAAGTTTAAGGAATGGTCTCAGCTTTCAAAGAACTGGATGTCAGGTTGGGAAAATAATTCATGAGTATTTGGAACGTTTGGAAATGTACATAGTAAGATAACTGTAGCCCACCAGGCTCCTGTGTCCATGGGTCTCTCCAGGCAAGCATACTGGAATGGGCTGCCATTTCCTCCTTCAGAGGATCTGTCCAACCTAGGGATGGAACTCAGGTCTCCTCATTGCAGGCAGACTCTTTATCGTCTGAGCCACCAGTGAAAATGACAAAATAACAGATGGTTCTAAGCTATCCATAGCCATGCAGAAGACTTTTGCGAAGACTCCAGAGAGCAGGTGTGGCAAGACAAGGGAAAGACTTGAACAGAACTTTGAAGAATGGTTAGGTTTCCAATAGTAGAAAGGAGTTCAAATATACTCTCTAGTGGGGTAAATACTGTGGACAAAATTGAGGAGAGAACAGATAAACTGCTTTGGTGGCAGCAGAAGGCTTGAGAAGAGAAGGAATTAGATAAAGTCTTAAAAGAACCTCTATACTTGTTTGTTTGCTTAATTCTTTTTCGAAAACCAGCCTAATTCTGTCTGAGCACATTTGAATCACCTGGTGAGCATTTGAAATGCCCTATGCTGAAACATCCCTTTTGGTGCAGTGGTTAAGACTTTACACTTCCAATGCAGAGGATTTTGGTTCGATCCCTGGTCAGGAAACTAAGATCCCACATGCTGCATGGTGTGGCCAAAAATTAAAAAAAAAAAAAAACAAGAAAACCTCTCATAGCTGTAGAGTTTTAAAACAGATGAATTTATGGTTTATGCACCTCTGTCTTTGCTGAATAATTCTTCTCAGCCCAGTTGTTAATGGACTGGGAAGATTGCAGTCATGTCAGTATCCCTATAATGCATAGAGAGTGTGAGAACTTCCATATTTTCATCCGTGTCTCCCTTGACATATTCAGCATTGCCTGAGCACCAGCCTAAGACTAGGAGAAGATGAAAGGTGAAAAGACATGGCTCCAAGTCCTCAAGAAGCTCACTTGTAGGGATGTCAAACTCTGTAACCGGAAATGAGGGGGAAACGGAGAGCTTGAAGGGGACCATTCAAGGATGGTTTCCCAAAGTCTGAGCTAAATCTAGGAATGGATTATGTGCTAAGGGCCAGAATGTATCAGGGCCAGAGGCAGTACAGAAGCAGAGTATTAAGGGACCTGCATGTATTTCCAATACAGTTGAAAGGCTGAGCAGCAAAAAGTGGGGCTGGAGAGATAGCAGAAGCTGGAGAGCCCCGTGTTCTTGCCAGAGAGAGTTTGGCTTATCCTGCAGGCAGCAGGCAGTCACCGAATATAGGGGATAGGTAAAAGCAATAATGCAAATACTCTAAGCATTGTAGATATTTAGTTTCACTGTCTGATGTAAATATATGTCCATTGGGATTTGTGCACTCTCTGTGGCTGTTCTCTTTTGACTTTCATATAGTAGCCAAATTTAATCTTGAAGCCCTGAGATGGGACATGGGCATCAGACTGTGGTGCTTTTAAGCTGCTTCAAAATGCAGACCTGCTGGTGCAATCTTATTTTAACGCATCATTTATTCAACTTCAGGTTGAACTGACTGTTGCATGTAGGCAATGACAGCAAAATAAATGTTTGCATAGCTCCCTTAACCACACCTGCTCTTTAGCCAGTGGGTAAAATGATTTTTCACATGTATTTTGTTTAAAATGGCTTTGAGTGTTTCCTAAAAAAATGTGTCCTTGTTTGGTCCGTTCCTGCAGTGTAGAACTGGTAAGGCAATGTACAGCTTTCTCTGGGGCTACCAAGGCAGCAAGGATAAAAATAGGGCAAACTTTAAGAATCCCAGATATTTTCGGATAACAAAGACTGATTTATGTGGACCGAGTTTGTGCTCAGACAAAACATAGAGAAGCTTTTGTGCTGCGATTAGCGAGGGTGCTGAGGTCAGTTCTCTTGTTGAGCATCAAGCTTTATTCTGTGGCTAAATCACGCTTTGTACCCTAATCCAGAGAACCTTTGTATCTGCCTTATTAAAGTGTGTAGTTTATGTAATTGCTTTTGTTTTCCCATTTAAGCTGTGCCAGATTCAATGAGAGTGACTCATTTTGTGACTGAGACAAACACTCGCATTTGGACCATGTTAAAAATAAATAAATAAGTGGCAGGTGCTGCTGGGCTAAATTCTGTGTTTTCATGTTGTAATTTCCTGCTGCAAGGGTTCATCTCTTAGATTATGTCTTCTCGGCCTCTGTCATCGCTAGCCCCAATCTGCCCAGTGCCCACGATTCACTGCTGCTCGTTTCTTGGCTGTTTATTTTCATTTCCAAGGGTCTTTTACATGTTAACAGTATCATTTCAAGAGGGAAACATAGAGATGGATGGGGGAGCTACAGTCAGCCGGATGATCAAGAGTGATATGAGAACTGTAGCAAAGGGACGTATTGCATTGTTCTCTCTTTTTGTTGTTTTCCCAGGGGGTTTTGTGCGTGTGTTTTGGCAAAGCTCGCTTGTGTCTACTTTATTATATATGCATTCGGCATTGGAGCTCTTTTTCTCAGGTGGAAGAGGTTTGGAAAGCATGCCTTTCTATTCAGGGTGGCCCATGTATCTAATCTAATAACCTGAAAATTGTGACGACTTCACAGTCTTACGGGAATTCTGTTTATTGTATAAATATTTCTATGTACTTGGCCCTGGGCTATGCATTGAGTATGTAATGGCAAATAAAATAGACATGGCCACTGTCTACTCAGACTTTACGATCTGCTTGGAAAGTTAGATACTAAATAAAGAAATACAAAGAAAATTTGATCACAGAATTATAAAAATCAATACATAGGTAAGTGATGAGATCCCTAAAATCATGCCCTACTCTACACTAGGGAGTGATGGGTTGAGGGTGGTCAAGAAAGAGAAACCTAAAGGTCAAAGTCTGCCTGGCAAAGAGAGGAAGGAACATTCTGGACTTAGGAAGCAGCATGTGCAAAGTTCCCGAGACAGGAGACAGTTTGACATCCTATAAATCATATGATTAGCAGGAGAAGGGACAGCTGATTAAACTTAAGAGAAAAAAAAAATGACTGTATTTAAGAATTTAGAGATGAACTATACAAGCACAACAATATGGTAGCATTTAGTATAGGGGCAGATAACCTTGCATACTGGCTTCCCTGGTCGCTCCGATGGTAGAGAATCTACTTGTGATGCAGGAGACCCAGGTTTGATCTTTGGATTGGGAAGATCTGGAGAAGAGAAAGGCAACCCACTCCAGTGTTCTTGCCTGGAGAATTCCATGGACAGAGGAGTCTGACGGGCTACAGTCTGTGGGGTTGCAAAGAGGTGGACACGACTGAGCAAATAACACACAACCCTGCATACATCTTACAGCCTGAGAGCTGCACTGAAGGACAGGATAGAAACTGATGCCTGTAATATTTAGTCTGAGTCATAGGGGGATGCGTGAATTATGTTCAATGAATTATGTAGTAAGGCATTTTAGAAAGATTTCCTTGCACCAACCACATTAAAGTTTTAAAAAGTCATTTCTGTATTTAAAGACAGAACTTTCACCATCTGGAGAAATCACTTACAAAAAGATAATGATTCCTTGATAGCCCTGGATAAGTGACATAATACTGTGTTTTCCTTTTTCTTTACTTGTCTATTCCTTTTTAAAGCTTACTGCTTGATAAGGAGGTAGCCATGAGGGCATGATTTTTACTAAGAGATGATATTTATTTATTTTGAAATAAATAGACTTATGAATGGATTTTTATAATCCAGAATCCAGTGCTAAATTCATGTGGATTTAACACTTTATAACTTTTCAGTATTATCTAAAGCATCTGTAGAACTCCAACAGTGCCTTCTTCTGGACACTAATCATTTGCTTTTAACTTTGAGCTGCAGTCAGACTGAGAAATTAATTGAAAATCTTGATGATAGGGTCTTCCCTGGTGGTCCAGTAGTTAAGAATTCAGCTTGCAATACAGGGGACACAGGTTCAGTTCCTGGGCAGAGAACTAATATCCCACATGCAACGGAACACCTGACCCCATGCACCACGCTAGAGAGTCTGTGCTCCACAACCAAAGATCCTGCATGCCGCAGCTAAGACCCAGTGCAGCCAAATAGATATTTTTTAAAATCTTGTTGATATTAAAGAAGTACATATATAATATTTTAGGTCTTTGTGATTTTTCTACTTGATCTTCTCATTAAAGGATTGCATAAGTTTTTCCATGAAGGAATACCAGTCCATTTGACAGTTTGTTGTTATTGAGTCACTAAGTCACGGGGTCCGACTCTTTTGCAACCACTTGAACTGTAGCCTGCCAGGCTCCTCTGTCTGTAGTCCTGCATATATTTTACTAGGGTTGCTATATTCTCAAATATTTGCAAGTATGACGAGTGTTTTCTTCATAGCCAGTAGATTCTTGGAGAGAAGAAATCATGAATTTCCTATCATTTCTTCACACAAATAACCTAGCATGTCATTTATAGTATAATCAATAACTTATGAACTGATTATTTCATTGATTTAGCTCTTAATATATCTAAATTTTCATGGGTGAATTCAATTTAAAGAATCTTTTAAAATGTGAAACCTGAAGTTATCACCCTGGTTGATTCAGTTATTGGAACAGTTGTCCGAATTATTATAGACCACATGAACTGGGTTTTGCACCACTCCAGTCCCTTAATTTTCATTTTCTCTGCCTCAGAGAATTGTCACAGCTTCCTAGGTGTGACTCCATCAATGAACTACAAGTCAAAATTAATTCGTGTCAGAATTTATTTAAAAAGGTGGTCATTATGGAGGCTGAGACTAAACACCTATTGGAGAAGTGTATGTGGGTTTTAGTTAGTCCTTCTCTCGATTTACATGTATTTTTCAGGATAAAATAAAGCAGGTTTTAGTGGATACTGCCATGCCTTTTGTGTTACAGATGCCAAGTTCTGCAAAAGAAAAAAAAAAATAGAGACCCTATCATGTCACTACATGTAGTAGTCCTTTCAGTGATTATAAATTTTGTAGATTTTTTTAAACAAAGGGATCAATATGTTAATGAAGAAACAGAAGTACTATTTGGGGAAGGGGGATTGGCCTACGTTATGGTACCAATGTCATGAACATTCTTTGTCTGATTAGACTGTTGTGTGTGTGCACTCAGTCATGTCTGATTCTTTGCGACCCCATGGACTGCAGCCCACCATGCTCCTCTGTCCATGGAATTTTCCAGGCAAGAACACTGTAGTGGGTTGCCATTTCCTTCTCCAGGGGATCTTCCTGACCCAGGGATCGAATCCATGTCTCCTGTACTCTCAGGCATATTCTTTACTACTGCACCACCTGGGAAGCCTGAATAGACTATAGGTGGAGCACCAAACTCATATACTGCTCTGAAGAAAATTTCTGAACATGCTATAAGCATAAAGCTGTCAGTAACCTCCCCCCCAAGTTATCACTGGAAGAGACATACTCTGTCTTGTTACACTTTTCCAAAATTAGGGGACTGAGATGTGACTGATGCTCCATCATGTTCTCCAGATGGGCTGAAGTGGACAATGTCCATGAAGAAGATTTGATTCCCTTGGGGTGCATACGTTACTGTTTCTCAGTTCTTCCACTTCCTGGTGGTCTGACCTTGTATGTTCAGTCTAGAGCAGAGAATGACTCTTGGTAGGTAACTTGAATCTTGCTAAAATGGGCCCTTTTTGGTCTGACTGCCCACTCAGGAAGACCCTCACAGAAGAGTAAGGCTTCATTTTGTCTCTGGACAGAGATGTCGGGTTTAAAAACTGATGAAGTCAACTGTTTCAGACAATTGGTTGCATTTTTTTTTTTTTTATTTGATCAATGTTGAGGTTAAAGAGGATAACAGTGAAAGACTTTCTAGGCTTCTTTA
The DNA here is from genome assembly GCF_033118175.1 of Dama dama. Classification (NCBI taxonomy): domain Eukaryota; kingdom Metazoa; phylum Chordata; class Mammalia; order Artiodactyla; family Cervidae; genus Dama; species Dama dama. Next base: position 55,985,163 of record NC_083685.1, read on the forward strand.
TGCATAATATGAAAGTCCTTTGCCCTTTCTTGAACTGAGTTGTATATTTCTGTTGTTACCATTAAGTTGTAGGAGTTCTGTGTATATTCGGTACATTAATGTCTTATCAGATATATGATTTGCAAGTGTTTTCTCCCTTCCTGTGAGTTGTGTTTTCACCCTTTGATCATGTCCTTCTTTAAAATATAGACGTTTTAAATTTTGATGCAGTCCAGTTTATCTGTTTTTTTTTTTGTTTCCTATGCTCTTAGTGTCATATTCAAGTAATCATTGTCAAATTTAACATTGTGAAGCGTTCCCCTATGTGCTTTTCTAAGAGTTTTATAGTTTTAGCTCTTACATTTAGGTTTTTGATCCATTTTGAGTTAATCTCTGTATAATGTAAGGTGAGGGTCTAATTTAATTCTTTTGCAAGTGGATATCTGGTTTTTCCAGCACCATTTACTTTTTTATATTTAATGAAAACTAAATCTTCCTTGATTTGTTGACTTGATAGTACAGTCAGTATAATGTCTTCTAATATCAAGCAATGTCTTCTAATACTTTATCAGATGATAGAGCATAATAAGTGTGTATACACACACATTATTGAGTTAATTGACTAGACACCAGTAAACTTGGCAGGAATGGTAGATTATTCTATGAAAACAAAACATCATATGTGACTTTCTCTAGTCAATGATTTTGTAAATTTGATTTGACAAATGTGCATCTGAAAAACTTCTCTCAGCTTAACACTGGGTGGATATTTTTGTTTTGTTCCTAGGCATGGAAGAGGAGATGGTTTGTGTTACGCAGTGGCCGTTTAACTGGAGACCCAGATGTCTTGGAATATTACAAAAATGATCACGCCAAGAAGCCTATCCGTATTATTGATTTAAATTTATGTCAGCAAGTTGATGCTGGATTGACATTTAACAAAAAAGAGTTTGAAAACAGCTACATTTTTGATATCAACACCATTGACCGGATTTTCTACTTGGTAGCCGACAGCGAGGAGGAAATGAATAAGTGGGTTCGTTGTATTTGTGACATCTGTGGGTTTAATCCTACAGAAGAAGGTAAGTTCAGGATTTTGTGATTCACCCTGAGTTCTCCTTTATTACTGCATTTTAAAAGCCATTATAAAATTCATTGTTATTTCAGTTACACAATATATTTTTTAGAATAGTAACAACATGTAGAAAAAGCACACCTCTCAATGTCTACAGAGAAACTTTATGTAAATTTTAGAAGGAAAGACTATCATTGTGGGGCAATGTCTAAATAAGGTCCTGAAGATGACAAGAAGGCATACTTAAAATTTAAGAGTGTTTCTTGAGTTCCAGTGTAAATACTAAGTTAAACCTTAACACTGCTGATACTTGATATTTCAACCTATTAAAATAACATTTTCATGCAACTTAATTCTTCAGAAGTTTTTTGAACTGAAGTATAGTTGCTATACAGTATTATATGTCACAGCTGTACGATATAATGGTTCACGGTTTTTAAAGGGTGTGCTCTTTATAAATAAAATATTGGCTATATACTCTGTGTTGTACAATATATCCTTACAGCTTTTTTAATGCATAATAGCTTGAATCTCTTAATCCCCTTTGAATCTCTTAATGCCCTTATCTTGAGGTCCCTTAACCTTATCTTGCCCCTCTCCCTCCCCACTCCCTACTGGTAATCACTAATTTCATCTCTGTATCTGAGTCTGCTTCTTTTTTGTTGTATTCACTAGTCTGTAACATTTTTTAAATGCCACATTTGAGTGATATCATAAGGTGTTTGTATTTTTTTTGTCTGACTTATTTCACTTAACATAACACTCTCCAGGTCTATTTATGTTGTTGCAAGTGGCAACGTGACTTTTTCATGACCAAGTATTATTCTATTATATATATTATATTGATGGTATATATTACAGTATATCATATCACATCATGATATAATACATACATTATATTCCATTATATGTATATATATAAACACCACACCCTCTTTATCCATTCGTCTAATAATGGACACAGGGCTTATTTTTAAACTCTATTGGATTGTGGAGTTATGAAATAGCCAAGGTGACTATCAATACCTATGAAAAGAAAATTGAGAATCAGTCACAAAACATGATGAAAAAGGAAAAACATCTCAATTTACTTAACACAGATGCCCTATAAAGCATGTGGAGGAAGAAGGGACCTGAGTTTGGAAACAGGTAGTGAAGAAAAGCTTCTTAGAAAAGACCAATTGTGAACTGTAGGCTTTTGAAGGAAGTAGTATTCTGTCTACATGAATGAAAGGAGGGATGCAGAACCTGCAGGCTTAGGAGCTAGGGAAGGATGCAGTGGTGAAGTAGACTCCTCCTTGGTTGGAGAAAAGGACTGTGAATGATAGAGGCAAGGGAAGAGTTTCTTAAGTATCTAATATTTGGGTGCCTGTCCTGGAAGAACCTATGGCAAAAGTCATGTACGGATGTGAGAATTGGACCATAAAGAAGGCTGAGTGCCAAAGAATTGTTGCTTTCAAACTGTGGTGTTGGAGAAGACTCTTGAGAGTCCCTTGAACAGCAAGGAGATCAAAACAGTCAATCCTAAAGGCAATCAGCTGTAAATATTCATTGGAAGGACTGATGCTGAAGCTGAAACTCCAATACTTTGGTCACCTATAGTGAAGAGTCAAATCTCTGGAAAAGACCCTGATGCTGGGAACAATTGAGGGCAGGAGGAGAAGGGGGAGACAGAGGATGAGATGGTTGGATGGTATCACCAACTCAGTGGACATGAGTTTGAGCAAACCCAGGAGACAGTGAAGTACAGGGAAGCCTGGAGTGCTGCAGTCCATGGGGTTGCAAAAAGTTGGATGTGACTGAGCAACTGAACAACAGCCTGGAAGAATTGAGTGATTAAAGACCTCAAGAAGAATTTTACAGGTGGAATTCCTCTTACAAATAGCTGTGAAAAGAAGAGAAGTGAAAAGCAAAGGAGAAAAGGAAAGACATTCCCATTTGAATGCAGAGTTCCAAAGAATAGCCAGGAGAGATAAGAAAGCTTTCTTCAGCGATCTGTGCAAAGAAATAGAGGAAAACAACAGAATGGGAAAGACTAGAGATCTCTTCAAGAAAATTAGAGATACCAAGGGAACATTTCATGCAAAGATAGGTTCGATAAAGGACAGAAATGGTATGGACCTAACAGAAGCAGAAGATATTAAGAAGAGGTGGCAAGAATACACAGAGGAACTGTACAAAAAAGATCTTCATGACCCAGATAATCATGATGGTGTGATCACTCACCTAGAACCAGACATCCTGGAATGTGAAGTCAAGTGGGCCTTAGAAAGCATCACTACGAACAAAGCTAGTGGAGGTGATGGAATTCCAGTTGAACTACTTCAAATCCTAAAAGATGATGCTGTGAAAGTGCTGCACTCAACATGCCAGCAAATTTGGAAAACTCAGCAGTGGCCACAGGACTGGAAAAGGTCAGTTTTCATTCCAATCCCAAAGAAAGGCAATGCCAAAGAATGTTCAAACTACCGCACAATTGCACTCATCTCAGAGGCTAGTAAAGTAATGCTCAAAATTCTCCAAGCCAGGCTTCAGCAATACGTGAACTGTTAACTTCCAGATGTTCAAGCTGGATTTAGAAAAGGCAGAGGAACCAGAGATCAAATTGCCAACATTCACTGGATCATCGAAAAAGCAAGAGAGTTCCAGAAAAACTTATATTTCTGCTTCATTGACTATGCCAAAGTGTTCGACTCTGTGGATCACAATAAACTGTGGAAAATCCTGAAAGAGATGGGAATACCAGACCATCTGACCTGCCTTCTGAGAAACCTGTATGCAGGTCAGGAAGCAACAGTTAGAACTGGACATGGAACAACAGACTTGTTCCAAATAGGAAAAGGAGTTCGTCAAGGCTGTATACTGTCACCCTGCTTATTTAACTTATATGCAGAGTACATCATGAGAAACACTGGGCTAGATGAAGCACAAGCTGGAATCAAGATTGCCAGGAGAAATATCAATAACCTCAGATATGCAGATGACACCACCCTTATGGCAGAAAGTGAAGAGGAACTGAAAAGCCTCTTGATGAAAGTGAAAGAGGAGAGTGAAAAAATTGGCTTGAAGCTCAACATTCAGAAAACTAAGATCATGGCATCTGGTCCCATCACTTCATGGGAAATAGATGGGGAAATACTGGAAACAGTGTCAGACTTTATTTTTTTTGGCTCCAAAATCACTGCAGATGGTGATTGTAGCCATGAAATTAAAAGAAGCTTACTCCTTGGAAGGAAAGTTATGACCAACCTAGACAGCATATTAAAAAGCAGAGACATTACTTTGCCAACAAAGGTCTGTCTAGTCAAGACTATGGTTTTTCCAGTGGTCATGTATGGATGTGAGAGTTGGACGTAAAGAAAGCTAAGCGCCGAAGAATTGATGCTTTTGAACTGTGGTGTTGGAGAAGACTCTTGAGAGTCTCTTGGACTGTAAGGAGATCCAACCAGTCCATCCTAAAGCAGATTAGTCCTTGGTGCTCATTGGAAGGACTGATGTTGAGGCTGAAACTCCAATACTTTGGCCACCTCACGCAAAGAGTTGACTCATTGGAAAAGACCCTGATGCTGGGAGGGATTGGGGGCAGGAGGAGAAGGGGTCGACAGAGGATGAGATGGCTGGATGGCATCACCGACTCTATGGACATGAGTTTGAGTAAACCCCGGGAGTTGGTGATGGACAGGGAGGCCTGGCGTGCTGCGATTCATGGAGTCGCAAAGAGTCGCACACGACTGAGCGACTGGACTGAACTGAACTGAACTGATGGAGCTATCCTGACCTTTTAGATTCCTTGTCTGCTTCTCCACTTCTCTTCTTTTTAAAACAAACACTAAGAATCTGTGTAGGGGACTCCAGTATTAATATAGGTTTGCAGAGCCAAAAAGTAGAAATAAAGGTGGCCCGAGGTCTTTGACCCTGTTATCTTCATGGTTACACTCACATCGACAAGTGTGCATTTCCAAATATATGTACTTAGGAGCACTGGAGATTTGGTGAGGGGTCGAAAAATTGTATTAACAATCAACATCAAGATTTGGATTGAAGTGAAACAGTCATCATCTCTAATTAGCTCAGGTCAGCACACTGTTTCCTCTCTGGCCAGGCAGCCCCCAGGAGAAGGAGGCTTCTAGGACTGGGATTGGCCCAGTGGGGAGGGGGGAGCCCCTGCTGAGGGACTCCAGAATGCTCAAGGGAAAACAGCACTGAGAAAGGGAAGGAGGTGACTGATTTAGACAGGAGGCTAATGACAGAGCACTTCAACAGAGTTCTACTGATTAAAAGCCTCAAGAAATTGTTGCGCATAAGGAATTAAAGCTTTGGTTGTTTTTTGTAAAGTTACTAAATATGTTCCCAGTTCAAGTGGACCTGTGGGTATTATTTCTTAATCCAGTTAAACTCCTTTCTTGCTTGCATACATGATCTGTAGTTAGAGTGCAGTGGAGGATTTTTAAGTTGAAGTCACAAATGAGATGGCTCTTTTTATTTTTTATTCAATGTATCTTTTATTTTTTAATTTTATTTATTTTTTAAAACTTTTTATTTTATATTGGAATACGATTAACAATGCTGTGTTTCAGGTCTGCAACAAAGTGATTCAGTTATATATATACATGTGTCTATTCTTTTTCAAATTCTGTTTTGTATATATGTATTTTTTATTTTTCATTGAAGGATAATTGCTTTACAATATTGTGTTGGTTTCTGCCATACATCAACATCAATCAGCCATGCGCTGTGCTGTGTTTAGTCACTCAGTCATGTCTGACTCTTTGCGCCCACCAGGCTCCTCTGTCCACAGGGATTCTCCAGGCAAGAATCTTGGAGTGGGTTGCCATGCCCTCCTCTAGGGGGTCTTCCCAACCCAGGGATCAACCCATGTCGCCCACATTGCAGGCAGAGTTTTTACCATCTGAGCTACCAGGGAAGCATAAATCAGCCATAGGTATATATACATGTGTACCCTCCCTCTTGAGTCTCCCTCCCACCTCCCGTCCCGTCCCACCCGTCTTAAGTTGTCACCGAGCACTGGCTTGAGCTCCCTGAGTCATACGGCCAGTTCCCACTGGCTATCCACTTTACGTATGGTAATGTGCACGTTTCCACGCTGTTCTCTCCTTTCATCCCACCCTCTCCTTCCCCTTCTGTGTCCACAGGTCCACTCTCTATGTCTATGTCTCCATTGCTGCCCTGCAAGTAGGTTCATCAGTCCCATCTTTCTAGATTCCATAAATATGCATTTGTATATGACACTGTTTTTCTTTCTGACTTATTTCACTCTGTATAATAGGCTCTAGGTTCATCCACCTCATTAGAACAGACTCAAATGTATTCCTTTTTATGGCTGAGTAATATTCCATTGTATATATGTAACACAGCTTCTTTATCCACTCATCTGTCAATGGACAACATGGCTCTCTTTTTAATGGTTATTTAATAGGCAGTCAGTAATAATAATGATTTATTTAGACACTGTATAATGGATTGTCCGCTAAAATAATTTAAGTATTTGTATAGTCTTTGTGTCAGTGTTGTTCTTTTACCTGCTACCTTTTCAGTTTAGAATTTGTTTGGGGGGATATGAAGTCAGACTTGTGTTTCCATTGGTACAGATTCAGCTGATCTGAAGACTCCAGTAGGTGTTCTTCTGTCTCTCTGTCTGTTTTCTTTATAATTCTCCTAGTTAACAAAGGATATTATGTGCCCTCTTAGTACATTCTTCGGTCAACGAATGTGAGTGTGTGATTTTTTAGAAGCACTTTCATAGGGTGGTTAGAGTTGACAACCCCCCAGATGAGGATGTCTAATGCTCAGATATCCCAAATTAGCTTTACAAGTGTTAAGGCATAGAGTCTGGTTCATTTGTCCACTGTAGAATGGTTCTTATCATCTGGGAACTTGATGAACACCCACCCAGTCAACTCTAGGAAGTAGGTAAGTTTTGTCTGCTTTAGAAAACTGATTCATTAATCTACCTAATTATTTGAGTTTGCCAAGGATCTGCTAGGCTTTGGGCATTCATTCAACCAATATATATTAGGTGACTAGTTAGGGAGACAGATGAAGTATTACAGGCAGAGAACTGAGCATCTTATGAGAGAATATTCATACACAGAGTAATTCATTACAGTTGATAAATATTCTTGCCTAGAGAATCCCATAGACAGAGGAGCCTAGTGGGCTACAGTCCATAGGGTCAGAGTCAGACACAACTGAAATGACTTAGCGTGGCACGGCACAAGTTATACGCATATGTGTCTGTGTATGTATACATATGTTTATATTTATTTATATGTCATACTTCAGTATATATTAAAATATTAATATGTAACCTATATTAGTATAGTTGGTATAATTAGTATAATCTATATAATTAATATAATGTGTTATATAATATATAATATAAAAGTATACATATATATTAAAGTGTGATACCATGAGAGTGTGTAAATACACTTCTTACCTTCATAGAGTTTACAGTAGTGCATGCATGCTAAATCACTTCAGTTGTGTCCAACTCTTTGTGACCGCAAGGACTGTAGCCCACCAGGCTCCTCTCTCCATGGGGTTTCCTAGGCAAGAATCTGGAGTGGGTTGCCATTCCCTACTGCAGGGGATCTTCCCAACCAGGGCATCAAACCCACGTCTCTTAAGTCTCCTGCATTGGCAGGCAGGGTCTTTACCACTTGCACCATCTCAGAAGCCCAGTCTAGTCGTAGAGGGACAAATGCTAGGAAATATGATGCAGGTTGATAGGTGCTCTGCTAAACGGAAAAAAAAGAGCAGCTGATTTTTGTCTCAGGAGGGCCAGGAAAAGCCTCAGTAGTTTTAAATGGCTCTGTGACTATAACTGACACTGTACTGAGAGCTTAATTTTTGTCCTTAACAGAGCGGTTTCAGGGGCATTAGTAGTCAGAATCGGTTACAATGCCTGTTTTCACTTCGTAAACTTCCTAGCATGGGGAGGGGGAAGTTTCAAAACTTGAAAGCCACCTTTCCAGTAGCAAAACTCAGATCCTTATAAAACAGATCAGAAGTGTATCTGTCTTGAGTGAAGCTCTCAGTTTGTGAACTTGTAATCTTCACAGTATCCATGAAGCGGGTGGTCATAAGAAAATGTATGATTAACACTGATGAAAGAAATCAAAGAGGACACAAACAGATGGAGAAACATACCGTGTTCATGGATTGGAAGAATCAATATTGTCAAAATGGCTATTCTACCCAAAGCAGTCTATAGATTCAATGCAATCCCTATCAAGCTACCAACGGTATTTTTCACAGAACTAGACCAAAGAATTTCACAATTTGTATGGAAATACAAAAAACCTCGAATAGCCAAAGTAATCTTGAGAAAGAAGAATGGAACTGGAGGAATCAACCTGCCTGACTTCAGACTCTACTACAAAGCCACAGTCATCAAGACAGTATGGTACTGGCACAAAGACAGAAATATAGATCAATGGAACAGAATAGAAAGCCCAGAGATAAATCCACGAACCTATGGACACCTTATCTTTGACAAAGGAGGCAAGGATATACAATGGAAAAAAGACAACCTCTTTAACAAGTGGTGCTGGGAAAACTGGTCAACCACTTGTAAAAGAATGAAACTAGAACACTTTCTAACACCATACACAAAAATAAACTCAAAATGGATTAAAGATCTAAATGTAAGACCAGAAACTATAAAACTCCTAGAGGAGAACATAGGCAAAACACTCTCCGACATAAATCACAGCAAGATCCTCTATGACCCACCTCCCAGAATATTGGAAATAAAAGCAAAACTAAACAAATGGGACCTAATGAAACTTAAAAGCTTTTGCACTACAAAGGAAACTATAAGTAAGGTGAAAAGACAGCCCTCAGATTGGGAGAAAATAATAACAAATGAAGAAACAGACAAAGGATTAATCTCAAAAATATACAAGCAACTCCTGCAGCTCAATTCCAGAAAAATAAATGACCCAATCAAAAAATGGGCCAAAGAACTAAACAGACATTTCTCCAAAGAAGACATACAGATGGCTAACAAACACATGAAAAGATGCTCAACATCACTCATTATTAGAGAAATGCAAATCAAAACCACAATGAGCTACCATTACACACCAGTCAGGATGGCTGCTATCCAAAAGTCTACAAGCAATAAATGCTGGAGAGGCTGTGGAGAAAAGGGAACCCTCTTACACTGTTGGTGGGAATGCAAACTAGTACAGCCGCTATGGAAAACAGTGTGGAGATTTCTTAAAAAACTGGAAATAGAACTGCCATATGACCCAGCAATCCCACTTCTGGGCATACACACCAAGGAAACCAGATCTGAAAGAGACATGTGCACCCCAATGTTCATCGCAGCACTGTTTATAATAGCCAGGACATGGAAGCAACCTAGATGCCCATCAGCAGATGAATGGATAAGGAAGCTGTGGTACATATACACCATGGAATATTACTCAGCCGTTAAAAAGAATTCATTTGAATCAGTCCTAATGAGATGGATGACACTGGAGCCCCTTATACAAAGTGAAGTAAGCCAGAAAGATAAAGAACATTACAGCATACTAACACATATATATGGAATTTAGAAAGATGGTAACGATAACCCTATATGCAAAACAGAAAAAGAGACACAGAAATACAGAACAGACTTTTGAACTCTGTGGAAGAAGGTGAGGGTGGGATGTTTCAAAAGAACAGCATGTATATTATCTATGGTGAAACAGATCACCAGCCCAGGTGGGATGCATGAGACAAGTGCTCGGGCCTGGTGCACTGGGAAGACCCAGAGGAATCGGGGTGGAGAGGGAGGTGGGAGGGGGGATTGGGATGGGGAATATGTGTAAATCTATGGCTGATTCATATCAATGTATGACAAAACCCACTGAAATGTTGTGAAGTAATTAGCCTCCAACTAATTAAAAAGGAAAAAAAAAAAAAGAAAATGTATGATTAATCAAATTCAGTATGATTAATCAAATTTGATGTATATATGCTGAGTTGGTTACCAAGAATAGCTACGCTAATCACAAATGACTTTTCTGTTCATTAAAGCAAGTCCCTAAGAGTTTCAATTTGCCAATACTTTTTGATTTTCGATCCTGAGCTAACTCTGAATTCAACTGTGTTTATTTTTTCAATTCTACAGTTTAGATATTTTACAAATTCATCTTGGCCATCTCCCAAATAACCACAGTTAGAAAGGTCTTAACTAGGCTGTGTTAGAGACTTGAGTTTCACAGGTCTTCATTGTGTCCTATCAGGGATCCACACAAATAGTTTATTTTACTCCATAATTTTGGTTTTTGATGCACAGTACCAAAACTGCAAAAAGGCTTTAAAGCCAACCACTGCATTTCCCTATTCATTTGTAGTAACTGACTTTGCTAGATGCCTTTTTAAAAATTCTGCATCTTTAAAGATTTGTATCAAATTCTAAACTACAGAGAACTGCTGTTACCCTTTGTGATCACATTTATACAGTTGAATATGACAAGGCAAATATCAAAATGTCTTTGTTCTTCCATTAACTTTACTACCTGCTTTATACTCTCATGCTTCCAGATAGATCTCACCCCCACTCACGAAATAATAGGTGCTTTTGTCTTTACCTAGATCTGTCCCCTGAGCCCTGGGCTCTTCCCTTTCCAGACAGCCAAACTTGCTTCTACTCTTGGCTTAAAATTAATAACACAAAATGATTTTTCACTGTAACTAGTTTCAGTAGACATGAAAAGAAATAGACTATGCTTGGCATTACAGTCTGAGAACATAACTATCCCCGATCCCTAGGAGAATAACTAATTTTCTCCTGAAAACAAAAGGAAAGGGGAAAAATCTGACCTGTGTTTTGATTCCAGGAACCTCTCAAAATATCGTTACCATGTTATTTCCGCCGCCCCAGGTGACCATTGCTATTATTGAATACTCAGAATGCTGGCAGGCTGAATCTGTTTTTCAATTCTAGCTCATTGCACTGTGTGTGGTTCCTATGAATGCTTTTATTTAGTAGTCTGGAGACTTAGAAACTAATTTCTTTTGTTTTTCTTGGAAATGTGCAGTTTTATTTTTGTTTCTACACTGAGGTGGAAGCTATAAAATCTGCTAAACAAGTGCCAGGAAACTCAGCCTTAGGGCTGAACACAACTTGGTGCAAAGGCTCCTGGTCTCATTTCAGGTGCACGTTTAAAAAATTGCCTCTTAATCAGTTGAGTTGCTTTTCTCAAAATGCCTGGGTAATACTGGCTTTAAAAAAAAATAATGTGATTCTCTGATATTCCTCCTTTTAGAAAAGTAGATAAACTAATGTGTGAGAATATGCACCTGCTCCCATTTCTGCAAAGCACTGCTTCTTAATTGGGGAGCTTAAATTTCCTTTTATTTACTCTTTTACTCAACTATAACTTAATTACTGTGAAAGGTACAGTTCAATACAGTGTACAGTTCAATACAGTTTTATTTATCCATTCTGTATCTATATGTAGAAATAGAAATCTGTGAAACTGGCCACTCAAACCAAGAAATGGAACAAATCCAATCCCCCACAAGGTTTTCTCATGCGTCTTCCTTGTAAAAACACAGAAAAAAGTTCAAATGCAACCATTATTTTGCTTCTCTCACTACAGTTTTGCCGATGCTTGAACTCAATAAAACCATTGAGTCTGACTTTTTTCCAGTAGTAAGTCTGTGAGACCCATCCATGTTCCATGTGGCATTCTACATCCTATGTAGCCCTCCACTGTGTGAATATATTGTAAATTATTTTATTACCACATGCTTGGGCCTCCCAGGTAGTGCTCGTAGAACCTGTCTGCGAATGCAGGAGACATAAGAGACACGAGTTTGATCCCTGGGTCGGGAAGATCCCGTGGAGGAGGACATGGCAATCCACTCTAGTATTCTTGCCTGGAGAATCCCATGGATCCCATGTAGCCTGGCGGGGCTTGAGTCCATGGGGTTGCCAAGAGTCAGACACGGCTGAAGTGACTTAGCCTGTAAGCACCACTTGCTCAGGTGGGGTGTGTCAATAGTTTCAAAATCAGAGGGTCTTGTCATGTCATTTTTGTAACCGTCTCCCTTACCAATAAGAAAGAGTGTCATTGCCTCCCTGGGCTTAAGCTCATGCTCCATTTGGTTAAAAAATATATTATTTTGAATATTTCAAGGCATTATCTGGGCACCCCATCCCATCTTGTGGGAGGGACACTTACTCCAGAGGATTATGGTTCCAGAAACCATAATGTGCATAAAGGTAAAAAAAAAAACCTGTGCAATAAGGTAGGGATCCTGTGACCCAATCTATTATTTGTGGTTCTCCTCAAGAAGAATCTACTCCTGTTCACTGGAAACTTGTTAAGACTTAACAGTCCTTATGAGCTTTCTAAGTAAAATTCAACGAAGAGTTTGCTACAGTAGCTTATTGGGCCTTTACTACATGCTAATGATTCTCGTCATGGCTTCTGAATTAAGAGACAGGAAATAATTTTACACACAGAAGCACACCCTATGCTGATGTTTGATTCCCAGAAACATGATACTGGTATTACTTAGAAAGATCAGTAAGTCAGAAACCCAAGTGAGGCAGAAAGTGATAAACACAGTCTGCTCAACTACTCATAGGGTTAAATGGGGGCTAATGCCATGTCTTTATAAGGTCAAAGAGAAGGTTCTTCTTTCAGACCAGTTGGTTAACTTTGGCTAGAAATCTTCTGTTATAGAATATCTAGACACCATGTCATACTGGCATTGAAATGTACAGAGTTGAGTATGTAGTCAAATTACCATGAGTAAAATCATCCCAAACACTAAATGTTGAAAATGGTCCATTATCTGAGTCCCAAGTTATTAATGCTTTTTGGAACGATTGGGATTGCTGTTCATGGCTGTTTGAAGGTCTTTTCTTCCATGAGCTTGCTAGTAAACATAATGGAAGTTTCTCTCTAATTCTTGCCACTTAGAAGTATACCCAAGTCTTCCCATATCATGAACAAGATAGTAAAACAATCCCCATCCCTTTTTTTTTTTTCCCTCCTTCCAGAAAATTGAGAGACTCTTGCATCATTCACAGGTGGCAGAAATGGAAGGTTAAAAATGAAACAGTCCCATTGTGTTAATAAAAACAAGGCAAGAAAAAACTGATTGCTTAGCTGGGTGACTGTTTTCCCACTTAAGATGAATCACTCCGTTCATGTGGTATACAGCCATCCAGTGTGGTTTTTGCTATAGGAAAAGTGTATCCATGAAAGCAACCACCTGGAAAAGTTATTTTAGGAATTACTGTGGAAAACTAGAATTCATACTGTTTTCTACAGTAATGTTTTTGCCGTGTTTGGTTTGATTTTGTTTGGTCAGAAGTAAACACTGAACTGGATTGTACAATTTCACCAAATCTCTGTGGTAGAAGAAAGAAGTATGTGAAATATACTTGTAAACACACCCTTTAGGGTACATGGGATGCAGCAGCTACTCTGTGATCTCTCTGCTGCTTTTCTTGCCTCAATGTTGCATGTATTTTTCTTAAGCTCTTTAAAGGGTAAATATTTTTCATAGTTTTCTGAAGTTGAACACTGCACGAGGATTTACTCTGATTCACTGAAAAATCTGTGGCATTTTAAATCCCCTTGAATAAATCTCTTTATATTTGTAACAGAATCAAAGCAGTAAAAATTTCATGAGGTTTGTTATAAACACTATAACCAACATCAGACATGATGAGGTTCATGTGAGTTCTCGTGAAATTATGGCATTATCTCATATAAATGTTGGAAAGTTTTATTTTTCCACCATCTTCTGTTCTGGCCTTTCATAAATAAGAAAGAATGAATGAATGAATTCCTGTCATAAGTGAACGTCACTTAGTCATGTCTGACTCTTTGCGACCCCATGGACTGTAGCCCATCAGGCTTCTCTATCCATGAAATTTCCTCTCAGGCAAGAATACTGAAGTGGGTTGCCATTTCCTTCTCCAGGGGATCTTCCCAACCCAGGGCTTGAACCCACGTCTCCTGCATTGACAGGTGGATTCTTTACCACTGAGCTGCTGAGAAGCCCAAAGATGACCATGAAGTGAAGTGAAAGTCACTCAGTCATGTCCAACTCTTTGTGACTCATAGTCCATGGAATTCTCCAGGCCAGAATACTGGAGTGGGTAGCCTTTCCCTTCTCCAGGGGATCTTCCCAACCCAGGGACTGAACCCAGGTCTCCCACATTGCAAGTGGATTCTTTACCAGCTGAGCCACAAGGGAAGCCCAAGAATACTGGAGTGGGTAGTCTATCCCTTCTCAAGCAGATCTTCCTGACCCAAGAATTGAACGGGGTCTCCTGCATTGCAGGCAGATTCTTTACGAACTGAGCTATCCGGGGTGAAAGATAGAATACTCACATGTTATTATTCAGGCTTTACCATTAGGATATGAGCTTCTCTGCCTAGGAAGAAGAGTTTTGAAATAAGTTACTTAATCCTGGCTGTAGTGCATATGTGGATGTTAATGTTGAATACATAAAGACCTCATCAAAAGCATGTGGGCTTATTCTATAGAATTCAAGGAAGATAGAACGGAGGTGTAGCCCTTCCCTAGGGAATTGACAGACCAAATGACCTGCCTGTTATTCTATTCTGTAGAACATTTTAAGTCTTCTTACCATGTTTTAGCATCTTTAGGTAATGTTCTGTTGTGAAAAATCTCAGTTTCAACCAGCCTTTTCTATTCTAATATAAACAGATTTGTATATTTGAATATGAGCATTTATCCTTTTTCCCTGGATTTATAGCCTCATATTGCTAACCAGACTAACAGAGAGTTTTTCTCCTGGGTCCTCAATAATTTCCTTGGTTGTCAGTGAATACAGTGAGATTTTTTTTTCTAGGCTTTCCAGTTGTTTTCAAATTACTTCATATTACACAGTTTAGCTATTTTCTTATGTCTTCTCAGAATGCAGTTAAGTGTTTAATAAATTACTACTTTCTCTGCCGAATGCTTTTGCATGAAAATACTACAGAAATCCAGTAAATGGAAAATAAGGCTATGAGCTGAGGGAAGAGGTGATACCTTAAAGAAAAGCTGTTTTCTTAAATGTGAGTCCTGGAACAAGACTGGTCAGTTGAGAGGTACAAAGAAAAGAATGAACAGCAGAATAAACATGGGAGAAGAGCTGGCCCTGGTGTACACAGCATCATGTGCCTGTAGATACCATACAATAAAGTGGGTCTCCTTAAAAGGCTGGCTTGGCTTAGAAAGGTTGGCTTTTCCACTTGATTATCATGGGGAAAAAATCTACTGCTACTTGTGCTAACATCTCCATTTCCAATAGCCTCAAAATCAAAGTTTTCAAGGCAATGTTAACCATGGCTTTTTTTTTTTTTTTTTTTTTTGGTGGCATATGGAATCTTAGCTGCCTGACCAGGGATTGAACCCAGGCCCCAGCAGTGAAAGGACTGCCAGGGAATTCCCCACCGTGGCTTTTTTTTTTTTTTTTTAAGAGCATCTGGAAGAAAGAGCCCTATCTTCAGATCTCTTTTAATGAGAACCAATAGTTTTCTGTATCAGCATTACCATTTACATGGTACAAATTTTAACTGACCTTGTCCTAGTTTATCCAGGTTCTCTGTGTTTCAGCGATTTATCCCCGAACTTTCAAGTAGCTGTGTTAAAGAAACCTTAAAATGGGATGGACAGTGATGGCCACACTTGGGTTTTGCAGATCCTGTGAAGCCACCTGGCAGCTCCTTACAGGCACCAGCTGATTTACCATTGGCCATAAGTGCAGCACCACCGTCCTCCCAGGGGGATGCCTCCTCTGCTGCTGCGCCGCCTCCCTATCAGCTCATCAGCCTTCCACCACACCTGGAAACCCTTGGCATCCAGGAGGATCCTCAAGACTACCTCTTGCTAATCAACTGTCAAAGCAAGAAGCCTGAACCCAGCAGGTAAACCACGCGTGGTGTGCGTGCATCACTTAGGCCCCTTTCCTTGAAACATTTTTAACCCTGATGTGAAGGCTTAAAAGAAACCATCTATAGAAAGTCATCTCTTAGGCTTACACTTCAGGGTGATGTTCCTCTGCTAATGATTTCTGATATTCAGGAGATTTTATTGAAGAAACACATTGTTGATCATTTTTTGGCTAAGAACACTCATGCCTTCATGGCTTTTTTGGAAATCTGTCTCCTGGGTCTTAGTCTTTGTTACGGACTCACAGTGTTACTTGCTTAACAGATGTCACTGATTTATAAATGGTGATCTTGCTCCATTTCTTATGTGATTGTAAACCAGCCAAGGGTCATCTTTTGTTTCTGAAGAAGGAGAGGAATACCTACTGCTAGAAGATTTTGAAAGCAAAACGATTCCATTGCAGTGAGTGTGTTGTGGTTGCTTTGAATCTGTGTGAGAAATTAATCACACAGGTAAAATCCCAATACAGCAAATTCTATGGATTAAACAAATCAGATGTTACTAAAATTTGGCAAAATCAAATATATTGCTAAAAACTTTGAAACTTTCAAATCTTCACACCTGGCAATGAAGCAGAGCTTACCACATGCCTTGACTTAACAGATTTTTAAGTAGAATGAAGTATATGGGTTTCAGTGCTTGACCAAAAGTGTAAAAGCTTTCCCCAAGCCCAAACTGTCACCCTTTTTTTTTTTATTTTAATGTGCCCCATTTTTTAAAGTCTTTATTGAACTTGTTACAATGTTGTTTCTGTTTTTTATTTTGGTTTTTTGGCCGCTAGGCATGTGGGAACCCGCACTCCCTGCGTTGGAAGGTAAAGTCCACCACTGGACCACCAGGGAAGTCCCTCCCTGTCATCTTTATCTCTGCTCCCAGACCCCTCTCTTCTTCTAAGCTAATTATATTTTAATTGATTATTCTTCTTAGTTGATGTTGATAACTGGAAGGCTGGAAGTAGTAATAAGGTTTGAGCCAGAAACAGATGATCATGATGCCTGTGATACCATCAGCAGCTGTATGACAGCTCGTAAGGCTGTTGTTGTTCAGTTGCTAAGTCCTGTCCTTCTCTTTGCGACCCTATGGACTGCAGCACGCCAGGCTTCCCTGTCCTTCACTATCTCCCCGAGTTTGCTCAAACTCATGACCATTTGAGTCAGTGATGCCACCCAACCATCTCATTCTCTGTCATGCCTTTCTCCTTTTGCCCTCAGTCTATCCCAGAACTAGTAATATTGGGTACATTTCTTGTCTTAATTTGCATTATTTAAGGAGGATGTGAATTGCATTGAAATATGAAAGATATTTTTTAAACATATTAGATTCCAGAATTATTTTTATAACAAAAGAAAGATTTTTTTTTTTTTTCATGTAGTAGATGACTGCTATTGGACCCTAGGATCATACAAACTCCTTGTTCAAAAAATTTTACGTAGCATTTGTTAAGATCCATAAATTAGTTTCTAAGAACCATTCCCTGGGATAGCGGAAGAAGCTCACAAAACTTCCAAAGATAAGTTTCTATATATTTGTTATAATGGGATTTTACCTGTAAAAGTAAAAAAAAAAAAATTATAAATCACAAGTTAATAATATAAAATTCTAACTTGATTTTGCTTGTTTGCTGTGAGAATTTAAAATTATACACTCGCAACTTTGTTGCATATGCTACTAACTAAGATTTTATTTTAGGGGAACTCTACAATTATTTTTCCTTATCTGCCTTTTTAAAAGCCAACAGCTAAGTGACAGATTTCAGTACATTTTCTTTTTATGTAGCGTCTTTCATCAGTCTCACTGGTATCACGGCGTTCCTGTTAAATCATTACTCAGATATATTTTGTATCTGTATTTTGCAAACGTGACAGTTTAATAACAAATACTTGTGAAGTATCCACTATGGGCTGTTTGGCTAGGTTCTACAAAGGTACAAACTGATGACATAAGATACAGCGCCCTCAGGTGCAGTCACCTTCAGAGTTGAAAAGTAAAGCATGAAGTACTTGTAGATGAAGGCAAGATGTGAGCATGGCCTTGAGAACTATGTCTGTCCTGCAGGACTGAGCTCAGACTTCTGCTCCTCTGGGAGACCTTCCGCCAAACACCCAGGCAGGGTTACATGTCTGGGTCTTCACAGCATCCTAGTTGTGCCTCTGTGTCTCCACGAATCGGAAGTAACTTGCTAATTGCATTTATTCTCCATTAAACTCTAAACCAGTCAAGGACAGGGAACTTCGTACTCATTGTATTTCTGGCTTCCTCTTCACGTTTGAATTAAATGAAGTGCACATTTTAGAATATGTGTTAGAAATTCCTAGAAAGGACAGTGCATGTGTTTTCGAGATGGAGGGTGAGACACTTCATAGGAGTAGGCTTTGAACCATACCTGGTTGGTGGGAGGAGACCGTCATTAAAAATTTATGTTAAAATAGCCTAAGGGCAAGGGAAAGTGAAAATGAGAGCCCCCAGAGGAAGACAATAAGGAAGAGCGCATGCTTGGAGTGAAGGGTTCCATTGAGCAACCAGCAGGTCATAAGACTGGATGTATAAGGTGGAACCAGGCTATTAATAATAGTAGCCTCAGTGCCAAGTAGAGTAGTTTGTGGGCTTTTTGTAGTTCCCGTAGACTGTAGGAACTCTTAACAGGATTTTCTCTGAATTATATGAGTGACATGAAAACCAGGTTTTGAAAATATTGATCTTCTAACAGTCTTGGTCCTGCAGATGGTACCATGGATATATTGGAAGAGGGAGAAACTGGAGGAAAGAAGTTTACTGAGGAGGATCCAGTGTTGTAGATTTCAGCAGAGACCCAGACCTGAACTTGGGTGGTGACAGTGGGAACAGAGAAGGGGAATAGATAACTTGGGTGGAAAGAAGGACTTTGTGCCCAAGCGATGGTGGTGATCAAAGAGAATGAATCAAAGCCGATGGGGTTCCCAGTTTAGACAATTCAGATAAAGACATTTCTTGTCAAGGCAAGTCAGAAAGGGCCACCAATTTGAGAGGTACATGGAGTTTGATTTGGTACACATGAGCATGGGAACTCTGGGATAAGCAAGTGAAAATAAATTTGAGCCGTTTGCAGATATGGGACTCAGAGTTTGGTGAGAAGATGGGAGTTGTCAGCATTCAGTAGGGATGAAGTTACAGGAAAGGAGGATTTTTTAATGGTATATGCAGTAAAGACTTAGAGGACTGTTTTCTGATAGTCACTTCCAGGTGGAGAGATAGGAAGAAAGGCTTGGTCAGTGAAGCAAGGGCATAATCAGTGAGGTAGAAGGAAAGCCAGGATATTGCAGTCAAGTCCCTGTGATACCAGGCAGGAGGGGAGAGTTTCAGTGAATAAATGCAATACCCAATGCCAGATGTTACCAAGATGTCAGGAAGATATGACCTTGAAAAGAACTATCACAAGTTACTATTTTTTAAATATTGAGTTTAAGTTCCTCCAGGACTTTGAACAACACACATAGGTAGTTAGGGATCTAGTTTAGCATTAAGGAAGGAAAAGCACTCTGATATTGGTAGCTGCATCTTGACTTACTCCCAAATTTTGTGATACCACAAAATACAGACTGAAAACACTCCCAAAGTATAAAAGACACTCTAATGAAATTTCTCAAGGTGAATTATTGTTTGGAGTTGGCTAACCCCATGGCTTGTATTTTGATCCTTTGATCGACATTGGCTAAATATTTGTTAAAGAAAATTAGTAGAAAGGAAGATACGCAGAACCTATTGAGTTGACACCTTGTAGATCACACTGAATTCATTCAATACCAGATCATCATTAGATTTGACAACAGAGTGCCACAGGTGAGCTAAAGAGCTAAGGATCACCTTGATAAGCTATTGGTATGAAGTTTTTGCATGCTCTTCAGAGGAAATGCTTTTCCCAGTGTCGTGTGCCTTAATCATTGACCTTCCTCCGAGTTTTGTACCTTTCTAATTCCAGTGCTTCAGGAATTGTGATTTTATGTGTGGAATTCATAGGTGGAGTTGAGGGTGTGGGCAGGTACAGAACAGGAATTAGGGAGAATGCTTTTGGTTTTGCGGTGGCGGTATTGTTCTCTGGTGCATAATCCTTTAAAACCCAGGGACATTCGTGCTTTTAATCGGATGGATCACACAGACGAAAAAATCGAATGAGAAAAAGCCATGGATTTTGATTGCTAAGCTAGAAGTATATTTACTAAAATGTAGTCCTAGGTCTTCACCGTGTTTACTTTTCTGTCATTAACCATTTTTATTTAGAACGCATGCTGATTCTGCAAAATCCACCTCTTCGGAAACCGACTGCAATGATAACGTGCCTTCTCATAAAAACCCCGCTTCCTCCCAGAGCAAACATGGAGTGAACGGCTTTTTCCAGCAGCACATGATGTACGACTCTCCACCGTCTCGCGCTGCATCCCTCTCTGTAGACTCCAGCCTTTATAACCTGCCCCGCAGTTACTCCCACGACGTTTTACCAAAGGTGTCTCCATCGAGTACCGAAGCAGACGGAGAACTGTATGTTTTTAACACCCCGTCTGGGACCTCGACCGTGGAGCCTCAAATGAGGCATGTATCTATTAGTTATGACATTCCTCCAACACCTGGTAATACTTACCAGATTCCACGAACATTTCCAGAAGGCGCCTTGGGGCAGACGTCAAAGCTAGACACTATTCCAGATATTCCTCCGCCTCGGCCACCGAAACCGCATCCGGCTCATGACCGATCTCCTGTGGACACGTGTAGCATCACACGCACGGCCTCAGACACTGATAGCAGTTACTGTATCCCAACAGCCGGCCTGCCGCCCTCACGTAGCAATACCATTTCCACTGTGGATCTGAACAAATTGCGAAAAGGTCAGCACCGATTGGCTTCTCCCGGGTTAGAGGTTAATGATAGAAAATCTCTCTCTCGTTTTTTTTTTTTAACATTTTCTCCAGTTTTTCTTTTTTTTTTTTTTTTTTAAGATGTTTTATTTGTTTTGTTTATTTATTTTTTAATTTGTTTGCTGCGCTTTGCGGCAGGTGGGATCTTAGTTCCCCCACCAGGGGTCGAACCTGTGGCCCATGCACTGGAAGCCTGGAACCTTAACCACTGGACCACCAGAAAAGTCCCCAAAACCTCTTTTTGTTCTTGGAAGCAGAGTGTGATGTTAAAGGACAGTCCGTTTTTCCTTCAGCGCTGCAGGTATCCCCTGAGATAGCAAAGGTGTCAGAGTCTCAGTAAATCCTGGGAAGTGTGTGTGTGTGTTCGGCGTGTGCCTGTGTGGGTGTTTCGCTGTGAGGAAGAGGAGGAGTTTTACAGCCCTGCAGAAGTGTGGCCTTGGTAATACTTAGGGCATCAGGAAGCCTGCGCCTCTGTTTCTCCCTCTCTCTGCATCCTGGGTGAGCAGACCTGGGGCAGAGGAACAGGAAATGGACCAGCCACAAAGCCTTGCCGGTCGTGCCCCTTCCTGTATTTGTGTCCCATTTCGGCTACTTCTGTGCCACATCTGTTCGGCTCTGTTTCCTTCCTTCCCAGATCAACAGTTTTCACACTGTGTCTGCCAGGTGGTACTCAGGGCTCCGTTCATTTCCTTCCCAGATAACAGTTTTTACATTATGTCTGCCAGTTGGTACTCAGTTCCAATCAAGTCATTCTGCTTCTTGTTTATTTGGCTTTATTTATTTTTAAAGCTGTGAATCTTCTCTCTCCCCTTACCCCTAGTCATTTTACCAATTTCTGTACCGTTGAGTCTGGGTTAGATTCTGAGGTTCTTAGAGGTCTGAAAATTAAAAAAAAAAAAAAAAAAACAAGGTTAAAAGGCACAAACCCTAAAAAGTATGTGCTGACACTTTTGGATTTCATGATAGCGTTATCCAGTTGTTTTAAAGAAGATGAAGATCTGATTGGTGTGTTGTGAATGGTGCTTGTACCAATACTTGTCTAGCCATTCAGTACCAATTTCTGACTTAGTCCTTGAAGTGGCTGTAATGTATCTTGAGGTAGTTATAAGTTAGTGAGATGTAAGTTGGACCCAAGGGTGCAAAAGATGAGGTAATAGAAGTATTTCTTTTTCCGTCTTTAGATAACCTGTCTCAGTGTCATAGCCAAATACTACTACTAGTTAGCCTATAAGTGTCTGTATTTTCTAGTTATTTAATGTTTCAATTTAAGATATTTTTCTTTGCGCATCCTTTTTAAAATTTATGTGTGTGAAGTGTGAATATATGAAAAGAGAGAGGGAAGGTCATGCCTGATTACCCTGAGAACTGGCAAAGATGGGGAGAAAATTGATAGTTTGTTTTCTGTTTTAGATGCTAGTTCTCAAGACTGCTATGATATTCCACGAACATTTCCAAGTGATAGATCTAGTTCCCTCGAAGGCTTCCACAACCATTTTGTAAGTATAATTGACCTTGGCATCATCAAATGTATTTTATCGTCAAAACCTTTACACTTAGGGCCCTGAGACTAAATGAGATCCTGAAATAAAAGTCCCTTCAGATCCACATGAATAGGCATGACTTACAGTTGTATTTTCCTGTTTGACAATAGTTCTTGCTTATTAAAAGAAATGTATGTGTGTTTTAGAAAATCAAAAGCATATTGACAGTGGGAAGTGTATCAAGTGAAGAACTGGATGAAAATTACGTGCCCATGAATCCCAACTCTCCACCACGACAACATTCCAGCAGTTTTACAGAACCAATTCAGGAAGCAAATTATGTTCCAATGACTCCAGGGACATTTGACTTTTCTTCATTTGGAATGCAAGTGCCTCCTCCGGCTCATATGGGCTTCAGGTCCAGCCCCAAGACCCCTCCCAGAAGGCCAGTTCCTGTTGCAGACTGTGAACCACCCCCCGTGGATCGGAACCTCAAACCAGACCGAAAAGGTAAGGAGAGCATGGCATGGCAAAAGGACCAGGGGTTGCCAGTTTAGATCTGCATTTAACTGTCATTAAATCCAAAACACAATCGGGACTAGTAATTCAGAAGTATTTCACATTATCTTAGTCATCCACTTGTTTTATAGTGGTATTCCTTTTTAGAGATTAATAATTGTTTGTCATATGTTGATGCTGTATGTTTTTAAGTCTCCTATCTCTAGAGCAGAGGTTACAAACCAAAATATTCACCAGGATTGGCAAGCCGTGGAAGATAATTAGGAAAAACTGAAAAGCCCTTGCCCCATCCAAATGGAGTAATTAACCATTGCCTGGCAGTGCTTTGTGAACTTGTGAAATTAACATAGCTCCTAGAGGAAAATATTCTGATTATCAAAAGAAGTCCAAAGTTGGGGGTCCTACTTATATTATCTTTTGATTTCTAAGCTGTACTAGCTAATTTAATTATTTGAAACAACAGAACATTGCAGACCACACCACATACACTTTTACAAGCCAGATATGGTCTTTTCTTCCCTTTGGTAACCTCTTCTCCAGAGTATATGATATCAAAGCAAACTTGAGATCATTAGTGCCCTTGACGTCGTTCTTTAAGATGTACAAGGTTGCTTGTATACTCTTTCTATTCTGTCCGTATAACAACTTCTGAAAAATGATTCTACCTTGGCTGGGGTATAAGCAAATGCTTCTGGTCTGTTCTTTTGTCCTGGGCTTCATAAGTAACATTAAATTCTATGGTGGCATGGTTTGTCAAGAACTCGATGTAAAAGAAACTTTTCAGCCAAATTGGTCATATATACCCATGTTTTTACAATTTGGATTCGAGTTGTTAAAACCAGCGTGCTGCTGGTGTGATTTAATCTTGGCAACCAAATAGGTTAGTATGTTGGCGGTGGGATGCGGGGCACCATCTCTGGGACATCCAGCACATTTGAAAAGTCTCATGTGCTGTATGTAGATTTTTTAAAAGCATGTTAATGTTTGTGTAAATTTCTCATTAACCTGGTCTTGGCTCTTTAATAGTTACTCTATTTAAGTTTCCTGTGTGAGACTGAGAGTAGGAATATCTTCAAGAGAATGAGCTTTATTTTGTTCTGCTAAGTAAATGAACAGAGAAAGTGAGTGGCAGCTGAGACTTTGTCCTGCCTTCCCTGCATTTCTGTCCTCTGGAAGGTCTTTGATCCTGCTTGCTTCTCCCTCACATTCTTCCCTTCTTTCCTGTTTTCTTTGATGCTGTCTCCTCTACTTTCTGTGCTTTCTGCTGTCAGAGAACTTCCGCCTCCGATGTGCATCTGTGGCCACGATGCTGCCCCGTGGCTGCTTTTTATGGACCCTCACAGTTTCCACGCCCCCTGCTAATTGCCTTGTTCGTTACTGAGTTACCAGTTCGCTCAGCCACCATCGGATGGGTCTCAGTTGTCAGTCCGCACTGTAGATTGGAGGCCAGCCCACGTGCGGGCTGCCTGTGGGTCTGTGCCCATCTTCGGTTAGACAGCTGGGCAGTCGGTCATGTCACACTCCCGGCCATCCACACAGCCCTGGCAGCAGGGCCCTGATCGGGGCTGGCTACTATAGAAAGGGCGTGAGCATCCCAGGCTTTTTCTGTGATAACTTCTCTTCTTGTTTCTCTTGGTCTTCATTTGCTTTAAAATCTATTTAGACATCACCAGTCATTTTATTCTTTGCCTACAACAAACAAATGTACGTTTGGGCATGGATAGATTTATAATTGAGCCCACAGATGGTGGAAGGATTAAGATGGAAGTGTTATGAACTCTGTGAAAGAGATCTTCATTTCAATGCTCAGATGATTGTTTTCTTGTTTTCTTCTAAATTATTGCACGTGAGCAGCAGATCGCTAGCTTTTGACACCAAACATAACGGTTTTACATCCTGAGGTCCCTGCATAACTATGGAGGTGGAGCGGTTTGGGTGAGGGACAGAGCCTGGAGTCCTTCGGGCTTTGCTCCCCTCTGGCTCAACAGAGCACAGCTTGAAAATTCCCTGTGTATTTCACAGTTCGTGGTTCCATGTGGTAAGCATAACTCAGAATCAGAAAAGATTCCTATTGATATGGAAAAGTTGCAGGATCATGGTCATACACTTTTAGTATCATCTAGGTCTGACAGAGTTCATGGACCCTGGATTATGGTATATATTATTTTATGTACAGAGCATAATAATATGGCATGTGTACTATACATCGTATGTATTGCATATTATACCTTCCTATGTATGTAGTGAAAGTACTGTATGTTCTAGTACATGAGAGATTATCCTAGTGCTCTGAACCAACCTATGGTGACTCTACTATAGAACTTTGGTGGCTCTACTAAAGTTACTTTTGAAGATTCTGTTTCATCTTTAAAAAATTAGCTGAGGGACTTCCCTTGTGGCCCTGTGGTTAGTACACTGTGCTTTCACCGCTGAAGGCCTGAGTTCAGTCTCTGGTAGGGGAACTAAGATCCCACAAGTTATATGGCACAGCAGGGGAAAAAAAATAAACTGAATTATTGAAAGACCATCCTGAGCTCATGGGTCAGATGACTGATTGGGCATCATTGCTTAGATATGAAATAAACTGAAAAAGCACCCAGAATAAAATTTCCACTTAGTTTTTGGCAAAGAAAATTTTAAAAAAAGGAGAACAGGTTTAGCAAAACAGTAAAGAGGTTACTGAAGTCATAGTAATTTAAAAAAATAAGAAGTGTTTTTTGGGTACCAGTTCCGTCAGTCCTCAGCTGTGAGCCTTGGTCAAGTCCCTTGGCCCTCAGGGACTTGGTTTCCTCATTTGTAAAATGGGGATAACAAATCTACCTTGCTTACCTCAGAAAGTTTCCATGATAACTAGTAAATGTGCACGTGCTGTGGTAAGTCGCTTTGGTCATCTCTGACTCTGAGACCCCATGGACTGTAGTCTGCCAGGCTCCTCTGGCCATGGGATTCTCCAGGCAAGAATATTGAAGTGGATTGCCATGCCCTCCTTCAGGGGATCTCCCCATCCGGGAAGACTGTCCTGCATTGGCAGGAGGGTTCTTTACCTCTAGTACCACCTGGAAATACTGCATGCAAATAGAAAAAAAAAAAGTGTGTTTTGCTGTTCTTTAGCACTGCTCTACTTTTGAAAATTAATATATGATATGAGAGGAAGCATGAGAAAGTATTTAATACTGCAGGGCACATGTTATCAACTCACTTTAGAAAGTTATAGCTATTTGAGAAAAACATTTTAATATTCAGATCTTAGAGAAAAGTTTATCCTTAAAATCTTAAACTATAGGAATTTCCTTGGTGGTCCAGTGGTTAAGACTTCACTTTCCAATGCAGGGGTGTGAGTTCAATCCCTGGTTGGGAAACTAAGATTTCATATGCCTCAGGGCTAAAAAAAAAAATAAAAACAGAGGCAATGTTGTAACAAATTCAATAAAGACTTTAAAATACTTTTTCTTAAGTTAATTGCCATACATTTAAAAACAAAAAACTTAATAACCTATAAAACGGTCCTGAAATTTTTCTCACTGTGCATAGTATCTGATGAGTCTGTTTTCATTTCAGATTTTGTGATATCAGATACGTGACTCAATCTGTTATTCTAGTATCTCTTATTAACTAAACCTCATAATAAGCAAACCTAGCACTATAAAATATGGCTTCGTTAGTCAGTATAACCGATTCAATGCCCAGTATAACCAGTTTCTGTGATTGTGGTTTTGGGAAGGGTCTACAGTGGATGAGTGACATTCTAGTCTTGTTTATACCGCCCATTATGGATGTCAGCTGCTGTAATTAGTAGTTAGCAGATGAGTTTTTCAAATACTTCCGAGTAATTGAAGCTACAGAAATACATACATGTTTTAAACACTTATATTTAATGTATTTTCATGGATCCTTTATCTATCACCCAACTGTAGTAGCTATATTTTCACCCATACTATTTCTGTCACAAGAGTATTTGTTCTGAGCCATGCCTTATGTATATTAATAGAGGAGAAAATCATAATTTACATGTATTAAATATTAGGAAAGCAGAGGAGTCATTGGAAATGCAGGACAAATTCTGTTTTGATTGCTTCAATTGAAACTTTCATATTTTAATGGAAAAGCAGTTTTGTAAAGTTTGGGAAATTTCTGTGAAATATTGTGATTTCTCTTAAAGTAAGTCCTTACATAAACCTACCAGCTTTCATCCCTGCACTTCACTAGGCTCATTCAGTCTCTAACATGAAATATTAATAGCAGCTGTTCAAGCCTCAGATATGCTGTCTTTTTATTTTGTTTCATTTGGCTTTGTCCATTTGTGGCTTTCTACAGTAGTTCTGACCACTAGTTGTTGTGCTGGTTTTTTCATAAAAGCAGTGTGAGGTTTTTTCTGGTGTTTCTATACATTAGTTTGGTTAAAGTATCTTCATGTCTGGCTAGATCTCCACCTTGGTGTAGGAAGCACCCAGAAGACATACCGAGCAGCTTCCCTAGGTAGATCCTTTTGGCATACTGGTATCTTAGATAAGAATATTTTTCAAGGGAGCTTCTAAAGAAGTCTTTTGAATGTTGTTAAAAAGTAACATGCTCTTTTAAAGATCGTGTTTGTACTATAATACATATTTGAAAGATGGATAAATGACACCAGTAAATATAAGCAAGTATTAAAGTTTGACTCAAGTCAGATTTGTGGATTGATGGTTACAGTTTAAAGGACATGAGTATAGAGGGCATATTTACAGTACATCCTCTGCCTTTGGGCTTTTTTTCCTTTTCCTGACCTTCCATTATGATGCCTCAGCAGGTAAATGCATCTTCATCTGCAATGCAGGAGACCCAAGTTCGATCTCTGGGTTGGGAAGATCCTCTGGAGAAGGAAATGGCAACCCACTCCAGTATTCTTGCCTGGGAAATCCCATAAAAGGAGCCTGGCGGGCTGCAGTTCATGGGGTCCCGAAAGAGTCTGACACAACTGAGCAACTAATGCTCTCCAATATAATTAGCACAATTATAGTCCCCTTTGTATAAGACCACTCAAACAAATGTAGAAGTTTTCCAGTGTGCTACCGTGATTACTTCTTGGAATTAACAGAGACGACTAATGTTATGAATTAGTTTTCTTCTTTCTTGGTTTTTGAGATGCTTACTGGAAATAGTAGCATCATCTTTGAAACTTCAGATGAGTAAACAGGCTAAGTTAAACCTATAATGATAGAGAAAATAAATTTTCCACTTTGAGTTGAATCTATGTAAGTAAAAATAATACTTGAGTTTTCTCTGGGAGTCCAGTGGTTAAGACTCTTTGCTCCCAACTCAAGGGACACAGGTTTGATCCCTGGTTGGGAAACTAATATCCCGCATACCCTGCAGTACAATGAAAAAAAATTAATAAAAAGCATTTTAAAATAAAATAATACTTAATCGTGTGTGGACTTTTCAAAAAGTATTGCATCTGCTTCTTTGAAGCTTGACACCTCGTATGACTGACAGCCTTGACCATATTTGGAATGATCCACTTTTGAAACAACATTCAGTTGCTTTTTGTTTTTGCCTCTTCAGAGACAAACACAAAATTATAACATTGATCAGATTAAACACAACTATCAGATTAAGCTTTAAGAGATCGACAGTTCATCAAAACAGATTGAAGGGTCTCCCAGTGATAGAATATACCTTCGGATAGGTTTGAGGTCTTGAAGCTGAGGAAGAAAAGGTAATTTAGAAGCTCCCAGCTTACTGGAGGAGGTAGAAAAGTAAACACATTATCGTAATTAGCACAAAAGACACTGTGGTTGAGGTAAGCTCCTGGCACTGCTAGCTCCCTCCTCTGAGGAAAGTCTGAGAGGATGAATGGCAATTAAACAATGATAGAAGATCTTCTAGTTAGAATCAACAGCGTCCCCGGGGGAACACAGGACTGGCTTGGGTGGGAGGGAGGAAGTTAAGAATGCAGGAAAGAATGCCAAAGGCCTGGCATGTGCTGGCTCCTGGTGGTTCTAACAGTCCATGCCAATGAGTTTGGGCTTTATTCTGAGAACACAACTGAAAGGTTTTATGGAGGCAAGTAACATACTCAGATTAGCCTCTAGAAAGTTCATTCTAAGATTTAAGGCTATGATAGGGAAAAAATGGTATTTTTTTAAATGTAAAATGTTATACAATCATACTTCTTCTTCAGCATCTTCTTTGAAGAGTGGTTTGCCGGGTTTTCAAAACCCAGGGGTCTAGAAGCCTCACTTTAAAGATGATCAGACAGGAACACATTAACCAAAGTCCCTTTTGTGGTTCTCATTGCTGCCTTGAGTCAGGGACCTACAGTGATTGTTTTACAAGCTTGGAGGGCGCTTGAAGTTTAGATGGAGGTCATTTAGCCATACGATGTGAGTTCATCATTTTCTGAAAAACAAACCAAGTAAGTAAATAAAGTGCACATTAAAGATGGAAGGAAGAGCTTCAGACTTCAGATTTTGTCATTTTCTTGGCTGAAGGAAAACAAACTATTGTCATTACAAATAGAAATTTAAATTGATATAGGGAGATTAGAGAGAAAGTGAAATCTATAGTAACTCCTAAGAGATCTGCCTCAGCAAGTGGGGAGAGGGAAAACAAAGCAGATACGTAGTGGGTTGGAGAAGCTAAATTCCATTTTTGAACATGTAGTGTGAAAGCCTACAGAACCTCCACGTGGGGGCGGCTTTGTCGATATGCAAATAAGGATCCTGGAGTAGATCTGAATCAGAGGTTAAGACTTATCAGATTGTGTTACCCATGAGGCAGCTGATCACATGATCCAGAGATTGACAATCCTGTGTGAGATTGCTCTTATCTATAAGGGTTACAGTGCAATGGGGATTTCACCACTAGTCAGTACTGTTTGCTAAACAAGATGTGTCATGTCACTTTCTTTGTTCAAAACTAATCTAGCTAAAAAAAAAAATAAAACTAATCTAGCTAAAGCCCACTTGTAATTGCCTTGGATTTAAAGGCTGAGGCTCAGATGAGTTATTATCAACCCTCAGAATTTGAGAAGAGTGTATCCTCAAAGTTGGTTCATTCTTTTACCTTTACTTTAGTATTCTTATTTCTTACTCTTTATTTTCACTTTTCTTAAGTAATCAGAGAAACATTCAAATAAATGTTTGCCTCCAGGCTGTAGAGGAGAAGTACATATACTTTGGATTTTTCTCCTTTCTCTCCTCGTAAGTATTGGGTTGACCAAAAGGTTCATAGCCTGAATTAACCTCTTGGCCAACCCAATCATATTGAGCCATCATTTGAGTATCACTTTCATTTTCATCCCTGGGTTGGGAAGATCCCCTGGTGAAGGGAATGGCAGCCCACTCCAGTATTCTTGCCTGGAAAATCCCATGGACAGGGGAGCCTGGCAGGCTAGAGTCCATGAGGTCGCAAAGAGTGGGAGATGACTGAGAGACTAATACTTGCATTTCTGTCTGGAATGTAAATATCAGGTTGAGCCGGGCAATAAAAATACAAAGAAATGAAGCCACCAAAATGCCTAAGTGACTAGGTTCAATTCAGGACCTTTTCACCTTTAGACATTTGTCCTAAAGTCAACCTGAACCGTTGCATGGAGTAGAAAATACATGTAAATTTTATAAATGCTCTGTAAAAAAAAAAAAATTCACTTAATAAAGTATTCTTCTATGAAGACAACTAAAGAGTACCTCTGAGAGTACCTGTGAGTTAGGGAATTTTCCTGTTTTATAAGCTAGAAAATCATATTTTCAAAAACTTGTAGATTTCGGTCAGTGAGGTGCTTAGCTATCAATGTTGAATCAGCAAACTAATTTTGCCATCTAATATAATAGATGTCGACTCAGTTTTGTAAATGCCAAGAAAAAAGAGAATTTGGTATCGTTGAGAATTAAAGTAGTTTAAATTCCTGATTGAAATGGCATTGCTACCCCAGCAACTCCAGGCTTTCAGTGGGAAAAAGTGTGAGGCCAGTTGCTGGATGGTAAACCTGGACTTTTCATAAGGCTTTTCGGCAGTACTTGTGCATGGCAGAGATTGGGGGCGGGGGGAGGGGGCAGCCCGTTGCAGGGGTGGGGCAGGGAGATAGCGACTGAATTTATGCTCTCCAATTCTCAAATTAAAACGGGAATTCGCTGGTGATCTGGTGGTTAGGACCCTGTGCCTTCCCCGCCAAGGGCATGGATTCAGTCCCTGCTTGGGGAACTGCAAGCTGCATGGTGCATGACCAAAAAACAAAACAAAACAATTCTCACATTAAGTCAGATAATCAGCGGTTCTGGAATCTAGACATCTAATCCTTACAAAATGGCATCCCAGGGAGCCACCGAGTATCCAGGGGAAATGAATGCTGGTCTTGGTTTTGACTTTGGATTTGCAGACATTGTAGCATTGCTTCTCTAGAAGAGTGCTTTCAGGAGATGAAGGAGTAGTCAGATTAAGGTTTTTAAAACATCTCCATCAAATTAAGAAAGTAGGCCTTGGTACTTTCGTATGAGACACCAGACTTCAAAGAAAAGATGTACTTGCTGCCTCACTGTGGAATTTTATCATTTTTTCTTCAATCTGATTTTCTAAGACATGTTAGAAGGAAAACTAACATGGCACATGTTTTTCCTCCATTCCTCCTAATAAAGATAACAACTAACTAGGTGGTTATGTCACTAAAACCCTACCATCTTTTATAACAGTTTGCTTATGACATTGTTGCATGCAACTTTCTGGTTCCTGTGGTTTTAAGCATGAATGATATGCAGTAGCAAGACTGAAATAGTCTACACAAACAAACTCTGTTGATGCTTTTGAGATGTAATGTTTCTGCTCAGGGCTCTGTTGCTTTTTTACAGAATCCATTTTTTTTTTCCAATTAAAAAAATAACATTATATTAAGAGAGTCTTCTTTTTACCAATTAGGTCAAAGTCCTAAAATTTTAAGACCCAAACCCCATGGTTTAGAGCGAACTGATTCACAAACCATAGGTGACTTTGCTACAAGAAGAAAGGGTATGTACTTTAGCACCGCATGCTGGATGGGGTGTTGGGAATTTATTTATTCTGTGATTTTTTTTTTCCTTTAAAAGTAAAGAAGAGTCTTAAATTCTATTGCTGTTGGAAATAAAACTTACCAGCATATACTTTCTAAAGTGAATGCTTCCCGTAATATACAATGAGTCTATTTGTTATTCCATTAACAGCAGCATGTTAAATATTTGATCATGTATGATGTTGTCTTATCCTTTCGCATTATTCTTTTAACCTTTTAGACATCAGTACGGTGATTTCTTTAAGCTTGTGAACTGCTAGTGAGTTCCAACCATCTCCTGTATTTATGTAAGATGTATATATTCTGTTCTGAGACAATATACAATCATTTCCATGGATTCACTATTTTATGCCATTACTTAGAATTTGACAGCTAAACTGCTATTTGTCTTTGGGCTTTAAAAAAATGAAATATCAGAGTTAAATGCTTTCAGTATAAGCACAGTACTTTCTTGTACATGTCCGTCTTAAGAGTATAGATGAACAAAATTATTTTAACTCGAACTGAAGTCAGTGTAGCCTTCAGAAAAATACATTGAATTTTTTTGTATTTGAGTTGACAAGAATACTTTGGCATAAGCCTCATTGAATCTACATAATCCTTTAAAATGGCTACCTGTTTTATAGTTTGAAGGTAATTGTAACTTGGTGTTTCAAAGTACATACAAATGGACAAAGGCTGGAGGAGGGATACCAAGAAAAAAATGAAAATTTTTTTCTTTAGAGTGGTAGGATGAAATGTAACTATAAAATGTTTACCTAATATGTTTAAATAGTCTCCTAAAGTATAATGAATATTAACAGATAATGTTGTTGTAGTTCTTTTGCTCATTTCTGATTCTGGAATCTGAGTCTTACTTTGAGGGCAGAGAGCTCTGTGGTATGTACTAGCAGAGTAATTAATTCTCTCAGTAATTAATTGCAATAATGGGGTAAGTTAGTGAAGACCTCTTACAAATAAAGCTAATGAGAATATTAGCACTTATTTTTACTTAATTTGATAGAGGACGTTGTTGGTTAAAGGAAGCGAAAAATTTGAGGTAGTTGTTTAATTTTATGGCCTTTCTCAGATCTGAGTTTGAGTATAAAGATGTAATTACTGCTTTGTTCTATTTGGTTCCAGACTGGACCTGAATTA
Source organism: Dama dama (assembly GCF_033118175.1). NCBI lineage: Eukaryota > Metazoa > Chordata > Mammalia > Artiodactyla > Cervidae > Dama > Dama dama. The sequence goes on from NC_083685.1 coordinate 56,018,211, forward strand.
ATTTCAAAAATTTAATCTTTGATTCCTTTCCCAGTTTTTGGTTTTAGCAAAGTGTGTTTATCGCTTTCTAAACATCATTTTGTGTGTAAAGTTGTACACCTCATGCTTCGGTGTGGATAATGAGGAACATTTTTACATAGAAAATTAAACCTCTGTGTTTGATGATAGCATTAGTAGAAAAAATAAGGAAATAATGAAAATTATAAATCAAATAACTATGAAGGAATTGTGCCACATTACTCTTTCTTGTTCTCATTAAGTTTATAGTCATAAAATATTTACTTCAATTAAGAAGCAACATGTAATAATAGAGCTTTATTTAGACTTTCAGTGAACAGTCAGGAAATTATCTAATTTAGCGATTGTCGCTAATTTTTTTAGCTGTGTAACCTTGGAGAAATCACATAACATCTGTGAATTTCTTTTCATGTGAAAACTAGCTGGTCCTAGGTGTACTGTGGCTATAATAGAGGTGTAGAAAGAAGGTCATGTTTTCCAAATTTCTGTGTACTAAAATCTCATTTTTTCTCTCTTGTTTCAGTCAAGCCAGCACCTTTAGAAATAAAACCTTTGCCAGAATGGGAAGAATTACAAGCCCCAGTTAGATCTCCCATCACTAGGAGTTTTGCTCGAGAGTAAGTCTTTGTATAAAATACATAGCTCAAAAAAAAAAAAAAAAAAAAACATAGCTCAATTGTTCTTTATAATGGAAAGTACCTAAAACAGTGGTTCCCAAAGGATGGTCTGGGGAACCCCCCCTTTTGGGTTTCTGTGAAGTCAAAGCTATTTTCTTTAATATATTAAGATGTCATTTGCTTTTCCACTCTCCTCTCATGAGTGTACACTGGAGTTTTCCAGAGGTGGATAAAACTGGGTGATATCGTTGTGACAGCTAGTAGAGTATGCCTTTGTGTATGCTTGCGTTAAAATTTTTTTCTATTATTTGTAATATGGTGAATATCAATAGATATCACCCTATAAACAAAAGTTCCTTGGGGTTCTCAATAATTTTTTAAGAGTGTGAAAGGTTCATGAGGCTAGAAATTTCTGAGAACTACTGATCTGGGAACTATGGTAGTTTCTAGTAAGGATTATTTAATAAAGATTCATTTACATATATATGTGGAAATAAAAAGAATGTACACAATTAAAAACCTTTATTGATGTGTTCATATTTTATATGTATGAACAAATTTTTTTAAAAAATAGGAATTCTAAATCTCCCTTTTTAAAGCTGTGACTTTCTATTTATCCCCCATATCACTAGCAATACTTTTTTTTTTTTTGCTCTGCACAAGGCTATTAGATGCTCAGAAACATCCCTTTATAGGGAGATGTGAGTTCAATCCCTGAGATGGGAAGACCCCCTGGGAGGAGGACATTGCAACCCACTCCAGTGTCCTTGCCCTAGAGAATCCCATGGACAGAGGAGCCTGGTGGGCTACAGTCCAGAGGGTCGCAAAGAGTTGGGCATGGCTGACACGGCTTAACATCCCTTTACAGAGGCATACTTGCAGATGTAGAGAATAAACTAGGGTATCAGACAGGGTGGGGGAGAGGAATAGGGAAAGGGAAGTAGGAGGTACACACTCCTGGGTGTAAGTAACATAGGCTCAAGAATGTGTTGTACAACATGGAGAATATAGCCAATGTTTTGTAATAACTCTAAATGGAAAGTAACCTTTCAAAGTTTTTTTTTTAAATATCTGTAAGTTTTTTTTTAAATATCTGTTTACAAATAGCTATAAATACTAGTTGTGTGTTTGAACATCTGCAATGAAGTATACTGTAATAAATATGGATAGTAAATGATTGCAAGCTTCCCTATTTCCGGGAGGAACATGCCCTCTCACTGACTCTCGCCGTGGAAGCGAGCTGCGACCTGGGCCGGGGCGTGTGTGTGACGACCCTCTCTGCCGTCAGCTCCTCCAGGTTTCCGCTGTCTCCCCGGCCGGACTCCGTGCACAGCACAACTTCCAGCAGCGACTCGCACGACAGTGAGGAGAATTACGTCCCCATGAACCCCAACCTGTCCAGTGAGGACTCCGTAAGTAGCCTCTTCTCTGCGCATCTCTCTTCCTCAGCTCAGCCTTTCTCCCAGTTCATACATGTTACCCATCCACCTTTCTTGATTTACTTCAGGAAAAAGGACACCTTTTTTTTTTTTTTTGCTTTGTATATATTTTAATTCATTCCACACTGGAGAGTGAGGAATTTGAATAAGAAGTTAAGGAGAGTTTTAAAAATGCTTTTGAAAAGCAGATCATAAAGTCGAAAACAAATATAGGGTCGGAGTGTGATACTATATCTATAAAGTACATATAAGTTAGGTAAAAATGATAAAACAAATTTTCCAGTTATAGTTCTTTTCATATGTACTTGATGTTTGAAACCATTCAAGAAAATGCTTTATACTGGAAGCATTTTATAACGCATTTCTCCAGACTCACATCAGGGAGCTCAGGGTGCTTTTTTTGTGTATTCACTTACACAAAGATCCAAAATCAAGCATTCATGAAATGAATGAAAATTAAGTTATGAAATTCACTTAATTAAGCACCTGAAATTCAAGTTATGGTACATCATTACTAAAGACATATACATTGTAACAGTAACAAAAATATGCTTAATACTTGTATGTATTTTTTTTCAAGAATTTTAGAAAAAGCACTAGTATTTTTTTTTTTTTTTTTTTTGGCCATAACACATGGCATGCGTGATCTTAGTTCCCTGACTAAGGAACCAAACGCTCGCTCTCTGCAGTGGAAGTGCAAAGTCTTAACCACTGGGCCACCAGGGAAGTCCCAACTTTTTTTTTTTTCTCTTTTAATTCACAGAACATTTCACAATAACTCCTAGAATCTTAGGGTTTTTCTAAACTCTTTTGGGAAAACACTGCGTTAAAAACTAGAAGGCAGACACAGGCTGTTCCCAGTTGAGATTAGATAGAGAGCAAACAGACTTTTTTGTTGGGACATAGATTTTAACAATACTTAAGGATGAAAAAAATTCCACTTCTATTAATTATTAGACAGAATACAATTTAAGTAGCAATTCTGAGAAATTCACTTTAGGAACAACTTAGATTAAATGTGCACATCACATGAACTCAAGGGTTCCGTTCATAGCCTGCAACACTGTGAATAATTCTGTATGTTTTCAGTTAGGGAAATTCCAGGTATGAGCTCTGTTGTTGCATTTGAATACAAAATTTCACATACTCCCACACACAGTCCAGCTTGGTTTTTTTATATGAGCATGAGATATGGAGTCATTTAGAGAAAAAAATTTCAGTTTTTCATGAATTAAGATAAAGGCTGGGTTCGGGGGGAGAATAGCTATTTATACTAACTGAGGAGTAATATTTGCTTGCATTTTTTGTGCCCTGCATGTTACTGTCAGTGCTTTTCTAATGTTTTATTAGCAGTAGTTGATCAATTTGGTTTAAAAACCTACTCCTACAAATAGGTCCATGACATTCAGTAATGCAGACTGTCTACTGCATACACATGCCAGCAAACCACACACACACACACTGCATTTGAGTACATGCAACCCAGACCATGTCCTGCTCCCTAGGCTGTGGGTCCTGGGGGCAGAACTTTGTTGCCCCAGAAAGGAGCACCGTTTCCTGATTCATAAAAATGTTTCACACAGGCTGCTGGCAGCTCTGTTTACAAATGAGTGAATAAACTCTGTTTTCCTAGCAATCATCCTTTCCCTAAACCACGTTTTACTATGTTTAACCCAAAAGAAAGGGAGGAGCAGTATGAAAGAATCAACAGAAGCAGATTTATGCAGCGTTCCAATTGTGTTGGTCATTCAAACAAGTATAAAATTGTCAAGTTGATTACATCAATTATGGTTTTCTTCAAAAGTATGAGCCAACATGTGAACAATAGTATCTGTGTGATAGAGGGTACAAGGTGAAAGCCCCTAGTATGTAGTGTCACCTAGGAGAAGTCAGGAACCTTCTTAGTTCAGGTTAGAAGCAGCAAGGCCTGGCAACAAATCATTTATTGGAGCACATTTGAAGACTGTCGTAATCAGAGTAGAGGGTGTATGCAGGGATATAAATTCACATCATCCTTTCCTTTTTACTTAGCATTGATCGTCATGTTCCTAATAGCCTATTTCTTGTCTTCATTTTTCTGCCTCAGTCCTGTTTTGTTCTTGTTGTTTAGTGCTTCCTCTGTTTTCCCTTTTTCTTTTTCTTCTCTTAGACAGTAGCCCTTCTATTGTACAGCCCCTGTTAGGGACAGAAAGATATGGCTAAGAGAAGACAGAAACAAGTGATAAAAATTCCAGATGGTTGGAAAATAGTCTTTGCCAATAGAGTCAGTATTCATAGCCTTTAGTTACCATACTTTGGCATGAAAGCCTTTAAATAAAATGTAGAACTTTAAGAGACGATTTTAATTTAAGAAGATGTGAGCTCAGGTCCTTTCCACCATCTTGGTCAATCCCTAAAAAAAAAAAATCAGAAAACATGGACTAAAGGATCCTATAGTTAAAGAATGTAATTGAGTTCAGATAGCATTGAGGTAGAACTATTCCAGCTAACTATAGCTTGACGTCCCAGGCTTAGTCTGAGCCAAGTGTTACTCTTCAAATTACTTTTAGCTCGCTTACCTAAGCTTTTTTTTTTTTTTTTTTGGTGGTTGTTGTTTTTAAATTTTATTTATTTTTGGCCGCCCTGGGTCCTCGTTCTGCCCGTGGGCTCTCTAGTTGAGATGCAAGGGCTTCTCGTTGTGGCGGCTTCTCTCATTGTGCACCATGAGCTCTAGGGTACATGGGCTTCAGTAGCTGAGGTATGCAGGCTCAGTAGTTGCAACACATGGGCGTGATTGCCCCAGGGCATGTGGAATCCTCCCAGACCCGCAGTCGAACCCATGTCCCCTGCATTGGCAGGCAGATTCCCAACCACCGAACCACCAGGAAAGTCCCAAAACTGTTTTAATCACTTATCTTTCCCCATCCCAAAATACTATCTTCTATGGAGACATTTCTTCAAGCTGTGTTCTCCTAAAATTAATATTTAGGCTTATATAGATGGCAGACGAGTTAAAGCAGCATGTCTCATGAGTGTTTGACAGTTGATTTTACCATATTGTACTTTCAGAATCTTTTTGGCAGTAATAGTCTTGATGGAGGAAACAGCCCAATGATCAAGCCCAAAGGAGACAAACAAGTGGAATACCTAGATCTAGATTTAGATTCTGGGAAATCCACACCACCACGTAAGGTAAGTGAAACCTCTTTCTATAAGTGTACTTAGCTCACGTGTGAAACCTGTAGAACTGTCTCCTTTGAGTGAATTCTCTTAGTATATTTAATTTAAATTTAGAAAAGTCTATTACTTAATGCCTTTTTATAAATCACAAACAACAGTTTTGCAGATTATTTTATTTTTTCATGTCTAATGGCATGGAAGTTACATACTTTGTACTGTCTTGGGGATTATCATTAAAATGCTTGCTTAGAAAATTCTGAAGTTCCACAGTTAATCATGGTCTTCACTCTCTTTCCAATGTTAGTTTACTCAAATTACTCCCTTACTGACTTTGTCCAAAAGTTTTAAGTTTTTTGTTGGTATTGTTATACTCACAAAGTAGACATTATTAGTTATATTCTTATGATATCATGGAGGAGGAAATGGCAACCCACTCCAGTATCCTTACCTGGAGAATTCCATGAACAGGAGAGTCTGGTGGGCTGCCCATGGGGTTGCAGAGAGTCGGACACGACTTAGTGACTAACACATACACACATTCTTCTTATACAGACACTGTCTATTTACACTTTCCTGCGTTAGGAGCACGGAGTCTTAGCCACTGGATCACAAGGGAAGTCCCTAATTCTTAAATATAAGAATTCTAAAATTAGTGGGAAAGCAGAGTACAGTTAGGATAGCGATATCATCATTAAATTGCAGTAGTTGGTGTTATTTTTTTGGTGAACCAGAAAAATTTCAGAAGTCATTCACAGTGTGTATGTGCTCATGTTTTAAGACTGGAGTTCATGCAGAAGCACTCCTTCTTCTGTGGGAACTTACAGGACTTTTCCTTTGCTTTTTAGCAAAAGAGCAGTGGCTCAGGCAGCAGTGTAGCAGACGAGAGAGTGGACTATGTGGTGGTTGACCAACAGAAGACCCTCGCTCTGAAAAGCACCCGGGAAGCCTGGACCGATGGGCGGCAATCCACAGAGTCTGAAACACCAGCCAAGAATGTGAAATGAAAAGACTGCTTTGATGTGTCTGAACAAAAGAGGACTGAACTGTAAAGAGAATTCCTGCTTGACCCGAGATAACTTGACCCTTCTACTCTAGGTAGATCCTCAACTAAGTAGAGTCAAAGTCGGAGGACCTTTCAGGCTTAATCAAGCTGTCAAGACTGTAAATGGTGCTTTGTGGTATCTGAACAATTCATCACATGTAAATAATGTGGGAAAATACTATTGTTTGGCTCCCAGAGAAACATTTGTTCTGTAGTTAACACACTTGTAGTATTACTGTATTTATGCACTTTTCATTTGAAGCATTGGTTTGGGTATTCCCAAGTGGACCTTAACATGATTCTGTTGGGAGTTCTTGTTTTTTCTCACACTACTCTTAAGAGCGATGCTGAGTAAACTAAGCTACTTTCCCATTGAGAAATTGCTCTTTCACCTGCAGGATAACAACATGGCCCGAGAAGTACCTTCACAATCTGCCATTCTACCTGAAACTTCGTGGGGTAATCGTTAGCTTAAAATACAAAGTAGAGTTGAACTCATCATTCAATGCCTTTCAAAGTGCTGAATGAACATCGTGTCCATACTGGTGTCAGGACTTAGTTCTCTGGTTCATGGACATTTAGTTTTCAGCGGTGGAACCTTGTTATATTTTGTTAATTACAGTGTTTTTGGTTCACTGAGTGAAGATTCTGCCAGGTGGGCTCTTACACCTTGGAAAGAGTGAATAATGACACTAACAAGTAAGTGTACAAATCACTCATGGCATGTGGTAAGGATGTGCTTTCACACTTGTTACCATGTATTAAAATTTGCAAAGTGTAGATTATACAGCTAATCAGGTACGTACCAGGCACTGATGTGCTAATACACTGATCAGGTTTATGCAACAAGCTTTAGTTGTGTTCTTGTTAATCCTCTAACGTTGTTGGTTTCCAGTTTGGAATTAATGACACAGTTGATATTCACTGTTAGTTATAGCAACATACTGTGACTTTTAATTAGACAGTCATGCAGATTTATTGCTCTAAGAATGAAATTCTGTCTTTTGACACCATAGTGCCCTTTCTATGGTTTTTTTTAAAACTTAATATTCTTCTTGGCCTTATCCTATTTAAATCCCTATGCAATTAATGTTTTATATCTGCATTGTTTTTTTTTAAATAGATGTTATATAAGTGATTCTCATATGTAGCACCTATATTGCTTTTCCAGTAAAAAAAAACATTAACGATTTTGTACTGTGATTTATATTCACCGTCCCAATTCAAGAAATAGTGGAGCCTTGCTATAATGTGAAATCTTATAGCCATGGACTTCTTCCAACTAGATTTCTGAAACCACCAGAGGTATCATATAATTCTATCTCACCTATAACATGGTCCTGTGACATGGAAATCAAGACCCTACATTATATATAGTGAGGCTATAATTTATCTGTCTTGGCTTTGCAATGTAATTTAGAAAGCAGATATACTTGTTGGTTTGATTGGGTTTTAAATACGTTACATACAATCTCTTATGTACTGATTTGAGACTTACTAACAGTTTTTGGAGGGGGCATAGAGATCGGAGAGCCTACAGCTGAGTCACGTTCCCCCACCCCACTTCGGACCTCTACCTGTTGCCTGAGAACACAGATGTGCCCTGATTTCTGGCCTCTTGGCCACTGTATGGTGCCTGACTTATGTAATGAGTTTATGTCCCCTCCATGAACTAAAAAAACATTCATAACAAGATGAATTGTAGACGAATAACATTTGATGCTTTTAAATGTTTGCTTCTTTTTAAACAGAAACTAAACCCAGAACTGAATTTTGAGGTGGGTTTTTAAATAAAAAAGATTGTTTGAGTTTGGTGTGTGCAAGCTGTTTTATAATGAAACCACAAAATAAAGTAAAAAATCATTGAAATGTTCAACTATCAAAACACACAACACAGTTTTTAGTGTGAGGATACTTACTTGTGTTGCATGGAGGATAAACATGTTTTGAGATTTAGAACATAACAATAGATATGTGACTAATTCAAAGTTAGAAATATTGTTTTAAAAGTGACCTATCAGAAAAGCCTAAGGCAATTATGAATTTTTTAGTGGAATTCCTCAATATTTTACAAGTTATCATTTTTGAAGACCTGCAACACTAATTTGTAGAAATTTTCCCATTAGGCTGAGTAATTTAAGAATTGAAATGTATTAGGCAGTATGTTAAAGTAAATCGCATTAAATACTGGATTAACAAATTAAATGGAAAGACAGTCTCTTACAGAACAGTATCTCCCAAACATTTTTTAGCACTAGAATCTTTTTTAAGTAAACTTTGTATAAGCCCAATACATAAAGCCTGAAAAGTCCGTTTAATCAGTGTAATCATATCTTGAGTCCACATGTATGTCTGCTTGTCTTAGTCCATTACTAAGAATCTAACATTGATCTCTAAGTAACACAAATGTGAAGTTGAGATAGTTGGTGAAGCCTCAGCTGCCAGTCTGTTTCTTTGCCTTATTATTTAAGTACTATCAAGAGAATTTTGATTCATGCAAACGTAAGTAAGTAAAATAATAGGGTTTAAACACACATTACAGGAGATTCTTTAACTAGAGATAGTTATAGTCGTATTCCCAGTTTATCCAAAATAAATTATCCTGGTAGTAGAAATTTATACATAAGCGGTCTCCAGTGTGGTAGAATTTTTACTAAGTTTTTAAACTATGCACTTTTATAAAAACCAAATTTGAATCAAACATTTTTAATACCTATATATGTGTGTGTGTGTATATATATATACACACATATGCGAGCATGCTCAAGTTGTGTCTGACTCTTTGCAACTTCATGGACTGTAGCCCCGCCAAACTCCTCTGTCCATGGAATTTTCCAAGCAAGAATACTGGAGTGGGTTGTCATTTCCTTCTCCAGGGGATCTGCCTGACCCAGGGATCAAACCCATGTCTCTTGTGCCTCCTGCATTGCAGGCAGATTCTTTACCATTAAGCCATTGGGGGAACAGACCCCTTAATACCCTTAATCCCTGCAAGAAGCTGAGTTCTGGCCAGACATGTGTTGAACACCACTTGTTAACCATGTAACAGTTGAGTTATAAATCAGAAGTCTTTTTCAACGTTTATGCTCTCTCCCTTCTAGTCTTTCTTTTGAAAAACTGTACAATTTCATGAAGGTTTGAATCCCAGTGTGCAGTGCCACTTTAAAAAATCAAAATTCGAACTTGAATAATTTAAGCTACTTAACCCACAGGAGGGATCACTCAGTAAGCTATAAAAATGGTTTTTATCTACATGCTATACATTTTCATCTTTATGTTTCATCAATACTGTATAAGCCACTGTAGGCATTTTAGAGACTTCCATGAAGGTACTATGAGTGTGTGTATGTATATATAGCATTGCGTTTAATCATAGACTAATTAGATACAGAAATACTACCATGCTTACACAGTGATGTCATAAGTCATAGTTCCCTCTGAACTCTGTATATTTAATTCATGGGCGCTTATAATCTTCATATTCATAAACTCACTCAAACTGGAAATTGAACCCAGTGTTTGTTTTGCTACTAGTGGGAAGTTGCCTGCATTCCCCCTTTAGCAAAAATAGTATTTTTGTTTTGTGTAGCGATTCACTATTTTATGCCTGGACACTGTACCTTAGGCACAATGCTTAGATACTCCCAGACACTCTTGGTACCTCTTTATTTGACCCATGAAAGCATCAGTGTTAGTATTTCAAGTGAATTGTCTTTTTAAAAATTTTAGAAACAGCAATGTGGGCCAATTCTTTTTATTCCTATCTTCGGGTCATTGTGGTTGGTCTTATCCTCCATTGTTAGATAAGCAGTCAGCTTTTTAACAGGATTGACATAACATGACCAAACCAAGTGGATCCAGAGAGAGGGGGTCATACTCCAGAAAAACAATAACATCTGCTTTATGTAAATCTGTACATAATTTAAAATACTAACAACTGTGAGATGAAAAGCCATGGTACAAATGAATATTTTAGACATCATGGGCTTGTGATGATGAGAAATTACTTGTCAGGTTTTGAGATGATTGGTTTTAATCTGATAAATATGTTTATATATTACTGCAACTTGAAATAATTCATCCTCCATAGGTCTATCTTTCCTTAGGTTCAGTATGGTGTATATTATGAGTTTGAACAGTCTGTTTCATCAAGGGATTAACCTAGCTTCTTGCTTCCTTTACTAAAAAGACATGGCTTTGTGTGAGTTCTTGTAACCTAAATCGATTGTTGATAACCATCCCAAATTTCCACAGCAGAATCTTATGTATAAATTTATTTCTCCCTTCTTTTGTAAAGATCCAGTTGTCGATATTTTCTGCTACCAAATAAAACTTTTCAAACAACTTGGTTTCAAGACCTTAAATAGTTAATTTGGATTCTGAGACTGTGAACCAATAAGGATGTGTAAATTTCTATTTTCAACCCTTCCTTAGAATCTTTATCTAAATCAAAAACATGATTCTGCCGTTAACTATGCTTCCCAGTTCTGCTTCTAGAGGGTCACTCACTTTCTACAATAAAGATCCCACTGACTGAATGAGTGTTAGTTACTCAGTCGTGTCCAACTCTTTGCAACCCCATGGACTGTAGCCCACCAGGCTCCTCTGTCCATGGAATTCTCCAGGCAAGAATGCTGGAATAGGTTGCTATTTCCTTCTCCGGGGGATCTTCCCGACCCAGGGATCAAATTCAGGTCTCCTCCATTGCAGGAAATGTGGATTCTTTACCATCTGAGCCACCAGGGAAACCCCAAATATCCCACTAAACTATGCTAAGATGTTACAGTCATGCTCTAACTAAATACAAAAACCTCCTGAGACTGTTGCCCCATGCATATACCCTTTATTTCTTCATCTGCTCAGTCCTAGTTGCACTTTGTTGAGTAAAAGGCCAGTGAGTGAGAACCTTTGGGTCAGGAAATACATTTCCAACATGACTTGGGAAATTGTAACAGGATCGACCTTTCCATATCTAGGAACATTTTCAGGCGCCTCCAGTGCTTCATTAGACCTCAAGAATTACCGTAAGTTGTGGCAGTGTGCAATTCTGTGTCATTAGATCATATTTGGGAAGTTCGAGAGGGTGACATTTCTGAGATCATTCTTCCCCATCTGTCTGTCACCCTGTACATGGTGAAATCTCTGGATATTTGCATATACCTTCTTTGGGGGGAAAGCTGCTTCTCTGATACCAGTACATGTTTTGAATTAGAGTTTTGTTAGAGTTTTCTGGAGAATACTTTGGCCATTCTGTGAATGCATATCATTGCATATTTAAAAGCTGAGTCAGTAGCAGAAGGCATTTTATTAGCTGTCGTGGTGAGTCACATTCTCCCCTTAGATTCTGTTTTAATATTATACAGTTATTTATTAATAAACACCTATAGAAAATTACATTTCTGAAGTTTGTTCCTATAATTCACTAAACAGGATTTATTCCAACTAATCATGGTTGTGTTGGTGATTCACTCATGGCTCAGTGTGTCTCTGATTTTGTGTGTGATTCCCAAAGTATTTGGAGGACTCAGTATGTGATGGTACAGAAAACAAAAAAGTCAAATAAATGTTTTAAAAGCCTACATTCTCAGGTAGGGTATCAAATGATTAATGTTTCAACTTGACTAAGCTGTGGTGCCCAAGTGTTTGTTCAAACGCTGGTATAGATGTTGCTGCAAAAATGCTGTGTAGATGTGTTTAACATTACAATCAATTTAGGCAAAGCCCATCACCTTTCAGAGGGTGGGTGGTCCTCATCCAATTAGTTGAAGGCCTTCAAAGCAAAAACTGAAGTTTTCTACCAAAGAAGGAATTTTTGCCTCAAGACTGTAACATAGAAATCCTGTGTGAATTTGCAGCCTACTGCTTTACCCTACGAATTTCAAACTTGCCACCTCACAATTGTATGAGCCAGTTCCTTAAAATCTCTTGAGGAGATGGACAGAGAGATAGACAAATAGATTATATTGGTTCTATCTCAGTAGTTAAATAGATACAGGGATGGATGGATAGGTAGATTCTTTCTCCGGAAACCCCTGTTAATTCATTATTCTGAGATATCTATGTATTTATAGAAAGAGCAAGCAATGATTTTGAGGTTTAATTTGAAATGCAAGTTACAAAAACAATTTGAATATGTTGACAATCTACTCCAAAAATGTTTTCTGAAATTAAAGTGTTGAATTTCTGAAGCCATTTACTTACAGTGAAACAGATTTCCACTTCTGTGGACCATAATTTTTTTCTTTCTTTCAGGAATCATTATATTTACATCCCAAAGGAGAGAGAACAGAATGCTAAGAGGAACAGAAAGATTACTGGATTCTTGTTGGATGGTATACAGGATCCTATTACGAACACAAGTTCATTTGCTGCACTTTTTTTGTAGTCTTGGCCCTTGTCATATGCTATGGCTTTAATATGCTTATTTAATTATCCTTGCTTTAAACTTCCCTTTTGTATGTAGAACATAAACCCTATATACCTAAAAACTGTCTGAAAATTGCTTATTTCAATCTTTAAATCAATAACTTTGGAATTCAGACTAAGACAGAAGTACTGTTTTTCCAGATTTTGATTCGACTGGATTGATGGTCTATTAAAAATTAAATCATTTCACCAGAGTAGCTGCTACTTGTGTAGCATTATGCTAGGTGCTGTGGGAGACGCAGAAGAAATCTGCATCAGTCTTATCTTTACAAGGATACGTGTAAAATAAATGATACAGGATGGTCAGTAGTTACTTCTGAAGTACCAACAGTGAGGTACTGAGGCAAAGACCGTTAAAATATAGTAGGTCAAAAGCTTCATAGAAGTGGAGATTGAGCCAAATTTTGGATGACTGGCAAGAAGAAAAAAGAAGTCATTTTATACAAAGATGAACAATATGGACAATTCATTTATCAGTTTGCTATCAGTTTCATTTTCTGAGAAGAGGGGTGTAAAAAGAGAAGAAGTAGAATGCGGAGAACTGTGTTGTGTATTAGCTGTGTGTGCTCAGTCATGTCTGACTCTTTACGGCCCCATGGACTGTAGCCCATCAGGCTCCTCTGTCTGTGGGATTCTCCAGGCAAGAATACTGGAGCGGGTTGCCATGCCCTCCTCTAGGGCATCTTCTCGACCCGGGGACTGAACCCACATCTCCTGTGTCTTTTGCACTGCAGGCAGATTCTTTTACCACTGAGCCACCTGGGAAGCCCCTGTGTGTTAGATGGAAGGTTATAAATATTGTGTTAATTGTCCAATGCTATGTAATAAACCAAAATGTAGTGGCTTAAAAAATAATCATCATCATCCATTCTCACCGTTTCCCACAGTCAGAAGTTAAGGAGTATCTTGGTGTGGCAATTCTGGCTCAGTCTCTGGTGAAATGAAGTCGAATCAGTTGAGACTGCAGTACTCTTGAGATGAAGGATGTGTTCCCAAGGAGGTTAAACCACATGGCAGGGAAGTGGCAGCAGGCCTGTGTCCTCCTCACGTGGACTTCTTCCAGAGCTGCTTGAGTGTCCTCATGGCATGGCTGCTGGCTCCACCCAAGCTAGTGATCCCCGAGACCCAGCAGAGGCTTCCATGCCTTTTGTGACCTAGGTTTGGAAGCCTTACAATGTCATGCGCTCTACTGGGTCATCTGGTCTACTCCCTATTCATTGTAGGAGGAGACATACAAGGATGTGAATACCAGAAACTGGGATTACTGGAAGGATCTTAGAGGCTAGTTTTCACAGAGTTGAGTGTTAAGAGATGACACCAAAAGTAGATAGCCTTAAGGACCAAGGAACTCAAGTTTATTGAGAGTTAAGAACTTTAAGATGTTAGAACATCTTACTGCTCCACTGGAAAGAGTAGGCCACAGGAAGTCAGGAAATAGCCCTGAAACTGCATCTGTGAGTTTAGCTGTGGGTCCTTGTAAATTATAAAGCTATTCAACAGATATTGAGACACTTTATATTTTTTAATATTTATTATTTATGTGTTTACTTGCACTGGGTCTTAGTCGCAGCATGTTGAATCTTTAGTTGCAGTATGCGAACTCTTTAGTTACAGGATATGGGATTTAGTTCCCTGACCAGGAATCAAACCTGGGCCCCCTGCATTGGGAACACAGAGTCTTAGCCACTGGCCCAACAGGGAAGTCTTGAGACGCTGTGTTTTATATTTACACTTACTTAATCCCCATGACACTGCAAAGTAGTTATTCTCTCCAACCTTGAAGTTCCAGCAAAAACAACTCCACAAGGCCTTCCCTTAACTCCCCCACCCAGAGATGCTGCTCCTCCCCTTGAAAGGCTCAATACTGGTAAATCTCTTCTGTTTTTCGTATTTGGCTTTTGTGATAGGATATTAAGTTGCTAGGGCTGCTATCTCAAAGTACCACAGCCTGGGGAGCTTAAATAATGGATTTATTTTTTCACAGTTCTGGAGGCTGGAAGTTCAAGGTCAAGGTGTAGGCAGATTTAGTTTCTTCTGAAGCTTCTTTCCTTGGTTTATAGATGGCTGCCTTTTCACTTGGCCTTTGGAACCCTGGTGTCACATTTCTCTCATTATAAGGACACCAGCCATATTGAATGAGACCCCCGCCCCCCCCCCCCCCCAGCTTTATGACTCATTTAACCTTAACTATTTCTTTAAAGGTCCCATCTCCAAAAACATATTCTTAGGTATGGGGGTTGAGTCTTCAATATGAATTTTGGGACACAGTTCAGTTCATAATCATTAGTTATGTTTAGCTCATCAACCTAGCTGTATGCCCTTAGAATAAAAACTATGTTTTATTTAATATCTGTCTCATCCATCACATCCCCAGCAAGAAAGGATGGCACACTCTTAGGAGTAACTGAAGAGAGTTGAATGAAGAAACAATTGCAAATCTGTGCATTGGGTGAAGGGAAGTTAAAAACCCTTAGTGACAGTAACTAGCCATCACCACTTTTAGATCTAAGGGGCAGATGGAAGGTGATGCTACTGACATCCAGCAAGAGCTGTCCACATTTGAGTCTTAGGTAGAAGGACACAACCACTCCCAAATGCAAACCAGCTGCAAGGGAGTGAGGTTACCTCTCCTATGACTTGCCAGTGGCTAAAAGCAACCAGCAGCCCCAGGAAATGTATAATACACAGACGTCATCTTCTCAGGGCAAATGGCAAGGCAGAGAAGGCTAAAAGCCAACAGAGAAAATCCTTCACAATCTTCATATTTTCATAGTTTCATATTCACATATCAAACCATCAAAGAAATAAAGGGTCTGTGGAAGATTAGCTTGCTTAAACACCTGATCAAAACTCTTTAGACAAAGGTTTGTAATAGAGCTATAGCTTTTCCAGTAGTCATGTACAGATGTGACAGTTGGGCCATTAAGGTCGAGCACCAAAGAATTAATACTTTCAAATTGTTGTGTTGGAGAAGACTCTTGGGTGTCCCTTGGACAGCATCCTAAAAGCAATCAACCCTGAATATTCACTGGAGGGACTGATGCTGAAGTTGAAGCTCCAATACTTTGACCACCTGATGTGAAGAGTCAACTAATTGGAAAAGACCCTGATGCTGGGAAAGATTGAGGGCAGGAGGAGAAAGGGGTGACAGAGGATGAGATGGTTGGATGGCATTACCGACTCAAAAGACATGAGTTTGAGCAAACTCCAGGAAACAGTGAAGGGCAGGGAAGCCTGGCGTGCTGCAGTCCATGGATTCGCAGAGTCAGACATGACTTAGGGACTAAACAGCAACAACCTGTACTTCAGAAGCTGTGAGAATAAAAACTACATTTCCCAGACTTCCTTGCAGCTAGCACTCTGCCCATCATCCACTTTCCACCAGTAACAATCACTTAAATTCAGAAACAGTTCAGTGGAGAGGGAGGCAGAACTCTGCAAAGCATCATTACTATTAAATCTAGCCACTTACATTTGGTAGATGAAGCAGCGTGTTCCTGATCCTTGGCTGACAGCTAAGATGGTGAATTCTGGGAGCCATCATCTGTGGTGGCTCCCTGCACCCTCATGGAACCATGGGCAAGTGATCCTGGAATCAGCCACTAGTGAAGTGGTTTCCTGAATCCAGATTTCTGATTGTTTCCAGGTCTGGCCCTTTGATGGCATTGTCCTGAGAATCATTGCTAAAGGCCATACACACCTGCCAGTGATTGTAAATTCTTTATTCTCTGTATTAAATCCCATTTTGTTTAAAATTGCTAGAGTGGCTTGCCTCTGTTGAAAATTACATTGGGGTCATTTTCTGCCCCTTGCATTCTGGAATATTTTTCCTATTCTCATATTGCAAAACTGTATAATTAAAGAAAATTGAGGGGGAGGGGTAGGAGTAAAACACTCAAGCTGTGTTACTTCCCTTTCTTTGCCTGCAAATGTGCAGCTGGATTCTGCTTTCTGCACCAACTGCTGTTATAAATATCTTCCCAGGTGTTAAACATGTATCTGAATCGTCATCTTTAAAGACTGCATAATATTGTTTTCAGTATTTTAAAATACTCAATGAAAAGATCCAATTTGGATACAGGCGTGGGAAGTGAAACACTAGCATATACTACCACTGGGAACATAAATCGGTACAACTGTTTTTAAAGAGCAGTTTATTATTACAATTTTAATGTCTTAAAAGTATATTTAACCATATAGCAACCATATAGTAACTGAATATCAAGTAATTAACCCTGAAGATTGGTGGCTCAGTGGTAAAGAATCTGCCTGCAATGCAAAAGACCGCCTGCAAAACGCAGGAGACATGGGCTCAATCCCCAGGTCAGAAATATTCCCTGGAGAAGGGAATGGCAACCCACTTCGGTATTCTTGCCTGGGAAATCCCATGGACAGAGGAGCCTGGCGGGGTACAGTTCGTGGGGTCACAAGAGTTGGAGGTGACTTAGCGACTAAACCACCACCACCAACCCTGAAGAATTAAACATGTGCACAATAATTTATCTCCAAGGAACTGGAAGTGTATCCAACATTGGAGGGTCGGTTAAATTGTGCATACATATGTATGTAGTCATTTACAATATACAACAATAATTTTCAAGTGTGTTCCTCAATAAGAGAAACCTCTGAAATAAAAGGGAGTCCAAGTTTGTGAGATCCAATGCCTTTTCACCTTGCTTTAATTAGGGTGCTTCTGTTTCCATGTTGGAAGGTAAGTGTAAAATTCTATTTGAAAACTAGTTTCTGCTACTGGAAAACATTCTAACCATTGTAATAAAAGAATATTTGATGTCATCAGTGGTTTTTCAACATACACTGCTATGTAAAAATTGTCTATGTAACTAAGCATAATATAAGTCTATGTTTGTATGTAACTAACAGGATTAAAATAGCCAGATAGCCCTACAGATATTACAGACATTAAAATAACAATAAAAAGATATTATGGGCAACCTTAGGCAAATTAATTTGAAAAATTTATAAAATGAGCAAATTGCTATTAAAAAAATACTACAGCTGAGAAAAGAAAAAATTTTGAATAGTGCTATATCAACTAAAATGAATTATCAACTAAAATGAATTTTATAGTTAAAAACCTTTTTTACAAAGAGAATTCTGGGCTAAGATAAAATCTCCAATAGATACTACCATATATTTAAGAAAGAATGCCAATCCTACATGAGTTCAAGAATACAAGGCAATACAGCACATTAGTAAAATAAAGGGGAAATACACATAGTCATTTTAACTAATGCAGAAAACCTGTTGATAATTTCAATTGCTATGCTTAGTTTCATATATACTGAAAACAAAACTCTTAGTAACATGAAAAAAAAGAAATGTATTACCAAGAAAAGAATATCTATTTTAAAAATCCATCATCAAACATGATACTTCATAAGATGAAATACTGACAACTTTCTCCTTGAGACCTATAAAGCAAGACCAGTATGTCCACTATTAGCATTTTCATTCATTATGAACTAAGGGACCCTACCAGAGAGAAGTAGGGGATTTGAACAAAATAAATAAAACTGCTACTATTCAAATGATATGATTATGCATGTAGAAAATTCAAGCAAATCTATAGATAAAAGATTGCTAGAGACAAATAGGCAAAAATGAACATTAATATATACTATTTTAAATATATTCTATTTGCCAGGAAGTGATGGGACCAGATGCCATGATCTTCGTTTTTTGAATGCTGAGTTTTAAACCAGCTCTCTCACTCTCCTCTGTTGCTCTAGGCTAACTATAGAATTGTCACAGTGGCCCCTTGGCGGTATGGAGTGCAGCCATGAATGCTTTGGGATCACTGTCCACCCAGTCCCACCCTGAAAGTAAGTTACCCTAGAATACACTGATCCACTGATTATATGGAACTGTCTGTCTCATTTTTTTGGTCTCAGGAGGTCTTCTCAATTCGGTGGGCACTTTTCATTCCCTCTGTCCTTGGACTGCAAGGAGATCCAACCAGTCCATACTAAAGGAGACCAGTCCTGGGTGTCCATTGGAAGGACTGATGCTGAAGCTGAAACTCCAGTACTTTGGCCACCTGATGTGAAGAGTTGACTCATTGGAAAAGACCCTGATGCTGGGAGGGATTGGGGGCAGGAGGAGAAGGGGACGACAGAGGATGAGACGGCTGGATGGCATCACCGACTCTATGGACATGAGTTTGAGTAAACTCCGGGAGTTGGTGATGGGCAGGGAGGCCTGGCATGCTGCGATTCATGAGGTCGCAAAGAGTCGGACACGGCTGAGCGACTGAACTGAACTGAACTGTCTTCCAACGCATAACAACCACCACACCATGTGTAAACCTTGAATGGAGGGGAAAAGCTGTATAAGACGGTTTAGGCACAAACAGAAAATTTTAAGTGGGCTAGAAGCTAAGCGATATTGAGGAATCAGTCAACATTCTCAGGTGTAGTAATAGTATTATGGTACTGTAGTTGAAGTTGGATAACCTTCATCAAATATACGCATTTTGAAATACTTAAAGTGAGAGCGTCTAAAAAAAAATCCTGAAACAAATCTGAAAAAATTGCTCACAATATATACATTTGTAGAGAAACAGATTTAAATAAAGCAAAATATTAATAAATGTTGTCAAGGGATTGAGTACTTTCTGCAGTATTCTTTAACCTTTCTGTTGAAGACTTTGGTTGTAGAAAATTGAAAAATAATTGAAAAGCTAATAGATATTTCCTGTAGAAAAAGAGATAGAGAGAAAGAAAAAAGTGAGAAAGAAAGGGAGAAAGAAAGAAAGAAGGATGAGAGAGACAACAGATTGGTAAGAATAAAGCCTTAAATTCACTGGAATATGTTTTTAAGTTATTAGTATGAATTGCCAATCTCTGAAAATACTTTTTAAATAATGTCTACAATTTGCATATATTCTTTACATCCCTTTTAAAAAGTTAATATTTTAATCTGAATAAGAGCACAAAACAATCTTCCTTATGAATTATTTTTCTATATAATATTTTGAACAAAGAACACAATGACATAGTTCAAAACACAGAAAGCAAACAATATTATGCACCAAAAAGTATTCCCTTCACATTATTTGTTTACCCAGATGTATACTCATAAGCAAATTCATATGTATTAATGGAACTAATAAATTTCTGTTGTTCTTAATGATACTTTGTTTTTCCCCTAAGATTATATTTGCGTATTTCCAGCCGCTTGAGCATTTGTTATTTAGTGGACATCGCCCCCTTGTGCATAAAACTGAATCTGCAAGGCAAATCCAGACAAGGGAATAAACTTATGATTTCTCCCACAGAATTACAAATATAAAAGTTCCTTGAAGCCATATAGTCTGTCATCACACCTTCAATTACTCAGTTATGACCAGCCCCCAAATTTTAACCCTGTCTTGATGCTCTCAAGGAAGGTATCCCCACACTTGCCTTAGCAATCTCATAGGTACTTTGTACTTTTTGGTCTCTAAAGAATTCTCACATCTATATTTTGTTTGATTAGAACAGGAGTTATTGCCCTCCTTTTCTATTGAGATATAATTCACATACCGTACACCTCACTCATTTAAAGTGTACAACTCAGCAGTTTTTAGTACATTCAGAATTGTGCAACTGTCATCACAATTTATTTTAGAACACTTTCATCACTCCAAAGAGAAACTTCTTACCTGTTAGCAGTCACTACCCGTTTCCCCAACCCTACTCATAAACCCTAGGCAACCGCTGATCTATTGTGTCTCTGTAGAGTCCCCTTTTCTAGGCATTTAACATACATAGAACCATATAGTATGATAGGTGGTCTTCTGTGACTTTCTTTGTTCACTAGGCTTAGCATGTACAAGGTCCACCCATGTTGTAGCATATATCAGCATTTCCTTCCTTTTTACAGCTGAGTAATATTCCACTCAGCTACATTTAATTATCTATTCATCAGTTGACGGGCATTTGGATCATTTCCACTCTGACTGTTATGCATTATGCCGCTACAAACATTCAATTGTCCTCCTTTTACAGCTGCAAAAATGGAGAACTTCTGAGCTGAGATGATCCCTCAGAGGCTTACAATAGGAGAGAAGGATGGTCCTGCTCTGAACTGCTCTTTGTCCATCACCAACACTACTCCAACCACAGTACCAGCCATCGCACTCGAGGGCTCCCATCATTCTCCATCTTCCCAACTTTCCCTGAATTCCTGTTACTAGCATCTCCAACCCCCAAATGATCATTCCATCAGCTACCATCTCCCACCCCTTTCCTTTGGCCAAGCCTTTCCTCTGTTTCTGTAAAAACTTTATCTCCACTTCATGCCCAATTTGCCTTGATGGGATGTGGGCTACCCTGAGAATATCATGTTCCCAGCTCTTTTAAATGGAACTATTTCCTGTCAGAGCCCCAGCCCTGGGAGCAGGAAGTAAGTTCCCTTCCTGGCCAACAGTGCTTCAGACAAGACTCCCTCCTCCTCCCAGATCTCTAGCAATTTAGTTTAAGAAACCACTGCACTTGTTGCTACGATCTAGTGACTCCTGGTCACCCGTCTCATTCGGTGGTCATGCCATCTTGCCCCCCACCCTCACTTTAGCGATGTGAGAAGATCGCTGTCTTCTCCTCTTCCCCCATTTCTTCAGGTCTCTGTGTGACTTTAATAGCCTCCTGAGCAGCACATACAGAACACTAGCTTCTCTCGGCTCCTTGAGCTCTAATGACCTTTTCCCTCCACCTCCTTCAGCCATCCAGTGCCAAGTTTCCACGCTAGGGCTCACGGAATCAGACCAATTTACCAAATGAACAATTGGCAGAATTGACTTAATTCCCACTGCTATTAATAAAGTTTACAATCATGTGCCATATTGGATGCGGTAGATTGAATAGCCTTTGATGATTTCCTGTGACATTTTAGTTTTACTCAGCTTTAACTCTGTTCTAACTCCCTGTTTTTGTAGCTGCAGGAAGACAGAGCAGAGAAAAGATGGAGAAGGGACTGGGCAGCATGTGAAGACTAAATGGCAGGGAGTTAGGGGAGCTGGGAAATAGACTCAGGAGGAGAAAGGTGCTACTGACACATTCGTTTTATCAACGCATGTGCTGTGATGTTCTGATTGTGAGGAATTCTTCTCAAACATTTCAAAACCCCTCAGTCTTTTCTCTCTACTCAATATACTAAATTCTCCTCTGTCTTTAGTCTATTCTCTTCTCTTCTGCTCCTGCCTTTATTTACTCCCGTGTTTTCTCTCACCTGGCCCCTCTTAACTCTAAATAGGGCTCTACTCAGCCTATCTGTCTGGAGAAGGCAATGGCAACCCACTCCCGTGTTCTTGCCTGGAAAATCCCCAGGACAGAGGAGCCTGGTGGGCTGCCGTCTATAGGGTCGCACAGAGTCGGACACGACTGGCATGACTTAGCAGCAGCAGCCTATCTGTCCGGTGCCTTATGTTTGCTTTTATGTTTTTGTCCTGAAGTATAGTTTTTGTGGGCTTCCCAGATGGCCCTAGTGGTAAAGAACCCACCTGCCAATGCAGGAAACATAAGAGACTCAGGTTCAATCCCTGGGTTGGGAAGAGCCCCTGGAAGAGGCAACCCACTCCAGTATTCTCGGCTGGAGAATCCCATGGACAGAGGAGCCTGGTGGGCTACAGCCCATAGAGTCACAAAGAGTCGGAAATGACTGAAGCAATTTAGCAAGCACACATAGTTTGTGTACAATATGGTGTACAGCATAGTGATTCATAATGTTTTAAGATTATATTGTATTTATAGTTATCCTAAAATATTAGCTATGTTCCCTGTGCAATACAATATATCCTTGAAGCTTATTTATTTTATACATAATTGTATCTCTGAATCTCTTACCCCTATGTTGCATCTTTCTGCTTCCTCTCTCCACTGGTAACCACTAATTTGTTCTCTGTATTTGGGAATCTATTTCTTTTTCATTGCATTTGCTAGTTTATTGTATCTTTTTCGGGGGCTTCCCTGGTGGCTCAGATGGTAAATCGTCTGCCTATAATGTGGGAGACCCAGGTTTGATCCCTGGGTTGGGAAGATACCCTGGAGAAGGAAACGGCAACCCACTCCAGTACTCTTGCCTGGAAAATCCCATGGATGGAGGAGCCTGGTAGGCTACAGTCCATGGGGTGGCAAAGAGTCGGACACAACTGAGTGACTTCACTTTCACTTTCACTTTGTATCTTTCTGATTCCATATAAATGACATCATACAGAGTTTGTCTTATTCTGTCTGGCTTATTTCACTTAGCATAATACTCTATGGGTCTATCCATGTTGTTCAAATGGCAAAATTTCATTCTTTTTTATGGCTGAGAAGTAGTCCATTGTATATAGATATATTTCAATCACATCTTTATCCCTTCATCTGTCAATGAACACCTAGGTTGCTTCCATATCTTGGCAACTGTAAATAATGCTGCCATAAGCATTGGGGTGCATGTATCATTTCAAATTGGTGTTTTTTATGTTTTACAGATATATACCCAGGAGTGGAATTACTCCACACCATATGACTTTGGGTCATATGGTAGTTTTAATTTTAGGTTTTTTGAGAAGACTCCATACTGTTTTCTGCTGTGTTTGCACCAATTTACATCCCCAGCAACAGTGTACAAGGGTTTCCTTTTCTCCACATGCTTACCAACATTTGCTATTTGTCGTCTTTTCGATAATGTCCATTCTGATGTGAAGTGTATCTCATTGTGATGGACAGTCTATTGAATGTGATAAAACCTCAGGGAGTGGATAAAAGATATATACGGGCTTCCCAGGTGGCTCAGTGGTAAAGAATCAGCCTGCTGATGTAGGAGACACAAAAGATTCAGGTTGGATACCTGGGTTGGGAAGACGGACTGGAGAAGGAAATGGTAACCCACAGCAGTATTCTTACCTGGGAAATCCCATGGACAGAGGAGCCGGGCAGGCTACAGCACGTGGTCTCACAAAGAGTCTGACACGACAGCACACAGACATACACACACAGGTATTTAGTAGGGAGTCCTCACAGTATAGATGTGTACAAAATCCTGGAAATGGATGAATACCTAGGGAGAATGTGCAGTTAGAAAAGAGAGTTGATTGCATGGCTCAGTCCAACACGGAGAAATCGAGCAGAGGACAAGGAGTCAGCAAAGGAGACTGAGAAAGAATGGGTACTAAAGCAGGAAGGAAACACAGAGTATTTCAGGAAAAAGGGAGTGATCAAAAATGTGAAATCCTACTGAGAGGTGAAAGAACAGAGAACCAGCCATTTGATTTGATGCCATGAAAATCACTGATTGACACAAGCACTTTCAGTACGGTGCTGGAGACAGAGAGTGGTTAGGGCAGTCCAGATGGTGCCCAAGTACAGACTTCAATCCGTGTAACAGCCCTTTCAGGAAATTTTTCTATGAAAAGATTAAAAAAAAATTTTGAGGGATGAGATATCAAAGATATCAGAGGGGTTAGTCGTGTGTGTGTGTGGGGGGGTGTGTTTAGAGTATCAGACACTAACCCATGTTCACATGCTGGTGGCAAAGATCTAATAGAGAAGGAAAAATAAAATCTATGATACAGAGAAGAGAAGGTTTAACTGGGGACCTCCCTGGTAGTCCTGGAGGTGTAGCTAAGACTCCTCCCAATGCACAGGGCACAGGTTCAATCCCTGGTCAGGGAATTAGGTTCCACATGCCGCAACTAAGAGTTTACATGCTGCAACTAAAGATCCTTCGTGCTGCAGTGAAGATTAAGGATCCCAAGTGCCGAAACTAAGGCTCGGCGCAACCAAATAAATACATAATTTAAAAAAAAAGGACTAAGTGTAGGAGTAAACTCCTTGAGATGGAATTCAGATGGAATTCAGAGCCCAGGAAGACTTTGATGGAAATAGGAATACTTCACACAAACAGAAAACTCTTCAAAATTTTTACTTGTCCTTTTGTCTGTTTTGGATTTCATGTTTTTCTAGAAATTTGTCCTTTTCAAAAAAATTCAAATTCTTAGAAAAATGTCCATAATAGGCTTTTATTGTCTTTTAAATGCCAGGTGACTCTGTAGTAATGCTGTTTTTCTTTTCTTTTCTTTCTTTTTTTTTTTTTTTTAGTAATGCTGTTTTTCATTCTTGTTATTTTACTGTGCTTTCACTTTTCTTACCTGGCCTTTCTGGGGGTTTGTTAATTTTATTAGTCTTTCCAAAGAGGTAGTTTTTGGCAATGCTGATACTTATTGTACATCTCTTTTCTCTTTCATTAATGTCTAACATTACTTTCACCATATCTTTCCTTTCAGTATGAATTTCCTTTGTTGAGTTTTTTGTAATTTACAGAGATGAATACTTGGATTATTGATTCTGGCTTTAGCTATTATTCTACAATTTTGGAATTTCGTATTTTTACCACCATTTAGTTCAAAATATTTTGTAATTTACATTTTTACTTTTTCAGAGTTACACTGACTAATTACTGAACATGAGAGACTTATAGTAATTTTTAAATTACTGATTTCTAGCTAAATTCCTGTATGATCAGAGAAAATGCTCTTGATTTCAAGTATTTGAAATTTATTAACAGTTGCTTTATGACTCAGCATAGCCTCAAATTTGGCAAATGTGTTCCTGAAAAGAATGAGTACCTACAGTTGGCAGGTGCAATTTTATACATATGTTAATTAGGTCAAGCTTGATATCAGTTTTACATCTATCCATACTGACTTCTTTTTGCTGTTTGTTGTATCAGTTTCTCAGAAAAGAATGTGAAATTTCCCACTTGATGATAGATTTTCCTAATTATTTTGCTTTGTGTATTTTGAGGCTTTGTCAGTAGATGCATACAAGGAGAATTTGTATGTTTTCCTGTTAAATTGCTTCTTTCATCTCTATGAAGTATTGCTTTTTATTTCTAGTAATG
Organism: Dama dama; assembly: GCF_033118175.1. NCBI lineage: Eukaryota > Metazoa > Chordata > Mammalia > Artiodactyla > Cervidae > Dama > Dama dama. Next base: position 56,043,797 of record NC_083685.1, read on the forward strand.
CTTCTTGTTATTATGATAACAGTTTGCTCCATGTAAGTATTTGCAAGGACTATCTTTTTCTATCTCTATTTTCAACCTTCAAGAATCCTTATTTTAACATGTGTCTCTTATGAGTGGCATTTAGACTAGTTATATTGCGTTATCCAATCTGGCAACCTTTTTTTTTCCGTTGGAATATTTAGTCTCTTTCTTGATATCTGCCTTGGAGCTGAGTTGACATGCCTCTGGGGATATGCTTGGCTTTGAGTATTACTTTTCTGAAACTGTGTTTTCCATCTCCTCTTTCCTGTGTTTGAATTTTTCCCTCACCAGAGAGCTGGGCACACAGGTTCCCTTTTTTTTTAGGTGGTGCTGTCTAGCAGGCAGGGTAAGAACATACCACTATAAAGCTTTCCCACTCCGCCTAGAGCAAGTGATGGCTGTGAACTTCCGTGGTATAGTCAGCTCTGAATAAATAACTTCTTTTTGTTCTCATTTGTGTAGTCTTCACTGATTTCCACATTCATAATAAGCTACCAGCCTTGAACCATAGGGTTTCTCGTCTTTTACTCAAACGTAATTTGGTCTAACTTATCTGCTGTATCACACACTGGCTATACAATGTATAAACCACTTTACCTTCTCTGTCTGTCTCTCTCTATGCAGAATGGGAACAAATGTTACCCTTTTCTCAAGGGCTAATGGGATCCCATGGACAGAGGGGCCTGACAGGGCTACAGTCTATAACTCAGCAACTAAACAACAATAACAATGCAAGGGCCAAATAAGTTAACACTGTGTTAATAAAACACTTGGACCAGCACTTGGCATGATACACGTAGCTAACAAATAAGCATTAGGTATCACCTTCATCAAAGTGCAAACCTCCTTTCATCTAGATTTTACCTTCCTCTGAGTACCTGGGAGCTTTGTAAGTCCAAACTAAAGGTTCAAGAATAAGTTGATGTTTTATTTTTCTACACTGAAGATTGTGTTTGTGTATATGTTTGTGCTTTGATGGAAGATTGTAGGCGTGTTAAATCTCCTTAGTTGTGTCCGACTTTGTGACCCTATGGACTGTAGCTCACCAGGCTCCCCTGTCCAAGGGATTCTCTAGGCAAGAATACTGGAGTGGGTTGGTTGCCATGCCCTCCTCCAGGGGATCTTCCCAACCCAGGGATTGAAACCCCGTGTCTCTTGGGTCTCCTGCATTGGCAGGCGAATTCTTTACCACTAGTGCCAGCTGGGAAGCCCTACGTGTGTGTATATTTGTGTGTATAAATTCATTTGAAATTAATTAAGTAAAACTGGAAGACAAATTTATTAAAAGTGTATCTTTCTCTTGCTAAAACATGTCATATATGTTTGTGGCCTTGCTAGGGGAAAAAAAAATGTTCTTTCTACCATCTGAAGTTCCTTGTCTGGGGCCCTACAATATTAGACTGACAAAAGCTTAACAAGAGAAAAACCAAAGAGCTTATTAATGTGCTGTGTACAAACTGCAGGAGAAACCTCAATGAAGAGTAATTTAAAGGGAGTGCTTAGAACTTGAGCTTCTACAGTATCTTAAGAGAAGAACAATAAATTTGCTGAGCAGTGACAAGACAAAGGACTAGATTTTAGGCTTTCAAGGGCTGCAAAATGTAGGAAGGTAAATATATGCAGGAAAAGAATGGACTAGGGTTTGTGTAGGTTCATCTTGGTGCTGACTTTCTGTTTTATTTTTTTAAATTTTTACTGGAGTATAGTTCCTTTATAATGTTGTGCTTGTTTCTACCATACAGGAAAGTGAATCAGTCACGCGTATACACATTTCTCCTCTGTGTTGGATTCCTTCCCATTGAGGTCACCACAGAGCCTTCCCTGCGCTACGGTAAGTTCTCATTAGTTATCTATTTTGACAATATACATAGTATCAGTGGTGTGTATATGTCGACTTTCTGTCTTCCTCATAGCTATAAAACTTCCCTGGGAGAGGGAAATCATGGCTTTCTTCATTTTTCAGAAGTTTCTGCTTTTAGCTCTAGAAAGGCTTCTTTCTGCATCTGTTGGTTCTGATTCTCATTTGCCTCCAGATCACAATAATAATCATGCCAAACCAGCATATTTTGGAGTGACAGCTTCTGGTTCAACATCATGAAACTACCATGTGCTACAATGGTAGCCTCAGCGACTGCCCATCTGGGCCCACCTTCCTGACCCCCAGCTTATTACCCCCAGCCCTCAAAACACCCCCAAACTACTGACCCTGTACTGCTGTGTACTCTTCTAGTCTCTCCAAGCAGGCACTGGTATTAGAATAGGAGCATTAGCATGCAACATGGCACTGATCTCACAGGAGACTGTGGCTTAAAAACTCCCCATCAGCCTGGCCGCCATCTTTCTTAGAGCTCTGCTGAAAGCTGAGCGTCTTCCTTCCCAGTCCTCCGTTCACAAGTGTTCACAAGTGTTCCCCCTTTTGTTCACAAGTGTTCCTCCTGCATCTCTGAAGGTACTCCCTGCCTGCTCCTGCTTTCCCCCTTTATCCTTAACAGGTGTTTCCACCCAGTAAACCTTTCATACGTGTCTACTGCTGTAAGGACATGACTACCATATGTAAACAAAATGCCAACCATCTGGAAGATACAATTACAATCACTATTTCCACCTTAAGGTTCTGAGTTGGAATTGAAGTTGCATAAGATTTACCAGTTTCATAAAGGAAATTACAGCATCATGAAAATAAGCACTTCATTGAGAGTTTAATCCAGAATTAAAATTTGGACTATTAATTGGGAGAGTAGCATTGATTATATACAATAGCATGTGCAAAATAGTTAGTGGGAACCTGCTATATAGCACAAGGAGCTCAACTCTACGCTCTGTGATGGCCTGGGGTGGGGGGGCGTGGGGGGATGGGGAGGTGGGGTGAGAGGGCGGCTCAGGAGGGAGAAGATGTATGTATCCATATAACTGATTCCTGTTGCTGTTCATCAGGAATTAACACACCATTGTAAAGCCATTATCTTCCAATAATAAAAAGTTTTAAATATTTGCAAAAAAATTCAGACTATTTCCAAATATCAGTGGTTCATCAATTCAAAGTGCTGAAAGGACTATAGAAGAAGACAGTTCAGTGGTAAAAGAGTTCAGATTTTAAGTGTGCACCAAAAAGTGATAAAAATGACAAGCAAGAGTGGCCTGCAAAGGTTAGAGAGTCTTACAAACTTCTTGTAAAGTCAAGGTCCCTGCTCCATAATTCCTGCTTCTCTTACAAAATAGTGAATGAATGCCCCCTTTGACTTCCGGCCTTCTCTTTAATGTCTGAATGTGAGACTTACATAATCTCCACTTCCTTCCTCTAGCTAGGCTCTGAAGTAGTCCATCTTCCCAGGGCAGAACCAAAAGTGGTGCTATTTTAAGAATGCAACTCAGTGGTCTCTTGACTGGTAACCAAGTGACAGGAATTCCCCCTCCCAAGCCCTCTGGGGCATTTACTGTGGACAGAAGATTACCTTCAACACTTGTGAAGAGCATCTATTTTGAGAGAGGTCAAAAGCTGATGAAGGAAGTTTTAGAATTGACAAGATGCTAAGTTTACATCTGTTTTTATGAAGATTCCCTGGGGAAGGAAATTGTAACCCACCCCAGTATTCTTGCCTGGAAAATTCCATGGACAGAGGAGCCTGGCGTGCTACAGTCCATGGGGTCACAAAGAGTCGGACACGACTGAGCACACACACACACATACGCACACACATACCTAAAGAGCTCAGATGTGAAATTAAAGCTCTCACAAAACATATTTCAAATACAATTTAGCTGAATGTACTTCAAATGCAATTGAGCTTAGAATTGGTATCTAATGAATGAAAATTTAAAGAATCATAGTGCTTGAATGGGAACACGAGTAGATTTACTTTTTAATAAAAATTTTAATTTTCTGTGACACATCTAGACTGCAAACCTATGCTGGAGATGCCAGTCAATGCTTTGCATCTCCAACTCTTCTTCGAGAACCTGCCGCCCATCCTGGCTCCTGCTCAAGAGGCAGGCCTGGGTAACTATATTCGTATCTAGCAGCCGGACCCCTTTCAACACCTAATAAATCTGGAATGAGCATCTGATCTGAGCTGGGTTGATCCATTTCCCAACACTAGGAATTTGAAATTGAAACATTGATAGTAATCTATGAAGTACTAGAATGCACAGCCAACTGGAAACTGGGACAAAGCAAATACATCGTACTTAATTAATCAAGAGCAGAGGAACCAAGACAAAGTGGAGAAAGCCATTCTAGAGAGACATGCAGGAAAATGAATAAAAATATATCCCACAGTGGTTACCAACAAGGACTTGAGTTGAATTCCAGCCAAAATGAATTATTATTCTGATTTTCAATAGAAGCGACATTTTAAGGATAATTTACTTAGATAACTTAATACCTTAGACTTGTAACAAACTGATTCCCAGATATTCCTTGGATGCCTAAGTCATTTTTAAGACATGACATTGAAACATTGATCACTAAGCATAATTTTCAGTGTATATCATTTCACTTTGTATTTTAAACGCTACATAGAGACTATTTCTTTGTGTCTGTTAAATGAACATGCTTACTTTTGCCACTTTATGAAGCCTTATAAAGGATGTGTGTGGCTGCAAAAAGTTGTGTTCTATGTATCCATAAGCTCTGCTAGTTTGCTAAAATGTAGATCATACAGTTCACAATGACTTACCCTTTAGTTTTCTGGAAAATAAAATTTCTTTGGTTAAAGAAAGTGAAAGTGAAGTCGCTCAGTCGCATCCGACTCTTTGCGAGTCCATGGACTATCGCTTACCAGGCTCCTCAGGCGACAGTCCTTGGAGTTTTTCAGGCAAGAGTACTGGAGCGGGTTGCCACTTCCTTCTCCAGGGGATCTTCCCAACCCAGGGATCGAGCCTGGGTCTCCTGCATTGCTTTACCATCTGAGGCACACGCTTTATCATCTGAGTCATAGGGAAGTTATGATTAAAGCAAATGATTGGGATCACATACTTAGGAGCAATAGTTTCAGAGAAATACAACTATGCACATGCTTTTGTTTTTTGAGGAAAATAGTTTTTTCCTAAAGCACCCATTCTCAGGGTTTTGGGCCTACGAGCTCCTTAGCACCACATTTCCGCCAGCAACGTATGAGTGATTCATTTTCTTGGTATACTCACCGGCATTTCATGTTGTCATTGTTTTTAATTTTAGCCATTCTGTTAGGTATGAAGGAATATCTTATTGTGGTTTAAATTTGCATTTTTCTAATGACTAATGCTTTTGAGCATCTTTAATGTGCTAATTTGCCATCTGTATGCCTTTTTCAGCGAAATGTCTCTTCATTTATTTTTCCCATGTTTTACATAGACTGCTTGCTTTTTTTCCTGTTGAATTTTGAGAGTTCTTTATAAAATTCGATACTCATCCTTTGTTTGACATGTGTTTGTAAATATTTTTCTCCTACTCTGCAACTTGTCATCTCCTTGACAGTCTCTTATAGAGAAAAAGCTTTTAATTTTTTATTCAATTTATTAATTTTTCCTTCTACTGATCATGCGTTTGGTGTCAAAGATAAATCTACGCCCAAACCTAGATCCTTAGCATTTTCCCCTATTTTTCTCTAAAACTTTTTAGTTTTCTGTTTTACATTAAGTTTACCATCTATTTTGAGTTAATTTTTGCACAGAGTGTGAGGTGTGAGACTTAGGTCAAGGTTGCTTCTCCCACCACCCCCTCACCCCATGGAGATTTCTCCAGGACCATTTGTTGAAAAACCTCTGCACCGAGTTCACATATTCATTGCTAATTTGTAGAAATATAATTGATTTTTGAATGCTTATTCTTTACCCTGAAAACTTTCAGAATCCACTTATTAGGCCTTTGGATTTTTCTGGAAGATTTCTTGGGATTTTCTATGTAGATAATCGTGTCACTGGCAAATGGAGACAGTTTTATTTTTCCTTTCCAGCACTCACACAGGGGTGTGAGCAGGATCTTAGAGGAAAAACATTCAGTCTCACAAAGTATCGTGTTGGGTTGTAGGTATTTTAGATGCTCTTTATCAAGTGGAGGAAGTCTCCATATATACTTTTTTTTTTCCTGCGAGTTTCTATTATGAAAAGATGTTGAAACTTTGTCGAATGCCTTTTCTGCATTGCTTGATATAATCAAGTGAGTTTTCTTCTCTAACCTGTTAATATGGCAGATAACATTAATTTTCAAGTATTGAACTACTTTTGCATCTCTGGAATAAATTCTATTTACACAGTTCTTTTTATCCATTGCATAATTGTATTTGCTAATATTTTGTTAAGGATATTTACATCTATGTTCATTAAGATATTGGGCTTTCATTTTCTTTTATACAATATCCTTGGTTTGGTATGAGGGTTATAGTAGCTTCATAAAATAATTTGGGAAGTGCATCCTTTTCTATATTTTGGGAGGAGATTGTATAAACTTTGTGTAGAATTGTGTAGAAACAGATGATAGAAATCACCAATGAAACCATCTGGGTTTAGAGATTTCTTTTGAGGAGCTTTTACGTTATGAATTTAATTTCCTAAATAGTTATAACACTATTCAAATTATCTACTTCATATTGTCTGAGTTATTTTTCCAAAAAGTGGTCTATTTAATTTGTCAAACTTATGCTTGTAGTATTCCTTTTATCTTTTTGATGTTTTCAATGTCAGTAACTATGGGTTCTGTTTAATTCCTAATATTGATGATTTGTGTTGTCTTTGTTAGTTTTCCAAACATTTTGTCAGTTTTATCCTGTCAAGAACCAGTTCCTTGCCTTATTTTGTCTAAGTTTTTCTGATTTTAATTTCAGCGATTTCTGCTCTTGCGTTTATTTTTTCCTTCTGCTTACTTTGGATTTATTTTGCTCTTCTTTTTTTAGGCTTCTGAGAGGGAAGCTTTGATTTGAGACTATTCCCCTTTTTGAAAGTAAACATTCAAGTAAGAAGAAAAAAAATTCTTTTTCCAAGGGAGGAAATGCACAGAGAACTTGAATTTTTAACTTGTAAATAGAGGGGAAAAGGCAAGTTTAAATGACGGCATAAATACATGTTCAAACACCAAACAGACAGAGTCACCCACTGATATGAGTTGGTCACCAAACATGAGGGAGATCCATTGGGACTTTACTTAATACTTTTCTTTAATTGAAATCCCCTCATATGGCAAATGACCTAAGTAAGAGAATTCTGAAAAAGATGTACTGCGATCATTGGTATCTAGTGTTGGAAACGCCCATTAAGATACTCACAAACTCAATACTGTTTTATTGTTGTCAGGTAGTAACCAGACTTACTTTCCTAGGTTTTCACAAAATAAAATGAGCATGTGATAAAGACAAGCTCAGCATTCCCCCTGTGTTCTTGATAAACTTAATAAAATCCTTTTTGTTACCATTCAAGGCCAAAATGTTGAAAGAGTCCCAGCTCGTTGGCATCTTTTGTCCTTTGGCAGTTATCTCTCTGCTCCACTCTGCTCAGCACAGCACAAACCGTTCTAGCACACTACATCCAGCAGAGAGAATTTTAGGTGTAGACAACATGTATTTGCATATTTGAGATAAAACTATCATGATGTTACATTATAGTATTTATTTCTGGGAACGTGTTTAAAGAAGTATTTCTTTCTAGTGTTTTCGTGACACTATTCCCTTTACCCTCCTCCTTATTAATAAAAACAGTAGATGACCCTACTCTGACCCTTAGGCTTATGATCCTTCAGTATTAGAACACCTAACACTTGAACCCAGAGCTCAGTATATGTCAGGCACTGTATTAAACACCCTGCATACTCGATCTCATTTAATTCTTATGACATTATTATGTTATAATTAGGTTAATATAACTATTATCTTATGATAATTATAATTCTTATAACATTATTGTAAGAATGTCATCCAAATATAAAGTTGGAATAATAAAAAGATGAGGAAAAGACTGACTTCAAAGAAGTTAAGCAATTTGCCTGAATTCACACAAATATTAAGTTCTTGTACCTACATGAGATTCCAGACTTGCCTGACTCTCCAACCTACTCTTTTTTTTTTTTTTTATTAGTTGGAGGCTAATTACTTTACAATATTGTAGTGGTTTTTGTCATACATTGACATGAATCAGCCATGGATTTACATGTATTCCCCATCCCGATCCCCCCTCCCACCTCCCTCTCTACCTGATCCCTCTGGGTCTTCCCAGGGCACCAGGCCCGAGCACTTGTCTCATACATCCAACCTCTTACTAACTACACTAATCTTATACAATGCTATCAGTTTCAGAACTAGCTGGAAGTTTCAGCCTGTCAGCATTTGAAGAACAATAGCCCTTTGTCATTTGGCCACTAAATGGGCACTACTGTCTGCCACTCGGTTTTCAGACATTGTCTTTTCTGTAGCTCCTAGCTCCCTTTCCTATCTGCTTGTAGACCTTGATCAAAATGTTTCTCTGTCCCTGTGGTTGGATTACTGGGTTCAAACATTCTGTTTCCTCTTCCTCCTTTCTTCTAAGTATCTTTCCTCTGTAATTACCCCCACAGGATTCTCATATAGCTTTCGTATGAGAAATGCAGTCATAGTATGAATGTCTATGTTAAGAAAGACAGGTGTCATTTTGGAGGTAATTTTATTGTTTCTCTTGCTACTTGTTTTTCTTATTGTCAGGCTTCAAGATTCATCCATTTACATATTCAGTGTATTTTTAGGGTTTCCAAACCAAGATCCAAGATATTTACCTGGAGAGTGAAGAAATAGTCTGAATATTAAATACATGTTATACACTTTCTTCTTAATGTCAATATTAAATAAATATCTGTTCCTAAGTATTTGTTGAGTGTATGTCAGTGTCTGTTACCCTAGACACTAACTTTTTACTTCCACATAATCTTTTTCTGGTGAAAGTATTTTTTGAATATTAAAAATAAGTTTGCTCAATATAGTAATATGTAGATTCACTTCAGAAAAAAATAAAAATACAAACTGAAAAGAATTAGGAAATAATGCCAACAACAATCAATTTCAATACTTTTATGATTATCCTTCCAATGTTTTATTCATGTTTTTGAACTTAATTTTTTTCAGTTAACGCTATATAATAAACACTTCTACATTAATGGTTGTTAAAGATCAATAATAGTTCACTGTGTGGGTGTACAATAGCTTTAAAACCATACTTTCTATGTTGGACTCACTACTGCTAGCTTTTTGCAGTAACAGGCGAAGACTACGACAAACATCATTTGTGTATTTTTCTGTTCGTATATCCTTAGATGGTTCTTTATAGTCTCACAAATAGCACTTCTGATGGGCTGGGGGGCGTTTTTCCAGATTTCAATTAAAAAATTATCATTTGATCAGTTAAAAGTTTGCAGGCTTTTGATTCAGAGGAGAGCCCTTCTGTTTGAAATTCAACATAATCAACAGTTTGCTCAAATCTTCACTCTTGAAAAGTGTGTCTCCTCTATTCAATACATACTGATAGAATACTGGATATGGGGATACAAAGATGAATAAGAGCCTGTGCAGGGCAGATAGCAATTTACAGCAGTACGATTTTCTATTGAGTAGAACACGATGTTCTTGATAATCTGCAGCAGATCCGTGCGCAAAAGACCCACAGGCTGTGTTGAGGACAGCGGAAGGCGTAACCACTGGTGATTATTCGAAATATTTCTTAAGGAGAAAGAAATGTACAGAAGTCTGTACATTTTAATTTAATATTTAGTGGTTGAGGAAAAGATACAACCCATAGCCTCTCTTATCTATCGATTACTCATGATTCTCATTTACATGGTGATGGGCAGTTTGCTTATGTTTAGCATGTAAATTCAGAGAAAATATCGTTTAACTCTGTACCAAAGAGAAGTAGAAGGAATTTATAAATGATTCAAACAGCCAACGTGTAGACAAAAAAAATTACACTAACGGGCCCTTTTGCTTAGACAACTGGGATAACTACACCATCTTCAACACACTGGCGTCACACCAATAAGCGGCGGCAGTGAAAGTGTTAAGGCCTGCACAGGCCTCTATGCTGCAGTAGGCGGCGCAAAACCTGGGCAAGTTTTCAGGGAGTGCCGCAGATCCCTGCCAAGCAGGGCAGACGAGGCGCCGGTGGACCGTGAGCCGTTAAGAACGCCTGGAAGACAGCGCTCGCGTCATGCCGAGGAGCCGACGCACAAACCTACGTCTCCAAGCTCTCCCTCGAGGCCCCGCCCACCCCTTACCCAAGAGCCCTGTGGTGGTCTCGGAGGAGGCGTGGCCAAGGGCAAGGAGGGGAGAATGCGCATGCGCACTGGGAACCCAGTCTTGTAGCCAACTATCAATCTCGCGAGTGTTGATAGTCGGTGGCGTAGGTAGTAGACCTGAATGCTGGCGAGATAGATGATATCTACCAGAGGAAGAAGAGGAGGCAGCCAAACCAGTTCCCAGACTCTTCCCCTCTTTTGCTTTCCTTTCTTTTTCCCCCAACCCTCCGCCCTCCTTGAATCGGCCCGCCTTCCCTGACCTCAGTGACCCGAGTGGCCCCGCCCACTCTCGTCGACGTGATTCCCGCCGTGGGGTAAAGCGCCGGTCGAACCCGGAGCCCCGCGGAAGAGGAGGACGACTAGAGGGGGAGGTTGCTGGGCCTGGTCTGGGCTCGTCGCCGAGCCGCGGCGCAGGGGGCTTTCGGGTAGTCCTCTCGCTTCTCCATCTGCTCGTTGCGACGCAGCCACCCAGGCCTAGGCCTCCTCCTCCTCCTCCCTGCCGGGCCCGGCCTCTGGCAGCAGCGGGTGACGCAGACGGAACATCATGTCGTCCGCGGCCGACCCTCCGCCACCCCCGCCTCCCGAGAGCGCGCCCTCCAAGCCCGCAGCCTCGGCCGCCGGCAGCGGGAGCAACAGCAGCAACAAAGGCGGCCCCGAGGGCGTCGCAGCCCAGGCGGCTCCCTCTGTGGCCAGCGCCGGCCCCGCGGACTCGGAGATGGAGGTGAGGGCGGCTCGTGGCGTGGAAAGAGGGCAGGATGGGGAGGAGGAACTGGTTCCCTCGCCTCTGTAGCAGTAATGAGACGCAGAGCCAAACTTCACCCCTTCCCACTCCAACTCGGCCTCAGACCCTTTGGGTCGGAAATGATGCTCTCACCCTTGGGCTTAAGCTACGCAGGCAACCTCAAGTGGATTTCTGGCACTTCACATTTATATTATTTGTCTCTTTGGCGAACCTTACCAAATCCTCGAACGCTCTCATTAGACACATGTTCTTGATTACTGAGGCCGAGTGAGGAGCTACCCTTTTTTTCTTTTTTTTTTTTTAAGAGCTGGACTCCCATAATTCCCTCGCGCATCTCTGAATCTCGATTTTACTTTCCGCTAAACTTGGGGGGAGGGCGAGGGAAATTTCCCTCTAGGAACGGGGGTAGACAGGCGGGGTGGGGAAGGCATTTAAAAGCAGCGCATCCGAGGACTTGGGCCTCCTTTTCTTCATCCCTTTCTTTGCGGGGGCGGTATCTGTTCCGCAGAAACAATGGCGAGGGCTGGATGGCCGAGGGCGCAGTGGGGATATGCGGGGCACAGCTGCTCCCTTGGAGGGAGAGGAGGCTCCTCCCAGGCACTGTTCCGTGGGGAAGGAAAGCGACCAAGGCGGCAGCAGCTGTCTTGAACCCCCCATTTCATTTTTTGTGTGGGGGGGTGTGGTGGATGGATGGATGAATGAATTAGTGAGTGAGGGGGCGGGTAGTTTGCTCTCAGACCAGCGCATTTCCTCTTCGGGGGCCTTGGCCTTATTTTGAAAATTAGTGCCGCGCTCTATGGCTCCCTACCTTCTGGCCTGGGGCTGGCGGGTCAGGGAATGGTAACTACTGCGAGGGTGGAGAGATTGGGGAACTGCCAGGCGGGTCTCTTGGGTGTGCTCCAAGGTTTTGCGTTGTCTGGGAACAAAGTGTTGCTTGCTCCTTCCAATTTTATTCTTGGCCTTCGATCTGTTTTGAGATATTTTATAGTCGCAGCCCAGAGATTTCTGGAATTTTTCCATCCTTGGATAGATTGAGCAAAGGTAATACTGCTTTAAAAGGGAATGTTGCTGCAGAATTAACACAGTAAGGAAATGGTAGGGCAGTTTACCATAGAGCATTTGGCTCAGTAGTTTTATTTGGGTGCTGTACTAAGTCAGTTCAGTTGTGTCCTCTCTGCAACCAGCGGCCTTATCTAGGGTGAAGTAACGTGTTATTAGTTTTTGAGAGAACTTTTAGGTCAGAGTGGGTTTTGGTGGACTAGGACCTCTGGTATTCTATAGCTTTCAGCGACTTGAAATTTGTTTTCAGTCCATATCAGTGTTGCTTGTTTTCTTTTTCTTTAGGTTTTAAATGATTCTTTTGAATTGCCAGGGTTAACTTGGATTCCCGCTTCCTGGTTTAAAGGGGTTTGAAAGTTTGACACTGAAAGCAATGGTATGAAATACGCAGCTCTCAGGGCTTCCCAGGTGGCGCTAGTGGTAAAGAACCCGCCTGCCAGTGCAAGAGACAAAAGAGACGCGGGTTCGATCCCTGGGTTGGGAAGATCCCCTGGAGGTGGGGTATGGCAACACACTCCAGTGTTCTTGCCTGAAGAATCGCATGGATGGAAGAGCCTGGCGAGCTACAAAGAGCCTGGCCGGATGGCAAAGAGTCAGACAAGGCTGAAGCGACTGAGCACGCACTGCACTTCTCTGCAAATTGCTGTCCACTATTGTCAGCCTCTCAAGAGGCTGTCATTCAAATTTTGGAGTAGCAACCAAAGTCTCACTAGAAGTGTTAAGGAAATATCAGAAAGCAGAATAATTTAAAGCCTAAACTAAATATTTTGGCTTTCAGTTGCTGTTTTTAAGGTAAAGTGGAATTAGTGTTTAACTATAAATATTAATGTTGTAACAAGTACTGGATGACTGTCAGTAATATTTTTGCCAAATGGGTAAATTGAGTCTTCTTGTAAGTAGAATCTGTGATAGAACCCACATCTGGCTCTGAAGCTGCTGCTGCTAAATCGCTTCAGTCATGTCCGACTCTGTGCGACCCCATAGACAGCAGCCCTCTAGGCTCCCCTGTCCCTGGGATTCTCCAGGCAAGAACACTGGAGTGGGTGGCTCTGAAGCTGACCCTTTCCCAAATATCTTGCCCTGTCATATTTTTACCAAAAATGTGTTGTTTAACAATTTCATTTATTGAAAAATGGCTTCATTATTTTTCCCCTTCTCAGGATAGTAACATCAGTGATTTTATATTTTACCAGTCTTTTCACTGACTAGTTTTTGTTTTTTCCTTCACGTTATAGTGTGATTTTTTTTTTCAAGTTGCATTTTTCCAAAATCATTTAATTTCTGACAAAGCCCACTTTCCTAGGAATATTAGTTAGCTTTCCTGTGTATTAGATTAATTTTTTCTTTTTGGTTGGTATTGGTAGGCGTTGGGAGCAGTCACATTTTTTTATTAGTGTGATCTTTTTGGCAACCTGAATGGGGCCTGTCTTGGTCATTCTCATTTCTCATACCTATCTGGACTGATACATAGGTACACTATATACTAATAGCCATATGACCTCAAGAGTACTAAATCCAAATCGTTTGCCTGTTTAAGACTGTGAAAGAAATATTCAACTTTTCATGGTATCCCAGTACCACTTTAGGAATTATTCTAGAGAGGTGGCTTTGTCACTTTTACTCTGGAGACCAGAGATTTGTGATGAGCTTAAGGTCACACATGTTCATAAAGGTCTTAGCGCTGAAGTTAGACTTGAATTTGGGTCATTTGATTTCGTAATATTAGTGCTGTACCAGGCCCATCCCCTCAGCTTTTTAATCATAGGTAACTTTGTTTTGGTATGTAGCACCACAGACCAGCATATCATTAATGAAAATTGTACTTTTCACCAGCTGTTCTTGTGTTCTTTTAATGGATGGGTGGAACTTTGCAGTGAAGTTGGTGCTGTTTTTTTGGTTTTTGTGCCTTTCTGAATGTCAGGGTGAATAAACTTGCAAAAATAGCACATTTATTATCAATTAATCAAATTGTAGTTAAAGTATTCACTTTAGGGTGCATGATGAATTTTTTTAATGTTTTAGATGGAAATTCAGGGTGACTGTGACTTCCCAGGTATACATTTGGGTAGTAGTACAGTAGATACTGCAGTTTTATTAAAGGGGGACATTTCCTTCACAATTTATATTGTTCAATTTCACTTTATAATTTTTGGTTAGAAAACAAAACAGATTTGCTTTAAGTATTTTTGTTCTAGGATGTTGGAGATAATAACCTTGTGCTATAATCTTGGCAGTGGCCATGCGGTTTATGTATTTGGGTTAAGTGAATTGTTATTATTGTCATATTCTGCATCAAGGTTTCCTATGAGATAGGATGGCTGCCATTTAGGTATCTAGGAAATTCAGGACGGGAGTGGATTACTTTGAATGTGTTTTGGGCTGAAATCAGTGTAATAATGGTATGTTGAGTATTCTTGAAGAACAAACCATGGTTTTTCCCTCTTACCAGGAAGTATTTGACAATGCATCTCCTGGAAAGCAAAAAGAAATCCAAGAACCAGATCCCACCTATGAAGAAAAAATGGTATGTTCTAGGTATATGAATAGTCATAATAGTTTTTTATTAGGTGATTAAATTTACTGAAGTTGAGGCACAGATATCTAATTTAAATATGTGTAACATGGAGTACTGTAACTTTTTTATCTTACTCGACTTACTTGATTACGTAAAGCAAATACAGATGTATTTCATGAATTCACATAGTATATAAATATGTGGATTATATTAATACTCCTTTTTAGATTTAGCATTGGGAGTGAGATGAGTTAAAAGACCAGAGAAGTAACTATTCAAGATGTGTTTATTCTGCATCTGTCTAGCATTGTACTCTACTGGTTATAAAGCGAGTAAGACATGTGTAATTTATAATAACATATATAGTATATAATGAGCTTCCCAGGTGGTTCAGTGGGTAAAGAATCTACCTACAATGCAGGAGACACACATTTGATCGCTGGTTAGGGAACATCCCCTGGAGGAGAGCATGGCAACCCACTCCAGTGATCTTGCCTGGCAAGTCTCATGGACAGAGGCGCTGACAGTCCATAGGGTTGCAGAGTCTGACATGACTGAAGCAACTGAGCGCGCACTCACGCACGTATGCTCACAACAGAAAATACAAAGACATGTAGTATGTAGGAGAGGAATATTTCTTGCCTACTGACGCACGTATGCTTACAATAGAAAATACAAAAACATGTAGTATGTAGAAGGGTAATATTTCTTGCCTACTGCCTTTTTATAATATGGATGAAAGCTTTACAAAAGAGAATATGAATATTATACTTGCAAAAGATCCAGATCACGTTTCACATCCTCTTGGGAATCTTTATTTTACCATGAGTTGACCAGTACCTACAAAGAGCTTTGAATTTAAATTTAGATTAAATAATAATGACTAACAGTGAATGAATAGTATGTACCGGGCCCTGTTCTATGTGCTTTATATAGATTAAACTTAATTTTTTTTTTTTAATCTTAAAAAGTTAAAATAGCGTGTGTAAGAATATCATCACTACATAATACAGTATCCTCCTTAAGAGTGGAAACAGTGTCTTAGTCTCTCTGTCTTCAGCATCCAGAATAGTATCTGGCACATAGAATACTGATTTTAACAAGTATTACTTTCCCCTTGTTCTTTGACTTTCTCATCAATATCAGCAAATATTTTTGAAATTTCTAAAAATAGCTTCAAAGTCCTAAAAGTTTGCATATATGTATCTGTATACACATATATAATGTGCATAATGCATATTGTAATATGTGCAGTATAAGTGATGTATTACTCTATATGATTTCTGTTAGGTTTTGTTTATATACATTTTGTGTATATCTGTAACTGTCCTGTCACCTTTCTTTGCTGTCAGTCTTATTTGAAGAAAAGATGTTTTTCCATTTTTACTTTTCCCAGTCATTCCTCTAAACCTTCACAACTTAGATTCTGTCATTAACACTATATTAGTGATTCTCTACTTGATCTTAGCCAAAAGGCTAGGAAATGATACACTAGTAATTTTAATGGCCAATTCTTTGGCTTATTTTTAGTTACATTCTCCTTAATCATACTTGTATTTGACACCATTGGCCACTCCACAAAATTTTTTCTTACTTTGAGAGACCTTTTTTCTTTGATGATACCTTATTTACTTGATTATTCGTTTGTCCTTCATTGCATTTTGAACATTTGTTCTTGGACAGTTTTAGCCTTGTCACTGGTTTTCATCTGCCACGTTTAAATGAGTACTTCTGGATATTTAGCTCAGATGCCGCCAATCATTGTATTTTCATTTGCTTGTTGAACATTTAAATCCCTTTGGTAAGTCTTATTTAGGAATATCCAAAATTGAATTCATTATCTCTTTCCCACGCAGTTATGTAGTGTTCTCTCAATGAATGAAAGTTTTTCATAATAAATGCCCAAGCTGTTTATGACAGTGTGTCATAGTTTTAATAGTCTTGGCAGATTTAACTTCACAAATATTTCTTTTATCTTTTCCCCATCACCCTAGTTCATTATTCTCTGTTTCATGAATTATTTCATTGGCATCTTCATTTGGCTCCTTTCTCATGATCTAGCTTCTTCCAGATCTGTTTTTGTGAAGTCTGTGACACTGATCTGATTATATAATGGAGGTTTTCAGTGATTCTTTACAATGCTTCTCATCTCCACAGCTCCCTTTATTGCAATTTTTTTCTCACTTCCTACGAATTTTTCAGCCTCCTACTTTAATTTCCTTTTTCAAAATCATGACCTTGACAAGCAGTTTTCTTCTGAGCAGACTCCTTACCATCTGCTAGATCCTATTCATAGGTAAGTCTTGATACTCACTTTTTATTCTTGAACCCAAGATGCCAAGTACTGCTTGCGAAAACTAAAGTAATTACTCTGATTGGTACTGGGATAAATTTATGGTTTTCACTTTGTTTGGCTTTCACTGTGTTATTTCTAACAATCCTTTAGCCATTCTAAGACTTTGCCACTCTGATTAAGTTTCTTCTACTTTTCTGTCATGCTCTCACTTTCAGTCTTCCTCCACAAAGAATTACAGGCCCATTGTCAATTTATTTCCTCTTTATTTCCAAACATGCATGGCTTCTACTATCCTGGTCATTTTCTTAGAGAAAGATGCTTTTTCCAAGGCTATTGATTTTAACCTTTGGTTTAATTTTACGATTCATTTTTTTTTTTTTTAGGTTCTTGATCTTATTGTTTCTGCTCTTTAGGAAGTAGTTTTTCCTCCTTACACCTCTTATTTTAATTGAAGTATAGTTGATTTATAATGTGTCTATCTCTGCTATACAGAAGAGTGATTCAGTTTAACAGGTGTATACAATCTTTTAAATATTCTTTTCTGTTATGGTTTATTTGAGGGAAGTTGGATATAGTTCCCTGTGTTATACAGTAGGACCTTTAATGTTTATTCATTCTAAATGTAACACTTTGCAACTGTCAGCTCCAAATTCTCCATGCATCCCTCTCCTCCCCTCCTCTGCCTTGGCAACCGCAAGTCACATCTCTGTGTCTGTTTTGTAGATAGGTTCGTTTTCTTTACACCTCTTTTGTCATTTTTATCTTAACGTTTTCATTTTTCAAGCAATGAGGTCTTTGCCCGTTAATCCCCTTAAACCTTTGCTGCAGTTCTACTGAAAGCTTACTCTGTAAATGTTCTAAACTCCTTGTTTTTTTGCAACAGTTTGTAACTCCACCACTACTTGAATCAGTGAGAGGATTTTGGAAATTATGATATCTTTTGTAGAGCTCTGGTGAAGTTTATACTTTGTTCTTTAAGGTAGTAGTTCTCAGACTTGACCTTGTAGAAGATAACAAAGATTTTGGATATTTCTGATCTAATGGATTGTGAACCACAGTTTGAAAAAATACCATCTTAAGACAGCTAGAACCATTAAAAGATCTTGAGCACTAGAGAGGTGTGATAAGGTCTAAGAATTGGGAGGACTCCTCCCTTCTCTGAAACATCATCTCTTGGCATTTTCCTAATCATCCTGCTTAAAATTTGGTGCTATTCCCACTTCCCATGTGTTCTTACTGTGCTTTATTTTTACTTCTGAGTTTTTGTTTTCTGACAGTCTTCATAATTTACTTGTTATGTTTTATTTTCAATATTGTACTATAATGAAAACTTCATAAACAAAATACTTTTTCTGGTCTGCACACAAAAGTATTTTTTGAATTGAGTAGACATTTAAGAAGAAAATGTTGATTTGAAAACGTTTTTAAAGAAGAGAATATATATTCAGTGACTTGAGTACTGTAGAGTAACTTTTGCTTTAAAATATTTTACACTCTGATCTATCTGAATTTATTTCCAGAGCTTATTTATCTTGATCCAAACATAATTACAATAATAGAATAGTCTTTTTAAAATAGCATCATTTTCTCATTGCATGTTTTTGGTTTTTCTTTTACTATATATGTATTAGAAAATAAAATTGTGCAAAATACGTATATATGGATCTCAGTTCATTACTTTAAAACAGAAACGACTGAAGCTTGTCGTTGGTAGGACATTACTAAGGAGAAGCACGCTGACAGCCTGTTGTCCATGGTATGGATTGGGCTGCATTTCATCCAGCGACACGCTGTCTGCACGTGGCTTCAGTATCAAACTGGGCTTCAGTTTTACATTGGTGTGATGTTTACAATTATGTTTTCATGTAAAAAGCACATCCTTTGGTGGTTGCTAGGTAAAATGTTTTGTGATTCATTGTAAAGTTGACATTTTAAACATCTATAGGTAGAGATACTGAGTAACTAGTTTCTCTTTATTGAACTCTTGTCTTCTTGTTTCTCCTTATTTAAAATCAAATTATTGATGTGTCTGTAAAAAGTCTGTTGTCTAAAGGCTCTAGATTTCCATTGTTTATTTTGATAAGAACTTGATTTCAAGGTCTTAAGTTTTTTTGGTCTTCCGTTCTCTTTGTGTGATAATAGGAAACACTCAAATTAGCAGATCTTAGATATGAAAATAAGAAATGGTATTAAGAACTACATAGGGTTAAGGAATATTTCATGAATTTAATAGATGTTTTTCAAGCCTGATAGCGTTTTAAAATTTGGCACAGCATATCCCCCTCTTCTGAATAAATACACCTGTATTGCAGTGTCTTTATTTTTTTGATATTTTTTTCTTCAACTACATTCAAGTATAACTAACACGCAGTAGTTTTATGTTTTTAATTCAGTGAGTTTTGGCAAATAGCTGAGGCCATTTAAACATCGTACAGTCAAGATGTAGAACAGTTCTATCATCCCCGAAACGATTGCTCCTGCTCTCATCCCTTTGACGCTTCAGATCTCCTTTCTGAGAAATCACGATTTAGAATTTCATAGAGAAAATCACTACTTAGAATTTTGGATCATATAATACGTAGTTTCATGTTTGCTTTCTTTCACATAGTATAATACTTTTGAATCTCATCTATATTGTTGCAGTAGTTCCTTTTTATTGCTGAGATTGTTGTATGGAGATGTTGAAATTTTGATTTCTGAATTTTTATTGATATTCTGATAAAATGTTTTTTCACATTTCTTCCAGCAAACTGACCGGGCAAATAGATTTGAGTATTTATTAAAGCAGACAGAACTGTTTGCACATTTCATTCAGCCTGCTGCTCAGAAGACTCCAACCTCACCTTTGAAGATGAAACCAGGGCGTCCACGAATAAAAAAGGATGAGAAACAGAACTTGCTATCAGTTGGCGAGTGAGTAATAGTTGATAGTTAATAGTTGAACCAGACTTCATTAGAAGCACAAGATCATTTTATTAAAAAAATAGTTACAGTGCTGTTATTTATTTGGCCCAGTTGGCTTGGCAGGATATAGCCATACATGTATAAATAAATAAAAATAGGCATAATGGTTTTATTTTTATATGGATTGAGTAGGGAATTCAGATGTTACCTTCTCCTTGGAGTGGAAACAAATGCAGAGGTTAAGTGGCCTACTTAATATCATCTAGAAGGAATTAGAATAATCTGACTTTGAACTTAGATCTGACTTGGGGCATTCTCTAGTCTCCTAAACCATGTATGTGAATTGAGAGTACTGCTGTTATCTGAAGTCTGTGTTTGTGTGTAGATGGTATGATGATTTATGTCATGGTAGTCTGCTTAAAATTTTTGTTATATACTTAGTTTCTTTATATAAAGGGAGATGTCAAGTTGTATGGTGCCATTGTTAGGTGGTGGTGCAAAATTTTTAAAGTACTTCTTACATGTTGAATTATAGATTATTTCTTAGAATTTGTGCTGGTTGGATAACTAAGATGTTTGGTAGTGATTTAGTTGCTAAGTTGTGTCCGACTCTTGCAACCCCATGGACTGTAGCCTGCCAGGCTCCTCTCTGTCCATGGGATTTTCCAGGCAAGAATACTGGAGTGGGTTGCCATTTTCTTCTCCAGGGGATCTTCCTGACCCAGGAATTGAACCTGCGTCTCCTGTATTGCAGGCGTAGTCTTTACCAATTGAGCTATGAGGGAAGCCCTAACTAAGATGTTTGGTTAGTAATAATAAATTTAGGGCAATCTCATTGCTTGAAAGTAAGTGTTAATTGAAGTAACAAAGCATATGCCAACTTTTATCTTTAGTTTAACAACCATAATAATCAGTCATCTTGATAATACATTATGAAGGAGATTTTATTTTTTAAAAACAAAGTTAAGATTCTTTCTTAGTTTATGGAGAGTAACTCGGGGGTGAGGGGTAGATCTTTGAGTTAAGTTTTCATAAGATTGGAGTGCAGAGAAGCACAAGAAGTAAACACATGTGACAAGCAGGAAGGAACTTCCCAGGTGGTCCAGTGGCTGAGACTCCACACCTCCAATGCAAAGGGCCCGGGGTCCACTCCTGGTCAGGAAACTGGATCCCACATGCCGCAACTAAGAGTTTGCATGCCACAGCAAAGATCAGAGATCCTACATGCCACAGCCAAGATCCGGTGCAGCCAGATAAATATGAAAAAAAAAGCGCTGTTAAAAAAAAATTCTTGGATTTTTATTGCCTTCGCTTGCATTTCTGAGGAATGTTTCTCTATCTGGGAAGGCTGATTATCTTTCCCACAAAGCATGTAGTTTTAATAAAAATCAAGCAATAATTTAGATTTAGAGACCCACAAGAGTGGAATATAATCTACTGTTTTCTAATTTAAATGAAAATATTTGTTGAAAGTATACAGGTATAATTGGAAATTTGAAAACTGGGGAGTAAGTAGTTTTACTAACAGAGTCCTTTAGAGATTAAGAAATCTGGCAATATTATAGCTACAAAAATTTAGTTTTTAGGAAACTGTATCTGACTCTGTTGGGATGTAAAATCTGGGCATGTGTATTTAACAAGTTTCAAGTAGTTCTGATGAATCTGTAGTTAAAGAGTCATTGCCTAAGCCCTAAGTCTCTGTTCTGCAAATTCTGCAGCTTTTGGTGAAAGTTGTAGTTTTTAAAATGTGATTTCTGGGGGAACTATTTTTGGGGTGGGAGCAAAATACTTAACATTAAAATATAAACTATGAAATATTTTCTTACTGCAGTTTTCATTGAAATTAAGTTATCACATTTATGTTTATCAGGTTTTGGTTAACCTAAGGTATTACTCTATAGTCTTCATTTACATGCCTTTTAAGATACTGTGAAATATTGGTCAGCCTGTTGACTATTATGTTGAAAGCTGGTAATTAAAGCCAAGACTCAAATCGCTTGATTTCATTTTAAACTTGGCAGCTATCGACACCGAAGAACAGAGCAAGAAGAAGATGAAGAATTATTAACAGAAAGCTCCAAAGCAACCAATGTTTGCACTCGGTTTGAAGACTCTCCATCATGTATGTTGTGTATATTTAATTACTTCATCTTTAAAACATCTCCTTGTAGCCTTTGGTTAATGTTGGGGTTTTTCTTGGCTATAATTTATAAAGGGAATTTTAAGTAATCTTTTGAAATTTATTGATTGTAAAATGAACTTCAGATACTTTTTGGCTAGAAGTGATAGTATATCATTATGATAGTGATGCTATATTTCAAAAGGGCATAAAACACCATTGTGCTTGTTTCCTGAATGTATATGTAAAAATGGGAATGGAATTTGCCGTATATTTGCCCCAGGAAGAAAGATGTGTAGGAAAAGGTACTTGTTAAAGACTTTGTTTACTCATCTCCTGATTTTGTATTTGTTTTAAAGTTTATAAATGGTTTTCAAAAAGAAAACATGGTTAACCAGGTTTAGATTTTACTTATATATAATCTTGGGTTTCCCAAGTGGCATTAGTCGTAAAGAGCCTGCCTGCCAGTGCAAGAGACTGACATATTGGTTCGATCCCTGGGTCAGGAGGTCCCCTGGAGGAGGGCACGGTAACCCACTCCAGCGTTCTTGCCTGGAGAGTCCCATGGACAGAGGAGTCTGACAGGCTACAGTCCATGAAGTTGCAAAGAGTAGGATACGACTGAAGCGGCATAGCATGCATGCATGTATAATCTTGGTTGTCTGGTGGCATAGTTTTCTTTACTGAAGGCCAATAATTTTTTTCCCTGACCTCCTTTGTCTTTCTCACTTGATGACAAGTTTGTATGATCATAGTGGTTGTGAGCAAAAAAACAAATTTTATAATAGTATAGAATTTATAATTTGGATTGGTTGTTTTAATAATTAACTGTCACCTTGAACTCTTAGCAGACTAAACTTCAGGGAGGATAGGATCTGGTTAGAAATGCATCAGTCTGGTTAAAGTATGTATCTCCAAATTTTTTTTTTTTTTTCTTTTGGCTACAGAGTACCCAGTTTTCATTTCTTATAATGAAGCTAGAGGCCAGGGCCAGGTTTGTGGTGCAGAGAGAAAGGAAATTTGAAGTACTTGAGTTGTCTCTTCCTCACATTCTCACAGTGTAACCAGTTTTCCTAGTGTTGATTAACATTTCATCTCAGAGCAGTGTTTGTCAAAGGGGATGGAGTATAGAATATATGTTTTTTAAAAGATGTATTTTTTTTTAAAGTTGGGTTATTTGTGATCCATATATTTAGCAATTATTCTGGGATGGGAAATGTATAGTAAACCCTGAAAAAGATATTGTTCCTCTTTGTAGGACCTCTTGGAAGGGTAAAGGAAAAACAGTCTTTTATTAATAATTTCTATTTATTTCCCCTTGTTAAGAGAAAAACACAGTCCCCAGTGAACTTCTGATTTGGTCATCAGGGAACGTGAAAAACACTTGTTTAGAAACAATTGTGCAGACATTGAAAAAGGAACTCGGTCAGAGAGTCCCTAGGACCGATACATGATAACGTAAGGCGTGAGTGGCCGGGCACTCTGATGCCTTCCGTCGTGTTTCTTGTCTTCCGTATCCATCTGCTCCTTCTCTGCTCCACACCACAGCAGCTACCTTTCCTAACGTGGGACTTTGCAAAACTCGCATTCTTAAAATCTAGTGGAGAAGGCACAGTCAGAATAAAGATGTGTAGGCCTACGTTAAACCTCTGCGTATCAAATGAAGGAAGGGCTGCCCACTTGTATTTCTTGTCTTTAAAATGTGCTTGTCATTTTTCTTTTGTTCTTAGATGTAAAATGGGGTAAACTGAGAGATTATCAGGTCCGAGGATTAAATTGGCTCATTTCTTTGTATGAGAACGGCATCAATGGTATCCTTGCAGATGAAATGGTATGTGTTTGGTAGCTTTTGTAGAGGTCCACATTTTATAATTTAAAACCTTATACACCATTTAGATTTATAAAAGTTAAAATTTGTAAGATATAGTTTATTGATTATACTATAGACTGTTAGCAAAATAATCCTGTGTCACACTAATAAACCTCACTTTAGTTGCCTAAGTGGGATCTATATCTATACTTCAATTGTGAGAAATTACTACCTATGAAAGTGTAATAAATTTAAAAATAATACATTTTGAGAAGCATGCCTTTGGTTGACTTTTGTAATATAATGATTTGACCATCTCCCCTTGCTCCCTTCCCCCCACTTCTGAGAGACACAGGGGGGATTAATGGAATGTTACCAACAAATATTTTCTCTGTGATGGCACGTTGTACAGTTCTATCTTGTAAAACATTATATCTTGTTTACTGTTGACTAGTTATATAGTGAATGTTTTAAGTTTCTCTATAGCTACAGTGCTAAGACAACTGCTTGGAGAAAGTAATGGAGTCAGAAGAAATAGGTCTCAATTCTAGCTCTGCTGGGTGACCCTGGAAAAGCTTGTATCTGAGCTTTGTGGAGGTGGTAATGGTACATCCTTCACAGACTGGTGAAGGTTAAATGCCATAATGCTTGCACACTTGACACATATCAAGTTCTTGCTATTTGTTAGGTGTACATATAGCTTTTCTTTTAAATGTTTCTGTACCAGTCAGGAAATATAAATACAGGAGTCTGTTTTGTTCTCTGTTTCATTGCTTTATGGTTATTTTCTCTTTCAGGGCCTGGGAAAGACACTTCAAACTATTTCTCTTCTTGGGTACATGAAACACTATAGAAACATTCCTGGTCCTCATATGGTTTTGGTGCCTAAGTCTACGTTACACAACTGGATGAGTGAATTCAAGAGATGGGTACCAACACTTAGATCTGTTTGTTTAATAGGAGATAAAGAACAAAGGGTAAGCTTCTCATATTTCATTACATGTTTGCTATTAAAAGAATTTGAATTTAGGTTTGGGGAAAGGGGATAACTAGAGGAGGGATAAAAGAAGAGGAAGGGTCCCAGTAATAAGCCTGGTCTTCATAAATATTAGTAATTTGTAAGTGGAATGTTATCTTGATGGCTAAGATTCATACTGGGGAAAAAGGAATTGTAGACTATAGAAAGCTATAAGAGTATAGTTTGTTTCTCCTGCTCTTTGGGGGTGGTTATAAAGTTGAAGGCTTTATTCCCATTGTAGAGCAATTTCTTCATAATAAGGTAAGTGGTAAAAATGTAAATAGTAACTTGACAAGTTGGTATCATATTGATCAGAATAAGTTAAAATATTGATCAGTTAACACATCCTTTTTGGGAGTGGAAATGGAAATAATATGGGCTTCCCTAGTGGCACAGCGGTAAAGAATGTTTGATCCTTGAGTCAGGAAGATCCACTGGAGAAGGAAATGGCAACACACTCCATATTCTTGCCTTGGAGATCCTGTGGACAGAGGAGCCTTGTGGGTTACAGTCCATGGAGTCA
Organism: Dama dama; assembly: GCF_033118175.1. NCBI lineage: Eukaryota > Metazoa > Chordata > Mammalia > Artiodactyla > Cervidae > Dama > Dama dama. Next base: position 56,069,029 of record NC_083685.1, read on the forward strand.
CAAAATCAGGCAACTTAGCGACTAAAATAGCACCACCAACAATGGAAATAATTGACACTATTAAGAATATAAAATTTGGATTAAAAAATGGACTCAATGTATTGAAGGACTATGTATTAAATTTTGTTTGCCCTTCATTCAGCTGTCAGTGATGACTAGATTTCTTTTCTTTTCTCCCTTTTTAACTGCTTCAGGTATTTTAAGTTACAGAATCCTTACTATGCTTTGAAACCCAGTGGTTTAACCAGTCTTTGCTTTAGTTTCCTCAGCTGTAAAATGAGAAAATTCATAGCAATGTCTTAATAGATCTATAAACTTAAAATGAATGAAAATGCTTACTGGAAACTAACCTTTAGTCCTTATCTATCTTTATGTCAGAAAACTCTTTATCCTTTTCTAAACCTGTGTCCAAAAAATTTCAACACTCAGTGGCATTGTGGAAAGAGACATTTTAAGAATTAGTCTATTGACTTTTGCACCAAAGAATTTTGTCAGTTATTTATTACATGGCTGTGACAAGATTAATGAAGTTACTTTGAGCTAGTTCTAGCTACTTGTGTACTATAGATAACTCTTAATTCTTTTTTCTTTTTTAATATTCCCACCCCCCTTTACATAGTAGATTATGTCCTTGTCATCAGTAAATTTAATATATAGTTTATTTCTGCATGATGGAATTTTTTTTCTTTTGTTAAACAGGCTGCTTTTGTCAGAGATGTTTTGTTACCAGGAGAATGGGATGTATGTGTAACTTCTTATGAAATGCTTATTAAAGAAAAGTCTGTTTTCAAAAAATTTAATTGGAGGTACTTAGTTATTGATGAAGCTCACAGGATCAAAAATGAGAAATCCAAGGTAATTTGATATTTAGATTCGAAAATCATTTGTGCCTTAGTTTAGAATTTGATCAATATGCAGAATATTCATTCTAATGATGAATTTGTTTTTTCAGCTGTCAGAAATAGTGAGGGAATTCAAGACTACAAATCGACTATTATTAACTGGAACACCTCTTCAAAACAACTTGCATGAGCTTTGGTCACTTCTTAATTTTTTGTTACCAGATGTCTTTAATTCAGCTGATGTAAGTATTTTGTATTATTTTCTTGGAGTAATTTTTTGATACTAAATATTTTTGTAAAAGAACTGGCCTGCTTCAAGAAACATACAAACTTATATAGAAAGAGATCAGAATATTGGTTACCAGAGGTGGGAACGAGGGGAGAAGCAGAATTGGATGAAGGCAGTTAAAAGGTACAAAGTTCATTGTGCTTATTTATCTTCCATTTATAAGGTAATTAAGTACTTGAGATGTACAGCATGATAAATGTAACACTGCTGCATGTTATATATGAAAATTGTTAAGAGTAAATAACAATAAATCCCAAAGTTCTCTTCACAATATTTTTTCTATTTATCAAAAATTTTGTATCTGTATTAAATGATGGATGTTCTCTAAACATTGTCATTGCGCTCTACACTTCAAACGTCATCCAAAGCTGTCAGTTTATCTCAGTAAAACCAGAAGAATTAAGGAGTTTGGCCTACCTTTTCGTACTGCGGAGTTTGGCCTACCTTTTTGTACTGCTTGAGATAATCATTACTTTTTCACTCTTTTAGGTAGTTAACCTCATGTAACCAACCAAGTTTTGTTTGCATCCCGAGAATTTATTTACTTTTGTGCCTTTGATTTCAGTCTCATTTTTGAAGTCATGGCTTGTTCTCTCAGGAATGTCCTAGGTTCGCATTCTTATTGGGTGGTCATGTTGGCCTGACACTGCTCTAGGTGGACTGCTTTTGTTCTTAAGGTGGTGCTCAGGATATTCCCCAAGGGAATTTGGGTACTTCCTGTTGTCTGAGTTTTAAGTCCCCAGGATGGCCTCTTCCTAGGATGGCCTTCAAATTTGGTGAAGTCTGTCTAGCCATATTTTCTTATGGTCTAACAAGCATAGAGACTAATTCTTACCTTTGATAGGTTATTTGTGGTGATAGAAATGATTGATTGATAATTTGAAATCTTGGTTGCATGTAACAAAATGTACATTATGTCGACAGTCTGTGCAATTAGTAATTTTGGTTTTCTGTCAGGCTCGACTTCATTTTTGAACCTTTGCTCCCATTTCTGGAGAGAGAGAGTGTGTGTGTGTGGCTTTGAAGAGCTTATTCAAATAAGTTCCAAAAAGGTGTTAATTTTGATTGGGTGTGTTATGTAAGGATCATTTTAAGAGTAGATTTTATTATTTTTATTTTTACTTTTTAAAATTTTTTTGAGAAGATTGTATTCTTGAAAGGCAATTTAATCAGTGTCAGCCAGCTCCTTTAGTTCTGCTTTTACGTATTTTGATTTTTCTTTTTGAGATAATTTTTCTTACCCCATTGACGTGTTTATTTGTTTAATAATCTCTGTTAAAACTTTGTTTTAGTTGACACAGTTCTAAGATTTTGTTTACTAATACAGCAAATACAGTTAATGCTTGAATGGTAGAAGTGGGTGGGTCCACGTGCACGAATTTTTTTCCAGTGGTAAATACTACAGTTCTGCATGATATGCAGTGGTTAACCTGACTATAAGTTACATGTGGATTTTCAGTTGCATGGAGTGTTGGTGCTGCTAACCTCTGTGGTGGTCAGGGGCCAACTGTATATAATACACATGCTAAAGAGGTAAAGCTAGGGAAACTGTCCTTTTTAAATCCTACCCAAATACTAATGAAATGTTGGTATTCTCAATTTTACTTTGAGTAAGTTTAACAAAAATTGACGTTGCTCTAGAAAAATTGTGTTTGAGGTATATGAGTGGTCTTAGAGAGCAAACTGTAAAGTGGTTTTAACTTTTAAGATTTTCTGAAACAAACTTTTTTTCAAGAATATTGATTTTCATATCTACAAACTGTCTCCAGTTATTTTCTTTTCATTTTGAAACTTGTCATCTTGATGTTTAGGAAATACATGATTCTAAAATGAATTGCTAACAATAACACACATTAAAAAAAGGAACTAAGTGATTTTTGCAGTTCACAGTTCAAATATTAATTTAGAAGTTGTTATGTGCTATATAACCTAGCACATAACAAATATAAGGTATTTGCAGTTACTATTATGGACATGAATTTGAGCAAACGGGGAGGTAGTGAAGGCCTGGAGGCTTGGTGTGCTGCAGTCCATGGGATCGCAAAGACTTGGACATGCCTTAGCGACTGAACACACATAACGTTACTATTATCTCTAATCTTGATGAATTTTTTTGTTTGTTAATCTAGGACTTTGATTCCTGGTTTGATACAAATAATTGCCTTGGGGATCAAAAGCTAGTTGAGAGGCTTCATATGGTAAGTATTTTGGAGTAGGGTTAAAAAAGCATGTTTCTAATGGGAAAAATGATACAGATTAGTAGATTATTTTTCTGTTAACAAAAAGCACAGTGGCTTTAGAGTCAGATCTGTTTGAATCTGCCCACTTTCGTTCTTATTCTTATGATGTGAGGAGGGGGTAATGTATGGCAGTTTCAGTCTTAGAACCTAGGGTGAAATTCTAACTTAGTAAATTAATTAATTAATCCCTTAGGGTTAACGTACAGTGAGGGGAAGAAGAGTTGCATAAGAACTTAACATGACCAAGTTTTGGAATCTTTAGTTCTATTTACCTTCCATAGGAGAATCTAACAGATTTGCTTCTGAAAGGCTAAAGGTCCATCTGTTGCTCTTAAATCAACTGATTGTGTACAAGCAACTGCTAATAGGGCAGTGTGAACAGAGTTGTTTTTACTGTGACATACAGCTTTGTTCCTTCCTGTGAAGATTCACAAGTGAAAGTTGGTAGGAAGATAGAAATTTCTCTAACAGACCCCAGATTATCATACCAGGACCAGCAGGATAAAGCATGTAAGCATGACATACAAGGCCTTTCATGACCTAACTCAGGGTTTCTCAACTTGTGTTGACATTTTGGTGCAGTTTTTGGAGGATGGGAAGGTGGTTTTCTTGTTGAGTAGCAGCATCCTGGAGATTTCTGCTCAGTATGTGCCAGTAGTGTGCCCTCACTTGTGACGATCAGAAATGTTTCAAGGCCCTAGAAACATGTCCTGTGGGGCACCATCACTCCTCCTTCAGAGAGCTAATGTTCCTGTTAGCAGTGTTCTCCAGCTGCTGTTTGACTTCTTAGTCAAGCTTTACTTCGCTAAAATTGCTGGCCCCACTGTCGGGTTTCTGTAGCCACTGTGCTAATTTCTGCGTCTCTGCTTATCTTTTCTTCCACATCTAGTATTCTCTTCCCTGCCTTTACGAATAATACTTCAGCCAGGATTCGGTGGTGATGTCACCTTCTCCATGAGTACCCAGGCTGAGGCCAGCCTAGAGTCTCCTCTCTAGCCTGTCTTTAATAATCCAACATTCTAACATTATAGGACTTTGCACAGGCTACTGAAATGACTCCTTTACAAATGCTTTCCCTCTGGATTGTAAACACAAAGCCAGGATGTGTCTTCTATTTGCCTTTGTATCCCTAGCATAATGCCTGGCTCAAAGTGGATATTTGATGAAGGGGAAAAAATTTAAAACTTTTGAGTATTCAGATATTTGTGTATAAATTAATTTTAAGGTTCTCTAAAATTCTGTGTACTGAAATTTTATTTTTCTACATGTTTGAAGGTAATGGTCTCCTAGACACCTTTGTTTCAGTTTAGATGGCATTCATGCATGTAAGCACTCAATTTAGATTTATTTGTTCAGAGGGTTGTGGGGTGTATGCGTAGACTTTGCTTAATAAATAGATAGGTACATGTAGGTAAAGCATACTAAAGCACAACAGAATACCAGTTTTGGCATTTGTTTATTTCATTTAGATAGTAGCATGAAGATGCTTCTCAAATCGGGCTGGGGCGGGGGGTACAGGTCCGGTAGCTGCCTCTCCACGTTGTCCTGAGATTCCCACCATAGCTCCTGTGTCTTGTAATGAAAGAGTGTGTTCACAATCACATGGTGTACTTGGGCATGAGAGAATTCTTCCTTGATAAAGCAGTTTTCTTTGGTTGTAACCAGTCCCGCACCAGAGCCTAACTTGTGCATGTTAGCCCCAGAAGTCACGAGTCAGCTGAGTAAGTTCTTTGCTGGTTTTGCCCGGTTTTGCCCAGCTGCACACACACAGACAGCGCTGGAAGAGGGCTCGTGGGACCGAAGGTCCTCGCTCACGTGCTGGCAGCTGGCGCCAGCCTTTGGCTGGGCTGCACCAGCTTCCTTACGGGATGATACTCGAGAAGCGTTGCTTATTTTCTCAACAATTTTTGTTCTTTGATCACATTTTTATAAGCTAGTGGTAAATAGAACAAAGGAAGACATAAAAGGGTATCTTTTGCTTTATAGCTGTCTTAAAATTACTTTATGAAAATTAATTAGCTATATGCAACAGGGGTATGTCTCACAAATATAATACTGTGTAAAAGAAACCAGGTATAAATTGGGCATATACTGTGAGTCTTTGTATATAAATAAAGTTAAAAACCGGCAAAACTAATGTATGATGTTAAAAACTGAATATTGCTTACCTTTGGGAAGGAAGGTGAGGGGATTGTGACTGGAAAGGTTACAGAAGGATTTATGGGATGTTCTATTTATCTAAGAGATAGTTATATGGCTATGTTTGCTTGATTAAAATGTATTGAACTATATATTTACAATTTGTATACTTTATATTTGTCTACTTCCATGAGAAAAAGATAAGAAATGAGGGAACAGGAACCATGATGACATCATAATGTGGACCTAGCCTTTTCTTAAGTAACTAGTTTTTAAATTTGAAAGGCAGTGAATGTTGAAAATATCATCTTTAAAATTTACTACTTTTTTTTACACTTTATGACAAGTGTATCAAGTGTTTACTTATTACATATTGAATAATCCTCAACATACTCTTTAGGAAGTCTGTAATAATAAATTACATATTTAGAAAGAAGTCCTAAGAATCTTTTGATATTCAAGAGGCACATTTCTGTGTACTTAATGGACACTTTTGAGATCCTGAAATATTACTTATGTTACCAATAAGGTCATCTCCATTTCTTTCTGCTCTTTTAAGGTTTTGCGTCCATTCCTCCTTCGTCGAATTAAGGCTGATGTTGAAAAGAGTTTACCTCCAAAGAAGGAAGTAAAAATCTATGTGGGCCTCAGCAAAATGCAAAGGGAATGGTATGTGTTTTGAGACGTTTTTGAAATCATTCTTAATTCTTCACTGACTTTCATTTGTACTTTGCTTTTGTGCTTGTGTCGTCAAGGGATTCAGTCTGCTGGTGTGCGCTCAGCCTGACCAGTTTCCCGGATATAGAACCTAGGACTTCTCATCAAATTTATGATACCAAGTCTTTGTTAAAGATGACAGTCAGCTTGGGAAGTTTATGAATTCAAAAGTTAAACTTGGCATTTAACAGAGATGGGTGTAAAGCCCTCTACATGGGTTTTTAAAAAAGAAACTATGGTGGCATGGATGGGAGACGTGGTTAATGTGGTGGGTCATAAATACCGGCCCATGGGCTCCTGCTAGTCCCTGATGAAGTTGGAGATTGTAGAGGTCTGAGAAAAGTTAGGAGCTTTCTCTTATCTCAGAAAGCTATATTTATTTAGTTTATAAGTCCATTTTGAGCTGATGTTTTGTTTTAGGTAAGATTAAAATGTCCTTTTGTGAAGTTACAGTAATGACACATGATAGCTATTTTAAAAGCACCTAAACAGGGCATACTGAGAAAACTGAAAACCTTCTAAGTTTCTGTTGTTTTTGTCTTTTCTGTTTTCCTTTTTTAAAAGTTTTATGGGTGTATGAAATCTTAAAAGGCTAGAAACTGCTGATTTAAGTGTTCAGAGGCGGGAAATAATCTAGCCACTCTGTTCTTACTGCATCTCAAGTATGTTCAGTTCAGTGCTCAGCATTGATACGTATTTTTAAGGGGCTGGAGTTGTTGGTAAACGGACAGAAAAGATACAAAGCAAAGAAATGGGCAAAAGGTAGTCCATTCTAAATGTCCTCAAAAATTTTGAAAGGTTTTAATAGAGTAGCAAAGAGTTAGGCTTGTCTTATATGGCTCTAAAATACAGAATTAAGACATGAATCAGTGCTGAGGTAAAGCAAACTTTTTTTTCATTTATAACCACATTGGTGAATTTTACATTAGAATTGTGATGGAAAGGTCTGCCTTGAATATTTTGTGCCTCCTCATTGGAGTTGTTAAGCATAGATGGCTTTGGTTATTTAAGTTGTTGCTCAGAGAATTCAGGGTCCTGAAACTTTGGTATTTGGACAGATTACTCTTTCCTTTAGGATAGTGTCTAACTTTTTAGTGTATACAGTCAAGGCTTTTCATAATCCAACCTTAGCCTAACTGCCCCCTTCTCTCCCCTTAGCCCATGCACTTTTAACATTTAAAGCTATTGTATTTTATTTTCATCATCATGCCTTATGCTCTCATAATTCTTATTTTCTCCTTACCCAAATGCTATACTGGCTACACTGAATAATAATGGATAGTAGCATTCTTCTTTTGGAAAAGACTACAGATTAAAATTATGTTTAAAACTTAACTTTTAAAGTTTGGCTTTATTACTTAAAAATGTTGTATCATTATAGTTTTGTTTCCGTTCATCCCAAGAAGATGAATTTACTCTTTTGGGCCTCTAGGCCCAAGCATTATAGGTGCACATTAGAACACTGAGAGTGGGGTCGGGGAAGGCAGCAAGGAGAAACAGAAGAAAAAGAAGTTCGGGTAATACACTCCTCAGCACACAATAGAAGTTGATGTGTTGTTTCGTATTGGTATTTTGGGGTTGAGATGGGATTAAGTATATAAAATGGCGGGGACCTGTCCAGGAACATTTGAGCCATCGTAAAATGTTTTTCTTTTCACTAGGTACACTCGGATATTAATGAAGGATATAGATATACTGAACTCTGCAGGGAAGATGGATAAAATGCGGCTGCTGAACATTCTGATGCAGTTGAGGAAGTGCTGTAATCACCCCTATCTCTTTGATGGGGCTGAGCCGGGTCCACCTTACACAACAGACATGCATCTGGTCACCAACAGTGGCAAAATGGTGGTGCTAGACAAGCTGCTCCCTAAATTAAAGGAACAAGGTACCTCTTGCTGGCATCAAACGGAGAAGCAGTGGTAACTTAAGATTCTGATGTTAAAGTGAGGGAGCTCCCCTACACTGGCACTTTGTAAATTTGAAGTTTGGACATTGAAAAACTCCTATCCATTGATCTGAGCTTCACACCCCACCCTGCCAACCCCCCAGTTTTAAGCCTCAAATTTTTCAGAAAGCGATCTGTAGTTAGGGCAGTCACACTCACTGGATTTTGAGGGAAAATTCTCATTTTCTATACACGTTCCTAGAAATACCATTTTTTTGTTATAATATGTCAAGAGTGCTCTTCCCACTCATACAGTTCACAGAGCCTTTGATAGACAGTGGTGGTGTGTTCATGGTGGTGGTCTTCACTTGTTTATGTGTGTTTTTAATTTAATTAAACATTATATGCATGGACCCAAAGCAATTTTATTTACAATATGCTGAGTTTTATATGAAAATGAGTATGTGTACAGATTTATTTAAATTACATGAGTGTAGAGCGAATTTTATATGAAGCCAGCTTCAACCAACTATAAACTAATGGCAAAACTTGTTTTCATCTGTACTGTACCTATTTCCTCCTTTTGGACTCTTGAACCATATCCTAGACATCAAGGCATTTCATGAACAAATTATTCATTCTATAAAATGAAGTACACCAGTTTCAAATTTCTCCATTTGTGTTTCTCTGTATATTTTTATAAGAATGATAATTGTACCAGTAGATGAATCTGTTTTAGGATATTGACTGTTGAAAACATTATTAGAGTTGTCAGTGAATTTGTTTTCTTTTTATACCTTTCTTGGGAAATGTATTTTCTAAAATGCTTTCTTTAAAAGTTAAGTAACTGAAGAAATTGAGTATGCAGGGAAGGGTGGCAAGAACTTGGTAGGAGACTACTGAACATCCTTACGCATTTCGGGCATGAGAACGTGGAACATGAGCAGATTATCAGCCTCAGATTCTGAGACAAGATAGTTTCATAGTTATTATTTTCGAAAATGATCCACTGGTCTTCTATCCTACTGAAGGCATTGTGCAGCTAGCTAAAGAAATGGAAGCATTGGATAATTTGAGTTGTGGCCTAAATGAAGGATGATGGTGCAGGTGTTAGGCACACCTGGATGGTCCTTCCATCTGGAGTGGGTCTTCAGAACTAGAGTGAAATCAGGGTACTGGATGTGTTTCGAGGGATGCCTGGGGCCTTGCACAGGGAAGGGTTGTTGTGGTGGAGGGTTATTTTTAAGTATGTGGGATATAAAGATGTCTTTGGGATGGTGAGATTTCCCAGGCCAGAGGCAAATAGCCTTTCTTGTTTACTTTAGTGTGTTTTTATAAATACTACTCTTTTCTGTTTGTGCCTTGATGGAAAAAATGTGGGGAGTGACTGGCTTGGATAATAAATGATGTGTAGTCTTTTCCTTGTAACTACATTACCTGAAATTAAGGGGTAATTGGTTAGTCTTGGTTTTGGTTAGCCGTAAATTTAAATAAATTTGTTTTACTTCCGAAGCTTCTGATAGTGGTCTGTTACATTTGCCAACAGGTTCGCGAGTACTGATCTTCAGTCAGATGACCAGGGTATTGGATATTTTGGAAGATTATTGCATGTGGAGGAATTATGAGTACTGTAGATTGGATGGACAGACACCCCATGATGAGAGACAAGTGAGTAGAATCTGGGGAGGGAGGGGAGATTACAAAATTACCAGATAAAATACTTTTCTGACTTGTATTTTGTATCATTAGGAGTCCATCAATGCGTACAATGAACCAAACAGCACAAAGTTTGTTTTCATGTTAAGCACACGAGCTGGTGGCCTTGGCATCAATCTTGCTACTGCTGATGTTGTGATTTTGTATGACTCAGATTGGAATCCCCAAGTAGATCTTCAGGCCATGGTAAGAGATAACAAATATTCTCTGTGCTTAATAGATGTTTTCACTTAAAGTAAGCTAACGAGCAGTCTACAAATGTCAGTGACTGAATCCAATAGAATTGTACTTTCTCTGACTTAATAGTTCAGTGAGGGTATTTTGCAGGTGATCATCCATCTAAATCAAGGTATTTCCATCTTACATCTTTGCCATATCTTAGGACCTTAGAGTCTTAGTATATCCTTTGCATCAGGAGAGAAAACTGGGAATTGCCCAGGGAATTTTTTATGGGTCAGAACTGACAGTGTCCCCACTTTCATTGGCCAGCACTTAATCACACAGTATAACTTACTGCATAGGAGTTGGTAACTAATAGTATAGTTGTGTCCTAGGAGAGACGGTAAACAGGTTTGGGGAGCTGCTAAACTGCCTGTCATGTTTGATTTTTAAACTTTTAGACCCATGCATCTTGAGTATCTTGGCCAGATCAAGAGAATCGTTCTTATGTTGAGAAAACTTATTGATCTATAGAGTAATACAAAAACATAAAAGTTCGTAAGTTGGTACTGCTAATAACTTGACCTGTGGTGTTTACATCTTTCTTGACCTGTGGTGTTTAATCTTTCTTGTTGGCCACTTTCATCCTGTGACTCTTTGTAAAGGTGGCTGGGGGAAATCGATAAATTAGAAATAGGGATTCTTTATAAGAATGTGTTTTCTGAACTTAACAGAAGTGAAACAGAAAATGGAATTCAAATTAGTTTGACTTCTTATATGGAGTTGATTGGGTACTATTTAGACTAGGATTTTTATATTGTTTGTGGAGTTTGTTTATTCATGTCACTTTTTCCCCTTAATTGGGGTGAAAATTTAGATTTGATTTAGTAGAAAAACATTTTGAATTTAAACTTAAAAAGAAAGTTTTAAAAAGTTTTATTGTCATACTTAAAGATTATAATTTTGTCTGTGTTGTCTGAAGACACTGTATTTTATTTCCATATAACCTAGTAAAATTAATATGGTAGTTTCTCACAGATTCAACATGTTCTATACTTCTGGAAGGATTTCTTGTGAGATAACTGATTAATTTGATTGAAATTGAGACTTGAAGAAATGTTAATGAAATGTTAATGAATATGAATTCATCAGTGTTTTTCATATTTCTAAAACCATCTTGTACTTGAGAATATTTTCATTTTCTTTCTCAAGATACACATTCAAATGTTATTTATGTGAATTTTCAACTGGATTCAGAGTAACCTAGTTATTTTCCTAGGACCGAGCACACAGAATTGGACAGACCAAGACAGTCAGAGTGTTCCGTTTCATAACCGACAACACTGTAGAAGAGAGAATAGTGGAGCGCGCTGAGATGAAGCTCCGGCTGGATTCAATCGTCATCCAGCAGGGTGAGCCTAGGACTTTGAACACTTACCAAGTTGAATTTATAACACTTTCCCCTGGATTTCCTAGTTCAGAATTATTTATTGAACAACCACAGATGCCAGGCGTTGTTCTCAGTGCTGAGAATACAAAGGTGACTTGAAACCAACCAGTGTTCTTACTTTCAAGGCATTTATAATTCAGTGAGAGTGAGATACATATATGTAAGTAGGACTAGATGGTGAGAGTGGGATTTTATTTTGGATGAACTGAAGGGAACTGCAGGTTCTTGTGCCAGATCAGCTTTCAAGGAAGACATTTGTGTTTTCATGAAGCTTAAGATAACATCTTTTAGTGATGGGATATGTAAAATGTAAAAATGAAAACAAACCCTCAGCCTCTTGCCCACATTGGTGTCTTTTCCTCCCAAACTGTTGTGACCAAATACATTTTCTCTGTCCCTGAAGTGGAGAGGTATACTGTCGTGTTGTCGTGGCAGTCGCTTGGTCTTGTCCAGCTCTTTGCGACCCCGTGACTGTCGCCCACCAGGCTCTCTGCCCTTGGAATCTCCAGGCAAGAATACTGGAGTGGGTAGAAATTCCCTTCTCCAGGGGAATCTTCCCAGCCTAGGGATGGAACCTGACTCTTCTGCACTGCAGGCAGATTCTTTACTGCCTGAGCCCCCAGGGAAGCCCCCAGGGGACGCTGTGACAGCGAATGTGGGCCTCCCACGTGGCAGGCGAGAACTCTCCACTGAACCGCCGGTACACCACAAGTGTTAGTCGCTCAGTCGTGTCCACCTCTTTGCTACCCCATGGACTGTAGCCCACCAGGCTCCTCTGTCCATGGAATTTTCCAGGCAAGAATACTGGAGTGCGTTGCCTTTCCTTTCTCCATGGCATCTTCCCTACCCAGGGGTTGAACCTGTGTCTCCCGTATTGCAGGCAAATTCTTTACCGTCTGAGCCACCAGAGAAGTCCAAATGAACTTTGTTGAAATTAGAAAATTCTGTACATCAGAACTTCTTTTTTTTTTTGCCATGTAGTTTGTGGAATCTCAGTTCCCCGACCAGGGATTGAACCCAGGCTGCAGAAGTGAAAGCCCAGAATCCTAACCTCTGGGCCCCCAGGGAGCTGTCATGTTATCTACTGATTATTCTGTTTGTGTGTTTTGGTTTTGTCAGCCAGTGTCTTAGGTTCCTTGTAAGGAAGGGAATGTTACATTTCTTTGATATCCCATAATGCGCCATCACTTCAAGGCAAATAGATGGAGAAACAGTGGAAACAATGAGAGACTTTATTTTTGGAGGCTCCAAAATTACTGCAGATGGTGACTAAAGCCATGAAATTAAAAGACCCTTGCTCCTTGGAAGAGAAGTTATGACCAACCTAGACAGCATATTAAAAAACAGACATTACTTTGCCAACAAAGGTCCATCTAGTCAAAGCTGTGGTTTTTCCAGTAGTCCTATATGGATGTGAGAGTTGGACTAGATAAAGAAGGCTGAGCGCTGAAGAATTGATGCTTTTGAACTGTGGTGTTGGAGAAGACTCTTGAGAGTCCTTTGGACTACAAGGAGATCCAACTAGTCCATCCTAAAGGAAATCAGTCCTGAATAGTCATTGGAAGGATGAAACTTCCCAGTACCTCTGGCCATCTGATAACGAAGAACTGACACATTGGAAAAGACCCTGATGCTGGGAAAGATTGAAGGCAGGAGGAGAAGGGGACGACAGAGGATGAGATGGTTGGATGGCATCAGCGACTCAATGAACATGAGTTTGAGTAAACTGGGAGTTGGTGATGGACAGGGAGGCCTGGCGTGCTGCAGTCGTTGGGGTCGCAAAGAGTAGGAGATGACTGAACTGAACTGAATTGAATGCCATCCATAGAGTTAGCCATGTGTCGTATACATAAAGACAATACATGATTGTATACTGTTAGTTATTTTTGTTAATAATTGCTTAACATAATGGGCTTATTTTGTACCAAGTGATGTGCTCAATATTTAAATACAGAGTACTATCTTTAGTCTTCATGGCAGCTGGAGGTTGGCGTCAGAGATAGAAGTGAGTTGCTTCTCTGTCATGTATACGGCTAGGAAGTGACTCATCCAGGGCCTCCAAAGCTGTATAAATTATTACAGTGAAATGTCTAATTACGAAAGTCTCTGGGGACTTCTGGGGACTGCCAAACAGTGAAATTTCTCATGAGTGATGTAATGGTCCTCACACTCATCCATGGTTTTAGAAAGATACCTGCCTTGTGGTTCTTGTCAATTATTTTCATCTCTGAAACAGCCTTTTTTTTTTTTTTTTTTTTAAAAAGGTTAAAAAACTAATTCTTTTACAGTCAGCTGAGAGAAAGTCTTTTGACTTTTTTTTTTTTTTCTAGGGCAAATTTTGGAACAAATTTGTGCTAATAGCTTTATTAATCCCATTTATAGACATACTAGTCAAACAGCAAGCCTTTGGTGTATGCGTCTGGGTTATGTTTTGTGTGCTAAGGGATATAATAAAAAAATATGGGAATATGTAGAAGTACTTACATCTGAAAAGTTCCTTCCCACCAAGAGGAAAGTAATTCCTGTAAGCTTAAGAACATTTTTGTAGCATTGAGATAGCTTTCAAGAGTCATGTTCTTTATATTAAATATGTGTCTTAACTTTGAAAGTCACAAATATTTGATGGTGTATTCTGTGAGGGACCTAAAACCATGATACAAGGATTTAAGATCCCAGAAAACAACTTGTATCTTTATCCACTCATTACAAGTTGATTGAAGTAGAAAAATTGAAACACAAGTAAATGTGAATAGCTCTTGTAGTTTGGCAATGTGAAGGTTTTTGTACTTCATTTTCTAAGTAGAAAAGGCTGATTTGGGATTATTAGTAATAATACTAATCAGTTTCTGCTTATCAGAAACTTCCTGTGTTTATAATACTCTCATCTAGGTTTTGGTAATTGGATTTTCAGATATCCCAAATTACTGTTATTCTCACACGCGAATAATTTTATTGAGATGGTATTCAGTAGACTTCATTACATAACATGTAAGCTTTAAGAAATATTTTAAATATTTACAACTTAAAATTTGGCATTTTCTGTAAAAGTGAAAATTATCAAATGTAAATAAACAGAAATGATTAAGAAATGATTGAGGGCTTGTATCTAACATTTAAAATTCCAGAAGTTTGATTAACATTACACAACATCTTTTTTCAGGAAGACTTGTGGATCAGAATCTGAACAAAATTGGGAAAGATGAAATGCTTCAAATGATAAGGCATGGGGCAACACATGTATTTGCTTCAAAGGAGAGTGAGATTACTGATGAGGATATTGATGGTATTTTGGAAAGAGGTGCAAAGAAGGTGAGATGCAGATTAAATGATATTTCTAGTATATAAAATATTTTAAACCAGAACTGAGGAAATGGCTATGTAAGTTATACTTCCACAGAAGTTATAAAGTCCAATTCATTTTGACTACAGTTCTCATGCTTTTTTAAAATTCTCAAACCTAATAAGATGTTTCTTTTGTTTCCTTAGACCGCAGAGATGAATGAAAAGCTCTCCAAGATGGGTGAAAGCTCACTTAGAAATTTTACAATGGATACAGAGTCGAGTGTTTATAACTTTGAAGGAGAAGATTATAGAGAAAAACAAAAGGTAATTTAGAAAGAGATTTTGGTTACTTTAAGACTTAATATTTTAGTCTGGAATTTAAGTGGAATATTAAGTCTGGAATATTAAGACTTAATATTTTAGCCTGGAATTTAAGTGTTAGGTGTGATGCCTTATCTCAAATAGCAGTCAATTCTGGTTACTCACATCTAAATTATTTTCATTTGTGTGTTAAATTTAATGCCACATTTTCAGTTGGTAAACGCTGAAATGTTATAAAAATGTATGTATACTGTTACAGTAAAGTATATTGTGTGGGGTGATTATAGTAATTGGGGATATTTGGAAATTAAAACTACTGCCAAAAGTAAAATCTGTCACAACCTTATTAGTTTTGGGGTTTGTTTTTTTTTTTTTAAGCAGAATTGGCTATTAATAATTAAAGGGATGAACTTCTCATTTCTAAATTGCTATTTCCTTCCTAATTGGTATTATATAGTGAAATTAGAAAATACCTGCTGGGCAGAAGGAAAATAATTCTACCTAATGATTTCCCTTTTAACATTTAGACATTTATATCCTTTGAATTTTTTCTAGGCTAAATATTTATCTGCATTTCTCTCCTAATTTTGGTTCTAGCATACCGTCCGTAGCATTTCTTTTTTCAGCCAGTTATCATTCATTTGGTCAGGAAATAATCACTGAATGTTTGTGCTGTTCCCTAGACACCCTCTTGTGTGTTGGTTGCATAGTCCCTAGCCTCGTGTAGTCTAGGGTGTGTGGATGTCTGCATTCATAGATAGGTCCTATTGATGTTCAGTAGGAGGTGTGTTCATGTAACACTTGTGACTGTGTAATACAAGCTGGTGATCTGAATCGTCTCCCGGGGGCCAGATTGCTTTCACAGAGTGGATCGAGCCTCCTAAGCGGGAGAGAAAAGCCAACTATGCTGTCGATGCCTACTTCAGGGAAGCGCTTCGCGTCAGTGAGCCTAAAGCACCCAAGGTGAGTTGACGGAGCACAAATATCTAAAAATATTGGAAGTGCAGATTATTTTTCTTGTTATATTCTTGCAATAAAATCAGATTGAGAATTAAATTTTATGTGGTTTCTTCCAGTGTACCTCCTTCAACTTTTGTTGAAAGTTTTCTAAAAGTTAGTTTTAAATGTAAGCATTTAACATTTGCTTGATGTTTGTTAAATTTTATGGAAGATGCATTCAGTTGCTTGGAGAATTGGCTGTCATGGTTTTATAGAGTGCAAAAAGATTTCAGATAGATTTAAAGCAAAATAGGTTTGTGTTTTTCTTTTTTATTTTTACAAACAATGCTTTTTTTTTTAGGCTCCTCGACCTCCAAAACAACCCAATGTTCAGGATTTCCAGTTCTTTCCTCCACGTCTATTTGAATTATTGGAAAAAGAAATTCTATATTACAGAAAAACAATTGGTTACAAGGTAACAGAAGTAACACTTTGTAACTAATCTCATTTGTTTTTATTTACTAAATGCATGATATCAATATATTTTCTTGGATTAAAACTTATAAAATTTCATGTAGTTGGTTAAGAGTTTAGTTCATCACATATTTCCTGAAATATATTGACTGATGACATAGAAAAAAATACGTATATTTTTAGGTCCCTCGAAATCCTGACCTACCAAATGCAGCACAGGCACAGAAGGAAGAACAGCTTAAAATTGATGAAGCTGAACCCCTTAATGATGAAGAGTTAGAGGAGAAAGAGAAGCTTCTGACGCAGGTAGAGCTTTCAATCAAAACCAGATTTAGTAATGGGTATTTTGTAGGTACCCTGTTAGGTTCTGTGGGGATAAACAAAAGAAGTAAAGTTTCTGCTTTCAGAAGTGGAATAATTGGAGATGATGAGCATGGGCATATGGGTATAAGCTGCGTTGTGATTGTTGTTAGTTGTGGAGGTAGAAGAAAAGAGGGTAAATTTGCACCAAATCTATTGTTGTGGAGTCAGTATCTTTGATCACCTTTCTTCCAGCGCTCCCAACTCCCCTTTTCCTGGGGATCTTCTCATTTTTACTATGTCGTTGTTCTCAATTACAAGTATCTGCTTGGTGCTTTTTTTTAAACATCCTTTAGGATTCAATCAAGGCCTTTGAGAATCTAGCTTTAACCTACCTTTAAAGCTTTATTATTACTTTGTTTTGCCGCTTGGTTTATGTTTGCTCTTACATTCATTCTGGCTCTTTACATTCTTTCCTCCTGACAAACAATTTCTCCTTGAAAACGCAGTGAAATTGTCACTTTTTTGTGCAGCATTTCTTACTCTCTGACTCAGACTTGGTTGGTTGGCTGTCTAATGTATTTGATGTATAGCTAAAGTGCACATCTATGTATATGAATAGTTACCACTTTAAAATAACTTAGAACTTGGAGCAACTGAAATTTTTCTATAATACTTAGCAGGATTGGTAAAGTTTTAATAGCTTTTCCCCCAAGCTCAGTGACTATATGCTTTGTTTCCTTGGCTTTGAAGGGATTTACCAATTGGAATAAGAGAGATTTTAACCAGTTTATCAAAGCTAATGAGAAGTGGGGTCGTGATGATATTGAAAATATAGCAAGAGAAGTGGAAGGCAAAACTCCAGAAGAAGTCATTGAATACTCAGGTACTTCTGTTATTTTAATAGGTATAAGAATGTTCTCAGGCTTTTGGAGGGCGGTTGGAAAGTTGAGATTTTCTTACTCTGAATGATGTATTTGTTTTCCTAATTTTTAAAAAATTTTGGCCACACATGTGGCATGTGGACTTCCTGGTGGCTCAGATGGTAAAGAATCTGCCTGCAGTGCGGGAGGCCTAGTTGCGATCCCTGGGTTGGGAAGATCCCCTGGAGGAGGACATGGCAACCCACTCCAGTATTCTTGCCTGGAGAATCCCCATGGACAGACCAGCCTGCGGGCTACAGTCCTGGGGGTCACAGAGTCAGACACGCCTGAGAGGCTGGGCACAGCACACATGTGGCGTGTGGAGTCTTGGCCCCCTGGCCAGGGATTGAACCCACACCTCCTGGGCTGGAAGCACAGAGTCTGAGCCTCTGAACCACCAGGGGAGTGCGTGAATGATGTTTTGATAAGCTAAAGTTTGCCACAATGGTGTCTCATTTTGTTTTTTAAAAATTGAGTTAGAAAATCTCCCCTTTAAAATGGCATCATTAATTTTTCTTTTTTTACCCTCGTTAACTAACTGTAGCCAAGAAAACAAGAATAGGCCACTGGATAATTGTGCTTCCTTTTTACTTCATTTCTCTTTATAACTTTTCAAATACTATATAATTCTGTTTCCTGAAGTCTGTTGGGTTGACAAGTGGATATGTGTAGTTGTGCTGTGGTGATTGCTGAAAATTTCAAAAAGCAGAGAATTAAATGTTGGGAGATACTTAAGTCATGCAGTTCACCTTTTTTTTTTTTTTTTTTTTACAGTTAAGGGAAGAGAGATAATTGTGTGACTTACTAGTGTTAGATGTGGGAAGAAGGGAAACATTTCTTAATCCTTAGCAAATAAAATAGGTGAGAGCATTTATAAAAACAAGCTACTTATATTTCTTCCCTTTCTCCACCTATCCCCTCTGCCCAATTTTACTCTTAACAGCTGTGTTCTGGGAAAGATGCAATGAGCTGCAGGACATAGAGAAGATTATGGCTCAGATTGAAAGAGGAGAGGCAAGAATTCAAAGAAGAATTAGCATCAAAAAAGCACTTGACACGAAGGTACTTTGAACATTAATAAGTATTGTGGTTAATAAAGTAACTCCTGTCTGTAAGTATAAGAGTTAAAGTAACTTTTTAAAAGGAAAAGAAATGATTTAAAATTAAAAATTTCTTCAGAGAACAACATTCAAACTTCATGGGGATTCTCGACAGAATTTACCTCAGTATTTCATTTGTTATGTGTGAGTCAGAGTCTCTGTGATTTAGCTCTTTGCTACATAGTACTAGAAAGTCTGAGTCTGTATTTCTTTTTAGAATAATAAAGACCAAAGTTGTTTCAGGACAAAGGTTACGAATGATGGAAGTGCTTTGGATAGAAAATGGATGTGAAATACAACATTTATAGCTAACTTTACTAAAACTGAGTTTGAAATATATGTTATGTAGGATTTGTATTTTATATAATGGGAAATCTGATTTTCATAGATTGGACGGTACAAAGCACCTTTTCATCAGCTGAGAATATCTTACGGTACTAACAAAGGAAAAAACTATACTGAAGAGGAAGACCGCTTTCTGATCTGTATGCTTCACAAGCTTGGATTCGACAAAGAAAATGTGTATGATGAATTGCGACAGTGTATTCGCAATTCTCCTCAGTTCAGATTTGACTGGTTTCTAAAGTCCAGAACTGCAATGGTGAGTACTGGGGGCCTTTTTGTGGAATGAAGCAAATAATTCAGAGGAAGTAGATAATGTAATATTGTTTAAGGTAACTTTTAAAATTTTATTAAGAGAAAATTTGTGTATCTTTGAAGTAAATTTTTGTTAGATTTCTGTTTGTATCATAGGTTAAAGTAGTTCCTTAAGAAACAGTTCACCTCCACAGTTATAAACCTAATGTTATAAGTCACTTACAAAGTTTATTTTTTCCATCGTTTGATAGCACTTCTTTTAACATCACTATATACAATAGGATTAGTTTTTTTGTGTGAATTTTAATCAAGCTTTAAGTAGAAGGAAAAGTCGCATCAATTAACTTGTGAATAAGATGGTCACAATTTAAAATTTGACTTTTGCTTTGTAAATAATACACATTTTTATAAAGAAAGGACTTCTACTCATGTATCTGCCCGTCGGAATACTGAATTTTCAGTTAATTAAAAAGAGCTTAGTGTGGTGAAACAGTACTGTTTTAATGCTAGGTTCTGATCAGCAACTTCCATTTTTATGACCTAAAATTAGAATTCAGAAAAATAGCTTTGATGAGTTGCTCTTCCCTTATGTATTTTACCACCTTTGAATTTTTAGCTTCATCTTTTGTTCTTCAGGATTATATTAATGCCAAAAAAAGTTCTGTAGTCTTACTTTTGAGACTTAATTTCTCTCAGTGTATCTAAAATACATTTTTGCTCTTCAAGATGTGATAGTTTGCAATCTCTAAGTGTTTGACCACTGAAGGATTTTTTTTTTCCATTAAATGTCATTGGAGGCTGGTGTTTTAAGAAACTCTAGGTTGGGAAATGTTGCACTATAAATGCATTATAAATACACAGTCAGAGGAGACAGATTCAGTTGCTGTAAGCTCTGTTTTGTGTCTTTTAAAGTAGGAACAATTTATAGTTAGTGAGTGATTTTATATTAAGTGAAGCAAGGTGCAGTGTCACATTAATTTACTGGTATAATACCATGGTCTAACACTGTGTTATTTCCTAACTTGTTTCATGTAAGGCACACATACAAAATGATAATATGTGTATGGCCCCTTCCCCTTGTGATGAAACAGTTGAGGCATAATCTTTGTCTGTAAGCCAAGCAGATTCATACCATAGCACATCTGTAAAACATTCTGGTGTGTGTATCTCAGTAAATTCAGAACTTGGATGTAGTGTACCTTCTCTCTATATGTACTATTGCAGATATTTCCAAACCTTGTATGGTTGTGTCCTATATGATATTTTTAAATGATTTTGCTGTGATTGTTTGTGTAGTAATGTCACAACAAGGAAAACAACAGTTTTACAGTTTATGTTGGTTTTAACCCTCAAATATTAATATTAATTGGCAGTATTTTAAGTTTATATATAGATGACAGTTCTCAGGCATTGATGCTAGTAGCAGTATTGCACATATTAAGAGATGGTCATTTTCACTGCTTCAGTTCCTGAGTGAAGGAAGGATGTATGTGGAATACACAGTAGCATGGCCTTAAATAATGAAGTGAAAGATGTACACATCTTTTTTTTATCCTCCTGGCATGGAATGTGTATGAAAATTAGTAGTTTTTTGCTTTTAAAAATTTTAATCTATTGGGGGTGTAAGTGATATTATGCTACTAAAACATACCTTTGGTTTTGAAATTGTATTCATGAAAACTTACAGATGGAGAATACAGATTTATCATGTAAAGTTGTGTTTATAACTTAGGAACTGCAGAGGAGGTGTAACACCTTAATTACCTTGATTGAAAGAGAAAATATGGAACTAGAAGAAAAGGAGAAAGCAGAGAAAAAGAAAAGAGGACCAAAACCTTCAGTAAGTACTGATGAAAAATGTAAATGTTTTCTTGGGAGACTTAACTATTTTCAAGAATTTGAATATTACTTGGCTTACCACTGATGCATTAATCTTTTTTTTTGGTAGATAGCATAACCTAAATTGCTTAAAAAGTATAAACAAACTTGATTGCATTGTGTGGGGAATATCATGTTATGGTAATTCACAATGTGGGGATTTGTAAAAATTTGATAAGGTCTGTCTTGTGAATGCCATGAGTCTACCCTTGACTATGAGAATACAGGTTACAATGTTAGAATATTTAAAGAAATATTAGGAAAGCAGTGACCTTTACAACCTTTATTGTTTACTTCTAAACTATGATTTCTTTCCCCAGTGATCTCTTAGCATTGTGAAGACAAAAATTACGAGAGAGAAAGTTTTAATTTTGTTATTTAGTAATAAGTTACAGGGTCATGAATAAATGAACATCTGCAGAAAATCTGGTGTTTATGTAACCTCATGAAGTATTTCTCATTACTGCTTTTTTTAATAAGAAGCATGTGTTGTACATTTGTTTGGTGTATTGACTTACTGTTGCTAATTGTAAATTACTCATTACTTCATTAATAGCAGTAAAATTTTTGTGTTAGTAAAATATGTAGATAAGATTATTTAGAGAATTAAGGTTCTTCGGGTTAAGAAAATTAATACCTGTTACCAAGTGGCAGTTATTAGTAAAGTGCTATCATGTGTCTTCCAGTGTATTTCATGTTAATATTACTCGTGTGATGAAGGAAATCCTTTTGTTTGTTTCTAGACACAGAAGCGTAAAATGGATGGAGCACCTGATGGCCGAGGAAGAAAAAAGAAGCTGAAACTATGAATACATATTTGTTTCATAATCACTAACTTTAAACCAGTAGTTCTTTAATTTACGGGTCTTCATAAGATGTACTGTACAATGCTCAATTGTTATGTCATTCAACGACATCAGGTTCATCTGTTTACCGAGCTAGAAACATAGTATGTAGTTTCACTTTTTTAAATGCAACAGCTGTGCTGAAATTTTTTTATCATTAACACTTGAAGTAATAAAATAGGCTTCATTTATTAATAAATGTTTCAGTTGATTTATTTTTCTATTATAGTTCCATTTGTGAGGATTGTGACTTTGTTTATGAGCTATAATTTCTATACTTGTGACGCTTAAAAAGAAGCAAACAAGTTAAAAAAAGAAAATTGCAGATAACACTTGTCCCTTCAGTCTTCACTTAGTTGTGTAATTGTTTTAATTCACTTTGCCTTTGCAGAAGTTTGGGTATCTTCTTTGTAGTGCTATTGAGTCTCATCCAGGAAGATTATGTACATTGCATTCTCCTTGCTTGTTATATGGGTAGAATGGGAAAAAAAGGCAAGACAAATTCTCATTAAATTCTATGCATATTTCTGTTGCGCTGTTTCTATAGTTCTGAGGTGAATATGCCCTATTCTGTTTGGAAGAATGGCCTTTTAGTTGTATAGCCAAAGACATTTAGTATTTTCTGGTTCCTTAAGGTGTTATTGTACCATTTTGTAAAAGGAATATTATTATTATTTTTTTTTAATTGTTTGGTAAATATTTTTGACAAATTACCTTCTGAAGCAGCCACAACTTGGAAAGATAATGTCAAAACTTAAAGATGATTGTTCTTTTTTTAAAAAGACCCAGCCAAAATAAGATGTCAATTTGTCATACTGTTAAATTGAAATTGGTAACAAAATGTATCCCCTTCCGGTTTAACCATTTTTGGGTTTTAGAGTAATTGAAAATTTTATTTTATTATATTTAAAATAATTTCTAAGTGTGAACAGCAAGAATGACTGAATTCCAGTTTTTATTTTCTATGGACAGACTTGATAAACTGGAGACCCTGAAGCAGGATTACCCAAATTGTAGTGTCAGGATTTTAGCTGTACCAGAGGCCTTTATGTGCTACACATAATTTGTATAAAGTTTTATATGTGCAAATTGGGTACCTAAATAGTTCTCCATTTTTCTAAGGGAATGCAATAAATGTAGCATCGTGAATAAATATAACTTTTATAATCCTTAAGTGGTCTTTTCTTTCCATTTCTTTAATTTTCTTTTCTCATTTGATTTTTATTCACTTTTTTTCCCTTGGGATGTTATCTTTTTTCCTTAGATTTCCTCCCCATATCAGTTGCTTTTATCTGCCCACACTTAATTGAGATTTCTATTTATAATGCTGATTTCTATAATATTACTAATACTGCTTACTTCTAAAAAGCGGGATTGTTGCCGGCGGTGTCAAGCAGAATGCAGTGTTTATAGCAATTTGTGGAGTGATCTGCGTGTGTTTTCTGTCCGCCCCCCCCAACCCCCCATTGACTTCTCACCTTGGATTCGTAAAAACAACAATTACAGATCTAATGTATGGAAAATTGAGGAATGGTTACTCTTTCCATGGAAAAAGCTACTAAGAGTGGTGGCTTTATTTTGGAAGAAATAATGGGGAAAAACAAGGTTGAAGAAAACTTTACAGAGATCACAGGAAAAGTGTTTTCAAGACAAAAACAGCCTAATGCCGGGTGTGTGTGTGGTGGTGGTGGTGGTGGAGATGGGAGGGAAGTAGAGAGTGGAAATGTAAAAGGAAGCAAGTGCCAGCCCTTCAGAGCTCAGGGACACTGGGAAGTACATGTGTAAATTGAAACACTTGAAAAAAGCATGAAAAGAAACAACTTATCAAAGTTTAGCATTGTGGTTCACAGGTCAGTTAGGGTATCACTGTTGCACGTTTATCTAGAATAAAGCCAAGTTTTTATTTATATTGCTAATTAAGGAAAAATGATGACTAAGTCCAACCAACTATTTTAAAAGAGGAATTGATGGTAGAGGAGACTCAAAATTGGAACCCATTTGATTTCCTCAGTTTACAGTTGAGGAATAGGAAGTTTAAATGGGTGAAATGAATGGTCCTAAAGCCAGCTTAGAAGAGGCTGGGTGTTTACCTAGGTGACCACAGGGTCACAGTCAGTTGTTAGACTATTTCATTTAATAAATAATTATGTATTACTCTGTTGGGAAGATTATATTTTATTGGGCAGGTATCTAGTAAAATTAATGTTATCATTTCAACTTCAGTATTTTAAATATTAAAGTAACCTTGGAGGAAAAAATGGAAAAATTTCCAGTAGCAAACTTTTTTTTAATTTAGGGTATTTCAAATTCATATAGTAGACTTAAATAAAGTATGTGCTTCAATTTTATTGCAGGGCTTACATATGCTCATTATAATGTGTTAATAATCTGAACTCAATACCCTAATATAGGGTAAGTGGCGTTTATGGATACCTAAATGTTGGTCTTTGTAGAACATTCAGTATCAAGTGTGACAGATACATGATAGACAGTAAAAAGGGTCAATATGTTAATATTAAACCAGCTAATACCAATTTGTTGGTTTTAAGTAATTATTTCAAATGTGATTACGCTTTATAATATTTGACTCTGTGAACATGTGATTTTAAAAAATGGTTAAAGACGTCTTAGTGTTGTGGATAAGTTCAGTTGTAGTGACATTTTAAGGAACATACATAAATCTCATTTCTGAGAAACCACCAGTCCTTAACACTGGACACTGTTCCTGTCAGTTTCCCTGGGGGAATTAACTCTGGACAGGCAGGTTCAAATTGGGAAAATTAGGAAGAGACAATCAAGTCCAAAATAATGCACTTGTTTCAGGCATAGAACAGTTATCCTGGTTCCTGTAGCCATTTTAAAGGCAGGGGCAGCTCTTCGTAAAAATAATAGCATAACCTATCTCTGTCTGAAGCCAGAATACAGCATAGCCCTCACACGTGGATTTGTGCACGTTTAACGTTACTGCGTGTGTTTAGGCAGTCACTCACTGAACATTGGCGGAACTTGACAGCAGACACCATCAGGGTAGGCCTCTGCTATCCTCACCATGTATACCTCTCTCTGAAGCCACTTTTCTGCTTGTGTCTCAGGTATCACTCAGTACTGCAAGTTTCACTTGGAAAAATGTATCACCCTGAATCTGATGTATTTTGAAAACGAAGAACATGGTCATCTTTGTACTTGCAGTGATAGACTAAAACCTTCACATGGGAGCTTGTTAGAAATGTAGAATCTAAGGCCTCATGTCAGACCTGCTGCACTAGAATCTGCATTTTAATAAGATGCTCAAAGGTGACTCATGCACAGGAAAATTTGAAAAGTACTGCTTTAAACTCATTTTACCAAAGCAAAATAATGAAACCTTAATAGTTGTTTAATCCAAGTGTCTTCATATTAATGTGAAGATTAACATATAACAACAGGGTAACATTTTTTTAGTTTAGGTGAGGAAGATCCAGTATTTCAGAGTGAAAGACTGACTTCAGTCATGTTCAACCCTGCCACCCTGTGAACTGTAGCTTGCCAGGCTCCTCTGTCTGGGATTCTCTAGGCATGAATACTGGAGTGGGTTGCCAAGCCCTTCTTCAGGGGATCTTCCTGACCCAGGGATAGAACCCACATCTCACGTCTCCTGCAATGGCAGGGTGGGTTCTTTAGCACCACCTGGGAAACCCCAAGATGCTTTGATGTTGAATTTTGGATCTGCAGATAATTTTAGAAGAGATTTTTCTGGTGAGTTGTAATGGTACTAGCATCAAAGTCATTACCTCTCAGTTACCTTGGGACAGTTATGTGGTTGGAGGAACAGCAGCAGTGGCAACACCTGGGAGCTTGTTAAAATTACAGATGCTCACTCAGATCGTCCTCGATTTTGCTGAACTGAAATCTGGTGGAGAGGCTTTGCATTTCTGTCTCAAGCCCTCCCGGTGATGCTTTACCGAAGTTGGAGATGCACCGAGTTAGCACCTCTCACTACACTTGTTGGTTTCCCTTTCCTTTACGTGGGACAAATGTTACATAACTTTGGATTGTGACTTGCTTTTTTCTACTCAATTTTGTAAATCCAGTTATGAAACTATAAAAGGCAGCATGCTGAGTGTGTGGGTCATTAAATAAATGATAGCTGAGTCATCTCATTTTTATAGCGAAGATGAGATGTTCATTGGTAGAGCGAAAAGCGCCTCTCCTTATAGGGATGATGTGATGGATAGACAGTGGTCAACTGGACTTGGTGACAGAATGCTTTTGGTTGATTGTGTCATCTTTCACAGAAAGGACCATTTTTTTTTTTTTTTTTTTTTTACCATTTTTACCATTCTCAGCACGTTTTCCCTGTGTATTGTCACTTTGGAGACATGATTGATCTGGTCTGAAGTCAGAAACATGTCTCTGTGTTGATGCACAGACAACAATATCTCCTTCTAGGGATGGCCAAGGTCAACTTGGAGAGAAGACCTTTCACCCTGCAGCGCAGAGTGTGCGCTGACTTCTGGGGAGTCACCGTAACCTCCAAGCAGAGTTACTGTCTGGTTGCTGCTAAAGCAGCTTACAGATAGGTCATTTTCCTCATCTGTGGCATCAGCCTTAGGTCTGAGGAGAAGGGAGGCCGGTGACAGGAGGCAGCTCAAGAGCAGGAGCCCAGATGCACCCCACAAATGGACATGGTGCTGCCTGAAGGATCCCAACTGACAGCTTCCATTCCTGTTTGCTGATGAGCCGCGCCACCTGGGAACCAGTCTGGGAGGAAGTCTGGCTTTTTTAGAGTGGTTCAGGGTGATATGCTGAGTATAGTGCCCTTGTTTTTATCAGCTCCTGTATCTGGAGAGAGAGTCAGGAACGAGTGCTAAGGGCACTCTCAGCACTATAACCTGAAAAGCTGGAAGAGGCTGAGGGCATCACTGTAGTTGAAATGTGCTTTTTGTCCAGCATCAGTGGACAAAGAAAGGTTCAGCCTTTTGTTCTTAACTGTTGATTTAATTGACGACAATGGGTTTCACTGGCCTTGGTGACAAAAGAAAAAAGGAAAAAACAGAGCCCAGTCTAATAATGCTTTGTAGGCTTATTCTTCCTCTTTATGTTTTCATACAGTCGTATAAACTACACTTGCACACATCACCAGAATATATGTAACACCAAGGACAGTACAATACCAATGATATCCCAGGGTTGCAGTGATCTGGAAACTGTTGTTCGGAGAACTGTTCTGGCTGCTTCCTCTCCTTTAAAGTCTTTCAACCAAAAGGAGGACAAGCACTCTGCTTACAGTCAGCGATGGTGTCATTGATGAAAATGGTGGTTTTACTGGGTTCTCCAAGTGCTGCACCCAGCGGCATCTGAAGAAGTAATTCAAACCGCTCTGAATCCTCAAAGATGGGCTGTCCCAGGTCAGCAAGGATTGTCACTCGGAACATCTGAACACGCACTCCTGGAGCGAAGTTCAGTTTTTGGCTGACGCCAATATAATCTAATCCAGCTAGTGGGAAAGGAAAAGCCAAGAGTAAGATGCAGGAGTCACCACCCGAAGTTTTCCTTCAGAGAAAGATGGGTGGTCCTTAGCATTGTCCTATGTATATGGCACCTTCAAACTCATATTTTTTGGCTTGATCCTCAGAAAGGGGCAATTTCCACATTCTACAAAATGCCACAACATCCACACATCCGTCACCACGTGCGATCCCCACCAATGCTCTCCATCAGCTTCCAAGCACTTCCACAAAAATCCCACCGATACACTGAAGGCTCTCAAGGCAACTTCAGTTTTAATGAAGGCATTTCCCTTTTCTATTTGGAACCCTTAAGACAACGATTGTGACTTTCGTTTTGACCAGGTTTCACTCATTCACCTTTCCCAGACATCTAGTTTAAACTTAACAATATTCTGCTCAGTTTTATTGGGCCATGAAGTTCCTGCCATTTTCTCAATTATTAATCATTTTGTAAGCTGGCTCACCTCATTGTATCACTTATTTGCTATTTATTTAAAAAGTCATCCAATTTGTCATGACAAATTATAGTCAAAGAGAATAGAATAAGAAACCCTGAGTAATATACATGGATAAATGGAAGAATAGAATATTTACATTGTCTCAAATTATCTCCCCATAAAAGACTTCTTGGGGGCTACCCTTGTGGCCCAGATGGTAAAGAATCTGCCTGCAATGTGGGAGACCTGGGTTTGACCCCTGGGTTGGGAAGATCCCCTGGAGAAGGGGATGGCAACCCACTCCAGTATTCTTGCCCAGAGAATCCCCATGGACAGAGGAGCCTGGCAGGTCCATGGGGCTGCAAAGAGTCAGATGCGACTGAGCGACTAACACAAAAAGACTTCTCAATTACAAAGGAAGAAAAGTAACTTCATAGTAAAGAAACCTGGCACATACCACCTTAACCACCCTAGCCAAGTGATCAAAGTTAATATCACCAATGGCGGGATAAATGGCAATTGTGTCCCACTGGCTAGAAGGCAGTGAAAAGGCAGTACCATTTCTGTGATATTCCTTCTGAAGATGCAGAGCCTGAATCTAATGATGAGAAAAATCAGACACGCCCAACCTGCTGGGTATTTTACAAAACGAATTTGTAATATTTCTTTTAGATTTTTATTTTATATTAGAGTATGGTATAGTTGTGTCTGACTCTGTGACCCCATGCACAGAGGAGCCGGGTGGGTTACAGCAGCCCACCCGACTCCTCTGTCCATGGGATTCCCAGGCAAGAATACTGGAGTGGTCACCATTCCTTACACCAGGGGATCTTCCTGACCCAAGCCTCGAACCCAGGTCTCCCACAATGCAGGCAGACTCCTTACTGTCTGAGCCCCCAGGGAAGCCCCGTAGTTGGTTCACAATGCTGTTAGTTTCAGGTGTATAGCAGGGCATTTCAGTTACACATACATGCGTATCTATTCTCTCCCAAAGTCTTTTCCCACTTAGGTCATTACAAGACTATTAAATACAATTCTTTGTGCTATACAGTAGGTCCTTGTCGATCATCTATTTTTATATATAGTAGTGTCCATCTGTTAATGCCAAACTCCTAATTTATCCCTCCCCCTGGTTTATAATCTTGAAAAATATAAAAGTCGTGAAAGTCAAAGAAAGGCAAGAAACTGTCCAGATGGTATACAAAACTAAACGACATGGTACTAAATACAATGTGATTTTGAACTGAACTTTTTTGCTTTACAGATGATTTGGGGGACAACTGGTAGAATTTGAATGAGGTCTGAAGATGAGGGTGTAGTCATGTATCAATATCCTGATTTTAAGCTTATATTGTGGGTACACAGGAGAATGTCTCTATAGGAGTTGACCTCCACATTTTTGAAGAGATGGTTCCAGATTTATTGGCAACCTGCTCTCAATGGTTCAAGAAAAACAAAGTTTTTTTTTTTTACTGTACTTATTTCTTTTCTGTAAGTTTGAGATAAGAAAAAAATAAGACAAGATGATGGTGAAAAGCACCAAGGCAGGAGAGTAAAGGAAAGGGGATTTGGGATCTTATGAGTTTTGGTTCACATGTTAATTCTGCTGTTTACTTGTATAAGCTATTTCATTGTTTGAGTCTCAATTTCTTTAACATCAAAATGGGGAAGATTATTGCTATTTTCTAAAGTTGTTGTGAAGACTAGAGATAATACAGCAAGGATGCTAGCACAGAGTCTGTCAAATAGCAAGCATTCAGTACATAGAAATTATAATTATTATTTATGTCATAAATAATAATGATATATGTATGCATCATTATTATTGCTAATTCACCAGCCTGAGCAGATGTCATTTTCTAGACTCTAGAGATTATCAAGTCTAAACTGTTACCTTTGCATAGCTCCGGTTCGAACCCATGAGTCATGACCTCAAGCATAGATCACTTCTGTCTGTCCATCCCTCTCTGAGGGCTAGCAGAGAGTCATTACTGGTATAAAAAGGAATTCACCTAAATAAATTTTAATTTTTTTTCCAACCATAAAAATAGTCCAAGGAGCCCACTGGTCTATTCACTTTTGGTTTCACAAATATGTATAGAGTGAGAAAGAGCCTGGCCTGAAAATTAAGCAAAGAAGGAAGGAAGAAAGAAAAGCCAAAAAAAAAAGCAAGACAACAACAAAAGAACTCAACAGAAGCCCCATCACTGGCGTCATGTACAGTATGATGTGATATATTCACTTATAATATGGTAATTCTCCCAAGAGCAAGTTGTCTTCCATTCCCTTAACAGTTTCTTGGGTACATGTTGAAACCGGGCAGACATTTTCATAGGCACATTTTCTCTTCATGTCCTGTTCCTGCAGGTTTTTAGATTGCTGGGTTTTATTTGCAAGATTTGTGCTTTGACTTAGTTTTTATCTTAACGTATCCTCATGTGTCTTGGACTGTACGATACTAATCCTATGCTCCCTGTCACATCCCAGGAGATTAAGGTCCCTGGTAGCAATGAAAAAAATGTGGATTTCAACGCAGATGGAAATTTCCCTTTCTCTTCCTGAATCCCACTGTGTGTTTTTTTTTGTCTTTGTTTATTTGTTTTGGTTGGTAAAGCAGCTGACAGCCTCAACACAGGGAAAGTGATGTTCAGAACCATTTAACTCTACTGCCAGCCAGGCTTTGATTGTCCACATCAGGAAAGGCAAAGGGGAGTGGGGTGTGAGAACATGCTGCCTGAAGCCAAGGAAAATGCTGGAGAGTCAGACGTGAGAGCCTCCTACCCTCCCGGGGGTCCAATAAGTGCCTGGAGACTCCCAGGAGCTGGCATACCTGCTCAGTCATCACAGGGACACCTTGGTATGACATAGTATTTCTGAGCAGCTTCTAGTATCTACAAGTACTCTTTTTTAAATTAGTTAATTTTGGGCTGTGCTGGTCCTTGTTCCTCCACGCGTGCATTCCCTAGTTGCGGAGAACGGGCTCCTCGCTGTGTGGCTTCTCTCGCTGGGGGCACAGGCTCCAGGGCACGTGGTCTCAGCGGTCGTGGTGCGCAGGCTTAGCTGCCCCGCGGTGCGTGCAATCCCCCCGGCCCAGCGAGGGACCCATGTCCCCTGCTTTGGCAGGTGCAGTCTTACCTGCTGGGTCACCAGTGAAGTCCTACAAATATTCCTTTTTCAAAAATTTATTTATTTTTAATTGGAGCGTAATTGCTTCACAATATTGTGCTGTTTTATGCAAATAAATCAACATGGATATACTTATGTCCCCTCCCTCTTGAGTCTCCCTCCACTTCCCACCCCATTCTACCTACGCCTCTAGGTTGTCGCAGCAAATAGCTCCGGAAGTCCCAAGCAAGTAGTTAGTGGGACTTCCCTCGTGGCTCAGACGGTAAAGCGTCTGCCTACAATGCAGGAGACCTGGGTTCAATCCCTGGGTCAGAAAGATCTCCTGGAGAAAGAAGTGGCAACCCACTCCAGTATTCTTGTCTGGAAAATTCCAAACTCCCATGGACGGAGGAGCCTGGTGGGCTACAGTCCATGGGGTCGTAGAGTCGGACACGACTGAGCTACTTCACTTTCCTAAGTAGTTAATGAATGAATCAGCAAGTCATAAGGCTGCTACTTGAATATTCTGTTTCTTCCGTAAACAACAGAAGTCATTCTATATGCCCAGGGAAGAGAAAATTTAAATCAGAGCCTCTCCACAAAGACTTGGCATGCTACACTTGAACAGACTAGACCTCACCCTATAGGAATGTCGGGATGATGACACATTTTAAAAATGGGCTGCTCACCTTCTGCTGAGGCCGGCTCTGTTCTCTTGGAACGCACGGTGACAGAGGACGCTTGGGAAAGGTCCGTGCCTGTCCTCCGGACGCAAACCTCCACGGAGCCAGCACTTTCATCAACGTGATATTCAGCGTCCCCAAAGTGCAAGGCAGGCTCTGGGGAGACATGAAGGGACCAGTAAGAATGCTGCAGCCTCCCAGGACCCTCTTCTCCTCTGGCCCTGCGTGAGCCTGGGCGTTTCTCACAATCACCAGACTTGACAGGTCCCACAGGCTTGAGAGGAAACAGGCAAAGCACACAAAAGACCACATCAAGGAGTCTCATGCCATGATGGCTTAGATTCCAGGAAGTGCAGTGAGAGAAAATCACAATTCTATTCATTTTCCTCCTTTAAGAGAGATCTGTCGTGCAAAGAAGTTTCCCAGTTGGGGGAAACTGGTCAACTAGCTGTTAACTCCGGCAAGCCAGCTATCGTTTGGGAAGAGATGGTGGGGAATTAGGGAGGCTTTTTTTCTCAAGGGAGAAGGGCCCTTCATGCTGAGGCACAGTCCAGCCAGGGGTCTGAACTCGGAGTCTGCTGCTGCACCTTATCCCATATGTTTGTTTATCACAAAGACAGACAGAAATTCTATTCCTGAACTGCTACCTGCAGAGGCAGGGAAGGGGTCCCCTGAGGGCAGCCAGGGTGGGCATCATGCTCTGAGAGCAGGTAAAAGTGAATGTGTTAGTTGCTGAGTCATGTCCGGCTCTGTGTGACCCATGGTCTGTAGTCCACCAGGCTTCTCTGTCCCTGGAAATTCTCCAGGCAAGAATACTGGAGTGGGTAGCCATTGCTGTCTCCAGGGGATCTTCCCCACCCAGGGATCGAACCCGGGTCTCCTGCATTGCAGGCAGCCACTTTACCGTCTGAGGCACCAGGGAAGCCCAAGAGTAGGTGGAAGAGAGGAAAACATCTAATGGGGGGAAAAGTTTGACAAGCCAAGACTTAGCCAAGCAGATGTACTCATCCACTGCCAGCTCTCTCGGTTCTAAAACGCAGCCTATGAGCTTAGCTGACTCTTCAAAGCTTACACAAGGTCCAGCTGTTACATTTGACATGATAAAGGTCAGAAACGAATGCTTTTCCTCAGACTGTGAAATTCAGAGGCAAAAAGATATCATCAACACCAGGCAGCAGCTTCACCACAGAGGCATGACCACTGAGATGATAAATGGAAAATCAACATGACAGAGACGAAACCTCGGCAAGCACGATACAACACAGAAGCATGTCAGAATGGAATTTGGATTTTGGAAGGTAGAAATCCACTGTAACAAGCAGTATTTGCCCAAGATATATTTTAGCAGATCTCTTCGTGCTGCAGAGAGTTTTACCAAACATTTGACGGTAGTGTGCAAGAGCTCTCATAATCTGACTAGCGTCTGTTCTTTCTGGAGTCTTCATGTAACATTCCTGACCCTGTTACACAGAATAGCTCTCCAGGCAGCCAGCACTGCATGTGGTCAGGGCCTCCATCTTCACTGGTGATGTCCTCTGAGCTGAAACTCCCTTCTCAACATGTTAATTTCACACACTCCTTTTGTAAGACTTTGACTGAGTAACCTGCTCTGGGAGGTCATGTGCGTGCGTGCGTGCATGCTAAGTCGTTCAGTTGTGTCCGACTCTTTGCGATCCTATGGACTGTGTAGCCTGCCAGGCTCCTCAGTCCATGGGATTCTCCAGGCAAGAATACTGGATTGGGTTGCCATGCTCTCTTCCTGACCCAGGGATTGAACCCGTGTCTCTTGTGTCTCCTGCATTGGCAATCAGGTTCTTTACCCCTAGTGTCACCTGGGAAGCCCCTGGGAGGCCGTATATGCCCTTAAGGGGGGAGTTGTTCCTTATCCCGTGCTCCCCTGACACTCTGCACAGCTCACTAGTTGCAGTGATGGGTCACTCTGGCTATTTGCTGTCCTCAGCTG
Source organism: Dama dama (assembly GCF_033118175.1). Classification (NCBI taxonomy): domain Eukaryota; kingdom Metazoa; phylum Chordata; class Mammalia; order Artiodactyla; family Cervidae; genus Dama; species Dama dama. The sequence goes on from NC_083685.1 coordinate 56,102,805, forward strand.
CATCGCAGGTGTGGGTCTGCACTCAGAAAAGGGTGTGGGGGAGGTCATTCTCTCTTAAGACTTTTTGTTTCTTTTTTTGGCTGCACCATGTCTTGGTTGCGGCATGCAGGATCTTCAGTTGCTGCAGGTGGGGTCTAGTTCCCTGACCACGGATGGAAGCCAGACCCCCAGCACTGGAAACACGCCAAGTCTTAGCCTCTGGATCACCAGCCAAGTCCCCATCCTCTCTTTTTGACTCAAAAGTTTCATCCACCTCCCCATTGTTGCTGGCGGATGTTTTGGAGGCCTCTAAGCTTGGACAGGAAACAGGGTGGAGAAGCAAGAGAAGCAGACAAGATCTTGATGGGTTTTTTTATGGTGACCACACTCTTGGGTCTTAGAAGATGGAAGAAAGCAGATTCTGTTTCTCATGGGCACTTTGGTGTGTTCTTTGGAGATCTCTCATTCCCATGGTTGAGTGCTTCTCATCTGCCATCCCCTTGATAAGGATGTGTGCGTGCTAAGCCCCTTCAGTCTGTATCCCTGTCCTGGCTGATCACTAAACCTTCTTCATATATTAGGGTTTGGCGGTGCTTCTGTGGGGATTGTTCATCCCTCTAGATGGCGCTGTTGGACAAGACCTAAGACGGTCCATTCTGGATCTCTGCTGCGTGCGTGGCTCACAGCTGGTCCAGGACAAGCTTCCTGCATCCTTTGCTTGATACACCCAAGGGATACTGCCTCATCTTAATGCATCTCTTGTTTGCTCATCTATCAGAGCAGCTAATCAGCATATCTCCTACACTGAGATTTTCCAGATAGAGCCAGTTTCCTCCACACTGCAGGTGACACACATCACCCTTATCACCGTCTCGTGACTCAGCACCTCTTTAAAAAGTTAAAATGTTAAAGCCGCCATACTCACACACTGTTCTGTGTTATCAGAGCCTTACCAATACCTCAAGACCAGGGACCACATTCCACATCCCCTTAGAAACAGTTCGGTTGCTGTGTTATAAGTATTAAAGAATTTGTCGAGTGGCTAACTTTAACTCACTTCTGATATACTTTGAACTTACTATAAATAATATTTTTTAAAGTTGAGACTAATGGATCTGCTTATTTAGCAGAGAATTTACTGTGTGTGGTATTAGGGAAGGAAGAAAGGTAAGAAAGATAAAAAAAATTGAGTTATGTCGCTGTTCAGAAAAAAAAAAAGTAAGAATCAAGCCTCTCTGAATACCTTAAGATACAGAATATAAGAGGAGGACAGCGTTACTTAGAAGAGAAATCACGAAATTATTCTGAGATGCTCTGTATACTGAGCATAAGGAGATTTGTTCAAACAGAGGAAAGAGATGCCCTGTGCAGCCCGCAGCATCTCTAAGTAGTTGTCACTCAAGGTCTGTTTAAAAATCTGAGATGCTGGCAATGATTCTTATGGGTGGGCAGTTATGAGAGTAGAATGTGTTGGCCACTTATGTTAAGTGGATTCCACAGCCATAGCGGTGTTTTTCTCTCCTTTAAAAGAAAATGTCCCTTAAATGGAAATAAGTAAAAGAAATATGACCAAGTGGAAAGGGAAACTTTCGAAAGAGATATGACCATCATTTTAAAATGAGCTCACTGTGCACATTCAGAGAAATTTCACACCAAGATCCAAAGAGGACTTACAGGTGAAGGCACAGACATGCTGCTATTAAACTTTGACAAACCACCCTGAACAGAATAGATGCCGAGAGATGGAAGATTGCAAAACGTTTTTTAAGTTACCTCGGAAGACAAAATAGATTCTGGAAACAAGAAGGTAAGCTTAATCACTAGAAAAATTCTGAAACAATTTATTTCAACAGTTTCTGGATCTTTAGAAATGGAAGAGGTAATGCCGATGAGTCAGTATCGGTTTTTTAACATCTGGTTTCATGAAGTTAAGTTTAGTGTTTTTTAGTTCAGCTAAACAGACATCTTTTGAGCATCCTCTATGTGTTCTAACTATGGGGATGTAAAGAGATGTATGTTCTTCCTGTTAAAGTGTTTCTGGTATAACAGGGCAGCCACACTCATGCCCATCAGCTAACCCTGAACGCTCTGACAAAAGAAGGAACCACCTCAAGGCTCAGAAGGAGGAGTCTTGGAAGAAAATAACTGTGCTAGACTCAAAAAATGAATGAGAATTGATCCAGGAGAAAGGTGGGAAGAATGTCCCCAACAGAGTGGCTCATATGAAAAAGTAAAGCCCAGAAGCACGACAAAGCCTAGTGTTTGGGAAGGAATAAAAGAGGGCATTTCTTGGAAATGTTTAAGGTGACAGTGGATGAATGAGGGGATGAGTTTTGAGAGGAAGGGAGAAATCAGATCCTACAGAAACTTGGATCCACGTTAAGTAGATAGGACTTCACATTCTAGACTCTGCTTAGAATATAGGGGCCAATTTGAAGCAGTGGAAAGGTGGTTGGTTTTTTTGTTTTCTGTAAATCTGTCCAACTTTGGTTTGGGTCACAGATTTAAGGAAGAGCTAGGGCTACTGATTAGGAAGCTATTGCAATTATCCAGGTGAGACATGAGGATGGTTTGAAGTGTTCACTGGTGTGTATACTAGTGATGGAGTGGGAGAGATGGATGTAGTTAGTGTCCTGAGCAGCATCCAGTGATTGGACATAGATGGCTTCTAGGATGCCCCACCAGTGTGCGGATGGGATCATCATAGACTCAGTTGGGAAGATAGGCGGGGAAACAGTCTTGGCTAGGGGTGGAAAGGCTTTAATGTGTGAATCTGGAGTTCGAGAATCAAGTAAGGGCTGGAGATTTAGGAGCCGCTAGTGTACAAGTTGTGGACAATCTCGTACTGTTTTAGAGGGTATGATCATCCAACGTGAATGAGTAAAGAGAAAGGTTGTAGGGGTGTCAACCACTGGGGAGACTGGCAGAGGGGAAGGAGCTCAACAACAGAGACAGAGGAAGAGTGATGGAGACAAGAGTGGGTCCAGGAAAATCGAGAGAGTAGGAAAAATTGAGAAATATAAGTGACCACAATGTTAAATTCAGCAAGTATAGGCAGAAAGATGTGTGTAAGCCAACAGTGGTAATCAGTGGCACAACAACCAAAATACACCTTATTAAACTTAAAACTGTGTCAACTGAACTATAATGCCTAAATTTAAAAATAAGAAACGAAATAATTTTTTTTTTTCTGCATTTAAAACCTTTAACATGGGTAGAGAGGGAGGTGGGAGGGAGGATCGGGATGGAGAATACATGTAAATCCATGGCTGATTCATGTCAATGTATGACAAAACCCACTACAATATTGTAAAGTAACTAGCCTCCAACTAATAAAAATAAATGAAAAAAAAAATGAAACCTTTGACAACTGTATTATAATATGACTAACCTTCTAAAGCATAGTGTTACAGTTTCTTCCAAACAGTTTTCTGGGTTTTACAGTACAGCAATCTGTCTTTCTAGTTTTAAAAACATTTTGTGTTGAAGTTTATCTTGGCACATAGCAATAGTATTAACCACACCGAAAAAAAAAAACAAAAAACTGGATGTGATTTCACCAAAATAACACTTTGTTTCTGTGCAAGTTTTCCTTGCAGCGTTTTCTTAAATCTGTCATTATTCTGTTAAATGCCCATTACTGACAAAGACACTAATCTAGCTGGCAATCTTTACAGGCAAATTTAAACTTAATTTTTTTTTGTATTGTGGTATAGCCAATTAACAACGTTGTGATAGTTTCAGGTGAAGAGCAAAGGAACTCAGCCATATACATACATGTATTTATTCTTCGCCAAACTCCCCTCCCATATAGGCAAATTTTATGCATGTTTATACAAATCTTATTACCTCAGGACAAAACTAAGAGCCATCTGAAATTGGACGTCAATTCTTTTTTGTGGCAGATACAAGAATTTTCAAATTGCATGTTAAAAGTGCAATGTCTTCAGCAGCTAGGTGGAGACCTGCTACAACCTGTTTACAAACAGAACAGACACATTGTGCTAATTAACTAGGGTCTTTAGTTTCATCTTGACCTTGTGAAGTGCAAGTGGAAGCTAAGGTCTTTAGTAGGTGAATGCACAGGAAGCTCACTATGCATTAGTTCAGTTAACACTTACTGGCCATATTCTGTGGCCTCTGTCTGCACGGAGCTGACGTATCATGACTTTCCTGTCAGTGCAGGGCCAGGGTCTTGAGCTGTTAGATCGTCTCTGCTCCTGTGCCATTTCTTTGCTTAGCATCACTCCATAGTAGTTGCCCTTACAAATACATTCCTGCAGGTGACCCATTTGACAAGGGGATAGTTGATCTCTGTTTAAGGAAGCTAAACATTTCCCAGAGTCTAGCTAAAGAGAATAAAAACATTTCATCCCAGTTCTAACTCTTGAGCTGCTTGGCTACACCTTTATGTTGCTAGATAGCATGTCATCACTTGGCCTAAAGGAAAACCAGCTTTTGCTATAGGATGATGGACTTAATACTTCTGAATAAAGGAAGCATTGCTGGTATTTAACATGTGCTCAGACTGACCTTCTAGACACAAATACTTAGCCAGAAAATGAGTGTGGACTTCTCCCAATTTCTTTCAAGTAGCCCGTTTTGTAGGACACATGTTTTCATTCCTGGTTGAAAGGGCAATGGAACTACTTCCTGAGCTATGATAGAATTTGATCAATGTTTTTGCTTAAACGCTGAATTAGGGGACTTGTCATTTCACAAAAGTCGTCCAAAAGATGATAATCATGTAGTAGGTGTGCTAGTAACCACTGTGGTTGTTTCCTCAAGGCCAAAATACAATGGCACCATTCAAAGGAACCATTAGTGTCATGAATAGCGAAATTTGTTCTTAGTAGTCAGCCCCTAATATGTCTTTGGTTTCACAGAGAATATAATAGAAATTCTAAATTTCTGTTGAGTATACTGAAAATTGAGTACACTGAGCAATATTCCGTGGTATGTGTATACACACCACATCTTTATCCATTCATTGGCTGATGGACGTTCAGGTTGCTTCCATGTCTTGGCTATTGTAATCAGTGCTGCGTTCAACACTGGGAAGCATGTATCTTTTCGAATTACAATTTTCTCCGGATTTAGCCAGAAATAGGAATGCAGGATCCTATGACAACTGTGTTTTTGATTTCTTCAGGGACCGCCATACTGTGCTCCGTAGCGGCTACACCAATTTGCATTCCCACCAACAGTGTAGGGGGGCTTCTTTTTCTCCACACCCTCTCCAGCATTTGTTAGTTGTAGGCTTTTTGATGGTGGTCATTCTGACTGGAGTGAGGTGATGTCTCATTGCAGTTTTGACTTGCCATTTCTAATAGTTAGCGACATTGAGCAATTTTTCATGTATTTATTGGCCATCTGTATGTCTTCTTTGGCTACTGCTGCTAGGTCACTTCAGTCATGTCTGACTCTGTGCGACCCAACGGACAGCAGCCCACCAGGCTCCTCTGTCCACAGGATTCTCTAGGCAAGAATACTGGAGTGAGTTGCTACTTCCTTCTCCATGTCTTCTTCGGAGAAATGTCTATTTAGATCTGCTTATTTTTTGATTGAGCTGTTAGCATCTTTTATATTGAACTGTCATATGTGTTATTTTAAGAAAAACGACAGTTATCTTAATTCTAAGGGGGCAATTTTTAAAAAGAAATTACACAATGAAGAATGCGTAGACATGAGAGTCTATACTTACTCTTAGCTCTTGAGACTTGTGAAAATATATTTGGGAATTGAACTTAGTCCCTGGCAATTTTTTTTTAAGTAGAGCAAAATTGGCCTTTCACAGCATTCTGAGATCTTGTCTACAGGATGTAATATCAAGAAACAAAATTTAGGAGACCAAACAAACAAAAACCAAACCAATTTTAATCTCACTCATATTTTCCTTTGTCCTAGAACAATAGGACCCTTGGACTGTAGCCCTCCAGGCTCCACTGTCTGTGGGATTTCCCAGGCAAAAATACTGTAGTGGGCTGCCATTTCCTTTTCCAGGGGATCTTCCTGACCCAGGGATCAAACCTGGGCCTCCTGCTTTGCAGGCAGATTCTTTACCATCTGAGCCACCAGGGAAGCCCCAGAATGATATAATACATGATAAATTTTCATTCCCAACTAAACAGCGCATACACTTTTCAGCCTCTGCTCCATCTGGTTTATCTCTTGACATGGCTCTCAGTTTCATGGAAGCTCTGCACTGTATCTACGCATTCACACAAATTTTGGGTCTGTGATAGCTGCCCAGTCTGATCCTATCTAGATCTGAACACAGCAACGCACAGCCACTCAAATCCTGACAGAAGTATATTTGAGAGATGAAGTGGTCAATCGAATTTGAGACTCATAATAAAATAGTCAGATCCTGGCCTTGTCTTTATCAATATTTTCTCTTAAAAGTGCCTTTTATAGAAAGGGCAATTAATAAGAAAGTAATACTGGGCTTAGTATTGGGAGTCAGGGGTTGGGAGGGGTTGGTTTCGAGGCGTGAAGAGCATCCTATTCTTTTCTGGTTCTGTGCTTCAGCTGGGACTAGAGCCAAACTCCCAGCTGGGTAGGGCTAGGAAAAGAGATCTGGATGCCTGCTCATGGGAGCTTCATGGTACCCCATACCACTTGTAGACTCCTGCTCCTGTTGTTGGAGGGAGGGTCCTTGGATGGCTAGGATGAGTGTCCTGTGGGGCAGTCCTGGTTGGGTGATCATTTAACCTAGGTCCTCTTCTTGGCTTCCTGAAAGGCTTAGGTCACTTCCTTGGGATGTTCTTTTTAAAAATAATTTAACACACTCACACACAAATATTTAATCTTTCTGCATTGCTGCATTGTCCTCGGTATTGGTGAAAACTATGTATCTGACAAGCCACTCAGAGATGTTAGAGAAGGAGCAACATCAACAATTCCTTTCATAGATCAGTTAAGCTTGATTTATCTCTCAGCTGTTGAGGGAAAGCATGAGAAAAAAGCAGCTATTACTAAGAGTGGAAAACAGGAAATAGGCTTACCATCATCACGATCAGCCAGGATAATCACCTTGGCGGTGGGGAATTGGGCCCCCAGTTGCCCTCCCTTTGGCAGGCTCAGTGAAACGCTGAAGGATTCCTCCTCTTCATAGAGAGAGTCATTGATGATCAGGACCCGGCAGGTGTTCTCAGCCTCATCCTTGTCAAAGCGGAGGATGCTGGTGTGGTCTTTCGGACGTGAGATGTAGTCAGAGAAAGATAAACCTGCAGAAGAAATGGTGCCTATGGCAGAACCTATGGAGACAGGAGATAGAACAGAGGAAGTAAGAAGAAACAATTCTGAACAGGAAACCTGTTCCCCATGGGGTTTTCAAACTATTTTTAGATAATAGAGAATGAGAATAGTTGCTCAACCGTGTTTGACTTGTGTTCAACTGTAGCTGCCAGACTCCTTCGTCCAAGGGATTCTCTAGGGGAGAGTACTGGGGTGGATTGCCATTCCCTTCTCCAGGGGATCTTCCTGACCCAGGGATTGAATCCAGGACTCCTGCGTTGCACGCAGATTCTTTATTGTCTGAGCCACCAGGAAATGGCATTTTTAAAATAACAGCTCTATGAATTATAAGGCACACTTATCCCTTACAGTCATGAATATTAATATGGTAATTAGAAGACTTGGCTATTTTGGCACGATTCACAGTGGTCTTTGAACTGTTGTTATTCAGTCGCTAAGTCTTGTCTGACTCTTTGCGACCCCATGGACTGCAGCACGCCAGGCCTCCCTGTCCTTCACCATCTCCTGGAGTTTGCTCAAACTCATGTCCATTGAGTCGGTGATCCCATCCAACCATCTCATCCTGCCCTTTCTCCTCCTGCCCTCAGTCTTTCCCAACATCAGGATCTTTGAATAAGGTATACACTGAATAAGTTTTGTTTAGATTAGGGGCTAAATAAACTGAAGGATCAGAGGGTGGTTTAGCTTAATTTGTTCATATTATAGACTGGAAAACTGAAGTACAGATAAATTATGACCAGAGAATCTATACCATGATAATGTGTAGATTTGCTCCCGCCCCTGCCCTTCCCATGGCAGCAGAGCTGTAAGTTGTCATTCTTGTTCAGTCTCTAAGTTGTGTCTGACTTTGTGACTCCATGGATTGTAGCATGCCAGGCTACCCTGCCCTTCACTATCTCCCTGAGTTTGCTCAAACTCATATCCATTGAGTCAGTGATGCCATCCAACCCTCTTGTCCTCTGTTGCCTCCCTCTTCTCTTGCCCTCAATTTTTCCCAGCATCAGGGTCTTTTCCAATGTGTTGCATCTCAGTAATCTGACTCTCACGCCCTGATGGAGTTCTTTGTGTGATACTATAATATAGTATCACACTATAATAATTATATAATAATTCCATGGAATTATTTGTTATTTTATAAAGAATACAAGATTGACTGACTTTCAGTTTAGAGACAGTGCATTGAAAATTTTACTATAGTAATTTACATATGTCAAGATTCCCTAATTTAAATGCACTATTTGATGAGTTTTAACAAATACATATAATCATGCACCCATTACCAGAAGCATAGTATAGAATATTTTTTATCCACCAACACATGTACCCCTTGTAATCCATCTTCTTCCCTGTCTCCAAGCCCTGGAAACCACTCATCCATTTTCTTTCTCTCTAACCCTAACCCCAATCTTAACCCTAATTTTTTCTGGTGCTATAGATTTTTTCTGTCACTATAGATTTATTGGCTTGATGAGAATTCCGTGTAAATAAAATCATGCATTTTTTTAGTCTTTTGATTCTGATTTGTTTCATTTAGCATAATGCATTTAAGATTCATCAATGTGTCAGGATTTTATTCCTTCTTACTCTTGAATAGGGTTCTCCATTGTGTGGTTATATCACAATTTGTTTTTCCATTTACCAGTTGATAATTTAGGTTGTTCCCAGTTTTTTTTAGCTATTCTGAATAATAGCTAAGATATAATGCCACAGATATCCAAGTTCAGGTCTTTGAGTCAGTATGTCATTTTTATTTCTCTTAAGTAAATACTTAGGAGTGGGATTTCTGGGATCTAGTGCATTATTTTCCTTGTGATAAAATAAACATACCCTAGATGTACCATCTTAGCTATTTTTAAGTGTATAGTTCGGTAGGATTGTCTGTTCATGTTATTTAACAGATCTTCATATCTTTTTTCATCTTACAAAAATACTGAAAGTACATGCCCATTAAACACCTTGCCACTCCCTCCTGCCGCCATCTCTGGCAGCCACCTTTCTACTTTTTGTCTCTATGAATTTGTCTCCTCTGGGTACTTCAGTTAAGTGGAATCTTACAGTCCTTGTCTTTGTGTTACTGGCTTATTTCACTTAGTGTAATGTCTTCAAGTTTCACCTATGTTGCAAGAATTTTCCTTCTTTCTTAAGGTTGAACAATGTTTCATTGTATGGATGTTTATCTATTCATCCGGTCATGGATACTTGGGTGGTTTCACCTCTTGGTTATTACGAATAATGTTGCTACAAACACAGGTGTGCAAATATATTGAGACCTTGCTTTTATTTTTCTGGATATATACCTAGATGTATAGGTATATGTATTGGGCTTCCCTGGTGGCTCAGCTGGTAAAGAATCTGCCTGCAATGAGGGAGACCTGGGTTCAATCCCTGGGTTGGGAAGATCCCCTGGAGAAGGGAACACCTATTGCCTCCAGTATTCTGGCCTGAAGAACTCCATGGACTGTATAGTATAGTCCATGGGGTTGCAAAGAGTCAGACATGACTGAGCAATTTTCACTCACCTAGATGTAGAATTGCTGGACCATGAAAGTGAAAGTCGCTCAATCGTGTCTGACTCTTTCGGACCCCATGGATTATACAGTCTATGGATTCTCCAGGCCAGAATACTGGAGTGGGTAGCCTTTCCCTTCTCCAGGGTATCTCCCCAACCCAGGGATCAAACCCCAGTCTCCTGCATTGCAGGTGGATTTCTTTACCAGCTGAGCCACAAGGGAAGCCCAGGAATACTGGAGTGGGTAGCCTATCCCTTCTCCAGCAGATCTTCCTGACCCAGGAATTGAACTGGGGTCTCCTGAATTGCAGGCAGATTTTTTACCTACTGAGCTATCAGGGAAGCCATATGGTAGGTCTATGTTTAATTTTTTGAGGCCCCTTTGTACTGTTTTCCATAGCAATTAGATACCATGTTACAATCCCACCAACAGTGCAATTTAATGCATTTTTTTCGGTGTTAAAAACATAGTAACACACAAGTATAGAGCTAAAAGACTAGAGAGTAGTCACAGTAATTGAAATGTTTTACAACAGTTTTAGGAGACAAAGACTGTTTAAAATAATTCCACAGGGACTTCTTTGGTGGTCCAGTGGTTAAGACTCCATACTTCCACTGCAGGGGACACAGTTTTGAATTCTTGCTGGGAAATTAAGATCCCACATGCTGTGTGTGGGGAGCAGGGTGAGGGGGGAGACTCTGACTCCAGAATATACAATGAACTCCTACAATCCGATATCAAAACTGGAAACACCCATTTAAGAAAAAAAATAACTCAATATATCAAATAAGTGATTTTTGTAAAGCACAGTTATTTCCCACCACACTTCTTAACAAGAAGCAATGGGGATATGACAGTGAGCTTCTAGATGGGGCATTCTAGGTCCTGCAAGGGTCTGTCTTGCTTATAGCTCAGGTAAGTGCATATATGCATGCTGACACAAATATCCACCTTCTTTTTGCTAATATGAATCAACACACGTGCAAGTTGACGCCTGTGAGTGTGCACTACACATATAAATATGGCTTGTTAAAAAATAAGAATTGTTTCCAAATTGACTTCAGAGGACGTGCCCAGAAGGGCACTGACTCACAGAGCGTCTCAGGATGATTTTTCGATGGAACAAGTTTTAAGAATTAATAGGAAACAACAAATTAACTGTTTTGTCATTCCAGGAACCTAGAAAAGACTAGAGCTGGAAAAATCAATGAGCGTAAAACACATTGGCTAGGGCAGAGAGAGAAACTGTTAGAAATGGATGGCTTACAAGGGGGATTATCACGCGGTGAGGAAATCAGCCACGTTCCAGGGCCAGCCTGTGCTCTGAAATTTTATTCCTGTATGACATTTCCACCCTGCTCAGTCCTGGGATATCTACTTATGAAAGCGCTCTCTAAGCTCAAGTAAGGAAGGAGAAGCTGGTTCTTAGGATGTCAGAGGCAAGAGCTATCAAGTACTAGAGACAGGCAGTCCCCAAGTAAATAAGAAAGTAAGTGGCTGGCAATCTAGAAAGCCCATAGGAAGTGATGAGAGGCTCTGTCAAGGAGACTTTTTATGTTCCAAGGTATACACACAAAAAGGAAAAAAGTCATAAATTCTTAAAACAATCTGATTAAGTGACAAGCAATGGTTGATATGCTTTTTATGAGCCTGAAATTTAAAAAGACACATACATTGGAGAGTATACTTTTTTATTTTCCCCTAGTCATCTAGAATGCAGAATGTTGGTAAGAAAGGTGGTGTAAAAAAAATCCCTGTCAGAAACTACACATTTAGCCATTTTGAATAAATATTAAAAGCAGATACACACTAGATACACACTAGACTTGCAGATACCCAATACTATCTCTATAAATCTTTATTAAATATATTTCTCAATATATTTCACCTAATGAATAGTCAAATATTGATTTATCACAATTCATGAAACAAAAGTGATTGGTATTTTTCCCCTTCCTGTTTAACTTTCTTTCAGCTGACAGCTCCACTGGTTGAAATACAAATGCATTTAAGTAGGTAGATTTCTGGGTTAAATAATAAGGCTGAAATATAACTCTTATTGAAAATTATGACTTGAAGAATTCTGCTAAAACAGAAAGCAAAACAATCCATACAAGCTTTTAACAATGAGAGTTGACAGGGGAAAAAAGATAGTTTAATTATGTCTCAGGTAATCAAAATATTCACTTTGCCTAAATGGCCCATTCTTCCTAGGATTCTGGAAATTTTACTTTGGGAAACCATTTGATCAGTTATATGGAACAGTCAAGAACATGGAATACTGGTATTTATTTTAGTTATAAAAAAGGCTCTATTTTATGGATAGCAAATTAAGAATCCCCAAGAGCTAGAGGAGAAAGTTTTGTTCCCAAAATATCAAATGTAACTTGAGATATAAACTGAGGTCTCTGGTTATGATCTGGACAAATCCCTTATTTAACAGAGTCTCCAAGGAGTGCTGGTGTGTCATTTCCAGGCTGTTTTCATAAAGACACGTTAGCAGCTGGGTCTCAAGCTGTGAGGGAAGCTTCTCAGGTGGCGCTGTTGGTAAAGAATCCACCTGCCAATGCAGGACATGCAGGAGACACGGGTTCGGTCCCTGGGTCAGGAAGATCCCCTGGAGGAGGAAATGGCAACCCACTCCAGTATTCTTGCCTGGAGAATCTCACGGACAGGGAAGCCTGGTGGGCTACAGTCTGAAGGGTCCTAAAGAGTTGGACATGACTGAGCGACTAAGCATGCAGGGTATTTTATCAGTGAAGAAACTGAGGCAGAGAACACCCCAGTGTCTTGTCCAGGAGTCAAAGCTTCATCTTCTGATTAGAGTATTTTTTAACTTCCCCACTTTGTCTTACTATATTACTTGATTATACAATCTTGATTATACATTATACATTCTTTTAAGCACACAAAATTCCTTTAATATGTATTTTTAATAGAGCAGTGAGACAAGAAATCACCTTTCTTTTAAAGCACAGCATCTAATTCCTGATTAAATCAGACAGTGTTAGAAGCCCCCGGCACAGTTCATTTCATGTCTAGAAAAGTCCATGACTTGGGGGAGACAGGGGACAGGGTTGGAGCAGCATGGGACTGTCTGTCTGGAGGAGTCTTTGAGACTTCTGTTCCCAGCAATTTGGCTTGGCTAGGTATGCTGAGATGCTCTTCCACTACAAAATATCTAGAAGAACTAATTATTCCACCTTTTCTGTGCTCATAGGAAGTAAGAGAAATTATCAAGGGGGCAAAACAAAACAAAAACAATACCCTAAAACCACAGAGCCCTAACCCCTCTATAGCTAGAGAAGCAAATCCCACTCCAGCTGGAATTCAGAGTTGACACTGAAGGGAGATTGTGCTGTGGCCCATCAGGGAGCTGAGCCTGAAACTCTGGGATCTGGTCCGGGATGCAAGGGAGCAGGAGTGTTTCTGGGTCAGCATTGTTCTCAGATGCCAGATGAAGCAATGCAAATCCTCCTTGGAGAAAAACTTTCTCAAGGAAAGCCCCCAGATCTTTCATAGATTCAGATCAAATCATGTGAGAAATATCTTAAATGCATAAAAAAGACAATTCATTACAAGGATGACTTTTAGACTAAAAGCAGACTTCTTGACAAGACAATGGAAGCTGGAAGACAATGGAATAATAACTTCAAAGTGGTTTGAGATAGTAACTGTCAATCTAGAGTTTCAAGAATGAGGTTGAAATAAAGACATGTTTTGATATGCAAGAGCATTTACCCTCAGTAGACTAGAGTCAAGGAGCTTTTAAATCATCCAAAGAACTCCTCTGAGGTGCAAGGTATAACTTCTATAACTTAACATACACAACTATGACTAAATAAATAAACAGATTTTTTTTAAAGGAAAGAAAAAAGAAAGTCTTTTGCTGAATGTGCTTGGAAACTGCTGTTCACTTCCTCCTTAACTTTACCCAGAGACACAGCCAACAGAGAAACAGCCAATCAGAGAAGTGGGGTGACACATGACTGTGGCTGACCACACCATCCCTTTCAGCTGGATGAAGTTGATTATTTAAAAGCCTCAGCATGTTTGACTTGGGGTTGACCAAAACCACAGGATGATTCAACACTGTTCCTGTTCTCTCGGTTTTACATCCTGTGGTTTGCTCTTCACTGGCTGTCTTTCTAATAAGAGCAATCTCCTAATGAGAAAGTGACTAATGAGAAGAAACAGACAGATGACATTTATCTTGAGAATAAGACAGGGCTAAGAAGTGTCTAATTTGCATGTTCTTTTCCAACATAGCCAATGAGGGAGAATTTATTCCTCTAGCTCTTTTCCTCTCCCAAACAGTTTTTTTTTTTTTTTAACAATACCTCTACATCATTGTCTGAGAACACTGATAACATTTTGGGACCTTGAGGTTCCCATGAAATCACAGCATAAAACTAGTTACTTCTTTCACCTCTTGTAAGTATAATACAGGTTTAGCATCTGTAAATTATTATTAATGTACAAAGAATAAGCCTGCTTTCCATTCAACTGTTTATACATCAGCTCATGCTTATTTTAGTCATGAAAATAAGTAATTGGTAAGGATTTATTTTAGCAAGACTTTCAGAAAGGTTTAAATAGCCAAATTAAACTTTTATGTATTGAGATACTTAAGTATCTATGGAGAGTAGGTGACGATGACTACCACAATGCTACTTGAATGTGCATGCAAACTGTACAAGTCTTGCTGTCTTATAATCTCACAGAGGGGTAGAAGAATCAGGATGTGACTATGCATGTCCTGGTTTCATACTCGAGGTAAGGACCCTGGCTCTGTTATACTGTCTCTCTTTAAACTTTTTACTGTAGGCATTAGAACAGTCCTTAGGGTAAGGAATCAAAGGTTAAAGCTCTGGTGCCAAGCGGTCTGAGTTGTGTGTGTCAGCTATGCAGGGAGTTTTCTGGGAACACCAGCTCTTTTGAACCTAATGCTCTTGTGGGGAGGCGAGTTTGTGTGTAACTTTTCCCACTTGAGGTGGAGACATCTCCATATCACACTTTCAGGCCCTCTGAGCTCTCTATTTCCTCTGCATGTCATCCCACAGGGTAGCTCTTTCCAGAGGCAGAGGGGTGGCCTCTCACATTTTAGCAATTATATACAATCTTCCAAATTGGATTGTTTATCACTTTATTTCTCCCATGCATAGAATCATTGTCCTCCAGACACTCTGCTTGTGGACTCAAAATATGCCACTGGTACCGGAAGTAGCCCAGCGGGAATCCTGAGCGGAGGATGAGGGCACTTCCTCCATCAGCGGCTCCGCCCACCTGCAGCCACTGTCCCAAAGACCCAGGCTCTTGTTCCTCTGCAAAGACTCTGACTGAAGCTCTGTGTGGACTTGGGAGAGAGGGCTGGCACATCCTTCTGAGGATCAACTAGCCAAGAAGTCCTCAAGGACTACCTCACCTTGTTTTTCTTGCTGCCTTTCCCGCATGGGGTAATATCAGGGAAAAAGTTGAGTCATCCTGGAGTGTGAAGTCAAGTAGGCCTTAGGAAGCATTACTACAAACAAAGCTAGTGGAAGTAATGGAATTCCAGCTGAGCTATTTAAAATCCTAAACGATGATGCTGTTAAAGTGCTGCATTCAATACATCAGCAAATTTGGAAAACTCAGCAGTAGCTACAGGACTGGAAAAGGTCAGTTTTCATTCAAGTCTCAAAGGAATGCCAAGGAACATGCCAAGCAATGTTCAAACTACTGCACAATTGCACTCATTTCACATGCTAGCAAGGTTATGCTCAAAATTCTTCAGGATAGGCTTTAACAGTGCATAACTGAGAACTTCCAGATGTACAAGCTGGGTTTCAAAGAGGCAGAGGAACCAGAGATGAAATTGCCAGCATTCGTTGGATCATGGGGAAAGCAAGGGAGTTGCAGAAAAACACCTACTTCTGCTTCATTGATTACACTAAAGCTTTGACAGTGTGGATCACAACAAACTGGAAAATTCTTAGAGAGATGGGAGTACCAGACCACCTTACTATCTCTTGAGAAACCTGTATGGAGGCCAAGAAAGAACAGTTAGAACAAGACATGGAACAATTGACTGGTTCCAAATTGGGAAAGTAGTATGACAAGGCTGTATAGTGTCAACCTGTTTTTTTAACTTCTGTGCAGAGTACATCATGAGAAATGCCAGGCTGCATGATTCACAAGCTGGAATCAAGACTGCTGGGAGATTTATCAACAATCTCAGATATGCAGATGATAACACTTTAATGGCAGAAAGTGAAGAAGAACTAAAGAGTCTCTTGATAAGG
Organism: Dama dama; assembly: GCF_033118175.1. NCBI lineage: Eukaryota > Metazoa > Chordata > Mammalia > Artiodactyla > Cervidae > Dama > Dama dama. The sequence continues at coordinate 56,118,835 of NC_083685.1, forward strand.
GTGAAAGAGAAGAATGTAAAAGCTGCCTAAAAACTCAGCTTAAGAAAACTAAGATCCTGGCATCCAATCCCATCAATTCATAGGGGCAAATAGATGGGGAAACAATGGTAACAGTGACAGATTTCATTTTCTTGGGCTCCAAAATCACTATGGATTGTGATTGCAGCCATAAAATTAAAAGACACTTGCTTTTTGCAAGGAAAGCTATGACAAACCTAAACAGCATATTAAAAAGTAGAGACATTACTTGGCCAATAAAGATCCATACAGTCAAGCTATGGGTTTTCCAGTAGTCATGTATGGACGTGAGAGTTGAACCATAAAAAAAGCTGAGCACCAAAGAATTGATGCTTTTGAACTGTGGTGCTAGAGAAGACTCTTGAGAGTCCCTTGGATAGCAAGGAGATCAAACCAGTAAATCCTAAAATAAAGTAACCCTGTATATTCATTGGAAGGACTGATGCTAAAGCTTCAATACTTTAGCCACCTGATGTGAAGAGCCAACTCATTGAAAAAGACTCTGGATGCTGGGAAAGATTGAGGACAAGAGGAAAATCGGTGGCAGAGGATGAGATGCTTGGATGGCATCACTGACTCAATGGACATGCATTTGAGCAAACTCTGGGAGATAGTGAAGGACAGGGAAGCCTGGCACACTGCAGTCCATGGGGTTGCAGAGAGTTGGACACAACTTAGCAACTGAACAACAGCAGCAAAACTTGAGTTGCTGAAGTTACAGGTAGTTAGCATATCTGGTGCATTTGTGAGGGGAGTAGACTATAGGGTTACCCCTCTAAACATAGCCAAACACAAACATGAAGATCCTGAAGATCTTGTCCTTGTCCTTGTATTTGGTTATGTCCTATGTAATAAGGTAGTAGTCATGAAACAGTGCAGGACCCTATGGTCCTTACCTCCCCACTGTGTCCTTTACCTGCCTTTTGTCTGTGAAAACCTTTAGTCAAAAATAATAAATTTAATCAGAGAAGTGAAAAATGCAGAAACAAAGGAAAACAGTCAAAGGAGACAAAATAAGAATAATGTAGTCATGAAGCAAAGTCAGGGACCTTTGGTTCTTTCTCAAGGGCTATAGATAATACTTTGAGCCATATCCTATCAATGGTCTTATGCATATTAGAACACCAGGGTGAAGAAGCTAATACATGATGACCAGACCATACCCACGGCATAAGCTGCCACAATTCTGAGAACTGGTCTCAAAGTAATGGGAACAAACAGATCCTGGAACTGAAGATTAACTGTGCCTCAAACAATCAAGATGATGCTGGTCAGACCACCGACAACCAAGTTGAAGATGACTGTCAGAGCTAACTGTGCTATTTCTGCAGGTAGCCCCCTCCCTCTGTCTATAAAAGCTCTTGCCACTCTGGATGCCAGTTGGGGGAGAGTAGGCCTTTGGACAGATGCCTGCCATCCACCCACCCCAGTTGCTGGCGTCTGAAATAAAGCAAACTTTCTTTTCTACCAACCTGACTTGTCTCGTGGCTTTTGAGTGGCAAGCAGCTGGACCCTACCTCACTCTTTCAGTAATAGCTGATATTTCAAAATAAATTCCTGACTTACTGCCAAATCCCCTGCCCCCTGGGGCAGAGGAGAATTTATTCCTATTTCTCTGCTCAACTTGGGCACTACTGATATTTTAGACAGTAGTCGTGTTAGTTTCTCAGTTGTGTCCGACTCTTTGTGACGCCATGGACTGTAGCCCATCAGGCTCCTCTGTCCATGGGATTCTCCAGGCCAGAATACTGGAGTGGGCAGCCTTTCCCTTCTCCAGGGGGTCTTCCCAACCCAGGGATTGAACCCGGGTCTCCTGCATTGCAGGCGGATTCTTTACAGTATGAGCTACCAGGAAGTCCCTGTATTTTAGATAGATAATTGTTTATTGCTGTGGCTATGCTGTGTGTTGTCAAATGTTTAGCGAGCGTAAGCATAGATTCTGGCAGAATGGACACATGGAAGGTCGGATCATGTATAAAAATAGAACTCTGACACATAATCTGCAGCAGCTAGCATAGGACGTCAAACCACAGCCTCTATTAATCATCTGCCCCGAGTTGTCAGAACCTAATCAATAACCCCAGCTTTCCTGACTCACGCCTGGCTTCCAATTTGGGAGCAACCAGAGAAAGCCAAATGTGCTCCCCTGTCCATCCACAGGCTGCCTCCAGTTTACCCACGATGACAGCATCTAATCAGGGCATACCCTTTCTTCACTACGAAGCTTCCCACTCCTCTGCCTACCTTTGTCATTATTGTCATTCAACCACTAAGACTCCTCTGTCCTTCACCATCTCCCGGAACTTGTTCAAACTCATGTCCATTGAGTCAGTGATTCCATCCCACCACCTCATCCTCTGTCACCCGCTTCTCCTCCTGCCCTCAGTCTTTCCCAGCATTAGGATATTTTCCAATGAGTCAGCTCTTCCCAACAGGTGGTCAAAGTATTTGAGCTTCAGCTTCAGCATCAGTCCTTCCAATGAATATTCAGAGTTGATTTCCTTTAGGATTCTCTGATTTGATCTCCTTGCTGTCCAGGAGATTATCAAGAGTCTTCTCTAGCACCACAATTCAAAAGCATCAGTTCTTCAGCACTCAGTCTTCTTTATGGTCCAACTCACATCCGTGCATGACTACTGGAAAAACTGTAGCTTTCACTTATATGGACTTTGTTGGCAAAGTGATGTCTCTGCTTTTTAATACATTGTCTAGGCTTGTCATAGCTTTTCTTGCAAGGAACAAGTGTCTTTTAATTTGATGGCTATGGTCACTGTCCGCATTGATTTTGAAATTCAAGAAAATGAAATCTGTCACTGTTTCTACTTTTCCCAGTCTATTTGCCTGAAGTGATGCCTGTCTTTGAGTCTCTGCCAAGTGCAGTGATGGTGTTTGACCCTCTGGCTATAGTGAACTCTGAATAAATTAGCCTGTGATGTAATAAAGTTTTGGTTTTTGTCCCAATTTCCTGACACACAGTTCATAAGTCTTTGAAGCCAGGTACCTTTTGTATTCTAATGAAATGATGGGCTTACCTTGTGGCTTAGGAGTAAAGAATCTGCCTGCCAATGAAGGAGACATTGGTTCAATCCCTGGGTCAGGAAGATCCCCTGGAGAAGGAAATAGCAACTCGCTCCAGCGTATTCTGGCCTAGGAAATCCCGTGGACAGAGGAGCCTAGCAGGCTACAGTCCATGGAGTGGCAAAAGAGTCACGACTTAGCGACTGAAAACAATGAAATGACTGGTAGCTGGCGCTCTCAGGGAGCCACTGGATGGGGACTGGTTGCCAGGGAAACCAACCAGGTGATCATTGTAGCTTTCAGTCCCGCTCCCTGACCTCCAGGGAGAGGAAGGGCTGGAGGTTGAGTTAATCACCAATCGTGCCTAAGTAACGAAGCCTCCATAAAATAGTCCTCGTGAACAAGTTCAGAGAGCTTCTAGGTTGCTGGGAGGGTGACTTACTCAGAGGGCATGAAAGTTCTGTGTCCCTTCCACCCACCTTATGTATCTCTTCCTTCTGCCAATACTGAGGCTCCTCTGTTCATGGGATTCTCCAGGCAAGAATACTGGAGTGGATAGCCATTCCCTTCTCCAGGGGATCTTCCTGACCCAGGAACCGAACCCAGGTCTCCTGAACTGTCGGCAGATTCTTTACCGTCTGAGCCACCAGGGAAGCCCAACCTTTCTATAAACCTGTAATCTAATAAGTGATCTGTTTTCCCAGGTTATGTTAGCTGTTCTAGAAAATCACTGGACCCAAAGAAGAGGTGGTGGGAACCTCCAATTTATACCCCATCAATTAGAAGCATAGGTGAGAACTTGGACTTGCTTTTGGCATCTGAAGTGGGAGCAGTCTTGTGGGACTGAGTCTTTAAACTTTGGGTTCTCTGTTGTCTCTGGGGAGATAGTGTCAGAATTGAATAGAATTTTAGGATACCCACTTGGAGTCTGCATAAACTGGAGAATTACTTGGTGTGGGAAAAACCTGCACACATCTGGTGTCAGAAGTGAAATGAGTACAGGAAAGTGTAGCTAACTTTTACAGAATTTGCATGTGGTTCCATCATTTTTGCCCATCATATAATTCTAATGAGCTAGAAAACATGACCTTTAGGGAGTGGACACAGAATAGCTAAATTCTGACTGTACAGTAGTGGTGAGGTCAGAAAGAACAGGGCGTTGTGGCCTATAATTGGGGGGCATTTTTAGTTATTGGGGGGCTGGAGGGAGGAGAAGAAAGAGACTGAGTATATAGAGACTATTTCACATTGTTTCCAAGATGCAAACATGACTATTAAAAATAAGAATCCTTATTATATTTTCCACCAGCATATATAAACTAGTTTACATAAAATGTCTCATTTGACCCTCACAAAATTTTGTGGGTATTCATAATTGAAGTTTTTTTTATTACTGTTATTATTACTGGCTGCACTGGGTCTTTGCTGTGATAAGCGGGCTTCTATACTTGTGGCCCATGGGCTTCGTTGCTCTACAGCACATGGGATCTTATTAATAGTTTCCTGACCAGGAATCGAACCTGCATCCCTGGCATTACAAGCTCAGAGTCTTAACGACTAGACCACCATGGAAATCTCACAACAGAGGGGCTTATATTTTAAATTATTTTGCTTTGCAATATTGTGATGGTTTTTGCCATACATCAATATGGATTGACCATAGGCACACATGTGTCCCCCACATCCTGAATCCCTCCCTTCCCATCTCCCTCTTCACCCAATCCCTCCAGGTTGTCACAGAGCACCTGCTTTGGGTGCCCTGCATCCTACATCACACTTCCCCTGGCTATCTATGTCACCTATGGTAATGTAATGTAATTCTGATTTTGAATACAATTTTATCCCTGATCTCGGAGACCAGGTATCTTAGGATACCTTCACGGGGTTGCATGGGAGTCACCGTGAATGGTCCAGGCTTCCCTGTCCTCCCCAGCATCTGACTCACCACCCAGCCACGCCCAGCATCACCGCCAGGACCCTGTTCCTGGATATCAGTACCAGCAAAGTCTCATACCTTGATGTGTAGCGCAAATGACTGTGAGTTCCTGGCTTATGTCTCCAGACCGTCTTACAGGAATCAAAAGCTCCCCAGCATCCTCCTCTATTTTGTATTCTGCCTCTGGAATATAAACTGTTGATTCTAGAAAAGAGGATAGATAACTTTTTAGCAAGACTTAAGTTTGATTGGTGATATTGGTGATATTTCAACCTGAGTGGAAATGTACATGATCTTGACCTCTATATATTCCAACTCTATGGAATATAGTAAGAATAGGAAATATCTGTCATTAAGTGGAGCTGGGGAGGTAGTGAAATTAAGTTTAGGAGGTTCCCTTTGAAATGTTAAAAGGGTTATCGAGCACTGAAATGGGAAGGAATATCAGCAATCTGGTTTCTTTTTTGGAGGTCACATTTCAGGTTTTCTAAATAAAGATCACAGATTTCCGTGTTTTACTTTTAATGTTTATTTTTTTAAATGCTTTTGAACAATCAAGTCATCTATTCATGAGTATAAAGAAATGTTTTCTGCTTTATTCAACAAACACTTGATTCAACACTTATCAAGCAGACACCATGGGTAAGACACAGGGCTGAGAAAAATAAGCTACTCATTCTGCTCTTAATTCTTAAGATAATATTCCCATTGAAATTTTCTGAGCTGGATGTGTGTGTGTGAACACCTGTTACATTACCGTTCTCTGTCATGCAGTTTGGGATGTAAAAACATACACATAGGCATCATCAGAACAGTTGCTGCAATATGAGTATGAATACTGGTCACTTCTTGATGTGTACTATTTTTCTTGGGGTTTTTCAATGTTTTCCAAGGCTTTACATTAAGAATGCAATGCATAGTTAAAATACCTGTGTTTGTTTTTTAAAAAAAATAAAAATTTGAAGTGGATTGTTTCTACTCATAGAATCAAGTGGCGAACTGAAGTGACTTTCTGAGTGAAACCACATTTAATAGACTGAAATATCTCCTCTGTATATATACATTTATTTATTTATATTATATATATACATATACACAAACAGTGTCCAGTCTGCTCAGTCATCTTTGACTCTTAGCGACCCGAGGCACCTTTGTCCATAGGATTCTCCAGGCAAGAATACTGGAGAGGGTTGCCATGACCTCCTCCAGGGGATCTTCCTGACTCAGGGATAGAACCTGCTTCTCTTGGCAGGCAGATTCTTTACCACTGCACCATATGCACATACACAAATTCTTCCTCTTGACAATGGAAGCATGAAGGAAAAATACTGTAGTACACCATCTGTTCTTCTTTTGGAACTGAGTTTGGGCTTCCCTATGGCTCAGTTGGTAAAGAATCTGCCTGCAATGCGGGAGACCTGAGTTCAGTCCCTGGGTTGGGAAGACCCCTTGGAGAAGGGAAAGGCTACCCACTCGAGTATTCTGGCCTGGAGAATTCCATGCAATGTATAATCCTGGGGTTGCAAAGAGTCAGATAGGACTGAGTGACTTTCATTTTGCTTCACTACAAGTTTACCCAGAATTCAATGTTGAATTATCTAGTTATCATATGTTAAGTTTTTTCTCCTTTATTTTCCTGCCTAAAATGATCCTCTGTGGTATTCTACTGTCTGGACATCTCTTGATTCAAAAGATTGTCACCACGGAAGAAGCTAAAAGTAATGTTATTAATGTTAAGTGAAAAAAACTGATACGTTGGGACTCAGTTATCCAGCCACGTTCTCTATTTTCCCATTCTGAAAAGCTGCTCCTATCCATCTATGAATCCAAATCCCATTTTATTCTTCAAGATTCAGCTGGAATCCTGCCTACTACAAAAAGCTTAATAGTTTGAAATGATGGTGATCTTTCCAGTTTCTTAGCTCAGAACACTGTTTTTGCCATGTTCCCTCACACGTAGCTTTCTTAATTGATTAATGTGTTTAAGCATTGTTATCAATAAAACTCATGAAATACCTTCATTGGGTGGTGAGGGCCGTGATTTCTATTTTTGTCTACTGGAGTGCCAAGCATGTGAAAAACAGTGTTTCTCAAATTGTGTTTCAAGAAAACTAGAACTTAAAGATTTTAAAAGATATTCCTTGGGTACAACAAATTAAAAAAAAAAAATCTATATTCTAATTTGAGAAAACTGGTTAAACAAAGTCAAACAGATTTCTTTTTTTTTTTTTTAAATTGAGATATAATTGATTTACAATGTTGCCTTAGTTTAAACAGGTTTCTTTGTAGAAGAGTTTTCTCAGGAATCTAATAACCTAGTGTGAATTATGATGCTTCAAAGGAGATATTTGAAAAGTTTCCTAGACTTCTTTGGTCCATGGAAAGTTTACTGACCATACTGTATAAATTGTATTATATTCTCTGCTCTGCAGTTTGGGACATGCTGATACAGGGGATTCTTCAACGATTCTTATGGCATTTAACCAAGACTTCCTTTCTGATAGTTAAGTCACCCACTTCTGGGGGGTATGCAAATTCTTTCAGTTCTCATGATAATCGATACGTCTAACATTCAGATGTGAATACTGAAATCCTCTTTTAGGACCTATTCTTCTACTTTCACAAAAAGGAGCAGGAAAAAAAGTCACAATCACTGGCTAATTACTTTTCTTTTTTAATTTCTCTGGGGAGATATTTGCTGAATGAATGAACCGATAATGAACTGATGAATTTAAGAGTGTTATGCAGAGCTATAACAGAACTTTGTGGAACGCATGCTAAAGTGAATCAGTTGGCTGGTTCCCAGCAGCCGCATCTAGGGTGAGGGATATGTGAGGTCCCCACCTGATCTGGTGGGGAGCTCCCAGAAAATTGTGAGAAGATGGAGCAAGCCCTGAGGCTTAGCCATTTGGGGTCAAAGCTCTGCCATACTGAGTGTGCAGATACTGGGAGGGAGGATTGGGCATTTGCTAGAGTAAGCTTGGCAAAGTCTTGTCTGTTTCACTCTCCTACATCCCTATTCAAAGATCCTAAAAACAAAAATGACTGCATTGAGGTGCTTTACTTAATTTGAAATCCTAAGTGATATGAATGTGTCCAGTGGCTTATGGAGCTTGGTGGAGATACAAATATCTGAAATGAACCCAAGAACCCATTAATAGATTGTACCAATAGGAATCACATACCGTCTTCAGGGTCCACAATTTCAACAACTGCCATTTCTGGAAACTCCAGTACAGCCCTGACAGGGTTTGTCAGAATGATCTGGAAGGTCTCTGAAGCCTCGTATTCATTGTCTGATAGAATTCTCACTTTCCACGTGGCTGTAGTCTGTCCGGGATTGAACTGGACTTCTTTCTGGGCCTTTCCTTTAAAATCTTTATCTTTTTTTGCAGTTTCATCTTTCATTACAATGCCTGAACAAAAATCAGGAAACTATGAATATAAAGCCAAGTACCTGAAGGGAGGATTTCACAGTGGGTTCTACTGTTGATGAAATGTTAACAGCACAGAAATTGCTTCTTTTAATGTTCTCAGCAGACACTTGTAAGCTAAATATATATTTTGGCTGTGTGGCATGTGAAATCCCAGATCCCTATCCAGGGACCGAACCCAGGTCATAGCAGTGAAAGTCTGGAATCCTAACCACAGAGCCACCAGAAGCTACCACTCTTGTGATTTTTTTGGATTGAAATATAGTTGATTTACAATATTGTGTTAGTTTCCCATGTATAGCAAAGTGGTTCAGTTATATATATCTATAATATATATTTCAGATTATTTCTGATTATATGTTATCATGAGATATGGAATATAGTTTCCTGTGATATGCAGTAACTCCTTGTTGCTAATCTAGTTTATGTATAGTTGTTTGTTAATCCCATACTCCTAACTTATCCCTCCCCACTCCCTTCCTCCTTTGCTAACTATAAAGTTACTTTCTGTGTCTGTGAGCCTGCTTCTATTTTATATATCGTTTTATTATTTTTTAGATTTATTATTTACTATTTATAGATATATTTCATTATTTTTTAGATTCTATACATAAATGGTATAACACAGTATTTGTCTTTCTCTGTCTGACTTACTCAACCAAGTACAATATTCTCTAGGTTCATTCACGTGGCTGAAAATGGCATTATTTCATTCTTTTTTAGTGGCTGAGTAATTCATGCATTGGAGAAGGAAATGGCAACCCACTCCAGTGTTCTTGCCTGGAAAATCCCAGGGACGGCAGAGCCTGGTGGGCTGCCATCTATGGGGTTGCACAGAGTCAGACACGACTGAAGTGACTTAGCAGCAGCAATATTGTATATACATGTACTCACATATATATATACATGTACATCCTCTTAATCCAATTGTCTTTTGATAGGCACTTGGGCTGCTTCCACATCTTGGCTATTGTAAATGGTGCTGCTAGGAACACTGGGGTACTTATATCTTTTTGAGTTAGAGTTATAAACTACTTTTGGCTAAGAGAGTGTATCTAAGCAGAGGGGCAGACAAAAAGAGGAGCGACAGAAAAAGGGAACAGGCATTCATAAAATAAGGATATTTTATCAAATGTCTACTGAGAGCATCTGATGTGCCACACTCTGCTGGATGCTTGGGATTCAGAAATGAGTATGAAAATGCCCCAGCTCTGGAAAGCTCAGAGCCTCTGTGAGTGAGGAGATGAACAGGCTGAGCTCACTCCATCTTGAAAAAGAAGGAAACTCGATCTTGCCCTTTCAGTGACCTTGGTACTATGTGCCTGGTAGCCATGGGGATAACATATGTACAGCTGAACTGGCCTCCCAAACTGATAACCACCAGATTCCATACCCAGGTTTCCCGTTGCCAAAAAGAATGTAATAACCCCTTGTGCAGTCAATCAGCTTTGTAATCTTCATGGTGTAGGCTACAATGAATGCATAACCAGCTGACCCTTCTGATTGTGAATCACGGCTATAACCTGATTGTGTCTCCCTTTAACACTTTCCAGCCTCGGTTTAAGGAATCTGGGGATGTGGGCTTGAGCAGTACACTTAAGGTATGTAAGATTTTCACAAAAGTCGCTCGGGGTGCTTGGCTAAGAGGAGACTCTGCCTTGGACCCGCCGGTGTAATAAACTGCACTCCACTATCTGCATTGTCCTTCTGAGTGAGTTGTTTCCCGGAAAGCACGGCTACAACATCTGGACTCTAGCATGTGAACCCCATGGAGGTAGAGACCTTGGGCTGTTTGTTTCACTGGAGGACTCCCGGTGACTACAACAGTGCTGGGCATTTTTGAGTTAATATTTTGTATCTGATCATTTCTGCAATCCCTGAGAGTATTTATTGTTTAGTCTCTTAAGTCGAGTCTAACTGTGACTCCATGGACCATATCCCGCCAGACACCTCTGTCCATGGGATTTCCCAGGCAAGAATACTGGAGTGGATTGCCATTTCCTTCTGTAGGGATCTTCTGACCCAGGGATTGAATGCACATCTCCTGCATTGCAGGCAAATTCTTTACCACTGAGCCACTTGGGAAGCCCTTCTGGGAGGATAAATATAGGTTATTTTATCAGACAGACATTTAGTCATGGTGGCTTGATTTTTCATGCGTTTACTGATTTTTTTTGTCTTAATCTACTGATGTGTTTCTTTTGTGTGTGATTTTTTTTTTTTTAAACCTTTGTAGTCATATTTTTTTAAAGAAAAACTTTATTTTTACTTATTTATTTATTTGGGATCTTAGTTCCCTGACCAGGGATCGAACTCCTGTCCTTGCAGAGGAAGAGCAGAGCCCCTATCACACTCACTAGACTGCCAAGGATTTCCCCTATGTGTGATTTTTTTAACCATTTAAAAAATTGAAGCATAGTTACTTTACAGTGTTGTGTGCTTACTGATTTTTGATGGTGAGAAAATCGTTAGTAATTTTCTAGACAATTAGGGCACTGTTGGTGGAGATGGAGAGCTGGGAATAGATTTCAGCAGTGTTAGGAAATAAGAACTAACCAATTACTGAAGCAAATGAACAACAACACAGTAGTTTTAAAATGACCACTGTGAGTGGTTAAGACTCTACCTTTCAATGCAGGGAACATGGGTTCGATCCCTGTTTAGGGAATTAAGATCCAACATGTGGCACGAGGCAGCCAAAAATAAATAAATAAATACATTAAAAAAAAATCAAGGGGCTTCCCCGGTGGCTCAGTGGTAAAGAATCTGCGTGCGGATGCAGGAGACGTGGGTTCAATCCCTGGTCTGGGAAGATGCCCCATGACGCAGAGCAGCCAGGGTAGTTAGTGCGCCATGACTATTGAGCCTGTGGTCTAGAGCCTAGCAAACACAAATACTGAGGCCATGTGCTGCATCTACAGAAGCCCAGCACCCTTGAGCTTGTGCTCCACAAAAAGAGAAGCTGTGCTCCCTGCAATGAGAAGCTGGCATACAACAGCTAGAAAGTAGCCCTCCCTCGCCACAGCTAAAGAAAGGCCCGAGCTGCAATGAAGACCCAACACAGCCAAAAATAAGTAGTTTTTTAAAAATCAAGAAAAATACTCAGTGTGAGATACAAGGGTGGCAGATGGTAGCCCCTCAAGCCTGAATTGATCATCCCCTCTCCACACAATGTTCAAGAAGTATTCTAGTATCATTTGGCTTTGATTTGACACCCCAGTGAATACCCAATGGAGCACAAACACCCATGTCTCATCACTTCAGGCTTCATTATAAGGTTTAGATTCTGCAGTTGTTTGAATGTGTGAAATCAGATATCATGACCTGACGCCAGTTATCACGAAAAAAGCTTTACATAAAATGAGCCTCATAACCCCTTTGCCATTCGCTCTGTCTCATTCTCAGAGAATCTGATCTCATGTAAAAGATACCCAAAGCTCTAATGTGTGAAAATAATTTCCAGGATAGAAGAGCTGGAGATGACTTTTAAAAAGTGTTGAAGAAAGTCTGCATTAATCCTGGTTTGGTAACTGAGAATGGATGTACAGTTTTGAAGCGCCTCCTTTGGTCCCATGTTGAGGTGAAGAAGATATGGAAGAGGGGTGTATCCTCAGCTACACTTTATTTTTACTCATTTTTAAAAATTGGAGGACAGTTGTTGTACAATATTATATAGGTTACAGATGTACAGTGAGGTACATGTACAAAATAGTCACAATTTTTAAAGGTAATTCTCCATTTATAGTTATAAAATATTTGCTATATTCCCCAAGTTGTACAGTATATCCTTTTAGCTATTTTACATGTAATAGTTCCTATCTCTTACTCCTCTATCCCTATACTACTCCAACCCCTACAGATAACCTACTAATTTGTTCTCTGTATCTGAATGGTTTCTCTTTTGTTATATTCACTAGCTTGTCTATATATATAGTGTCTATATATATATCAGTTCAGTTCAGTCACTCAGTCGTGTCCGACTTTGCGACCCCATGAATCGCAGCACTCCAGGCCTCCCTGTCCATCACAAACTCCCAGAGTTTACTCAAACTCATGTCCATCGAGTCGGTGATGCCATCCAGCCATCTCACCCTCTGTCGTCCCCTTCTCCTCCTGCCCCCAATCCCTCCCAGCATCAGGGTCTTTTCCAATGAATTAACTCTTCGCATGAGGTGGCCAAAGTATTGGAGTTTCAGCTTCAGCATCAGTCCTTCCAATGAACACCCAGGACTGATCTCCTTTATATGTATCTATACACACATACACACACACACACACACACACATATGTACACACAACACATCTTTATCCATTCATCTTTTGATGGACACTTTGCTTGCTTCCATGACTTGGTAATTGTAAATAATGCTGCTAAGAACATTGGGGTGCATGTATCTTTTTGAATTAGAGTTTTTGTTTTTTCTAGGTACATACTCAAAAGTGGAATTGCTAGGTCATATGATAGCTGTATTTTTAGTTTTCTGAGAAACTTCCATACTGTTTTCTTCAGTGTCCAGCCAGAGTTTAAACAGAGCTAGTGAGCACTGCTATATAAATTGTGTGGACAGGTGGCTGCTTACTTAATTTTTGGTGGGTACTGGCTACCAGGTGCTAAGGATGTAACATTGAATCAGGTCCGGCCACCACTACCACTGAGGTGTTTGCAAGTCTGTGGGGGAGATAAAGAGGTGATATCAATTCTGATGTACGAAAGCCATGAAAGAATAATGGAAGGTAACATTACTGAGTATTCCATGTGTGCTAGGGACCATGCAAAGTCAAGAACCTTTAGTTCCTTCTCAAGGGCTATAGATAATATTCTAAGCCATATCCTGGGAGCTGCCTTATAGATGCTGCCAGATGGAAGAAGTTAACTACAAGATGACCAGAGAGTAGCCATGGCATAAGCTGCCACAATTCTGAGAACTGGCCTCAAGAAATGGGAACAAAGCCACTCTGGAACTGACGATTAACTGTACCTAAAACAATCAAGATGATGCTGGTCAGACCACTGATGGCCAATTTCAAGGCGACTATCAGAGCTGACTGGGCTGTTCCCTCCCTCTATCTATAAAAGCTCTTGTCCCCAGATTGTCAGGGGGCAGTTGGCCTTTGGACAGGCATCAGCACCTCCTCCCACCTCCTCTATTGCTGGCATCGAAAATAAAGTGAACCTTCCTTTTCACTCACCTGGCTTCTTTATTGACTTTTGAGTGGTGAGCAGCCAGACCCTGTGTTCAGTAACAGATTTTGGCACTCTGCTAACATTTAGACTACTAACCCCAGCATCAGGTAGGGTGGGGGGATTAGGAGGGCTTCCTAGAGCCCTGAGTAAGGTATTTTATACATTCTCTTCCATGGTTTGACATGTTTGTTTGTATTTAAATATTTATTTATGTATTTTTTTTTTGGCTGCATCAGGTCTTAGATACATGTGGACTCTAGTTACCTGACCAGGCATCAAGCCCAGGTCCCCTACTTTGGGAGTGTGAAATCTAAGCCACTGGAGCACCAGGGAAGACTCTGATGTCATTTAAGTGGCATTTTAGAGAACAAGAGAGCTGACTGTAGTTCGCATAGCAACAAATATTGGGTGACTACCATATGTCCCAGGCTGTTTTGAGGGTTGGCCATCACCCAAGATGTAGTTCCTGCCCTTTTGGAGCTGGAAATCTGCTGAGGGAAACAGTGGACAGTTGAACCTGAGATGCCTGTCAGGGATGGTTAGTGCTCTGAAGAAGCAATGAAGCAGGGCATGGAGATAGTGTATAAGGAGATGCTGAATCAGATAGGAAGACCTTTGCACCTCTTTGAAGAGTTTAGTGAGAGTTGGACGGTGAAGAAAGCTGAGCGTCAAAGAATTGATGCTTTTGAACTGTGGTGTTGGAGGAGACTCTTGAGAGTCCCTTGAACTGCAAGGAGATCCAACTAGTCCATCCTAAAGGAGATCAGTCCTGGGTGTTCATTGGAAGGACTGATGCTGAAGCTGAAACTCCAGTACTTTGGCCACTTCATGCGAAGAGCTGACTCATTGGAAAAGACCCTGAGGCTGGGAAAGATTGAGGGCAGGAGGAGAAGGGGACGACAGAGGATGAGATGGTTGAATGGCATCACCGACTCGATGGACATGGGTTTGGGTGAACTCTGGGTGTTGATGATGGACAGGGAGGCCTGGCATGCTGCGATTCATGGGTCTCAAAGAGTCGGACATGACTGAGCAACTGAACTGAACTGAACTGAACTGAGGAATTTAGTTCCTCTACAAATATTCAAATGACTCTGGGAAGATGGACAGTTTTTCCCCCTGAGTCAGACAGGATATAAAAATTCCGCTTGACATAAAAACCCAAATCTTTGCCTATGAGACAACCCCAAAATAAAGAATCGTGGAGACAGAACCCTACAAGAGAAGGGAAGAGTGTTTCAGCTGAAGTTCTTGGCAGAAAGTTCCCCTGCGTGTTGATGAAGTAACCTCTGGGAAGTAACTGAGACCAAGGGCCATGCAGAAATCATGGTGCTCTCTGGCTGACCTCGTCTCCTAGGAGAATAGTCCTAACTCAGACACCCTGAGCCTGGAGAATAGATCTGGGAAAAGCTTGCCTTTCCTTGATTGCCTGTTCCCAGCCATCTCCCTCTTGGCTTCTCTCCAGTGGTTTTGGCAGGACTCTAATTAGACCCCAAAGGTCTCAGAAATTCACAACGCACACTTGTAAAATGAAGGCATTTTATTGTCTTCTATTTGTCTTCACAACAGATTGTGAAAAAGATAAAATGATCTCCGAAATTTCTGGCAGGTAGAGATGGTATAAAAACGTAATGCATCTTTAGAGCAATTACTGCTGATTATTAGTGATGATAATGGGATGTATTATGTAGGCATTATATATCCATTTACCCCAAAGAGGCATAGATCTTTATAAAACACAGAAAAATTTCACACTGTACACATATTGGAGGAATTTATAACCTGATAGCAGGGTGGAAACAATTATACATAATCAAAAGAAATAGCTACAACTAAACACAATAATGTGTCATGTACCCATAAATAATTTTTTAAAAGAAATACCTAGAACTGAGCATAATAATGTATTCTATGCTTAAAAAGAATTTTGAAATAAACTGAGTGATTTGGGGTTTGTGATATATGGTTATGAAATGTCTTAATTTTCTTAGAGTCCTTCGACTTGAAAGAGAAAGGGGGAAAATAGAAGAAGAAAAAATGGCCATATATAAACCTGTAACTCACATGGAGTGAAAACCATGGCATAATTTCACACATTAATTTTTTAGAGGTTCCCCCAGATCTGTTACTGATTCTCTTCCAATCTATTCTCCTATACTTAGTTTTAAGCTTTAGTTTCATGTTTCTGTTACCTTTGGCCAACAAGCAACTCAAAGTTACTTACTGATAAAGGATGTTTCTCCAAGGGATCCTCTGCGTGTCAGGGTCACTTCTAAGAACATGGAGTCTTCATCCACAATGTAATACTCTTTCTCTAATGCAATGCAAGCCCAGGAGAGGTGGAAAGGCTGATTTGTTAGCTTATTTCCTCCTGTAATTGACAGGGGTCAAAGAGATGTTACATGAACTATTGGATGAAAAAATATGAATGACCGAAGTTTGCATTTTGCTTCTGAAGTCAAGTTTTTAAAAATAAGTGCTCACTTTTATATAGAGAGGAAAAGGGCTTTGCTTTTTTTAGAGTGCTATGAGCATCATTTAGAGTCCTGTTTCCCCTGCTTGGTGTGGGATTATTACTGTGGGTCTGTTCCTGAAAGGCCTAAGGCACCAGAATTCTAAAGGGCTTCCCTGTTGGCTCAATTTGTAAAGAATCTGCCTGCAGTGCAGGAGACCTGGGTTCAATCCCTGGGTTGGGAAGATCCCCTGGAGAAGGGAATGGCAACCCACTCCAGTACTCTTGCCTGGAGAATCCCAAGGACAGAGGATCCTGGCAGGCTACAGTCTATGTGGTCACAGGAGTCTGACACGACTTAGCGACTAAACTACTACTAAAACTAGGCAGCTTAATTTTATTTTTTAAAAGATTTTTTTGGGTGTGGACCCTTTTTAAAGTCTTCATTGAATTTGTTACAATATTGCCTCTGTTTTATGTTTTGGCATTTTGGTTGTGAGGCATGTGGGATCATAGCTCCCTGACCAAGGATTGAACCTGTGCCTCCTGCATTGGAAGGTAAAGTCTTAACCACTGGACCACCAGGGAAGTCCCAAGCTTGGTTGTTTAAATTCAGTTCATTTAACGTCTCCATCCTTCCCTTGGTCTCCATCCTTCCCTTGCTGCCTCCCTTGTTTGCTTCCTTTCTCCATGCCTCTTTGCTTGCTTTCTTCCTCTGCCCTCTGATTTAATACTTTGTATTATTTGTGTATCCATTTGCTCCCACACTGGTCTAGAGGTTCCCTGAAGACAGTGCCCACTATATATTTTCTTATTTTATCACTATAGAAACCTAGTACTGTGTCTTGAACCCGGATGTGTAAAAGTCTAAAAATTATGCAAGTAGAGGGCAGCAGACAAGGCTATAGGGTCTCTATCTGATTTTACCTCACCCACGCTAGGTCACAGGTCTCTGTTGATGGTCAGCCTTATTGGCAATGTGCAATGTGTACATTATACAACATTCAAAAAAACTAAGATCATGGTCCCATCACTTCATGGCAAATAGATGGGAAAACAATGGAAACAGTTACTTTATTTTCTTGGGCTCCAAAATCACTGCAGATGATGACTGCAGCCATGAAATAAGAAGATACTTGCCCCTTGGAAGAAAAGTTATGACAAACCTAGACAGCATTTTAAAAAGTAGAGACATCACTTTGCCGACAAAGGCCCATATTAGTCAAAGTTATGGTTTTTCCAGTAGTCATGTATGGATGTGAGAGTTGGGCCATAAAGAAGGTTGAGTGACAAAAAATTAATGCTTTTGAACTGTGGTGTTGGAGAAGACTCTTGAGAGTCCCTCGGACCTCAAGGAGATTCAACCAGTCCATCCTAAAGGAAATCAGTTCTGAATATTCATTGGAAGGACTGATGCTGAAGCTGAAAGTTCAATACTTTGGCCACCTGATGCGAAGAACTGACTCATTTGAAAAGACCCTGATGCTGGGACAGATTGAAGGAGGGAGGAGAAGGGGACAACAGAGGATGAGACTGTTGGATGGCAACACTGACTCGATGGACATGAGTTTGAGAAACCTCCGGGAATTGGTGATAGACAGGGAAGCCTGGTGTGCTGCAGTCCATGGGGTTGCAAAGAGTTGGACATGACTGAGCGACTGAACTGAACTGAATGTTCTAAAAAGAGAATGTAAAAAAATAAAAATAAAAATAGACAGCTGCGTAGATCTGTCTCTCTCCTCTTGAGTCCCCCTTTTTCTCCTCCTGTTCATCTCTATCTCCCTCCTCCCTCTCCTCTTCTTCATGTGACTCTGTGAACCTCTCTGGGTGTCCCTAACGGGGGAGAATCTTTTAGCCATTAACCTAGAAGTTTTCTTATCAGGGCTGCATAGTTGGAGAAGTCCTGAGACTACAGGAAGAATAAAACTGAAATCCAGAGGCAGGAGACTTAAGCCCAAAACCTGAGAACACCAGAAAACTCCTGACTACAAGGAACTTTAAGTAATAAGTGACTGTCCAAAAGCCTCCATACCTACACTGAAACCAACCACCACACAAGAGCCAATAAGTTTTAGAGCAAGACATACCACGCAAATTCTCCAGCAACGCAGGAACATAGCCCTGAACATCAACATACAGGCTGCCCAAGGTCACACCTAACACATAGACCCATCTCAAAACTCATTACTGGGCACTCCATTGCTCTCCAAAGAGTAGAAATCAAGTTCCACGCACCAGAACACTGACGCAAGCTTCCCTAACCAGGAAACCTTGACAAGCCAATCGTCTAACCCTACCCACTGGGTTAATCCTCCACAACAAAAAGGAACCACAGACCTCCAGAATACAGAAAGCCCACCCCAGATACAGCAATCTAAACAAGATGAAAAGGCAAAGAAATACCCAACAGGTAAAGGAACATGAAAAATGCCCACCAAGTCAAACAAAAGAGGAGGAGATAGGGAATCTACCTGAAAAAGAATTTAGAATAATGATAATAAAAATGATCCAAAATCTTGAGAACAAAATGGAGTTACAGATAAATAGCCTGGAAACAAAGATTGAAAAGATTCAAGAACTGTTTAATAAAGACCTAGAAGAAATAAAAAAGAGTCAATTACAAATGAATAATGCAATGAATGAGATCAAAAACACTTTGGAGGGAATCAAGAGTAGAATAACGGAGGCAGAAGATAGGATAAGTGAGGTAGAAGATAAAATGGTGGAAATAAATGAAGCAGAGAGGAAAAAAGAAAAAAGGATCAAAAGAAATGAGGACAACCTCAGGGACCTCTGGGACACTGTGAAACGCCCCAACATTCGAATCATAGGAGTTCCAGAAGAAGAAGACAAAAAGAAAGGCCATGAGAAAATACTCGAGGAGATAATAGCTGAAAACTTCCCTAAAATGGGGAAGGAAATAGCCACCCAAGTCCAAGAAACCCAGAGAGTCCCAAACAGGATAAACCCAAGGCGAAACACCCCAAGACACATATTAATCAAATTAACAAAGATCAAACACAAAGAACAAATATTAAAAGCAGCAAGGGAAAAACAACAAATAACACACAAAGGGATTCCCATAAGGATAACAGCTGATCTATCAATAGAAACCCTCCAGGCCAGAAGGGAATGGCAGGACGTACTGAAAGTAATGAAAGAGAATAACCTACAACCTAGATTACTGTATCCAGCAAGGATCTCATTCAGATATGAAGGAGAATTTAAAAGCTTTACAGATAAGCAAAAGCTGAGAGAATTCAGCACCACCAAACCAGCTCTTCAACAAATGCTAAAGGATCTTCTCTAGACAGGAAATGCAGAAAGGTTGTATAAATGTGAACCCAAAACAACAAAGTAAATGGCAACGGGACCACACCTATCAATAATTACCCTAAATGTAAATGGGTTGAATGCCCCAACCAAAAGACAAAGATTGGCTGAATGGATACAAAAACAAGACCCCTATATATGCTGTCTACAAGAGACCCACCTCAAAACAAGAGACACATACAGACTAAAAGTGAAGGGCTGGAAAAAAGTATTTCATGCAAACGGAGACCAAAAGAAAGCAGGAGTCGCAATACTCCTATCAGATAAAATAGACTTTCAAATAAAGGAAGTGAAAAGAGACAAAGAAGGACACTACATAATGATCAAAGGATCAATCAAAAAAGAAGATATAACAATTATAAATATATATGCACCCAACATAGGAGCACCGCAATATGTACGGCAAACGCTAACAAGTATGAAAGAGGAAATTAATAGTAACACAATAATAGTGGGAGACTTTAATACCCCACTCACAACTATGGATAGATCAACTAAACAGAAAATTAACAAGGAAACACAAACCTTAAATGACACAATGGACCAGCTAGACCTAATTGATATCTATAGGACATTTCACCCCAAAACAATCAACTTCACCTTTTTCTCAAGTGCACACGGAACATTCTCCAGAATAGATCACATCCTGGGCCATAAATCTGGTCTTGGAAAATTCAAAAAAATTGAAATCATTCCAGTCATCTTTTCTGACCACAGTGCAGTAAGATTAGATCTCAATTACAGGGAAAAAATTGTTAAAACTTCAAACATATGGAGGCTAAATAACACGCTTCTGAATAACCAACAAATCATAGAAGAAATAAAAAAAGAAATAAAAATATGTATAGAAATGAATGAAAATGAAAACACAACAACCCAAAACCTATGGGACACTGTAAAAGCAGTGCTAAGGGGAAGGTTCATAGCATTACAGGCTTACATCAAGAAACAGGAAAAAAACCAATTAAATAACCTAACTCTACACCTAAAGCAATTAGAGAAGGAAGAAATGAAGAACCCCAGAGTTAGCAGAAGGAAAGAAATCTTAAAAATCAGGGCAGAAATAAATGCAAAAGAAACTAAAGAGACCATAGCAAAAATCAACAAAGCTAAAAGCTGGTTTTTTGAAAAAATAAACAAAATTGACAAACCATTAGCAAGACTCATTAAGAAACAAAGAGAGAAAAACCAAATTGACAAAATTAGAAATGAAAATGGAGAGATCACAACAGACAACACTGAAATACAAAGGATCATAAGAGACTACTACCAGCAGCTCTATGCCAATAAAATGGACAACTTGGATGAAATGGACAAATTCTTAGAAAAGTATAACTTTCCAAAACTGAACCAGGAAGAAATAGAAGATCTTAACAGACCCATCACAAGCAAGGAAATCGAAACTGTCATCAAAAATCTTCCAGCAAACAAAAGCCCAGGACCAGATGGCTTCACAGCTGAATTCTACCAAAAATTGAGAGAAGAGCTAACACCTATCTTACTCAAACTCTTCCAGAAAATTGCAGAAGAAGGTAAGCTTCCAAACTCATTCTATGAGGCCACCATCACCCTAATTCCAAAACCAGACAAAGATGCCACAAAAAAAGAAAACTACAGGCCAATATCACTGATGAACATAGATGCAAAAATCCTTAACAAAATTCTAGCAAACAGAATCCAACAACATATTAAAAAAATCATACACCATGACCAAGTGGGCTTTATCCCAGGAATGCAAGGATTCTTTAATATCCGCAAATCAATCAATGTAATACACCACATTAACAAATTGAAAGATAAAAACCATATGATTATCTCAATAGATGCAGAGAAAGCCTTTGACAAAATTCAACACTCATTTATGATTAAAACTCTCCAAAAAGCAGGAATAGAAGGAACATACCTCAACATAATAAAAGCTATATATGACAAACCCACAGCAAGCATCACCCTCAATGGTGAAAAATTGAAGGCATTTCCCCTGAAATCAGGAACAAGACAAGGGTGCCCACTCTCACCACTACTATTCAACATAGTGTTGGAAGTGCTGGCCACAGCAATCAGAGCAGAAAAAGAAGTAAAAGGAATCCAGATAGGAAAAGAAGAAGTAAAACTCTCACTGTTTGCAGATGACATGATCCTCTACATAGAAAACCCTAAAGACTCTACCAGAAAATTACTAGAGCTAATCAATGAATATAGTAAAGTTGCAGGATATAAAATTAACACACAGAAATCCCTTGCATTCCTATATACTAACAATGAAAAAACAGAAAGAGAAATTAAGGAAACAATACCATTCACCATTGCAACAAAAAGAATAAAATACTTAGGAGTATATCTACCTAAAGAAACAAAGGACCTATACATAGAAAACTATAAAACACTGATGAAAGAAATCAAAGAGGACACAAACAGATGGAGAAACATACCGTGTTCATGGATTGGAAGAATTAATATTGTCAAAATGGCTATTCCACCCAAAGCAGTCTATAGATTCAATGCAATCCCTATCAAGCTACCAACGGTATTTTTCACAGAACTAGACCAAAGAATTTCACAATTTGTATGGAAATACAAAAAACCTCGAATAGCCAAAGTAATCTTGAGAAAGAAGAATGGAACTGGAGGAATCAACCTGCCTGACTTCAGACTCTACTACAAAGCCACAGTCATCAAGACAGTATGGTACTGGCACAAAGACAGAAATATAGATCAATGGAACAGAATAGAAAGCCCAGAGATAAATCCACGAACCTATGGACACCTTATCTTTGACAAAGGAGGCAAGGATATACAATGGAAAAAAGACAACCTCTTTAACAAGTGGTGCTGGGAAAACTGGTCAACCACTTGTAAAAGAATGAAACTAGAACACTTTCTAACACCATACACAAAAATAAACTCAAAATGGATTAAAGATCTAAATGTAAGACCAGAAACTATAAAACTCCTAGAGGAGAACATAGGCAAAACACTCTCCGACATAAATCAAAGCAAGATCCTCTATGACCCACCTCCCAGAATATTGGAAATAAAAGCAAAACTAAACAAATGGGACCTAATGAAACTTAAAAGCTTTTGCACTACAAAGGAAACTATAAGTAAGGTGAAAAGACAGCCCTCAGATTGGGAGAAAATAATAGCAAATGAAGCAACAGACAAAGGATTAATCTCAAAAATATACAAGCAACTCCTGCAGCTCAATTCCAGAAAAATAAATGACCCAATCAAAAAATGGGCAAAAGAACTAAACAGACATTTCTCCAAAGAAGACATACAGATGGCTAACAAACACATGAAAAGATGCTCAACATCACTCATTATTAGAGAAATGCAAATCAAAACCACAATGAGGTACCATTACATGCCAGTCAGGATGGCTGCTATCCAAAAGTCTACAAGCAATAAATGCTGGAGAGGGTGTGGAGAAAAGGGAACCCTCTTACACTGTTGGTGGGAATGCAAACTAGTACAGCCGCTATGGAAAACAGTGTGGAGATTTCTTAAAAAACTGGAAATAGAACTGCCATATGACCCAGCAATCCCACTTCTGGGCATACACACTGAGGAAACCAGATCTGAAAGAGACACGTGCACCCCAATGTTCATCGCAGCACTGTTTATAATAGCCAGGACATGGAAGCAACCTAGATGCCCATCAGCAGATGAATGGATAAGGAAGCTGTGGTACATATACACCATGGAATATTACTCAGCCATTAAAAAGAATTCATTTGAACCAGTCCTAATGAGATGGATGAAGCTGGAGCCCATTATACAGAGTGAAGTAAGCCAGAAAGATAAAGAACATTACAGCATACTGACACATGTATATGGAATTTAGAAAGGTGATAACGATAACCCTATATGCAGAACAGAAAAAGAGACACAGAAACACAGAACAGACTTTTGAACTTTGTGGGAGAATGTGAGGGTGGGATATTTGAAAAGAACAGCATGTATACTATCTATGGTGAAACAGATCACCAGCCCAGGTGGGATGCACGAGACAAGTGCTCGGGCCTGGTGCACTGGGAAGACCCAGAGGAATCGGGTGGAGAGGGAGGTGGGAGGGGGGATCGGGATTGGGAATACATGTAAATCCATGGCTGATTCATATCAATGTATGACAAAACCCACTGGGAAAAAAAAAATAATAATAATAAAAATTAAAAAAGAAAAAAATAAAAAAAAATAAAAAAAAAAGTAAACTTTGTTAATAACTAAAAAAAAAAAATAAATAAAAAAAAAATAAATAAAAAAAAAAAATAAAAAGAGAATGTAAGCTCATAATAGGCGATGGGGGTAAACAGGGAGCAACATGCACCCTCCATGTGCCAGGCACTGAGCTAGGCAGTATAGTTTGCAAAGAAAAAAGAAAAGGCAGAGGCAAACAAGATGAAGGAGACAGGAGTTAGTGAGCAGGCACTGACCGGACCCACCAGGACAAGGAAAGCGCCTGAGTGAACAAAAGGTGAACTTTGGAAAAGGAATGATTTAAAAAGCAATAATTAAAATAATAATGGAGAAAAACAACCAAATGTGGAATTTATAGTTTGCTGAGTTTGAAAGGCATAATGCATTTATGTTTCACAGTTCTATCCTATTAGGTTAAAAAAAAGGAATCATATAAAAAGTATTTTATTTAAATACTGTGTTCAGGAATATTTCATTTTGATATAAATGATTTACTAATTCTTTAAAAAATGCAATGATTTAAAAATTAAAACTAAGTTTTAAAACCCCAAATAAGATATTATACATGCCTGAAGACAACTGTGAAAATGAATTTAATGAATGCAGATGCTCAAATAGGCAAAATCAAATCCTGAAGGATAAAGTAGCAGCCATTGTCAAATGTTAGTGGTTTATGACCCTGAACTTGGAAAAAGATTTAACTGAATAGGATATTTGATCTTAAATATTTAATAATTACCCAATAAAAATGTAATGTTGCATATACTTTTGTTTCTACTACTCCACGCCATTTTCAAATAGCTTCATTGTCAAGCGTTTAGCTTCTATGGCTACCTGCATAATATAACTTGATAATGTATTTGAACTCCATAAGCACCTATTCATCATGCATTTGGAAATAATACCTATAACTAACAATTGTCGCAAAGTGTCAGTTTATGTCATTAGTCATTTGGAAAATGCTTTGTGGTGCCACCTTGGGGGGAAACATGCTCCTGTGGATTGTGACTTGATATATACAACTCCATATATGCATGTCCACAGATTATAAATAGAGTGGGTTTTAAATATAGAGTTATACACTCAGGGAAAAGAGAGTAACTTGAGATAAAAGAAATAGAAAATAGGGTAAGAGGAAAAATCAAATTGCCTATCAGACAGATCACCATTTTCAACCCGTCTGTCTCCCTTTGATCTTGGAGCTGTAGGTGGTAATTTAAGAAATGTGCTTTGTTAGCTGAAATATGCCACGTCCCCTTCCTGCACAAGAATATTGATTATTCCATTCCTATTTCTTTTGTGTAATTCACTTCTATTCGGTGATTCCTTGGCCTACCTGCTTTTCTCCCTTTAGTAGGTGCAAATACTTGTGTTCCGGGACTGGGAAGGATAACTGTCTCCTCTTGAAATTTCCAGCTGCAAAAGGTCATGCCCATTCTCTTTTTGAGAAATGACTGGCTGTTTTGTGTATGCTCACATCAGGTTTTTCAGGAAAGAGTTGGCGGGGGTAATCCAGAGCAGACAGATAAGCTACCAGCCGCCATGGCTCTCGCTGGGTTCTCCTAAGGTACAGCAAGCTTCCTTCCATGCAGTGCTTCTAAATCCCCTTCTTCAGTCTTTGGAAATCTGGGGGCAGGTGGTGGAGGGAGAGATTTTTGTGGTCACCTACTGGGCAGGTGTGAACCACAGAGGGTGGCAGGTTTAATGTGTTTTAAAAAGAGGTATTTGGTATATTCTTTTTGGAGATATCCCCAAACTGTTTTGATGATATATTTGGCTCTCCATTTCAAAGACTATGAACTCAACATGTTACTGCTATGGATAACAATACAAGTTTTCTGTGCCCTTTGCGTCTTTCTTAGAGTTTTTCAATATAAACTCAGTGGAAGCAGGGTAAAAAAAATAGGCCACGAGCTTTTCTTAGATTCTTTTGTATGCCTCAGTAGGGGCATCACCATATGTTGCTTTTGGCACAAAATAAAATCACCCCCCAAATTCTCACAGCAAGACTTTAGATAATAATAGTAGTAAAGTTTAAAAAGTTTCTGTTTGTTAATTATATGATTACACAAATCTACATTTGTGATAAAAAAGATACAGACCCAATATATCAATGTCAATTTCCTATTTTCCAACTATTAATAGTAGGAAAGTAGAAATACACTGATCGCATGACCAGTTGCAAGCCATTTCTGTCTGGGATTTGGGGTTCCATATGGCTTAACTGGAAGACAGAAAACATTGTGCCTTCCTTCTCTAGAGTGTATAGGATTCAAGGAAGATAGGAAACATATTGTTCATTCCAGAGAATGTAATGTAATGTAGTATAGTATAGTATAGGATAGTACAGTAGTGTAGTGTAATGTAATGTAATACAATGTAATGTAATATAGCAACTTCCTATTTGGTGATCAGAGTAATCATTCTTATATTTGGATACAATCTAGATAGATCCATACAAAGTGTCAGGGTAACCTCCTGTATTGAACTAAAAAATCTTTTCTTCTAAATTAATCTCACCCTATTTTCTTTTCCCTCCCTGTTGGAGGTGAACACTATATTTGATTACTATGTTTTAAGTCAGGGATGTTAGGGGTCTTTGTTCCCTCAACAATCTAGCAATTTAAATAAGTTGCCCTCGCCAGAGTTCTTATTTATCATTATCAAGGAGACACATGTGACAAATTCCAGTTCCACCCACCAGACTAATGGGGGTGTGGAGGCAGGAAGAGGGGTCATGGCCCTCAGTATCCTGGAGAGCCAGTTTGTGCTGACTAGGTAAGTACCACATCCAGGCACATCATCTGTGTATCACATTTCATTTTCATGTTTCTGATTACTGAAACATGTTCTGATTACTGAAACATTGTGTGAAACAAACAATTTACTCTTATTTCTAAAATGTTCATTTGGCAATATCTTAACACAACTTTTCTTTCAGAGATTCTTCCCTCTGTGTTGAGATTGTTATGAAGATCAAGTGTGATAATGGATGTGGAAGCTTTGGAAAAGTTTGAATTTCCCTCAATGCAGCCTGGCAGGAGTCTGAGTGGGCAGAGAGCCTCCTCCATGGGCAGAGGTCACGGAGGAAGAGGAATTCAGGCAGTAAGCTGGCCAGCTGGGCAGGTGGTCCTATTAGATCAAACCACAGGAAATGCTTGTTTTCTTCAGATCAAAAATGTCAGCAATTTTGTGTAGCTCAACTTGACACGTAGCGAGGTGTCAGGATGCAGTAGGAAGGCAGCTGGACTCAGGGGAAGGAGACAGAGGCTATGGTCTTAGGGGCACCACGAACTAGAGGGGTAGCCCTGGAGGAGATGCTTCCTTCTCAAGACCTCGTTTTCCCTTCTCTCAAATGAGCATGTGGAATTAGAACCTTTCCTGTCCAGTTTTAATGTTTCATGATTTTTCTGCTTTACCTTGTTAGCTGGTACCATCACAGCTATAGAGAAAACATATTAACTTATTCTGTCCCAGTTTGGACGAACAATATTACTAGTCTAAGCTGGTGTACGGAGAAGGCAATGGCACCCCACTCCAGTACTCTTGCCTGGAAAATCCCATGGATGGAGGAGCCTGGTAGGCTGCAGGCCATGGGGTCGCTAAGAGTCGGACACGACTGAGCGACTTCACTTTCACTTTTCACTTTCATGCATTGGAGAGGGAAATGGCAACCCACTCCAGTGTTCTTGCCTGGAGAATCCCAGGGAAAGGGGAGCCTGGTGAGCTGCCGTCTATGGGGTTGCACAGAGTTGGACAGGACTGAAGCGACTTAGCAGCAGCAGCAGCAAGCTGGTGTAACTTGATACATTAAATGTGAGTGGTGAGCTCTCCTGAGCCCTAAGACAGGCAAGGAGAAGGAAATCTCTGAAGGCACACAAACTATCTGGGCACAGAAGTGCACTGGCTTATCTAGAGGCATGACTGTCACCCCAGCTGCATATTATAACCTGGTCCTTTCACATCCATTACCTCACATGAAAATCCAATCAGCACAGCAACCTTGAGGAGCGAGCCCACTTGACATTATACAAATGATATCACCTGCTTGACAAATGAAGTACTTATGGTTCAGTAACTATGCCTCACTCGAGGTCACAGAGCAAGTCAATAAACTAAAAAATATGAAAAGTTCTCTGCAATCTGGATCCTCTCCACCCCTCCATTATCTCCTACTCTCTTGCTGCCTTGGAATGTATAAGCTAACTATACTAAGCTATGTGCACTTTGCCAAACTCATGGTGCTGTTCTGAGTTCACCTCTGAAAACTCTTATTCACCCTTCAAAGCCCAGATTGGGCATTACTTCTTGATGAAACTTCCCTGGGTGATCTCTCATCTCTGCCCCTTATATACATACTTCCTTGGTAGTGCCTCTCGTGGTACTGCAGTTAATTGTCTCCATGTCCGATTCTCTTTCTATTGTATATTTGGAGTTGACAGCTTGTGGCTTTTCATAATGCAGTCTCTACCACATAGCATGGTGGTTTGAAGGTTTAGTCACTAAGTTGTGTCCGACTCTTGTGACCCCACGAACTGTAGCCTGCCAGGCTCCTCTGTCCATGGGATTCTCTAGGCGAGAATACTGGGGTGGGTTGCCATTTCCTTCTCCAAGTACATAGTACATAGCATAGTTCCCAGCAATTAATTGGGACTTAATAAATACTTATTGGATGACTAAATGACCAAACTAATCAAAAGGATCACATGGGCCACAGCCTTGTCTAACTCAATGAAACTATGAGCCATGCCGTGTAGGGCCACCCAAGACGGAAGGGTCATGGTGAAGAGTTCTGACAAAATGAGGTCCACTGGAGAAGGGACTGACAAACCACTTCAGTATTCCTGCCTTGAAAACCCCATGAACAGTATGAAAAGGCAAAAAGACAGGACACTGAAAGATGAACTCCTCAGGTCAGTAGGTGCCCAATATGCTACTGGAGAAGAGTGGAGAAATAACTCCAGAAAGAATGAAGAGATGGAGCCGAAGAGACAGAGCCAAAATGAAAACAACGCCCAGTTGTGGATGTCACTGGTGATGGAAGTAAAGTCCGAAGCTGTAAAGAACAATACTGCATAGGAACCTGGAATGTTAGTTGGAAGTGGTCAAACAGGAGATGGCAAGAGTGAACATCAACATTTTAGAAATCAGTGAACTAAAATGGACTGGAATGGGCAAATTTAATTCAGGTGACCATTATATCTACTGCTGTGGGCAAAGAAACCCTTAGAAGAAATGGAGTAGCCATCATAGTTGGCAAAAGAGTTTGAAATGCAGTACTTGGGAGCAACCTCAAAAATGACAGAATGATCTTTGTTCATTTCCAAAGCAAACCATTCAATATCACAGTAATACAAGTCTATGCCTCAACCAGTAATGCTGAAGAAGCTGAAGTTGAACGGTTCTATGAAGACCTACAAGACCTTCTACAACTAACACCCCAAAAAAGATGTCCTTTTCATTATAGGGGACTGGAATGCAAAATTAGGAAGTCAAGAGATACCCAGAGTAACAGGCAAATTTGGCCTTGGAATACCAAATGAAGCAGGGCAAATGCTAACAGAGTTTTGCCAAGAGAACGCACTGGGCATAGCAAACACCCTCTTCTAACAACACAAGAGAAGACTCTACACATGGACATCACCAGACGGTCAACACTGAAATCAGAATGATTATATTCTTTGCAGCTGAAGATGGAGAAGCTCTATACAGTAGCAAAAACAAGACTGGGAGCTGACTGTGCCTCAGACCATGAACTCCTTATTGCAAAATTCAGACTTAAATTGAAGAAAGTAGGGGAAACCGCTAGACCATTCAGGTATGACCTAAGTCAAATCTCTTACAATTATACAGTGGAAGTGACATAAAGATTCAAGAGATTAGATCTGATAGACAGAGTGCCTGAAGAACTATGGATGGAGGTTTATGACATCATATAGGAGGCAGTGATCAAGACCATCCCCAAGAAAAAGAGATGCAAAAAGGCAAAATGGTTGTCTGAGGAGGTTTTACAAATAGCTGAGAGACGAAGAGAAGTGAAAGGCAAAGGAGAAAAGGAAATATATAACCACTTGAATGCAGAGTTCCAAAGAATAGCAAGGAGAGATAAGAAAGCCTTCCTCAGTGATCAATGCAAAGAGACAGAGGAAAACAATAGAATGGGAAAGACTAGAGATCTTGTCAAGGAAATTAGTGATACCAAGGGAACATTTCATGCAAAGATGGGACAATAAAGGACAGAAATGGTATGGACCTAACAACAGAAGCAGAAGATATTAAGAGGTGGCAAGGATACACAGAAGAACTGTACAAAAAACCTCTTCATGACCCAGATAATCATGATGGTGTGATCACTCACCTAGAGCCAGACATCCTGGAATGCAAAGTCAAGAGGGTGATAGGAAGCATCACTATGAACAAAGCTACTGGAGGTGATGGAATTCCAGCTGAACTATTTCAAATCCTAAAAGATGATGCTGTGAAAGTGCTGCACTCAATATGCCAGCAAATTTGGAAAATTCAGCAGTGCCCACAGGACTGGAATTCCAATCCCAAAGAAAGGCAATGCCAAAGAATGTTCAAACTACTGCACATTTGCACTCATCTCACACAGTAGCAAAGTATTGCTCAAAATTCTCCAAGCTACGCTTCAACACATGAACTGAGAGCTTCCAGATGTTCAAGATGGATTTAGAAAAGGCAGAGGAACCAGAGATCAAATTGCCAACTTCTGCTGGATCATAGAAAAAGCAAGAGTTAAAAAAAACAAAAAAACAAAAAACTACTTCTGCTTTATTGACTGCACCAAAACCTTTGACTGTGTAGATCACAACAAACTGGAAAATTCTTTGAGAGATGGGAATATCAGATCACTTTACCAGCCTCTTGAGATATCTGTATGTAGGTCAAGAAGCAACAGTTAGAACTGGACATGGAACATCAGACTGGTTCCAAATAGGGAAAGGAGGATGTGAAGGTTATATATTGTCACCCTGCTTGTTTAACTTATATGCAGAGTATATTATGTGAAATACTGGACTGAATGAAGCACAGTTGGAATCAAGATTGCCAGGAGAAATATCAGTAACTTCAGATACACAGATGACACCACCCTTATGGCAGAAAGTAAAGAACTAAAGAGCCTCCTGATGAAAGTGAAAGAGGAGAGTGAAAAAGTTAGCTTAAAACTCAACATTCAAAAAATGAAGATCCAGTCCCAGCCCTTCATTGGAAATAGATGGGGAAACAGTGACAGACTTTATTTTGGGGGGCTCCAAAATTACTGTAGATGGTGACTGCAGCCATGAAATTAAAAGACACTTGCTCCTTGAGGGAAAAGCTATGTCCAACCTAGTCAGCATATTAAAAAGCAGAGACATTACTTTGCTCACAAGGGTCCATCTAATCAAAGCTATGGTTTTTCCGGTAGTTATGTATGGATGTGAGAGTTGGACTATAAAGAAAGCTGAGCCCCGAAGAATTGATGCTTTTGAACTGTGGTGTTGGAGAAGTCTCTTGAGAGTCCTTTGGACTGCAAGGAGATCAAACCCCAGTCAATGCTGAAGGAAATCAGTCCTGAATATTCATCAGAAGGATTGATGCTGAAGTTGAAACGTCAATACTTCGGCCACTTGATGTGAAGAACTGACTCATTGGAAAAGACCCTGATCCTTGGTGAGATTGTAGGCAGGAGAAGAAGGGGCCCACAGAGGATGAGGTGATTGGATGGCATCACTGACTCAATGGACATGAGTTTGAGCAAGTTTTGTGAGTTGGTGATGGACAGTGAAGCCTGGCGTGCTGGAGTCCACGGGGTCACAAAGTGTCAGACATGACTGAGCAATTGAACTGAGCTGAACTGAAATGCCTCCTGGAGGAAAACTGACATAAATGTAGATTTGAAGAATAGGATGAGAACTGCTAATAATTTATCCTGTGTACAATCTGTGAATGTATTACTCTATTGCCTTGCTTTGTGAGAAAGTAGATAATGATTTAAAAAATCTATTACTATCATAGTATAAAGCTGTAGTTTTATTCTGCATGCCTGCATGCCAGGCTTTTAGATTCTTAACTTTGAGCTTTTTTTTCTACAAAATACTATGGACATAGAGTATGAAATAATCTTTAAGTTTGATTGTTCTATAAGTTTGATTGTTCTACAGAAATCTTTAAAATGATTTAAAAAAATGCTTTACATTTCCAGAGTACCTATTATTTAAACTTCTCATAGTCAGAATTCTTCTCATGTTCTAGAAATTGATCCCATGACACTGATCACATAAATTTGTCCTTGACTGGCATTAGAAATGAGATAGCATAAGGAAAGGAGGAGGGAAGGAAGGAAGGGAGGAATGAAGAAAAGAAAGAAAAAGACCATTTTCTGAAAAGCCCTAATGCACTATATGCTTAAGGAAGATGTAATCCCTTACTAAACCAAGTCGCTCAGCTCCTTATAAGTGTCCAATGACACACACAGGCACCAGTGTGACTAAGGTCAGTGACAAGTGACTCAAATAGTGGACATGGCACCCAGAATCACCTATTCTCCTAAGAAGAAAGAGATCATTTTCACATCCCAACCCAGCTTATGAACATTTTATGCTCCAAAGAGATACAAGACTGTTCCAAGAGCAATTTGATTCATACATATTATCACAGGAAAGGAGAAACCACATGAAGTTTCACATGAAGAAAAAGGAGATCAAAAGGAAGCCTCACGGAGGTGTAAAAATAAACTTCTACTGTTCACAGACCAGACTTTAGAGCCAAGTGCATGGACATGCTATGGTAAGTGGGTTTGGTCAAAACTTAGAACCCTCCAACAAATCTCTAAATGAATGGAGGATGACCTCTGGATGAGAGCTCTTCTTGAGGTTTGACAAAACAATAATTAGGGAGGAAAGATTGAGAGTTAAAGTAAACCACAGATACAACTCTGTAGCAGTCATCTCCATTGTTAGTCAGCTTTTTACAGAAGTGGTCAAGCCAGAGAGCCAACAGATGTCATTAGCCTCTTTCTTGGCAAACACTTATCAGGCGAAGCATATAAGCTGAACTTTTCCTTCCAAGGGAAGTCTTCCATTTGTCAGCAAATCCTTTTTGCCAGACCACCAATCAACAATTGCTAGATAAATGAAAAGCTTCCACTCAACTTACAAACTCTTGGGTAGAATATTCATTTTCTAGAAAGTAAAAGTCCTTTTTAAAATAGCACAAGCTATAAACAATCCCAGTGGTTTCCACTAAAGCGATCAAATGTCAAATCCATAAATCTTGTGGGCCCTTAAGGAAAATAGGAAGGAAATGACTAGCAAGAATAAAAGATAGCAGAATGGGTCATAGCTCATAGGTCTGTGACAATCCAGACTGAATCCCTGATACTTGTCTATATTAATGGTAAAGGAAAATTCAGTTTAAAAAATCATTTACAGCATATTCTGAAAGTGGAAGTGTTAATTGCTCAGTCATGTCTGACTCCTTGCCACCCCCCAGGGGCTGTAGCCCACCAGGCTCCTCTGTCCATGTGATTCTCCAGGCAAGAATACTGGAGTGGGTTGCCATTCCCTTCTCCAGGTGCTTTTCCTGACCCAGGGAAAGAGCCCAGGTCTTTCACATGGCAAGAGGATTCTTTACCATCTGAGCCACCAGGGAAAAATTATTTTAATGACTGTGGATTATATGTATTATTGTTTGAATTATGTTGCTCTGTAATTGGATATGGGCCTACTATTATATAATGATCAGGGGACACTTAAAATGGAAAGAAATGTTGTAACTGGGGCCAAACACACACAGAATAGTCTAGGCTTTCCGTCTTCTGTGTTTTTCTTTCTCTCTTATTCCCTTTCTGATTGTGTGTGGCTGTGACTGTGTGTGTGTGACATGTATTTTTTTTTAAATTTTTTTTGCCAAAGCCCCTTCTCCTGTCTCTTTCATCTTACCCTGAGCGCGTGTATCTGCCTCTCCTTCTATAGTTCTATTTCTTTGTATAAACATGAACTCTTCCCAGCTCTAGAACACTGGTTAGTATTTCTATACACTCTCTTTTTAAAATTTAATATGTAAGAAATTATTTAATAAGCAGCGTCTGCAAAGAAGTCTCTTACTTTATTCTTTGCCTTTATACTACCACTGGAATCAAACTTAGTATTTCCCTTGAAGTTTGTGATAAGATCTCAAGGTAAATCTCCCTTATCTTTCGTTGAACAAAGAAACAGAAATGGGTATAATCTGTGATGTCATTTCCAGTCTTTAGGTCTATGATTTTAAGTGAACATAATAATAACAATAATAGTTTCTATAATTTTGCTCTTTTTTAAATAAAAAATGAAAGAAAAGCACATGATTTCTTTGGAAAAGTATGTCTTGGAGTCTGTAAGGAAAAGAAACATTTTTCCACTAAAAGTGTATTACTTTTTTATCATATGACTGCCCCTTAAGCCAAGGTCATTTCTTTGCCCAGCATGGAGCTTCCATTGTTATAGTAGAGTAGTTCTATGGTTATACACAGTAGGTGGATTTTGGGTTTCTCCAGGCAAACCCATGAAGAACTCATGAATCAAGAATTAAAATATAATGGGGACTTCCCTGGTGGTCCAGTGGTTAAGACTTCACCTTCCAATACTTGTCTATATTTATCCCTGGTTGAGGAGCCACATGCCTTGCCACCAAAAAAAAAAAAAAAAACAAAACACCAAAAAAAAAAGTTGAGACAGAAACAATATTGTGACAAATTGAATAAAGAACTTTAAAAATGTTCCACATTAAAAAATCTTAAAAATAAGAATTAAAATATGCTATTTTTGTCAAGACTACCCTTCCTACAATGATTATTTTCATCATTGCCCAGAGACTAGCCCACTCCCTTCATATCAGTAATGGGTGACATGACAAGCTGGGAATAAGTATCACTGGGAAAAAGAGGAGAAATACTTCTTTTATTTTTCAGTTTTATTTATTTATTTACTTTATAATATTGTATTGGTTTTGCCATACATTGACATGAATCCGCCATGGGTGTATGAGCCATGTGCATGGGTGCTAAGTCGATCAGTTGTGTCTGACTCTTTGCGACCCCATGGACCTTAGCCCACCAGACTCCTCTGTCCATATGAGGCTGCTTTTCTCAAGCAGCCTGTGTGCATGGGATCGCAGCTGGGCTGACATTTGACGTGTCACCTGACTTGAGATCAGGGAAACACCGCTTTGGGCGGATGGTGAGATGATCAGGGAAAGCACTGGGATTTTGCTGGGGTGAGTGAAGAGTTAAGCGGTTTCTGAACTTGCTTATCAGTTCTTTTGAACTCCCCTAGCAGTGAACAGCTTGAGAAAAAGAGACACTGATTGGCCCTGATTGTCTTTTCATCAAGTGAAGGTACTTCTATTTGCTTCAGAAATGGTTAGAACTTTTTGACAGAATCGTCACTGTGATGGTTAATTTCGTGTTAACCTGGTGAGGCTATTGTGCCCAGGTGTTTGGTTAAGCACTAGTCTAGACGTTACTGTGATTTTGTAGATGTGATTAACACAGAAGTTGACTTAAAAAAAAAGTTATTTAGTTATTGATTGAAGTATAGTTGATTTAAAATGTAGTGCTAGTTTCTAATGAATAGCAAAGTGATTCACTTATACATATACATACATATATATATCCTTTTCAAGTTCTTTTCCATTATGAGCTATTACAAGATATTGAATATAGTTCCCTGTGCTATACAGTGGGTCCTTGTTGGCAATCTATTTTATATATAGTAGTATGTATCTGTTAATCCCAAACTCCTTATTTATCCCTCCCCCCTTCCCTTTCAGTAACCATAAGTTTATTTCCTATGTCTGTGAGTCTGTTTCTGTTTTGTAAAGAAGTTCATTTGTATCATTTTTTTAGATTCCACATAAAAATGATATGATATTTGTCTTTGTCTGACTTACTTAATACAATCATTTCTAGCTCCAAACATGTTGCTGGAAAAGATATTATTTTGTTCTATTTTATGACTGGGTAATATTCCTCCGTGTGTGTGTGTGTGTGTATACACACACACGTGTGTATATATCACTCAGTCATGTCTAACTCTTTGCAACCCATGGACTGTAGTCCACCAGACTCCTCTGTCCATGGGAGAATTCTCCAGGCAAGAATACTGGAGTGGGTAGCCATTTCCTTCTCCTATATATAGATAAGTGCCTATCAACAGATGAATGATAAAGAAGGTATAAGAGATATAATAAATTGATAGACACTTGAGTTGCTTCCATGTCTTGGTCATTGTAAATAGTCCTGCTATTGAGTTGACCTTAAGTAAAGCACAGTGTGGGTGGATTTCATCCAATTAGTTGATGGCCAAAAAAGGACAGGCTGAGGTTTCCTCAAGAAGCAATTCTGGAAGAGTTTGAGTAGGATAGGTGTTAACTCTTCTCTAAATTTTTGGTTGAATTCAGATG
Source organism: Dama dama (assembly GCF_033118175.1). NCBI lineage: Eukaryota > Metazoa > Chordata > Mammalia > Artiodactyla > Cervidae > Dama > Dama dama. The sequence goes on from NC_083685.1 coordinate 56,154,855, forward strand.
TGAAGCCGTCTGGTCCTGGGGTTTTGTTTGCTGGAAGATTTCTGATTACAGTTTCGATCTCCATGCTTGTGATGGGTCTGTTAAGATTTTCTGTTTCTTCCTGGTTCAGTTTTGGAATGTTATACTTTTCTAAGAATTTGTCCATTTCTTCCAAGTTGTCCATTTTATTGGCATAGAGCTGCTGGTAGCAGTCTCTTATGACCCTTTGTATTTCTGTGTTGTCTGTTGTTGACTTCTCCATTTTCATTTCTAATTTTGCTGATTTGATTCTTCTCCCTTTTTTTCCTGATGAGTCTGCTAATGGTTTGTCTATTTTATTTATCTTCTCAAAAAACCAGCTTTTAGCTTTGTTGATTTTTGCTATGGTCTCCTTTGTTTCTTTTCCATTTATTTCTGCTCTAATTTTTATGATTTCTTTCCTTCTGCTAACCCTGGAATTCTTCATTTCTTCCTTTTCTAGTTGCTTTAGGTATAGAGTTAGGTTATGTATTTGATTTTTCTCTTGTTTCTTGAGGTAAGCTTGTACTGCTATGAACCTTCCCCTTAGCACTGCTTTTACTGAGTCCCATAGGTTTGGGGTTGTTGTGTTTTCATTTTCATTTATTTCTATGCATATTTGATTTCTTTTTTGATTTCTTCAGTGATTTGTTGGTTATTCAGAAGTGTGTTGTTAGCCTCCATATGTCTATATTTTTAATAGTTTTTTTTTTTTCCTGTTCAGTTCAGTTCAGTTCAGTCGCTCAGTCGTGTCCGACTCTTTGCGACCCCATGAATCGCAGCACGCCAGGCCTCCCTGTCCATCACAAATTCCCTGACTTTACTCAAACTCATGCCCATTGAGTCGGTGATGCCATTCAGCCATCTCATCCTCTGTCGTCCCCTTCTCCTCCTACCCTCAATCCCTCCCAGCATCAGGGTCTTTTCCAATGAGTCAACTCTTTGCATGAGGTGGCCAAAGTATTGGAGTTTCAGCTTCAGCATCAGTCCTTCCAATGAACACCCAGGACAGATCTCCTTCAGGATGAACTGGTTGGATCTCCTTGCAGTCCAAGGGACTCTCAAGAGTCTTCTCCAACACCACAGTTCAAAAGCATCAATTTTTTGGCACTCAGCTTTCTTTAGAGTCCAACTCTCACATCCATACATGACCACTGGAAAAACCATAGCCTTGACCAGATGGACCTTTGTTGAAAAAGTAATGTCTCTGCTTTTTAATATGCTGTCTATGTTGGTCATAACTTTCCTTCCAAGGAGTGAGTGTCTTTTAATTTCATGGCTGCAGTCACCATCTGCAGTGATTTTGGAGTCCAAAAAAATAAAGTCTGACACTGTTTCCACTCTCTCCCCATCTATTTCCCATGAGGTGATGGGACCAGATGCCATGATCTTAGTTTTCTGAATGTTGAACTTTAAGCCAACTTTTTCACTCTCCTCTTTCACTTTCATCAAGAGGCTTTTTAGTTCCTCTTCACTTTCTGCCATAAGGGTGGTGTCATCTGTGTATCTGAGGTTATTGATATTTCTCCCGGCAATCTTAATTTCAGCTTGTGCTTCTTCCGGCCCAGCGTTTCTCATGATGTACTCTGCATATACATTACATAAGCAGGGTGTCAGTATACAGCCTTGATGTACTCCTTTTCCTATTTGGAACCAGTCTGGTGTTTCACGTCCAGTTCTAACTGTTGCTTCCTGACCTGCATACAGGTTTCTCAAGAGGCAGGTCAGGTGGTCTGGTATTCCCATCTCCTTCAGAATTTTCCACAGTTTATTGTGATCAGAATTTTCCACAGTTTATTGTGATCCACACAGTCAAAGGCTTTGGCATAGTCAATAAAGCAGAAATAGATGTTTTTCTGGAACTCTCTTGCTTTTTTGATGGATATTGGCAATTTGATCTCTGGTTCCTCTGCCTTTTCTAAAACCAGCTTGAACATCTGGAAGTTCTCAGTTCATGTACTGCTGAAGCCTGGCTTGGAGAATTTTGAGCATTACTTTACTAGCGTGTGAGATGAGTGCAACTGTGCAGTAATTTGAGCATTCTTTGGGATTGCCTTTCTTAGCGATTGGAATGAAAACAGACCTGTAATTGACATCTAATCTTACTGCATTGTGGTCAGAAAAGATGTTTGGAATGATTTCGTTTTTTTTTAATTTTACCAAAACTAGATTTATGGCCCAGGATGTGATCTATCCTGGAGAAGGTTCCGTGTGCACTTGAGAAAAAGGTGAAATTCATTGTTTTGGGGTGAAATGTCCTATAGATATCAATTAGGTCTAACTGGTCCATTGTATCATTTAAAGTTTGTGTTTCTTTGCTAATTTTCTGTTTAGTTGATCTATCCAGAGGTGTGAGTGGGGTATTAACGTCTTCCACTATTATTGTGTTACTGTTAATTTCCCTTTTCATACTTGTTAGCATTTGCCTTACATATTGCCACCACACCCTGTGTTGGGTGCATATATATTTATAATTGTTATATCTTCTTATTGGATTGATCCTTTGATCATTATATAGTGTCCTTCTTTGTCTCTTTTCACAGCCTTTATTTCAAAGTCTATTTTATCTGATATGAGTATTGCTAATCCTGCTTTCTTTTGGTCTCCATTTGCATGAAATATCTTTTTCCATTCCTTCACTTTCATTCTGTATGTGTCCCTTGTTTTGAGGTGGGTCTCTTGTAGACAGCATATATGGGAGCCTATTTTACAGAGTGAAGTAAGTCAGAAAGAAAAACACCAGTACAGTATACTAATGCATATGTATGGAACTTAGAAAGACGGTAACAATGACCCTATATGTGAGACAGCAAAAGAGATACAGATGTATAGAACAGTCTTTTGGACTCTGCAGGAGAAGGTGAGGGTGGGATGATTTGAGAGAACAGCATTGAAACCTATATATTATCATATGTGAAATAGATCACCAGTCCATGTTCGATGCATGAGACAGGATGCTTGGGGCTGGTGCACTGGGATGACCCTGAGGGATGGGATGGGGAGGGAGGTGGGAAGGGGGTTCAGGATGGGGACACATGTGCACCCATGGCGGATTCATGTCAATGTATGGCAAAACCAATACAATATTGTAAAGTAATTAGCCTCCGATTAAAATAAATAAATAAATTAAAAAAGAAAAAAAAGAAGCAATTCTGTTTCAAGACTGCAACACAGTAAGCCTGCCGGAGTTTCTTGCCTGCTGGAAATGTCAGATTCACCAGTCCTACAGCTATGTGAGTCAATAAACCTATGTCTCTGTCACACACACACCCCTCTTGCCGTTCTGTTTCTCTGGAGAACCCTGACTAATACAGTCACCACAATATTCTCTTCCAGCTCTTTTTTTCTGATACATTACACTTTTCTGGAACTTTTCTAGATGCAAGCTCCTCCCCACATGTCTTGCCCTAGTTAATTTTCATCATATTTACATGTTCAGATTCTGTCTTCTTGTTCTATTTGCTTATTTTAATCCAGTCAGAAGTATTTAACATATAGGCTTTGTAGCAGAAACTCTCTGTAGGGAGAATTCTTGCCCTTCCCCAATGAGAGAGAGAAAACACTTTATTTAATGCTACTCAGTTAGCCGTGAGCTATCAAGATGCTTTAAACCCAGATCAATCATAAAAGAAAACATAATGGGTGGAAAGAAAAAGAAATCTATATTTCTAAAACCAATGAACATTTACTATGGCTTGAAAATACTATGAAAGATTGAAAATATAACACAAAGGCTTGAGTGTTTTTATATAAAATACACCTAATATATATAAAATACATCTAATATCCCTTCAAAGATCCTACAGAGGAAAACTTGAGTTGTGAAAGTGATGCATTAACAAGTTTATTTAAACTGTTGTGTGGGGATATGTCCCAGTGTATTTTCTGGAGCTAAGGATTGGTTTTTTATAAACTTAAATTCTGGGGCTTATGATCTTAATAAGGATAGTTAAATTAGGTTCCTGGCTGCAATTGTAACACATGTGTGGGAGGACTTTCCACATAACACCAAGGTGTGCAAAAGTCCAACTCAGTTCTGACACTGTCTACCCAGAGACAGCACTGGGTTTCACACAGCTATCAACTCCTCATGGTAACTAGATTCTCTCTAGTCACCCCGTGTTTCACATCCTATGATCCTCTGCTCATCTTGTCCCTCAGGCAACCTTCTGATCAGCACTTCAGTTTTCTGGAAACCTCTGCCTTTCTCCTGACACCATACATGGCTGTATAGACTCTTGTTTATTTTTCTTTGTAAAATTAAATACAGTTGACCCTTGATACGGAGGTTAGGAGTGCTGACCCTTGTTCAGTCAAAAACCCATGTAAAACTTTTGACTCCCTCAAAATATAATCATTAATAGCCTATTGTTGACTGAGGACTTCCCTGGTGGCTCAGATGGTAAAGAATCTGCAGACCCAGGTTCGATCCCTGGGTTGGGAAGATCCCCTGGAGAAGGGGATGGCTACCCACTTCAGTATTCTTGCCTTGACAATTCCACAGAGAGACGAGTCTGGTGGGCTACAGTCCATGGGGTTGCAAAGAATCGGACGCAGCTGATTGACTAAGCCTACACTGTTGACTGAAAGCCTTATCAATAACATAGTCAATCAACACACACTTTATACATTATATGTATTATATATTGTATTCTTACAATAAAATAAAGAAAAAATGTTACTAAGAAAATCATAAGGAAGAGAAAGTATATTTGTATACTGTACTATATCAATATCATAAGTTAAAAATTTTTTTAAATTATTTATTTCTTTGGCTGCACCAGGTCTTAGTTGTGGCATGAGGGATCTTTAGTTGAGACATGTAAAATCTGAGGGCATGTGGGATCTAGTTCCCTGACCAGGGATCAAATATGGGCCCGCTGCACTGGGAGTATGGAGTCTTAACTGCTGGACCACCAGGAAGTCTCAATATCACAAGTTTGTCATCCATTTACAAGATGAATCGTCTGTTGGGATCTACATCAATATTATCTTATACAAAACACTGTAGATGTTATATGTATTTTTAACATCAGATACCAAAATGAAAAGATAATGTGAAAAAGAAATTCACATTTATTTACAGGTATAACAGTTCATGCATCGATAACAAAGAAGCAGCAAAATGATAGCTTTATGGAAGTTGAGTGTAATCAATACATGTGGAACTGCATAATTCAAACCAATGTTGTTCAAAGGTCAGCTGTGTATCCATGCCAACCCAGAAATAAGGAATGTCAGCCTGAAAATGTTAATAAGCCCTTTCACAAGATTTAAATTTCCCATTGCCTTGAGGTACCAATAATTCATGCTGATCACAATTTACTCATTTTGCTTTAACCCTTCCTGGAAGAGTTCGACATCAGACACTTGGAATGAGGCTTTCTTCCTTGGCTTTGGGTAGTTGAGTCAGAAAGCTGTGTACACACCAATCTCTCACCTTGCCTGTCAAATGGAACCCTATTTGCAGTCCAGGAGTGACCAAGGTGCCTCCATACTCCTGCTATAATGTACCAGGCAACAGAATTGCTCCATACAATTTACTGGCGAATCAAGGCTCTGCTTCCATGCTGGTTAATAGCTTCTGTTGCTTCTGGATGAATGTTTCAGGACCAGTTGAGGGGAATTTGCATAAAATTTAAAATTTAAGAACAAACCAATTGGTTGTTCAAATTGAGTGAATTATCAATGAAAACATGTTGTCTGCCATATTAGTAAATAAAGGCTGTTGCAGCCATCAGTTCGTCACACTGCAGACACCCTCAGTGATGTACCCTGAGGAGAGTCTGGATGAGAAGGCAGAGGATATTTGCCTCACGTAGCTGAGGTGCATATCAAAGGAATAATTTCAGTAAGCCCAGACTCTTGCATCTTCCCAGCATGGAAAAGCACTAAATTCTTTAACTTGGGATGCCTGGTTTTTTTAATTAAAAGTACTCTTTGATGTTCTGACAATTTGGTCTTCGCTGCAAAAACTTCTTTATATATACCCTGGCTCCTCCCTTACTTCTTTGGTGCAGTCCCTTAGAGGTATATGAAAGGCTATGTGTTAGACTTAAGCGGCCAGTTTTGTCCACTGAATAAAACATGACTCTCAACTTTTAGATTGTGATTATTATTTTTTTTTTTAAGTTGACAAAACCAATCCATGACATCTACATTCATGGCTTGGACTTGGCACATCAGGAAGTTAATTGGGAGTATTCTATCCAGATGAATTACACAGCCTCTATTCCTGTTCCTCATTATTGTTATGGTCAGGTTAGGTCAGTTCAGTTCAATCGCTCAGTCATGTTCAACTCTTTGCCACCCTATGGACACCAGGCTTCCCTGTCCATCACCAACTCCCGGAGCTTGCTCAGATTCATGTCTATCAAATTGGTGATGCCATCTAACCATCTCACCTGCTGTTGTACCCTTCTCCTCCCACCTTCAATCTTTCCCAACATCAGGGTCTTTTCCAATGAGTCAGTTCTTCACAGCAGGTGGCCAAAGTATTGGAACTTCAGCTTCAGCATCAGTCCTTCCAGTGAATATGCAGGACTGAAAATATTCAGGACTGATTTCCATTAGGATTGACTGGATTGATCGCCTTGCAGTCCAGGGGACTCTCAAGAGTCTTCTCCAACACCACAGTTGAAAAGCATCAATTCTTCAGTGCTCAGCCTTTTTTGTTGTCCAACTCTCACATCCATATATGACTACTGGAAAAACCATAGCTTTGACTAGATGGACCTTTGTGGGCAAAGTATTGTCTCTGCTTTTTATTTATTTATTTTTTTTAAATTTTAGCATCTGTTAAATTTATTCAGCATAACCACAGAGGTAGTGTATTCATGCTGTCACACATAGACACAAACACAGATACAGAACAATATCCATTTTTAGCCCAAGTGCATTTCTTCTGAGGCTCATTTATATGTCTTCATATGCCACAACCCATCATTTAATAATGGATATTTTCAATGCCAATTCCTTTGTTGACTTTCTCAATATCTTCTGCAGACATCTTCATGACTCCAACACACAGAGCATGCTGTTTTCCTTCTGCCATGATTGCAACAATCGTATCTACTGCAGCAGGGTAAAGTTTAGCTCCAGGAGAAGTTAAGCCTGGACACATGTTTGCTCCACTGAGTACAAATTTGATGGCTCCTTTGTCAACCTGCTGATGTGGCAGGATAAAAGGATATTTGTGAAGTAATCTTAGGGTTGGATAACAAGGCCCTTCTCTTTGTCTAAAAAATAGTAACTCTCCATTTACTGTAAGGATTTCTATATGTTCATGGCATCGCACTATTTTGATAGGATCTTTCTTAGGCATGATTTGATTAAGCCATGGTTCAATACCTAGAAATTGTTCTATCAATTGATTCTTAATACCCTTTATAATTGAGGTTTTCAACTGGATGCAATTGGACACATTTTCTTTTTCATCAAATTTCTTGAACATGATCCAAGGTGAAGGGGGCGACGATAGGGAAGGGCCCGGAATGGGGAAGAAAAACTGAATTAGCAAGGGTCCGGCAGATCCCCTTACAGAAGGAAGGCCAGCACTGACAGTCAGAGCTGCTGTCTTGATTTGGAAAGGGAGACAGCCAGCTGTACTTTACGGTGTTCAGAGACTACTTCCAATCCTCTAAACACGTCAGAGCTTTTGCTGGCCCTTTCTGGGTTACTGATCCCCATCCAGAGCCGGTAGCTGAAAGGGCGGGATTAGAGAAGGAAGACAGATAGAGCCATCATTCTAGTAGCAAAAAGAGAAGAACGGAGCACACCTGGAAATCAATCAAAGCCCTTGTCTCTGCTTTTTAATATGCTGTCTAATTTGTCATAACTTTTCTTTCAAGGAGCAAGCATCTTTTAATTTCATGGCTGCAGTCACCATTTGCAGTGATTTTGGAGCCCCCCAAAATAAAGTCTGTCACTGTTTCCATTGTTTCCCTATTTTCTATGAAGCGATGGGACCAGATGCCATGATCTTAGTATTTTGAATGTTGAATGTTAAGCCAGCTTTTCACTTTCCTCTTTCACTTTCAAGAGGCTCTTTAGTTCTTTTTTGCTTTCTGCCACAAGGGTGGTGTCACCTACGTATCTGAGGTTATTGATATTTCTCCCAGAAATCTTGATTCTGACTTGTGCTTCATCCAGCCTGGCATTTTGCATGATATACTCTGCATATACATTAAATAAACAGGGTGACAATATACAGCCTTGATGTACCTCTTTCCCAATTTGGAACCAGTCCATTGTTCCATGTCCGGCTCTAACTGTTGCTTCTTGACCTGTATACAGATTTCTCAGGAGGCAAGTAAGGTGGTCTGGTATTCCCATCTCTTGAAGAGTTTTCCACAGTTCATTGTGATCCACACAGTCTTCCCCACCAGGACTTCCCTGGTGGCTCAGACGGTAAAGTGTTTGCCTACAATGTGGGAGACCTGGGTTCAATCCCTGGGTCAGGAAGATCCTCTGGAGAAGGAAATGGCAATTCACTCCAGTACTCTTGCCTGGAAAATCCTGTGGACTGAGGAGCCTGGTAGAATATAGTCCATGGTATGGAAAAGAGTCGGACATGACTGAGTGACTAAACTTTCACTTTCACACAGTCAAAGGCTTTGGTGTAGTCAATAAAGCAGAAATTGATGTTTTTCTGGAATTCTCTTGCTTTTCCTATGATACAATGGATGTTGGCAATTTGATCTCTGGTTCCTCTGCCTTTTCTAAATCCATCTTGTACATCTGCAAGTTCTCAGTTCATGTACTGTTGAAGCCTAACTTGGAGAATTTTGAGCATTAATTTATTAGCATGTGAGATGAGTGCAATTGTGCAGGAGTTTGAGCATTCCTTGGCATTGCCTTTTTTTGGGATTGGAATGAAAACTGACCTTTTCCAGTCCTGTGGGCACTGCTGAATTTTCCAAATTTGCTGGCATATTAAGTGCAGCACTTTCACAGCATCATCTTTTAGGATTTGAAATAGTTCAGCTGGAATTCCATCATCTCCACTAGCTTTGTTCATAGTGATGTTTCCTAAGGTCCACTTGCCTTCACTTTCCAGGATATCTGACTCTAGGTGAGTGATCACACCATCATGGTTACCTGGGTCATTAAGATCATTATTTGTATAGCTCTTCTGTGTATTCTTGCCACCTCTTCTTAATATCTTTTGCTTCTGTTGTTAGGTCCATACCATTTCTGTCCTTTTTTGTGCTCATGTTTGCATGAAATGTTCCCTTGGTATCACTAATTTCCTTGACGAGATCTCTAGTCTTTCCCATTCTATTGTTATCCTCCATCTCTTTGCATTGATCACTGAGGAAGGCTTTCTTATCTCTCCTTGCTATTCTTTGGATTTCTGTGTTCAAATGGTTATATCTTTCCTTTTCTCCTTTGCTTTTCACTTCTTTTCTTCTCTCAGCTATTTGTAAGGCCTCCTACGACAATCATTTTGCCTTTGTGCCTTTCTTTTTCTTGGGGATGGTCTTGATCACTGCTTCCTGTATGATGTCATAAACTTCCAGCTATAGTTATTCAGGCACTCTATCTGATCTAATCTCTTGAATCTATATGTCACTTCCACTGTTTAATCATAAGGGATTTGATTTAGGTCATACCTGAATGGTCTAATGGTTTTCCCTACTTTATTCAATTTAAGTCTGAATTTGGCAATAAGGAGTTCATGATCTGAGCCAGGGTCAGCTCCTGGTCTTGTTTTTGCTGACTGTATAGAGCTTCTCCATCTTCAGCTGCAAAGAATATAATCAATCTGATTTCGGTATTGACCATCTGGTGATGTCCATGTGTAGCGTCTTCTCTTGTGTTGTTAGAAGAGGGTGTTTGCTATGACCAGTGTGTTCTCTTGGCAAAACTCTGTTAGCCTTTGTTCTGTTTTGTTTTGTACTCCAAGGCCAAATTTGCCTGTTACTCCACGTATCTCTTGACTTCCTACTTTTGCATTCCAGTTTCCTATAATGAAAAGGACATCTTTTTTGGGTGTTAGTTGTAGAAGGTCTTGTAGGTCTTCACAGAACCATTCAACTTCAGCTCCTTTGGCATTAATGGTTTGGGCATAGGCTTCAATTACTGTGATATTGAATGATTTGCCTTGGAAACGAACAGAGATCATTCTGTCATTTCTGAGGTTGCACCTAAGTAGTGCATTTTGAACTCTTCTGCTGACTATGATGGCTGCTCCATTTCTTCCAAGGGATTCTTGCCCATAGCATTAGATATAATGGTCATCTGAATTAAATTTGCCCATTCTGGCCCATTTTAGTTCACTGATTCTTAAAATGTCGATGTCTACTCTTGCTATTTCCTGTTTGATTACTTCCAATTTACCTTGATTCTTGGATCTAACATTCCAGGTTCCTATGCAATATTGTTCTTTACAGCATCAGACTTTACTTCCATCACCAGTCACAATCATGACTGGGCGTTGTTTTTGGTTTGTCTGCATGTCTTCATTCTTTCTGGAGTTATTTCTCCACTCTTCTCCAGTAGCATATTGGGCACCTACCGACCTGGGGAGTTCATCTTTCAGTGTCTTATCTTTTTGCCTTTTCATGGGATTCTCAAGGCAAGAATACTAAAGTGGTTTGCCATTGCCGTCTCCAGTGGACTACATTTTGTCAGACCTCTACACCATGACTCCTCCGTCTTGGGTGGTCCTATATGGCATGGCTCATAGTTTCATTGGTCAGGTCAATTGCTAACAAAGTCACAAATGCTATAGCGCAGTCACTATTCCATCCATTAATACAACTAATGAATCTACAATAAAGGAAATCTGGAGTTATGCTGATAAAGGCAATTGTATTGCATGAATTTAGCCCCTACCCCCCATCAGAATCCCTGGAGAAGGAAATGACTGCCAACTGTAGTATTCTTGCCTGGAGAATCCCATGGACAGAAGAGCCTTGTGGGCTACAGTCTATGCAGTTGCAAGAGTCAGCCACGACTTAGCAATTAAACCACCAGCATCTCATCAGAATAGTGTTGTAGACTTGAAAATTTGATGATTTTCCTATCCTGTAGTCACTTGGTTTTGTCAGAGATGAAAACCAGGAGAAGGGCCTGCAGAAGAATTTCCCAGTTGCAGCAGCTCTTGCCTAAGAGATATCAGAATTGGATACTGTACCACTCACAGTTTTTTCTAGCCAGCCAGAGAAAATAAATGACTATGAACTTAAACCTCCCAGCAGCTGAAGACCACCGATGACTTTGGTATGCTAGACCCTCACCAGACCCAGCTGAAGAGTCTTTCTGGTTGTTGAACAATGGTATTTGTTTCATCTATGATATCCATGCTATGGAATCATTGCACCGGCTCCTGTGTCCCTTCCTTAAATAGCACCATCACAATGAGCTGCCTCATTCTGGGGTACATGGGCCCCGTCATCTCCTCTCAGTGAACCTCTCTGAACCTCTTCATTTCCTTTCTTGGCAAGTCGGTGAACTCAGTGCTCACTGTTGTGCTGTTGTTTTGATTCCTGCAGTGGTCTGAACACTTCTTTTACTAATATTTGTATGCTTTCCTGTTACTCACTACTAAACAGGAGATAATGCTCTCTGGTTTTTGCCAGAAGCACTAATAAGGTAAGTCCACACTGTTAAACCTGGACTGGAGAAACAACGGAGCCTCAAGGGGTTTAAAAAACATCCCATTTCCCTGTTCTGAACTGTCACTTGTTTTACTCTAAACTGTCACAGTCTCCACGACCCAATAGTTAATGCTCACCGAGTAGTCGGCTTCTGTAATTACTGCTTTGCTACATCTCTTTAAGCATTTGGCTTACTGTACATGAATCAAGCAAGACACAGACCTTTGATTTCCAATGCATTCAATGGGCACTCAGAGGATGGGTGGAAGTACCTGACAAGAGACCAACATTTCAGTTCTCAAATACTCAGTGACGATGGGCAAATAATCCCATCGCCCTTGATGGGGATGTGGAGGCACACAGTAGCACAGAACTGGATGCTCTGGGGGGTGGGAAAGGGCTTGGAATTCATTTACCGCCAGAGGGTAATTTGGCTTTCATTTCAGGGGTTACTGATTAGTAAAGTGGTCAAATAAGATGCTATAAATCTGTTTCTTTATTAACAAGTTGGTCAGACCCTACAAAAGATCTAGTTTCTACATAATTAGAACTATGCGCGCTCAAGGAGAACATCAGAAAGTATTCTGACCCGTGAGAAAGCAGTTTCTCTTTGTACCTCTTGGAGGATGAGGGGAACCAGGGAGGTAAAGACAGCATACATTTGCTTTTATACAGAAGAATCAATTGAGGGCCGAATGAAACTGTATTTTAATTTAATAGTATTAATATTTTCATTTCAATGAGCCAGTTCTTGGAGCTACATTTTTTCAGTCTCTGAGAAACAAACAATTTACATTTTTTCCATGTTTTATATTTCTGTGTAAGTCTACAGCTGTGCATAGCATCTCACCATTTTGTGCTTAATTTTAACTGTTGCCAATTTCTTCCTTGTTTATTCTTTTTTTTTTTCTTGGTGTTACGTAAAGACATAGTTTTAAAAATAATTAAGCGATTCATTCAAAAGTGCTTTTATCTGCCTTGAAGAGAAAATAGTAAAACATGAGAGTTCTAAAAGCCATGATGAACAATAGAAAACGAAGCTGGCAGATGAAATGGAATATAGAAAAAAAGCCCATTCAGCCCCTCAGTCCCTTTGGATCTTGGATCTTGTGAGGTGGGTAGACTGAGGCAAAGACCATGCTTGTTATGATTCTGACACCAACTCCAGTGTGTGTTCCTCCCAACACCATCCAACAGTTCTTCGACGCTAGCTGGGTGTCCAACCGTTTAACACAGCTCTGATAACTGCTGGGTTGTGTGCTAAGTCACTTCAGTTGTGTCTGACTCTTTGCGACCCTGTGGACTCGAGCCCGACGGGCTCCTCTGTCCATGGGATTCTCCAGGTGAGGATACTGGAGCAGGCTGCCATGCCTTCCTCCAGGGGATCTTCTTGACCTAGGATCGAACCCGTGTCTCTTACGTCTCCTGCACTGGCAGGTGGGTTCTTGGCCACTCTCCCTACCTGGGAGGCCCAGTTCTGACACTGTCTACTTGGAAATAGCACCAGAGCGCTCAGGTTAAGGGCTCAGCCTTACAACACGGCACCCCCTCCCCACCTCTGCTGTCTTTAGAAGTTAGTCACAAGTACATGTTGTCACCTCTGCATCTGATCAGTGACTACAGATTGACGGTCCCGATGAACCCCTTCCTCGTCTTCAATTAACTTGATGGAGAGGCCCGCAGAACTCAGAGAAACATTTTCCTAGATCATCAGTTTTTAACAAAAGAAGGTGACCCAGGACAATCAGACGGAAGAGATGTGTGGGCAACGTATATGAGAAAGGCCAGGAGCTCATGATCTCTGGATGTGCCATTCTCCCCAAATCTCTGTGTTCACCAACCTGGAAACTCTTCAAACCCTGTCCTTAGGGCTTTATGGAAGCTTCATTCCACAGGCACGGATGGCCCAGTCACTGACCATTGCTGATGGACCCAGTCACTCTCCCTTCTGTGGAAGTTAGGAGGGTGGTTCTGAAGGTTCCAGCCCTGTAATCACATGGTTGGCTCTCTATGTGTGTTAGTCACTCGGTCATGTCTGACTCTTTTCGACCCCGTGGACACAAGCTCCACTGTCTGTGGGGTTTCCCAGGCAAGAATACTGGAGTGGGTAGCCATTCCCTCCTCCAGGGCATCTTCCCAACCAGGGATCGAGCCCACATCACCTGCACTGCAGGCAGATTCTTTACCGTCTGAGCCACCAGGGAAGCCCAGTTGGCCCTCTACTGCCATGTAAAAATTGCCACAAACTAAGGAGTTGAATCAAACACATATTCATTATCTCATAGCTTCTGTGGGTCAGGAGTCCAGACTAGGCTTCCATGAGTCCTCTGCTCAGGGTCTCACAAAATAGCAATCAGAATGTGAGCAGCAGTACTGCATTCTCATCCAAATTCTTGACTAGGAAGAATCTGCTTCCAAGCTCTCTCTAGTTCCTGGCAGAATTCATTTTCTTCTGGCTGTAGGACTGAGAGTCCCAGCTTCTTACTGTTTATTGGTTGGAGGCTGCTCTTACTTCCTAGAGGCCTCCAAAAGTCCCCTGTCATATGGATCTTTTAGCAGGTAGCTTACTTGCAACATGGCAGTTTGTTTTTTCAAGGTCAATGGAGAATCTCTCCAGCATGTGCTAGTAAGGTGGAGATTGCATATATATATACATACATACATATATATATATAGGCTTCCTGGGTGGCTCAGTGGTAAAGAATCTGTCTGTCAATGCAGGAGATCCAGGATACATGGGGTTGATCCCTTGATCAGGAAGATCCCCTGGAGGGGGAAATGGAAACCCATTCCAGTATTCTTGCCTGGAGAATTCCTTGGACAGAGGAGCCTGGCGGGCTGCAGTCCATGGGGTCGCAAAGAGTAGGACACAACTGAGTGACTGAGTACATGAGTGCACACACAAACACACACACACACACACACACACACACACACTTCAAGAAACAAACGGATCCCACCTACACTCAAGGGAGAAAAGTTATATAGGAAGTGCACACTCGGGTTATTTCAAAATTTTGCCTACCACAGTTTCCAACTTGACTACACATCACATTTGCCTATGGAGTTGCTAACAAACATTGATGTGTAGGATTTACTTCAGACAAATTAAATAAGTGTATTTGGAGGGCTGGGAACAGACTTAAGTTTCTATAAAACTTTCCAGGTAATTTAACTAGACAAACAAATATTGTCACAAGGATAATGTATGTCTATTAAGTAATTCTGGAAGTAGGGACCCTCCTCTTTTGCTTGCCAGAATGATTGAAACATCAAAAATTTTTTAAAAAAGCTCTTTTCAGTAGGTGGTACATACAGTAGGAATTTTTATACAAGCTAAACAATGGCTAGCAGTGGGCTAATATCCTTAGGAGGACTACTGGTTTAAATATATTTAGTATGACACATTTTTGTCTACAAATTAACATTAGCAACTTGGAGTGCAATGGAAAAATAATAAAATGATTGTTGGTAGATGTAAAAGGAAGAGATAATCAGAGTGAACCCAATTCTTTCCAGTCTTCTAGCTTTACTTGCTTCCCATCAAATGTGGCTTATAGATTTTGGCATGTGATGTATATACCATGTTCTTCCTAAACAACTATGACTAAGGTAGTGCCAACCACTAATCTGGACTGGCCTCATTTTCCTTGACATTTGGAATTCCTCCTTAAAGAAAAGGAAGACTCAACCATCCTGAACTTGCCCAATGGTAACTTGTGAAACAGTATTTCCAAACCTGTGTTTTTTCCATTATGCCATGCTACTTTGCGATAAACTGTGCAGAGTACGTTGGGCCAGGTAAGGAACTGGGTTGGAATTAAAGAATACAAGGAGCAAATGGCTGGTGGGAATGGTCATAGTAGAGCTGTTCTCTTCATTCCCACATCAGCTGGTTCTTTCAGGTCAGTGAGTCCTAGAACTGTGAGGCTGTGGCTAGGACCTACAGTCTCTGTAGAAATGTCACAGATCCCCTCCAGATAACCCTATCATTCATGCACCAGCAATCCCCTACTTGGGACTCTTTTTCCTAACAAATGAATTCATGGGAGAGAAAAATCAAAGCTACAAAGGAAAATCAATTTAAAGCATGAAAGATGAAATTATGTAGAAAAATATCACCCCTTCATGCTTAATGAATCAAAGAAAATGTGTTTGCCAGCATGAAGCAATTTTATCAGAAAATAACCCAGGTGAAACAGTGAGAGGAAAGGGCATTACCAAGTCCAACTCTGTCACATGTGACAAGTTAACAGAAGAGAAACATTGCAGACAAACTAAACTGTGTTCAGAGCTTCGTAAAGTTGGAGGGTTTTACGTATAGAAAGTACTTTTTCATGAATCTCTTCTCAGTGCACCAAAATTAACATTTGGATGATTTCTAATTAACTGTTCCAGGCAACTTAATTTTTGAAATGAAGAGCAAGGGTGTAAACTCAGAAAACAACCCCGTTTACAATGGCAAAAAAGAAGAAAATACCTAGGAATAAATTTAACCAAGAAGGTGAAAGGCCTGTACACTGGAAACTGCAAGACACTGTTGAAAGAAACTGAAGATGACACAAAGAAATGGGAAGATATTCTGTGCTTGTAAGAATGAATGGAAGAACTGACATTGTTAAAATGGCTAGAGCAATCTACATTACCCACAGCGATCTACAGAGTCAACGTAAGCTCCATCAACATCTCAATGACATTATTCACAGAAATAGAACCAAAAAAAAAAAAAAAAAAAACCACCCTAATTTACATGTAACCACAGAAGACCCTGAGCCAAAACAATCCTGAGAAAAAAAGAACAAAGTTAGAGGTTTCACAATGTTATATATTTACATTATATTATAAAGCTATGGTAATCAAAGCAGCATGGTATTTGGCAAAAAAAAAAAAAAAACAAAAAAACGAAACAGACACACAGACAAATGGACCAGAACTGACAGCCCTAAAATAAATCCAGATGTACCTGGACAATTAATTTACAACAAAAGGGAAAAGAACATGCAATGGAGAAAGGATAGTCTCTTCAGTAAAGGGTGTTGGGAAAATTGGACAGCCACATGTAAAAAAGTGAAACTAGACCACTGTCTCATACCATACACAGAATTCAACTCAAAAAGATTAAAGACTTGAATGTAAGACCTGAAAGCATAAAACTCCGAAAGGAAACATAGGCAGTATGTTTGTTTCTGTCTTTCTGGATGTCTCCTCAGGCAGGGGAACAAAAGCAAAAACAAACAAATGGAACTACATCTTAAACTAAAAAGCTTCTGTAGAGCAAATAAATTATCAATAAATTAAAAAAAAACTTAATGGGAGAAGAGATTTGCAAATCATATATCTGATAAGGTGTTAATATCCAAAATATATTTAAAAACTCATACAACTTAACAAGAGTAAGAGAAACAATCTAATTTAAAAAAAAAACTGGGAAAAGGAGCTGGAATCTGGTTCCATCACTTCATGGCAAATAGATGGGGGAAAAATGGAAACAGTGACAGACTTTCTTTTCGTATGCTCCAAAATCACTGCAGATAGTGACTGCCATGAAATTAAAAGATGCTTGCTCTTTGGAAGAAAAGTTATGACAAATCTAGACAGCGTATTAAAAAGGAGAGACAATACTTTGCCCACAAAGGTCCACCTAGTCAAAGTTATGGTTTTTCCAGTAGTCATATATGGATGTGAGAGTTGGACAACAAAAAAGGCTGAGGGCTGAAGAATTCATGCTTTGGAACTGTGGTGTTGGAGAAGACTCTTAGTAGTCCCTTGGACAGCAAGGGGATCTAATCAGTCAACCTAAAGGAAAGCAGTCCTGAATATTCATTGGAAGGGCTGATGCTGAAGCTGAAGCTCCAATACTCTGGCCACCTGATGTGATGAGCTGACTCATTGGAAAAGACCCTGATGCTGGGAAAGATTGAGGGCAGGAGGAGAAGCGAGTGATGCAGTGGATGAGATGGTTGGGTGGCAACACTGACTCAGTGAACATGAGTCTGAGCAAGCTCCAGGAGATGGTGAAGGACAGGGAAGCCTGGTGTGCTGCGGTCCACGGGGTTGCAGAGAGTCAGACACGACTTGGTGACTGAACAACAACAAGGACTAGGACTTTCCTGGTGGTCCGATGGCTAATACTCAGTGCTTCTGCTACGAGGGGTAGGGGTATGATCGCTGGTCAGGAACTAAATCCCACATGCCACACAGCGCAACCAAAAAAAAAAAAAAAAAAAAGAAAGAGAGAAGATTACAAATACTATATGATTTCACTCATATGTGAAATATAAGAAAATAAATTCTTAAAAAAATGAACAAACCAAACAACAGCAAAGATATAAATACAGAGAACAGAGCAGTGATTACCAGAGGAGTGACTGGAGTGGGATGGTAGGTGAGGGTGAAACAGGTAAAGGGGATCAACTATATGGTGATGGATGGAAAATAAGCTTTTAGTGGTGAGCACCCTGTAGTGTATACAGAAGCAGAAACATAATATTGCACACACAAAACTTATATAATGTTAATCCTCACCCCCCCAAAAGGCAAAGTGGTAATTTTGGCGAAATGTCTACAGGTTTGTGGGCCAGTGACAGTTTAAAGATCATACCAGGTGGTTCTAGACTTTCATTTTGATCAAGAGCTAAGAGAACTCTCTCCACCATCTGAGGAGTTTTAAATAAAAAAACAAAAAAACAAAAAAAACACCTATTTGATAAACCCATTATTTCTTAAATATACTTAAACACAGGATTTTTTTTTTCCTTTAATGCAAACTCCTTTTAACAACTAGTTCTACAGGACTCCATTCAGTAAATAACATTTAAATTATTTTGAAGTCTTTGAAGTTTTAACTACCTGAAGAAAATAGATTCATTCCATCAGGGTTTCTCAAAACCAGAATAACTCTCGGGGCATATGAAAGTGAACCAGTTCTGAGGAGGGGAAGGGAGCAGGACCTGGGGCATAGCTACAGGCTGTGAGTTTTGAAGTCTCAGAGATACTTTTAAAAATTCCCTATGAATTTTGTACTCTCCTTCAGAAGGAAATGGCAACCCACTCCAGTATTCTTGCCTGGAAAATCCCATGGACTGAGGATCCTGGTAGGCTACAGTCCATGGGGTCGCAAAGAGTCGGACACGGCTGAGCGACTTCACTTCATTTCACTTCATAACATGTGAAAGTGAAAGTCACTCAGTCGTGTCCAACTCTTTGCAAACCCATGGACTATACAGTCCACGGAATTCTCCAGACCAGAATACTGGAGTCGGTAGCCTATCCCTTCTCCAGCAGATCTTCCTGACCCAGGAATTGAACAGGGCCTCCTGCATTGCAGGCAGCTTCTTTACCAACTGAGCTATCAGGAAATATAAGCACTTGTATTCAAAGAAAAGTAAAATTCTGCTTGCTGGATTTGTGCCAAATTTACTGAGTCTTCCCACACCCTCTTGCTCATGGACACAACTTTTATTAAAGACCAATAAAGGGCTTCCCTCGTGGCTCATCCTCTGTCATCCCCATTTCCTCCTGCCGTCAACCTTTCCCAGCATCAGGGTCTTTTTCAATGAGTTCGTTCTTTGCATCAGGTGGCCAAAGTATTGGAGTTTCAGCTTCAGCATCAGTCCTTCCAATGAATATTCAGGACTGATTTCCTTGAAGATTGACTGGTTGGATCTCCTTGCAGTCCAAGGGACTCTCAAGAGTCTTCTCCAACACCACAGTTCAAATGCATCAATTTTTTGGTGCTTAGCTTTCTTTATGATTCAACTCTCACATCCATACATGACTACTGGAAAAACCATAGCTTTGACTAGATGGACTTTTCTGAGCAAAGTAATGTCTCTGCTTTTAAATATGCTGTCTAGGTTGGTCATAGCTTTTCTTCCAAGGAGCAGGATGAGATGGTTGGATGTCATCACTGACTCAATGGACATGAATTTGAGCAAGCTCCAGGAGCTGGTGATGGACAGGAAAGCCTGGCGTGCTGCAGTCCATGGGGTTGCAAAGAGTCGGACATGACTTAGTAACTAAACAACAACATCAATCACTTGCAACAAGTATTGTCGAAGCTTTGAAGTCTCTTAAGAAAAAAAGATCACTATATATATATATATATATATACACATATGTATATGTATCAGTTCAGTTCAGTTCAGTTCAGTTGCTCAGTCATGTCAGAATCTTTGCGACCCCATGAATCGCAGCACGCCAGGCCTCCCTGTCCATCACCAACTCCTGGAGTTTACTCAAACTTATGCCCATCGAGTCGGTGATGCCAACCAGCCATCTCATCCTCTGTCGTCCCCTTCTCTTCCTATCCCCAATCCCTCCCAGCATCAGGGTCTTTTCCAGTGAGTCAACTCTTCGCATGAGGTGGCCAAAGTATTGGAGTTTCAGCTTCAGCATCAGTCCTTCCAATGAATATTCAGGACTGATATATATATAAATACACACAGACACAGACACAGACACAGACACACACACACACACACACATATATATAATATATGTGTGTTTATGTATAATGAGTGATATTCCTATACAAACACACTCTCTCTCTCATACACACACACATCACATCTTGTTAAACCAATCATTTGTTGATGGGCATGTGGGTTTTTTCCCATGTCTAGGTTATTATAAACAGTCCAAGCTCACTCTTATTCAATAATATAGCATTTACATAGCCTTTTAACTTATCCCCAGTTAAACTGCAAGTTCCTTGAAAGCAGAGGAAACTGTCTTTTCTTATTTCCTGTCATATACCATGTGTCTGGAGTAGGACAGGCACTCAATAAATATTTGTAATTAACAAATATGGATGAATGATGCTACAGTCAAGTCAGAACAGGACCATGCATAGTCTAAAATTCGAGCTGTGTGTCTCTTTCTACACTTGATGATAATCATATTCTGAATCCTGGGCAGTGAAATTAAGTGGTTAAAGAAGTTTTCTCATTTAAAACAGAAGTTAGAGGAAGCCCATAGCGATGGCAGAGTAAGATACCATGTAATGGTTACAGGGTATTGGTTGCACATTGTGAATGAACGTGCTTCATGATGTTTTACACTGACTACAGCTCTACACAAGAGATGCAAATTGTTGAAACACTGTATTTTTCGCTTTTTTTGTTGTTCATTCACTAAGTTGTGTCCAACTCTCTGTGACCCATGGACTGCAGTATGCCAGTCTTTCCTGTCCTCCACTATCTCCCAGAGTTTGTTCAAACTAATGTCCCTTGAGTCACATGCCATCCAACCATTTCATCCTCTCTTTTCAGAACTCCAATAGAATGATTAAATAGATGATTAAATGATTAAATCAATGATTAAATAGATGATTAAATCAACCACATTTTAGGAACTGTCTCACTTCTCAAAGTGTATTCACCTAACTGGCCCTTAGGTTCTGGTATATTTAAAGGCCTGAACTTCTACTTATTCATTGAATTGCATGTTTTGTTTTCTTAGAATATGTTTATTGGTAAAGATGCTTATTATGTTACCAATCAGGAAAACTTGGCTCTGAAAGCATTTTTAAAATGTTATTAGTATAGCCCACTTGTACTGTACTTCTAAGATAATGCAACATCATTATTTTTGTAATGACTATACATTTTAGTTCCTGACACCAAATACCTGACAGGATTTTACAGATTTAAATTATTTTGCCTTAGATGAAAGAGAAGGCAATGTGCAGAGGTTCTGGACATTTTTGGGCCACGGAAGCCCTTTGGCAGTCTCCATTCTTAGAACAACATCTCTAAACGCATAGGATCATGTAAATGCATAGATTATAGAAAATGCATAGGATTATGTAAAAACCAATTATATTGTAACACAATTATCAGAACATTAAAAGAGAAATTTCTACAGCTGCTGTGGGAAGCAGTTTGACAGTTGTTTAAAAAAAGGAAATATAAAATAAGTATGAGACCCAGCAATTCCACTTTAAGGTGTATACCCAAAGGAACAGAAAGCAGGGACTTAAATAGACATCTGTACATCAGTGTTTATTACAGCATTATTCACAACAGCTAAAAGGAAGAAACAGCCGAAATATCCATCAACAGGATGGATAAATAAAACATAGCATATGCAGGTACAGTGGAATACTAATAGCAATCTATTACAAGTCTTGCCCCAAATAGTCATTGAATTCCAATAGTTATATCCAGTCACTTAAAAAAAAAAAGACAAAACTAGACTGCCATTGTCTTAAGAAACCCATTTTCTTTTCTCCTAATTCCTTGCCAACTAGTGCATATTCCACATTTCTTTCATCACAGGAAGCAGAGATCAAAGGCCATTTTCAGTCTACCTAAACTTTTTCAACTGAGTCACTGCCAGCCAGAGACGCTTCCAGATGCAACACTGCCAGTCTCCAGAGGCTCCGCTCTAAGGATGGCTTAGTGCCTTCCCTGATTGCTAAACAGAAGATGGGAGCTCCCTGAAGCTCACTGAACGAGTGAAACATCTTATGTACCAATCTCAAAGCGAATTCAGCTTCCCTCTCTTCCCTAGGACTTTATTTTCTAGTAGAGTTTTCTAATGTTCTTGGCTTTTTTAAACATCATCACAACACATTCTGTTTCAGAGAATGTTTACTTCTAAAAATAGTAAATTGGGACTTCCTGGGTGGTCTGGTGGTTAAGAATCCACCTTGATTTGTAGGGGACTCGAGTTCAGTCCCTGGTTGGGGAACTAAGATCCACATGCCACGAAGAAATGAAGCCCATGCCCGGCAACTAGAGAGTCTGCATGCCGCAGGAGAGATCCCGCAAGATGCAAAGAGGATCCTGCATGCTTCGTCTAGCACCTCAGAGCCAAATAAATGAATAGTAAAAAAAATACCCTGCACACCTTCCTCAGCACATTTATTAAATATGACTGAGGTCAGAGAGTTGTTATGTCAGGATTATTTTAATAGCAGAATTGTTAGCTTTCTGCACTCTTTCATAAATTAATCAGAGGATGCTATAGCTCCTGAAAACTATTTTGCCAAATGAAAAATTGGGTGTAAGTAGGATTGAGTAATGTGAACAAAACCGCAGGTGAAGCATAGGCGGGGCTGGAAAGGGAACCAAGAACAGCGGAATAAGACAAACACAATGTACATCCAGAGCTCATTCCACACACTGGGCTGAAGAAATGAAAAATGAGGGAGAAAATGAGAGTAGAGAATAGCAGGAGAGTCAGGAAAACCATGACAGTAAGGGCCAAGAATTGGAACACTGATGATGTCACTAACCACGATCTGGAGCCCTAACGCTCCCTCTGCCATGCCACGCCGTGTGCCAATAACTTCTGTATTCACCATCTCAAAAGACAGGCAAGAAACATAAGCAAAAACAGAACATTCTACTTGCATGTCGATGACAAAATACTGTGATGCTTGATCACCTAATCAGTTATCCCTTACCTCTAATGTTGGCTTGAGATTTTATCAAGGGGCTGATACATATTGCTACTGACCTTCTAGTTTTGTGCTATTTCTAGGAAATTCAACCAGGTTAAAATATCAGCCCTATTTTACATGTTTTACTGTATGTTAAATGTTTTACTACATGTACAGGGTTTGATATCCATTCTGCACTTCTTACATATATTTTGTTTCTCTGCCAGCGTCTCATCAATTTAGGCTGAGATAAACTGTATAGATGGATACACACATATTCATTCCTTTTTTTTTTTTTATAAATCACTTTAGAAGGGCCTGAGTCATTGTCATACAGGGAGACAACCCAGTGTGTCTGGGTCCTGGTGAAGAAAGACAAGCAAAATGTCCAGCAGCTTGATTAATTTTAAGGTTAGTCAGAATGCAATCTGCAGATAATTTTTCTTTTAAAAATATTGGCTTCAATGGCTCCAGTCATTCAAAACTATGGATGGGTCATCCAACCCGCTGTGATTTCTGATTCCTGAAAGTGGAAATGGCATCATTCAGGCATTCATGCCCCTTGTCATCCCCTTACAAAGGATCTGTTTTATGTCTGTGTTGTACATAAACATCTGCCTCCAGATGTTAGCCTGTAATTTTTCTTATAAATTAAATGTCTTCTGCCTTCCAGAGAAACATGTAATTTTTGAACAAAAACCAGATCAATGCATTAAGGATAATTTTTATAGTGACTTAGTTTTAGAAGGATTAGGATTTTGTGATTTTCTTATCTTTCCACATGACTCCCTTAGAATGTTCAAGTGCTAATAACTTTAATAATAATAATCATTTTACTCAATGCCATCAAGGTTTACTTTCTTTATGCATAAAATGGGAAATAATATCTATCTCATGATTTTTGGAGATTGAATGAGAAGGCTTCCCTGGTGGCTCAGATGGTAAAGAATCCTCCTGCAATGTAGGTGATCCAAGTTCAATCCCTGGGTCAGGAAGATTCCCTGGAGAAGGGAATGGAAACCCAATTCAATATTCTTGCCTGGGAAATCCTATGGACAGAGGAGCCTGGCGGGCTACAGTCCATGGGGTTGCAAAGAGTGGGACACAGCTGAGCGACTAAGACTTCCTTCCTTCCTTACTAAGGTATTTAAATGTCTAGCATGATACCTGGGACAAGAGTTGTTTAATTGCTACGTCATGTTCCGCTCTTTGTGACCCCCCTGGACTATAGCCCGCCAGGCTCCTCTGTCCATGGGATTCTCCAGTCAAGAGTATTGGAGCGGGTTGCCACTTCCTCATTTCCTTCTCGAGCGGATCTTCCCGACCCAGGGACTGGGCCGGTGTCTCTTGTGTCTCCTGCCTCGGCAGGTGGATTCTTTACCAGTAGTGCCACCTGGGAAGCTACATATGCATGCAGGTGGAATTTAAGACTTAATCTTGAGGTTGTAAACCTTTATTTTAAATTTATCCCTGAAGTGACTATTCAAGGGCCCAGATAATGCAAGGCAAGATCAGTCGTGATGCTTTCAAGCAATAAATTCTCTTTTCAAGCAATAAAATGTTTCTTAAATCAATTTGAGTGCAAATCAGGATATTTAGCAGCTGGAAAAGGAAAAGCAAGAGGTGTGCAACAGTGTGATCAAAATTACACACTATAGATACCCGAGGATAGCAAGCATTGCTTTACTGGTAGAGAATACTAACAGACCCATCATCCATAGCACTTTTTTTCCTTCACAAATGGTTTCTCCTTTCATTAATCATTTTTGAAAAGTGTGATGATTTTCTCGTGCTGAAACTTTCTTAGGTTATTGCATGCTCAAACTGGCTTTCTATTTATGTGTGTGAAATTGCATCATTTAAAAAAAATAAACTGATGAAAAATAAACTTGTGTTTTATATTATAGGGAAAAACATTGAACAAAAATGTTTTCATGCAATACTCAAAGAGACCAAAGCTATTTTTCTTTGAGGCTCCTTATTGTTGATAAGACAATACACGTTTATTTATTTATAAAAAGTCTCCTTACAAATAATCCACAATTATGATCAATGTTATTTAATTTTTTAAAATTAAAAATATTTAACTGAGGTATGGTTGATATACAATACTATATGTTCCAGGTATATGACACAGTGATTCACAATTTTTAAAAGAGCACACTTCTCTTTTAAATCACAGCTACAATTAAACATTCAACCTCTATCAGTCATAAAATGAATTTATCTTTGGAATTTTTTTCATGAATTTGTGTTTATTCGTCTATCAACCAACATGTTTGCACATCAATTATATGTCAGGCACTGTCAGGGAGGCATTTCAATTCTAACACAGACCAGTATTATATTATTTCACTGTTTGAATCAATTTAATTAGCCTGGTTATCTTCTCTTCCTCTTTTCCTAGTATATATAGGCCTAGGTATGATTCTAAACAGTTTCCTCTTACAGGAAGATTAAAACTTCACCAATAAGTAAAGTCTAAGTTTATCTACTATCTTCCAGGCTTCCAGGACTTTAAAAATTAATGGAAGACTAAGTTACAGCTAGAGCTATGTATGTGTGCGTGCATGCGTGCACACCCACACACCCACACACAGAAAGAGTTTTTGGCTTCTCGTGGAGTAGGAGCATAAGTGGGAACAGGAAAGAAAACTTTTGTGTTTCATCTTATACTTTTGTGCATTATTTGAATTTGTTTTATTTGAGCACATACTTTTATTTTTTTAAAATACTGCAAAACCCAGACGGTTTAGCACTAGCAGCATCAAATAGAGAACTGAGAAAGTTCTCTGGAAATCACTTCACATTTGCTTCAATGAACGAAGAGCTTTTATCTTGAATCCCCACTTAATTTTCTATGTGGAAATGAAGTCTAAAGAACTCTAATTGTTATAAGGACATGGGAAAAGCAGCTATTTTTTTTCAAGTGCTGGCAAGCTACATCATATAAAATAAAGCATAGGCATTGATTCAAATTAGAAGGCTTAAGAGCCATTTGTTCTTATATCATGAATAAGGTACGAGAGTCAAGCACCCAGGACGGATGTGTAATATTTTATAGAGGGTGGGGATTACACCCAACTCTGCTATGTGACATGTAAATGGACGAGGTCTCCTGTCTCTCTCATTGTACCTGCGCATTGGTGCCCACGACCCCACTGAATAGAAATTAATTACCAAAACTTGTTTTGATCTGTACTCAGACAAGAGGTCTGTCTTGGGGCACACTGTAACTGCAGACTTAATTCTAAATTGCAGACTCAAATCCTTGCATGTTCAACACGACATTCCTTGAGAACACTCAAGGTAAAGACTCTTCCAGGGCCAGCCCTGGCAGAGCCAGGTAAGCAAGAACTACCACCGGTCTACAATTCCAGAGGTTTCTTGGTGCCTCTAACAGCAAAAATGCCTTTGTTTATTTTTTTTTCTCTTGCTCATACTTTTTTTTTTAACTTCTAAAGGTTAGAAATAAATTTAACTATTAATTTTGGAATAAACTGCTCTCATATTTTCTGCCCCAGTTTCACGTCTGTTTGGGCATGTTTGTAAAAAAGTTTGTAATGTCTGAAGCAAGTATGATGTTTAAGTAAATGTGAGAATGTTTTAAACATTCAAATAGCCAGGTTAAAACAGCATTTTCACTGCTAAGTAAAAGTATACATTTGTATTTGAATGTAAGTTAACAAAAAGTTCATAGTAGCATTGAAACTGAAAAAGAAAAAAATGCCTTTCACTCAATAACCAGTTAATTAAGCAAAATACAGCCATAAAATGAAATATTATATAACTGTTTAAAAAGAATAAGGCTGTTAAGGTATATCTATTTGTTCTAGTTCATAATTTATATGGACATATATCATATATAATATACATACATTTTAAGTTAAAGCAGGCCAGGCTTAGAACTGAGAATAGAAAATAATTTCTTCTGTGTAAATAAAAAGGATATTCTGCTATGAATAATTTTCTTTTTGTAAGGAAATATAATGAACAGTTCCTCTTTGGGGAAAGGGACTAGGTATCAATACAGTTTAATTATTATTATTCTTTTTAAAAATTTTATTAAAATTAAAAAAGATTTTTGGCTTGTGGGAGATCTTAGTTCTGTGAGTGGGGATTGAACTCATGCCCTTGGCAGTGAAAGCTTGGAGTCCTAACCATTGGACTACCAGGGAATTCCCTATTAATTATTATTCTTTAACCAGGTACATGCATTTATTTAAAAAAAATATTGATAAGACATCTGGGGAATTATAAGCACTTACATATTTTTAGATTAGGTATACTACAAATGCTTATGCGTTCATGTATTTTAATGCAAAATTTTAGACTTAAAGCTTTCAGTTGTATGTATAATTAACAACGCTGAAAACAAGGCTGTGGTAGTGTGCCATTAAGGTTGTTAACAATATGTTCTTTTATCATTCTCCCATTCATTGAATGGGTTCCCCAATATGACTCAATCCTGGGACTTGTAAAAAGGTGTTGCCACTTCTAAAATGATTAATTTGTAGTAGAAACAAACCAAAAAAATACCAGCAGTAACCGTCAGACTCCAGCCCTGGCCTCTATAACAGAAGAAGGAAGTGAGGCTGAGGGGGGACTCTGAATAGCTTTTGAGGTGATCTAAAGATAAATAGGGAGTACCTTTTCTATCTTTCTATAGAGAATCAATGGTTTCTAACCTATAAGGGAAAAGAATCTAAAACATATACATATACATAAAAAATATATATAAATGAATTATTTTCCTATACACCTAAAATTAATACATTGTAAATAAACTACAATAAAAAAAAATCAATGGTTTCAGTATAAAACAAAAATGGACAAAATCTAATTGAATCATGAATGACACAAACAGACGTTATCTAGCATATAGATAGTATGATAGCTGATACAAAATTATATTTACACCAAATCAGCAAACTTGGCCCTGTGTGGCTGTATATTTCACAGCTCTGAACAAATTCTTCCAGAGATTGGCTCTACTGAACATGGAAACCCTGGTGGTGAGCTCCCTCTGCCCCTCCAGCTGTCTTCTCTATTCCTCCTGCTCCTGCCTTGCTTGTAGATCACCCAAGCGCTGGCAACTCATTTTTGGCCACCTTTTGCAAAGGAATTAAAGAAACAGCCAGGAAGGACTCATGAAGGAAAGAGTCAGCAAGCCTAACTGTTGATTACTTTCTGCCTGAGAAGCATCTGCCCTGATTTTTTTGGTTTGAATTTTTGAATTCTTTGCATTATTAAGTGGGACATTTTTGAATCATTTATAAGCCAATATCACATGGTTAGCCACTTAAATCAATATTATTGAACCAGATGGTTCTGATGTATTCAAGAGTACATTTTTCTTAAATGGAAACTGAATTTTTCAGATAGTAATCGTGGTCATTGAAAAAGCATTTACCCAAGCAAATGTAAGGAAAAATCAAAAGAAAATAAAAACAACTTACAATCCATCATTGCCGTTGTAAATCATTTTAACACCTTTCTATCTATGTTTTAGACATTTTCATGTTTATGTAGTATATAAATGTATTTTATATGAAAATGTAACATCCTTTATGACTTTACACTATATCCCACTGGGCTTTCTTCATTTAATGATAAATATAGATTTATTATGACATCATCTTGAAGGCCTGCAAAATGTTTTTTAGTCTTACTGCAGTTCTGACTTCTGCTATGTGTATTATAAGTAGTTGTAGACATACATTGAGATATATCCCGTTGTTACACTGCCTTTTGAATTCTCATGGATTTGAGTTCTTTATCTGCTTATTTTAACCTATGTCTTCTGCATTCTGTGACTTTTTCTGCTTTTAACTCCTACTCACTTTTTCCTGCTGCTTTTATTTAAAATAAAATTACACTTGTTTGGGAAATAAGAGTAAGCAGACTCTAAGTAAAGGCTTCTTTGAGTCAGGTGTGAAAATTTCAGGCCGCAGATTTTGATAATTTGACTACTCAGTGACATTTCTGCCTTGCTTTCGAATTTTTCAGTGGATTTTAGAGAAGTTAAAGTTCTAAATACATGTGATATTACCTTAATTGCATGTTAGACAGACATACTGGATTTATGATTAGTTCTATTATTGTTCCCCAAAACTCTTTTTATTTGTTATTATGTATTTTATTTTCACACTTGCTTGAAAAAGTCAGCTCATTGAAACAAAAAATTAGTACTCACATGGACCATGAGACAAGTATCAGGTCAAATTCAAATACTAAAATGCATAGTGTTGATCAAATTGGCTTTAAATACTGAATAATTTAAATTAAGAGAAAAATGAAACAATCTGTTTTTGGTCTTATGAACACAATTAAATATCCACAGTACATCCTCAAACTAAAATTGCCTCACTGCCATTTAGCTATTAAGTTTGACTTATTAGAAAGAATTGACTTGGTTCCTCTGATGGTTTCCTTCTCTGAATCCTTTAACTCCTCAAGCTCATTTCCTCATCTTAAAAATCTGAAATAATTCCCATCTCACAGGTTATGGTGAGGATCAAATGGAATAACATTTGTGAAACACTCTGTAGAAATATTATTGTTGTGGTTTAGCAACTAAGTCGTATCCAACTCTTTTGTGACCCCATGGACTATAGACTACTAGGCTCCTCTGTCCATGGGATTCTTCAGGCAAGCATACTGGAGTGGGTTGCCATTTCCTTTTCCAGGGGATCTTCCTGACTCATGGATCAAACCTGCATCTCCTGCTTGGAAGACAAATTCTTTACCACTGAGCCACCTGGTAAGTGTAGAAATATTAAGTCATATATAAATTTAAGGTAATATTATTCTATGGTAAGTGGAAAAGACTATTCATCATTATGTATAGCAGAGTTATGCAAAACTTCAACATAAATCTGTGAGTATAATAACTTCGGGAGAGGATGATAGATGAACTTGACACTTTGCTTAATTGGCACAGTTCAGAGCTTTAGAAATCTAAAATGTATTTCCCATCTACCAGTGGCTTTCATGATAACCTTGAACATAATGAAATTTCCCATCAATGTTACAAAGTAGATGGTGATTTTGTACTGAAATAATCTTAGGCTGGATAATTCAAAACTTCAGAAATTGATGGAATCTACAAATTAGGTACATTGTAAAAATTTTTTGTTTGACTTCCCAGTTTATCTGTATACACAAGTATAGTTATGTTCATAAGTACGTGAAAGGAAAGAAAAAAAAGAAAATTCAAATTTATTAGAGAATAATAATGCTAGGCCTTATATTATATTTTTGGTATGTGTTACTTCATGTGACTATAGCAGAGCAGAAGGGAAAAGGCACAACTGAGAGGGGAAACAAGGTGAGAACAGGCGTGACATTCCCGTGTAAAGCAGCTTAGTGTGTAGTGGAAAAGACAAGAACAGTGGATTTACCTTACTTCCTCTCTTTCCTTGGCCCCTTGGTGAACTTCCAAATATGAAATCAGTTTATAAGTGGGCAGAGAAAAAGAGATAAAAAATCAAGTTTTCCAGGCAGCACCCCAATAAAGAAACTTACCCTAATAGTATAAAATTTGACCTTTTATAATCAAGTGATCTAATTATAGATTTCTAGGAATAAATGATTAAAATTCTCTTTATCTAGAAGAGAAATACAAAATTTCGTAGGCCAAGTGATAATTCTAAAGATAATAATATTTATTGAGTGCTTGCTATGTGCCAGGAGTTTTTAAGTGCCTGATGTGTGTTGATTCCCTGAATGCTTGTGGTAGGCAGAATAATGGTCCTCTAAAGACCACTAGACCATTCAGGTATGACCTAAGCCAAATCCCTTATGACTATACAGTGGAAGTGAGAAATAGATTTAAGGGACTAGATCTGATAGATAGAGTGCCTGATGATCTATGGATGGAGGTTTGTGACCTTGTACAGGAGACAGGGATTAAAACCATCTCCATGGAAAAGAAATGCAAAAAAGCAAAATGGCTGTCTGAGGAGGCCTTACAAATAGCTGTGAAAAGAAGAGAAGCGAAAAGCAAAGGAGAAAAGAAAAGATATTCCTGTTTGAATGCAGAGTTCCAAAGAATAGCCAGGAGAGATTAGAAAGCCTTCCTCAGTGATCAATGCAAAGAAATAGAGGAAAACAAGAGAATGGGAAAGACTAGAGATCTCTTCAAGAAAATCAGAGATACCAAGGGAACATTTCATGCAAAGATGGGTTCGATAAAGGAGAGAAATGGTATGGACCTAACTGAAGCAGAAGATATTAAGAAGAGGTGGCAAGAATACACAGAACTATGCAAGAAAGATCTTAATGACCCAGATAACCATGATGGTGTGATCATTCACCTAGAGACAGACATCCTGGAATGTGAAGTCAAGTGTGCCTTAGAAAGCAGCACTATGAACAAAGCTAGTGGAGGTGATGGAATTCCAGCTGAGCTATTTCAAATCCTGAAAGATGATGCTGTGAAAGTGCTGCACTCATATGTCAGCAAATTTGGAAAACTCCACAGGGGCCACAGGACTGGAAAAGGTCCGTTTCATTCCAATCCCATAGAAGTGAAGTGAAGTGAATCCCAAAGAAAAGCAATGCCAAAGAATGCTCAAACTACCGCACAATTGCACTCATCTCACATGCTAGTAAAGTAATGCTCAAAATTCTCCAAGCCAGGCTTCAGCAATACATGAACCGTGAAATTCCAAATGTTCAAGCTGGTTTTAGAAAAGGCAGAGGAACCAGAGATCAAATTACCGACATCCACTGAATCATTGAAAAAGCGAGAGAGTTCCAGAAAAACATCTATTTCTGCTTTATTGATTACGCCAAAGCCTTTGACTGTGTGGATCACAATAAACTGTGGAAAATTCTGAAAGAGATGGGAATACCAGACCACCTGACCTACCTCTTGAGAAACCTGTATGCAGGTCAGGAAGCAACAGTTAGAACTGGACATGGAAAAACACACTGGTTCCAAATAGGAAAAGGAGCACGTCAAGGCTGTATATTGTCACCCTGCTTATTTAACTTATATGCAGAGTACATCATGAGAAATGCTGGGCTGGAAGAAGCACAAGCTGGAATCAAGATTGCTGGGAGAAATATCAATAACCTCAGATATGCAGATGACATCACCCTTATGGCAGAAAGTGAAGAGGAACTAAAAAGCCTCTTGATGAAAGTGAAAGAAGAGAGTGAAAAAGTTAGTTTAAAGCTCAACATTCAGAAAACTAAGATCATGGCATCTGGTCCCATCACTTCACGGGAAATAGATGGGGAAACAGTGCAAACTGTGGCTGACTTTATTTTTGGGGGCTCCAAAATCACTGCAGATGGTGATTGCAGCCATGAAATTAAAAGATGCTTACTCCTTGGAAGGAAAGTTATGACCAACCTAGATAACATATTAAAAAGCAGAGACATTTCTTTGCCAACAAAGGTCCATCTAGTCAAGGCTATGGTTTTTCCAGTGGTCATGTATGGATGTGAGAGTTGGACTGTGAAGAAAGCTGAGCACCGAAGAATTGATGCTTTTGAACTGTGGTGTTGGAGAAGACTCTTGAGAGTCCCTTGAATTGCAAGGAGATCCAACCAGTCCATCTAAAGGAGATCAGTCCTGGGTGTTCATTGGAAAGACTGATGCTGAAGCTGAAACTCCAATACTTTGGCCACCTCATGTGATGAGTTGACTCATTGGAAAAGACCATGATGCTGGAAGGGATTGGGGGCAGGAGGAGAAAGGGGAGGACAGAGGATGAGATGTCTGGATGGCATCACCGACTCAATGGACATGAGTCTGAGTAAACTCCGGGAGTTGGTGATGGGCAGCGGGGGCCTGGTGTTCTGTGATTCATGGGGTCGCAAAGAGTAGGACATGACTGATGTGACTGAACTATCTGAACTAAAGGTGCCTGGGCTTCCCAGGTGGCACTAATGGCAAAGAACCCATCTGCCAATGTAGGAGACACTAGATGTGGTTTCCATCCCTGGGTTGGGAAGATTCCCTGGAGGAGGGCATGGCAACCTACTCCAGTATTCTTGCCTGGAGAATCACATGGACAGAGGAGCCTGGTGTGCTACAATCCATAGGGTCAAAAAACGTCAGACATGACTGAAGCAACTTAGCACAAAAATGTCCATATCTTAATCTCTGGACTTTGTGAGTAAGTTATACTACATGGTAACAAGAACTTTGAGGATATGATTAAATTCAGAATTTTAAGATGAGGGAAATTCAGCTGAATTACACAAGTGAAACCAATGTAAATCACAAGCGTTCTTACAAGTGAAAGAGGGAGACAGAAACATGTCACCGTGAAGCTCCTTGAGAAAGACCCAGCTGCTTCCAGCTTCAAAGTTGGAGGAAGAGAACAGCCTTTAGCAGCTAGAAAGGGCCAGGAAATGGGTTCTCCCCTAGAGTTTCCATAAAGAAATACATCTTTGTCCAAACCTTGATTTTAGCCCAATAAAAGCCATATTGGACTTCTGACCTGCTGAACTACATGATGATAAATTTGCATTGCTTTAAGCCACTAAGTTTGTGATACTTTGTTATAGGAGCAATAGGAAACAAATAATATCCTTGTAGTTATCCTATGAGGCAATTGCTATAATTACCTCTGGTTCACAGATGAGGAAAAACCAAAGCAGAGTTTCTCAAAGATACACAGCTACTGAGCAGTGAAGCTGGGATTTGAATCCAGGTAGCCTGGTTTCAGAGCCTATGAGCTGGAAGCCTTCCTGCTTTCAGTCTTGGGGTTTCAATAAGTTGCCACTCTAGAGTCATCTTGCCAGTACTTCCACGTGTAAGACTCTGGTGCAAGGCCTCACATGGACAGGCCTACTTCATAGTCCTGGAGGCAAGGGACAGCCTTCTAATGGCTCTAACACTGGTACCGCAAATAACAACAACAAAGTCTGTTTCCAACCCAGTGGTGAAAAATACATCCCTGGAAGTGTGTCCATCCAAATTCCTCGAATAACTGGAAGCAGTACTTCCTGCCAGTGCTATATGTTATTAGGAAAGAGAATTATTAATAGATCACATTGTGTTCATTGTAGCACTATTTACAGTAGCCAAGAAATGGAAGCAACCTAAATGTCCATCAACATAGGAATGGATAAAGAAGATATAGTGTATATATATACAATGGAACACTACTCAGCTATAAAAATGAATTAAATAATGCCATTTGCAGCAACATAGACTTAGAGTTTGTCATACTAAGTGAAGTAAGTCATAAAGAGAAAGACAAATACCACATGATATCATTTTTAGGTGGAATCTAACTTATGACGCAAATGAACCCATCTACAAAGCAGAAAGAGACTCACAGACATAGAAAACAAACTTGCCGAAGGGGAAGCAGGGGAGAAATAAAAGAGGAGCTTGGGATTAACAAGTGTACAGCACTATATATAAAAAAGATAGACGAGAGCCTTCTGTACAGCACATGGACTATACTCAATATCCTGGGAGAAACCATAATGGAAAAGAATATAAAAAAGGATATACACATGTATATGTATGTATGTATGTATATATATATATATATAAAACTGGATCACTTTGCTGTACAGTAGAAATTAATACAACCTTATAAATCAATTATACTTCAATAAAATAGAACAAACAAACAAAAAATAGATCACAGTGCAAGTTTCATTAAACATTCCATTTGGAAAATACCTTAAAAAGTGGGGATATTTTAAAAAGAAAAAAAGATTAAGTTGGCTATTGTAAAGATAGACATTCATAAAATTTGAGAATAGCAAATACAAAAAAGTTTAAAGGGAGTCTTTCATCAGAATTTGTAAGCTATTCCAAGAATGCTCCACATAGGTAGACATGGATTTTAGCTCTGTGTATAGTACTTAGAAAACAATTAAAAGCATCCACTGAATTAAATGAATGCTAAAGAAATAAATATTAAAAAATATTTAATTAGCTTATGGATATGCATACTTTTCAAGATCCAACTGTGAGCAAGCATGTCCTCAAATGTTCTGGAATCTGTTTGGCCATTCTGACCACTTGAATTTACAAGGTGCTTCTTTGCCAGGTTAGGCAGTGCTGTCTGCCCTGTTCTCTGACTTCTGCTCATGATTTCAGTTTCCCAAAACAAAAGCAGCCTACTATTAGTGGTTAAAAGCCCTGGCTTTGAAATCTGTGAGATCTGGGTTTAATTCCAGTTCATTTGCTTATTACGCATATGACTTCAGGCAAGTTATTCAGCCTCAGTGTCTTCATTTAAAAATGGGCCTAGTAACATTTGCTTTTTATTTTGCAGTGACTGGCCCACAAAAGCACTCAACAATGGTAGGTATATAAAATTCACATTATTACCATCACTGATTGACCCTTGTCTCTGATGTTGCCCAGAAAGCACAGTGTTCAAGTCAGATGTACATCTTTTTATATCATCCTCAAAAACAGAAAAAAAATTCGTTATAAACCATCTGAATCTTACAAATGTTTTACTTTAGTGAATCAGTTGAGAAGGCTTAAATTCATCTTCATCTTTGTAGTAATTTTGATTTTTGAGAACTTAGGGAAAGAAGCAAAGATCTGTAAACTCTAAGTGAAAAGATAGAGAGGAGGGATCAGTGGTTGCCACTGTGGTCAGTCTCATCAGAAACAGAGAAGGTAACTAACTCTTATTACGCATCTGCTGTGAGCCAAGTATGGCCTTCCCAGGCGGCCCAGTGCTAAAGAATCTGCCGGACAAGAAGGAGATATAAGCTCAATCCCTGGGTTGGGAAGATTCTTTGGAGAAGGAAATGGCAACCCACTCCATTATCTTTGCCTGGGAAATCCCATGGACAGAGGAGTCTGGTGGACTACAGTCCATGGGGTTGCAAAGAGTCGGACATGACTTAGTGACTAAACAATGTGAGTCGAGTGCTTTACATACATTATCTCATTTATTTCTCTTAGTGACCCTTTGGAAGAGGTATGAAGACCCATCATTTAATAGATGAGGGAAATGAATCACCAAAAGGACAAGGTAACCTGTTCAAGGTCACATGGGGCCAAGTGGGATTCAAACTCGGTATACCATATTGCCACTCATTGAAGACTGTTTTTCAGTAAATATAGTTCTGACTGATTGCACATGATTTAGGCAGAAAATTCATGTTATTTACTGAGAATGAGTAACGATTTCTACTGAAAGAGGTTATAGAGTGGCAAGCGGTACATGGACATAATTTCTGCAATTATCCTGTCTTACTGCAAAATAATTGTTCTTGACCACATAATCAGTACATCCCTGACTGAGTAAAGAAAGTGCCTTATGTTAACTAGTTGCTGCCCAGTATGCTACTTTGAAGACACAGTGCATGCACAGAGGCGCAGCATAAATAAGCATGTTTTTAAATGAAGGTTTTCCTGTGTGCCAGTCATTCACCCCACCCAGGAATATTTCACTTCTAAGATCAAGGAGAAGCAATGGCACCCCACCAGTACTCTTGCCTGGAGGATCCCATGGACGGAGGAGCCTGGTAGGCTGTGGTCCATGGGGTTGCTAAGAGTCGGACACGACTGAGCGACTTCACTTTCACTTTTCACTTTCATGCACTGGAGAAGGAAATGGCAACCCACTCCAGTGTTCTTGCCTGGAGAATCCCAGGGACGGGGGAGCCTGGTGGGCTGCCGTCTATGGGGTCGCACAGAGTTGGACACGACTGAAGTGACTTAGCAGCAGCAAGATCAAGGAGTCACTAAGATTCAGTACTGGGGCTAAAATGCCTAACAACATCTAATGATCAATTTTTAGATTTATTTACTTTCATGTTTTCTTTTCTTTTATTTAGTGTATAGTTGCTTTACAATATTGTGTTAGTTTGTGCGGTACAGCAAAGTGAATCAGCTGCACATATACATATATCCGCTCCCTCTTGAACCTCCTTCTCAACCCCCACCCCCATCCCACCCATCTGGGTCATCACAGAACATGTAGCTGAGCTCCCTGTGCTACACAGAAGCTTCCTACCAGCTATCTATTTTACACATGGTCGTGTAAATATGTCAGTGCTAGTCTTTCAATTCATCCCATCCTCCCCTTCTATAGATTTGTTTTAGTTTTAGAGTAAGACACACTACCAGCTACATTCTCAGATCCTCTTGAAGAGGAAATTTACTTGCCTATACGATGTCACGCATCACCTTGGTCAGGTAAAATACTCCATATTGATTACTGAAATTTTTCATTGCTTTGCACTAAAAAGTGATTTGTCAAGGATGCTTTGGCAGAAGACTACAAATAAAACCAAAAGAATTCATTTGGTGATATTATGGCATTACTGATTGTGATTACTATGTACATGATTTAATTTTTTTCCATCTCGTATTGACTTTAGTTAACCAAGACTGCTGGGTATGGTCTCAGTACTGACTTACCATTGTCTTCAGCAGAGAAGTAGAAGATGTCTTTAGTTGCCTTGCTGCCTTCATTCAAGATGTAGTAGATCCTCATGTCATCAATGTCAGCTAGTAAAAGAGCAAGCATCATACATACACCATGTTGGCACACAGAAAATGAGAACTTCAATGTTTTTTATAGGGCATGAAAATACTATAATTAGTAAATTTAAAAATGATTAAATGA
Source organism: Dama dama (assembly GCF_033118175.1). NCBI lineage: Eukaryota > Metazoa > Chordata > Mammalia > Artiodactyla > Cervidae > Dama > Dama dama. The sequence goes on from NC_083685.1 coordinate 56,192,423, forward strand.
ACACGACTCTAACTTTTAAAAAAATAATGAGGTTAATAAGAATTTAACTTTTTCTTAAAGTTGCAATAGTAAAAAATGGAACCTTATAATTTTGAATTCTGTAACTGCGCTACTCTGTCTATGATCTCTGGGATGACGAGATGGGCATCCAAGAAGGATGCCCAGGTTCTACCTATGCACACTTCACAATACCCCAGTCCTCTATAGACAGCTTAATCCAGCTGGTGTTAGGTCTTCTATCCAAGGTTGAAATACTCAGATACTCATGAACTATTTGTTGAAATGAATTTAAACAGGAATAACTATTGCATCCTCAGTAAAAAGGAAATAAGAATAAAATCATGATGTTTTTCTATTTCCCATTCTCTTGGATATTTGAGAATGTGTCAGTTGGGTCTATAATTGTGTTTTTGTATTGCTAAAACTAGTATTTTCAAGACAATTTGCATTTTGGGGTATTCATTTGCAAAAACAATTTTTATAGAACCTCATATGATTTCAGTTGGTTTGGAAGCAATTCTGAAAATGTAAAGAAACTGTTTTTTAAACAACCTTCTTTAGTTTTACTCTAAAATTGCATCCAGCTTTATGTGTATTGGATGTGTAAAATCCCATGTATCTCTTCACATCTCATGCACAGAGCTACATGAAAAAGTTTTATGACTATGTGAAGAGCAGCCCAAGGTACCAGTGTCTTATCACCTGGGAAGCCAGAGGGACCTGCCTTTAGTTCACCATTAGTGGTAAAAACAAACATAAAAGAAAAATGATCATGAAAACATATACTCCCCTAGTTAGGCAAACTTGTGTGCATGCGTGTGTCTTAAGTCATTCAGTCCTGTCAGACTCTGCTTTGGACTATAGTCTGCCAAGCCTCTCTGCCCATGGGATTTCCCAGGCAAGAATACTGGGTTGCCATTTCCTTCTCCAGGGGATTTTCATTATCCAGGGATCAAACCTGTGTCTCCTGCATTATAAGTGGCCCTTGGCAAACTTAGTTCTATGCATTTTCTAGATACAGAAATTGAATTTGAACAGTACAATAAAGTATGCAGTATAATTTTTATATCTGAAATCAAGACACCAAACCACTATCTTCAGAAATCCAGACTTACTGGTAAACTATGCAAGTGATTCCTAAGTATGTCATTCTTTACCAAAAATTCAAACTTTAACTGATCTTTTCAAAATCATTGTAATCTTATAATATTTCAGAAGCAGAAGCTGTCCACCTATATTTGGCAGTTTTAATATGTAACTACAAAGCTGATTGAATGCCTGAGAGTTCCAGTGTAAAGAGCATGCTGATGAAAGAGCTGATAATGGGTTTGTTGCCTTTCATTGTTAATTTCTCATGCCATTGTATTTCATTAGAATTAGAATCTTTCTGCTAAAGCTGAGGTCAGGACAATTTCAGGCAGAGCTGGGAGATCTGATCTACTTAAGGAGCAGGACAAAGGCATCAGGGGACACGGTGTACTAACCTTGTGTAAAAACTCGCGTGCTCTCATTTCCAAGGCCAGTGTTGATAATGAAGCCGTGCACCGGTCTTCTGGTCACTTCATACTTTTGGAGCCTGTGGGAACTGTCCCAATCCTCTGTCTTCAGAGACCTGCTGGTGATCAGGAAGGCCACATGCCCAGGGGGAAGGTGTTTCAAGGCCAGGGCATCTCTGTTGAAGGCAGTCTGGGAGAACCTGTTGTCGAGAGAGTTTCTTACGTGAATCCACATTACCTGAGGTCTGTGTGTCTCCACAGCAGTGTTTGGGAAGACATAGAAATCAGCATGAGTGCCATCCATCACAGTCAAGAAGAATCTGTCTTCAGTGGCCTCACTGCCATCATGCCAGTAGCAAACCAAGTTCTCGTTCAGGTCCCGTTGGGTGAAGGTGGTCACAGGATGACTGCCATTATACAAAATCCTGCCATGGATGGGGACCTCAGTGATGGTAAAGAGGAGGAGGTCATCTGGGGTGTCCTTGTCTTCTGCTGTCAACTCGAAGGGAGTAATGCATTTTCTTTCCCCTTCTTGCAATATCAGTTTGTGGATGGTCATGATAGGTTTCTTATTATTCACATCCATGATGAAGATCCTGAAGGTTTGAAACACGGGATTATGTTCATCAGCCTCTTGAAACTCAAAGCTGTCCATCTTTATCTCATCATTCGAAGTGCAAACATAGACTATCTTGTTGCCAGCCAACTGCCGCTGAGTGAAAGAGGTAATGGGCTCCCCAGGGTGGTCAGAGATTTCCAAGTGTCCCAGGCTAGGAGCCCGTGTGATGCTGAAGTGCAGCTGTTCATCAAAGCTGTTGATGTCATTGGTGCTAAGCAGATCTGTGGTGAGGGTCACTCTGCCACCTTCTGTCAAGGTGACCCCTTTGCTAACCACCTCAGGGAAGAAGACCCTGTCTAAGCTACCAATGATGATGTTGAAAGAGCGGTCTAGCAAAGGGTTAATCCCATCAGTCACATCAAACTTGATAAGGTCACGAAGCCCTTGGCCTGTGTGGGTGTAACAGATGAGGCCTCGGTCAATCTCACCCTGGGTGAAGTTCATTCCCAGGGTGAGGTTGTTCCTCACTTCCCCTCTGGGTTTTCTCAGTCGCTGTAGAAGCCCTTGTTGAGGCCCAGAGCGGAGGATAAAACGGAGGCTCTTATCATCTGAGTCGAGATCTGTGGCTTTGAGGACCCGACTGGTGATGACCCCAGTGTGGCCAGTCTCGACTTTCAGCCCGTTGTTGATGGTCAGCCGAGGGGTTTCATCGTCCACCAGGACCACCACAACGGGCACCGTCCTGTGGGTGGCGTGCTTGCCGTCACTCAGCCAGACCTCAAAACTGTCCTCTGCACTCTCAGAGTCATCATGCTCATACACAATGGTGGAGGCCTCCTGAATCTCCTGTAAGGTGAAGCTACGGACGGGCTGGCTCTCTGTGGCCAGCTGCTGTATAATTCGCCCATGCCGAGGGAGGGCTGTGAGCTGAAAGTGAAGCTCGTTTGGTGGCAGGTCAGCATCGGCTCCATTGAGCAGTGGGGTGTCTATGACAATGCTCATTCCCTCTAATACCACAAACTCACGGGCAAAAAGTTCAGGCTGCTCATCATTGGTGGGTAAGATCATTATAGGAAAGAGGACCTTTGGGGAGAAGTTGATGCCATCAGAGCAATAAAAGGTGAATTGATCTTTTTGTGGTTCTACCCCCTTATGGATACTCTGTACATAGTTGATATGGCTTAGCTGGACATCTCTGATGGAGAAAGCACTGATGGGATAACCAGCTCGGGTCTCTACTGATCCGGGAGCTGGTGTCATATTTTCCAGGTAGCCAGAGACTGGCTGACCAGTTACTGTACAGAGAATTTCATCTTGGGGAGTGTCTGCATCTTCGATGCTGAGATGTTGTAAGGTCAAGGCACCCTTCCCACCTTCATGGACAATGTAAGGCTCCCTGATCAAGACCTTGGGGGCCACATTGTTGACGGGCAGCACAACCACTTGAACCTGCACTTCTTCCACTGTGCTGTCTCCCATCATCTGCTGATCAGAATCCTTGGAGAGGGCAAGCCTGAAGGCATCATGCTGCTTCTGGAATCCAACTTCCCCTCCTGTGTGGACATAGACTACTGTCCCACTGATGAGGTCCTCTTGGGTGAACCGTTCTGTGGGTAAACCATTCACCAGAATAGTGCCCAATTTGGGGCTGTCTTCCACAGTGAAAGAGACCATCAAGTCACCTGTGTCCTTTTGACCATGGATGATGTCCATGGTGATCTCAGTGGCTGTATTTTCTAGTACATCTATGGACACATCTAATAATGAGTTACCTATAATAGAGATCCTGGGACTTTTGTCAGCTGCTGTGGGATGCACAGAAATCTGGACAGTGATAGGTATGTGATGTACCTTGTCACTTACCTCCAGATGGAAGGTATCACTGGTGGCCTGGTTTCTGTGGTTCTGATAAGAGATACTCCCATTAACAATATCAGCTTGCGTGAAATATTCCCCTGGGACCATACCTTTTTTTAAGTACTGCAAATGTCCGTGTTGGGGACCCCAAACTAATATGAAGACAATCTGGTCGATGTCTGTGTCAGGGTCTGAAACATCCAGCTCATTACTGCTGAGGATGAAACTCTCTCCTTCTAAGACAGTAAAGCCTCTGTTGGTGACTTGGGGAGGCTGGTTGTCCACAGGCTTCAGGAATAATGTGAATGTGCCAGGTACACTATTTCCTGCAGCATCCTCCACCTGGTAGGTGAACTGCACAATCCGTGGTACAATACCCAGCTTCTTCCGGGGAGGCTGGTAGGCAACTTCATGGTGATTTACCTGGGCCTGGGTGAAGCGCACAATGGGTGTGTCTGGTGAAGTGGTGAGCACAATTTCTCCAGTCCGGATTTGGTGGTTGCCATCTGTGTCAGTAGGGGGCATCAGTAGGGAGTACCACAGGTGCTGGTCATCTGAATCCCGGTCAATATATTGGAGGAATTTCTTCTGGAAGTGAGTGAGTTGGTATTGCTGCACGGTCATTTCTAGGGTAGTTCCTGGAAACAGCTCTGGACTCTGCAGATCCACTGGTTGGACTCTGATGGTGAAGAAATGTTGCTTGGATAGATTGGGTGGGTCATGGTCATCCTGCACGTGGAAAGTTATCTGGGCCATTATGGATTGAGGACCAAGGGGTCCAAGATGGCGGTAGAAGAGTCTCCCTTCCACTATGTCTTGTTGAAGCCATTCAGTCACCACCTTCTCATAAAGTCCTTCCTTTCCCACGTAATACCAGCCTTCATCTTCAGGAGCCTGAGGTGGTTCCGACCGCCGCAGCAGCATCTCCCCCAGGTGCTGACTTGAGCTGGAGGAACCGGGAGTCAGATCCCCCCCTCTTTCTCCCTCTTCTCCTTCCAGAGGCTGGTCCTCTAGCACAAAGTGGATGGTCGAGTCCTCAGAGTCAACATCTGTCGCACTCAGGACAAAGGGGGAGATCTGGACCACCTGCCCTTCGGTCACTGAGAGCCCGATGTTGGCAGTGACCATTGGCGGTTCATCATCAACAGGGATGATGGCGAGAGGGAAGAGGAATTCCACCTGGTGGTGCCCACTCTCCATCCGGAAGACGATGTTGTCACTGTAGGTGTCGCTGCCATCATGCTGGTACACCACTCGCCCTGCTGCCAGGTCTGTTGGCGTGAAATGCTTGCACCCTGCTGGCGCCCCAAGCACGACCAGCTCCCCATGTCTCAAGCCCCTGATGGCAGACACTTTCACCTCTCCCAGGTGATCACTATCACTGATCTGAAGGCTGTGGGCGCTGGAGAGGGGCCTTGACTGACCTTCAAAAAGTAGTAGTCCCCGGTCATAGTTAGCCACCGGGGCCAGGCTGTTCAGGGGTTTTACGACCACCATAAAGGTAAAGGGGTCCGAGGTGGCACCATCTGCATCCACCACCTCCATCTCCAGTTGGAAGAGGTGCTCCGCATCCGATTTCTCCGTAGGAGGCTGATAAGCAATTTTCAGTTCCCGCAGCTCCTGCTGGCTGAAGAACGACACTGGAAGGCCTAGGGGGTCGTCAGTGCTGACCACGTAGCCCTGGTGCTCCGGCCGGGTGATGGGAGCATTGAGAATGTTGAAGACCAGGTCATCGGCATTAGACTCCTTGTCCTCCGCAGCCAGGGTGTCGGGCGTCAGGGAGGTCAGCAGGAACTGATGGACCTCCAGCATCATCGGAGCTGCGAGGCTGGGCCTGGGCGCCGTGTTCTCGGATCCCTCGCGGATCCTCACCAGTAGCTGGAAATGCTCTCGGAGCAGCAACTCCCCTGACTCAGCTCCTGGGTCCCCTGGCCCTAGCAGCTCCGCCACCATGGGCACATAGTCCCGGTTGGGCGAGGGGGCGGTGGAGGTGTGCTGGTAGCGCGCGCCAGCCCGGATAAAAGCCTCGCAGTCTATGGCCTTGGCCCTGGGGAGAGGGGTCCCCGTGGCATCCACCAAACGCCCATACTTGGGCAGCGGGCCACCCTCGGGGGGAACAGGGGTGAGCCGGCACCTGCGGGTGGCCGCGGTCCCGGGCTCCGGGGAGGCAAAGGCCAGCACTCTCCTGTCAATGGCGTGGCTCCAGCCGCGCAGCTTCTCCACCGCCAAAGGCCGGTTGCGCGTCACCAGCGTCAGCCGGTGGAAGACCACGTCTACCGCGAGCATGAAGGGCAGCGCGAGGGTGGAAGTCCCGGCGTCGTAGCGCAGCTGCAGCCTCACCCGCGCGCGTCCGGGACTGCGGGCGCCCCAGTGAGTGTACCGGACCTGGCGGGGCCCGAAGGCGCAGGGGAAGCGGCGCGGGGAGAGCGCGCCGTGGCGCGGCGGCAGGGCATCCAGCACCGTCACCTCGCAGCGGTCCCCCGGCTGCACTCGAATCACCAGGTCCCGGAGCGGGTCGAGCCAAAGCGAGCGGCCCACGGGTACCCGGAGCCCGGGGTTGGCGATCAGGATGCTGGGGCCGTCGGGGCTACTGCGACCGAGGGCGCCCCAGGTGGGCAGGTAGGGCGCCCGAGGGGGCTCAGCCTCCGGCGAGGGTGTCTGTCCCTGCAGGGCAGGGCAGCTCAGGAGCAGGTAGGCGAACGCGGCGGCGAGCTGCCGGGGCGTCCCAGCGGGACGCGGAGAAGTGCCAGCCATGGGACCGTGGCGCTGGGCTGCCTGGAGGGTATCCTGTCTTCAGAGTCGCCCGTTCAGCAGCAGGTGCAGGCGGTGGAGACGGTGGCTGCTGTCCACTCTGGAGCGGGTGAGCGGACTCAACAAGAGCCTTCAAGGGGCTGCGCTTCAGCTGCAGCAGGTAAAAGCAGCGGGGGGGTGGATGGGGAGTGCCGGTGGGAGGGTGGGGGGAAGGGGCGCAGCCTCCTCTGCTCCTCCCCTTCTCCAGTCTGTCCATTGCAGGCACCAGGCGTTGTCCAGATGTGCCCCAGCGCTCGGAGACCTAGGAGCGTGCAGGAGCACTCCCCTCTGCCCCTTGGTACCTTTACCCAGGGTATCTTACCGACCCTCGAGCCTGGAGGGAGGGGTGCCCGGCCACCGTGCAACCCTGGGCTGCCAGCCTCCGACCAGTCGGTCCGGATACTCTCCTTCCCGGGCGGCTCAACGGGATTGTCCTCCAGGGCCGGAGACGGTGAACATCGCCGGGTCAGTTCTGCTCCTGTGAGACACTGCGCTCCCGCGGTCCATTCATCCAGGCTACGGTCTTTCTGAGAGTGGGGAGAAACCCCATTCCTCTTCCTTACCGCTGACAAGAGTGCATTTTCCAGCCAAACCTGAGTCTCACTTCGGACATAAAAGATGCTAGTGGGAGCTATTTTGCAAATAGGATTTTCTAGCTGTCTGCCTGATAAAGGAGCTTATTTCGGATCCTGTGATTCCTTGCTTACAAAATAACACCGACATTTCTCCTTCTCAGTTTTGAGGGGAAGAGCACCAGCATCTGACTGGTGAACAGCTTTTAACTTGTTTCTAGTCAGTGGGTCTCATGTACCACACAACTGGATGGACCGGATGGCTTTTATTTTCTTAGAGTGTGATTTCCATATCTGATCAACAGTGACTGCCTGTGAGTTTATTAGATATGCTATTTCCTAATTACTTTCTTTGTAGAAAAATATATCGTAGCCAGAGGGGAGGATGTCAAGAGAAACAGTAACAGAAAATGCTTAACACTTGGATCAATTTCTGTGAATTAACCTATTCAACATCTGTAATGGAATTTGGCTTTCAGATGAGGGATGCCTACCCTCCCTGGTGTGGGGTTAGGTTCTTAGCCTCATACTCATGTTTTAAGTATCAGAGGTGTCCCTTTAGCCACAGTGTGGAGTAATTTCTTCCTATAAATAAAATGTGATTTTTAGAAAGCAATTAATGTAAATGCGAGAGAGACCTATTGATGATGGAGAAATAGATGCAGCTAAAACTGTACTGATAAAAATGGCTTTAAGGGGAATTTAAATCTGTATAATGTCATCCTTAAATTATTATTTTGATTTTTTTTACAATTTTTTTTAACAGCCTGTTTTATTCACTTGAGCAGCAGCAGCAACAACTGACTGACTCCCAGAGCAGGAATAAACTGCTAGTGGATTGAAATAGTTAATTTTCTCCCTAAATATTTAATTTAACCAACCAGTGACATGTTATGGGTCTATATAATCCACCAAAGTAGAATACTACTTAACACATAGATTTGTTCATATAACAAAACTTTAAGAGATGGTAAGATTTGAAACAATATACGCTAGCCTAATTATACAGAGCTACTCTGGTGTGTCTGGAAAGTATTATTAAGAATATTTTAAATTGAACACGGGTCAAATTTCACTGTAAATGAAAGGGGCATTTTATTTTATAAAGCTCCTACCTTGTCCAAATTTTTTAAAAATAATAAAACTCTCATTTGTCTTCATATATTAAATTTTACCAAGTGAATATTCTTGTGTGAGTGTAATTTTGATTCCCATTCAAGCATCACTCAATCTGGGCAACTATCTTGTTCATGTGCTATTATCATTATAGGCAGAGATGGGTGGGCAGTTGAGCTGACAGTTAAACTATGTTGATGTTTTTGTCCTTGGATCTGCCCCCTCCAGCTAACATTCCTTTTCTTCTCCTTCACTATGAAGCTTCTTGAAGGTGGTACTTTTTCTTCTTGTGTTTTGTTTGTTTTTGCTTACTATCTCCATTTCATAACCTCCTACCAACTCCCTCTTAGCATGCTTTCATTTCAACAAAACTCCTGCTAAGGTCATTAGTAATCTAGATGGAAAAATCCAATAGCCATGGTTGGTATTGTCCATTTGCCATACCCTTCTGGTTTTCCTCTTTCCTTTCCACTCAAATCCTAATTTTTCAAAAGTCTTTTTTCTATGCTCCCCAAGCCATATTAAATCTCTGCAATTATACATTTACAGACCATTTGATTAAGATCTGTCTTTCCACTAGACTTTATGCTCCATGAGAGTGGGGAGTGTGCTCTGTTCACACCTGATACCTAATGCTATGCCCCCCACCCTGTAGAAGGTACGTGATAACCGTTTGTTGACTGAATGAATGAATAAAAGAAGGAAAGTCTCAGAATTAGTAACTGACATGCTATAAAGCCAAGTTGTTAGGTAGAAAAAACCCACTGCAAATGTAGGATCACTTCTTTCTTTCTGCTTCATACTATGACAGTTTATTAGAGGCTGGTGATTGTTCTGTTCAGAGGACATAAATTTGATTTCTAACCAACTATTTATTTTATTAGAGTTTTCTTTCCACAGGGCAATTTCAGTTATCCATATTGTATTTCTTTTATCTCTTACCTTCCCAAATTTCTCTTTTAAACCTGAGCTGCATTTCAAGTCTATATTAAGTGGGAAAGAAAAGAACTACAGCATATATATGTATATATATATATATAGAGAGAGAATCTAGAAGGATGGTACTGATGAACCTATTTGCGGGGCAGGAAGAGACGCTGACCTAGAGAATGGACTTGTGGACATGGGGCAGGGTTGGGGGGTAAGGAGAGATTGGGACAAATGGAGAGTGTAGCACTGACATATATACACTACCGTACGTACAATAGCTAGTGGGAGGCTGCCGTATAACACAGGGATCTCAGCTCCGTGCTCAGTGATGGCCTGAGAAGACTGGGATGGGGGAGTGGAGGGAGGCTCAGAAGGGAGGGGATACATTTATTCATACAGCTGAATTATTTTATTGTACTGCAGAAACGAGCACAACACAACATTGTAGAGCAATTATAAAGAAACAGAAAAGAAAAGAACTACAGACTGTGTGCTATGCTGGTGGTTTTCATTTGCCCTATGTCATTGGATTCTTTTGGAACCCTGCAAGGTGGCTATGTGTCTTATTTTTAATTTATCTGTAATGATAGACCCCATCTCATACAGCTATTGTAAACATTAAATAGATTACTGCACATAAAAAGCTTTGAATAGTACCTGGCACACAGTGTTCAATAATGAAGTTACTATTACAATTACAGATGAGAAATGGAGATTTACAGGAGTTAAGCAGGAAAATTTTACCTTGTAAATTAATTCAACTATCACTAAAAGTTGTCCTACTTTTAGTAGGACATGTGAGACGATGTGAGAGGAGTCCTCACATGCCCCTGTCACCCCAGGATACTTTCTGCCATGCCCACTCCATTAATAATTGGCTCTGCCTGAAGTTCGTAAATGGTATTTAATAGGTCACAGAAAAGAGACTATATATGCAAATATTGTCCTTGTGCTTTGGCAGGGAGACAATCCATTTTCAGTAAAGTCACATCCAACTTCAGGAGAAATGACTGAGACCAGGTGGAAGGCTGAGCCTCACGAACTAGGAAGTTCCACACCGGTATCTCTGCTTCCCATTCAAGGCTAACGGAGCCCAGTTATTCAATCTAATCTTTGTTGAAACTGCTTTTTCTCTACTAACTGGAGAAATAAAAGGGCCTAAACCCTAAATTTTGCAAGATGAATGCCTCACCACAGTAAAACCTAGCCAGAGGCTTTCCTCTAGTCGACCTTGGGGCCAACAATGGATTCTTGGACATTAAAGAACATGTTCCAGTAAGGCAACAGATTAAAAAAAAATAACCCTCTCCTCCCCAAAACTTTAAAATGACTTCCATTGGCTGTGTAGGTCCTTTGTCATCTGCCAAGACAATAGCTTCAAGAGGGGTTAAGTATACAGTCTGGCATTGGCCAAGCCAACTTTGCCCCCTATTACATATGGAGTTAATTGGCATCTATATTCCTATTGGTCCCTCCCAACCTGAAGAATGCAGCAGCCACGGCTCCGCCTCAATGGCTGTATCCCAGGACCACGTCTTCCTTTGCATGATGGACAAGGGTCTCCCTGCCTTGCAGGACGGCACTGTTTTCTGTGCCTCTGTATACTACAGGGTGTTCTTAAAGGCAGGCTCCACCCAGTTGGGCTACCCAACGGCAGTAGCCACACAGCTTGTATCAGAGATGTGATGCAGCTCTCATTCACTTAAACTCACCCAATAAATACTGCCGCTGTTGTTGTTTAGTTGCTCAGTCGTGTCCGACTCTTTGTGACCCCATGAACTGCAGCACGCCAGGCTTCCCTGTCCATCACCATCTCCCTGGAGCTTGTTCAAACTCATGTCTATTGAGTCAGTAATGCCATCCAACCGTCTCATCCTCTGTTGCCCCCTTCTCCTCCTGCCTTCAATCTTTCCCAGCATCAGGGTCTTTTCCAATGAGTCAGCATCAGGTGGCCAAAGTATTGGAGCTTCAGCTTCAGCATCAGTCCTTCCAATGAATATTCAGGACTGATTTCCTTTAGGATGGACTGGTTGGATCTCCTTGCAGTCCAAGGACTCTTAAGAGTCTTTTTCAACACCACAGTTCAAAAACATCAATTCTTTGGTGCTCAGCTTTCTTTATAGTCCAACTCTCACATCCATACATGACTACTGGAAAAATCATAGCTTTGACTAGATGGACCTTTGTTGGCAAAGTAATGTCTCTGGTTTTTAATATGCTCTCTAGTGTTTGTCATAGCTTTTCTTTCAAGGCGCAATCGCCTTCTAATTTTGCAGCTGTAGTCAGCATCTGCAGTGATTTTGGAGCCCAAGAAAATAAAGTCTGTCACTGTTTCCATTGTTTCCTCACCTATGTGCCATGAAGTGATGGGACCAGATGCCATGATCTTTGTTTTTTGAATGTTGAGTTTTAAGCCAGCTTTTTCACTCTCCTCTTTCACCATCATCAAGAGACTCTTTAGTTCCTCTTTGCTTTCTGGTATAAGGGTGGTGTCCTCTGCATATCTGAGGTTATTGATATTTCTCCCAGTTATTGAAATTGATAGTGCTAGTTATGCTATTAATGTGAAGTCAGCACATTTGTGAACTGGATGGTATGGGGAAGGAGAGAGAAGAGGGGATTCAGAATATATTTTCCTGCTCTTCTGAGATTCCAGCTAATGTCTGGAAGAGAGCAGATGGTTCTGGCTCTCTCATGCCAGAGAGAGCTTCCCTTCAGGCTGTTGGGTTCATGATCTCCCAAAGAAAGGGCTCCTATGCAGATTGTAGCTGCTCAGGGAAAATGCTTGAAGGCTAAGGGTTAAGGGCAGGGGAGCTTATGGAGGTGAGTGAGGAAAAGACTCTTCTATTTTGCATCAGGACAAAGAACTGATTCAAATGCTTTCATTCTTGTTTGAAAATAAGATCCTGGAAGACCAGAAGGGTTCTTCTAACCTGCCACATGATAATTGATTATCTTTATTTATTTTTTATTATTATCTTACTTTAAATCATACAACACTTAAGGAAGTAACTAAATTTCACTTCAAAGGAAGGCGTTAAAAATATATGTTAAAAAATAATCAGAGCTAAATAATTGAGTAATTTTCTAATCTAACTGATATTCTTTGTTCCTTGATTGTATATTTCGATATCATGTCTATTTAGCAGTGATTTCCTTTAAAGTAGTTTCAAAGATTTAGGAGCCAAAGCTCACATGATGAGGAAGAGTGATACTATTTAATTAGCTGTGTCGAAATCTTAGTAGAATCTGATGTCAGAATAATTTAAAGAGGGCAATATTTTGTTCTTTATCCTGGCTTTCCGTTAATAGAATTTGAATGATTTAATAGAAAGTCTGGCTTTTAAGCAGTTCTGTTTATTTGTCTTCAAGTTTTATGTGATGGGGAATTATTTATTTTTAGTGTCAGCATTTCTCTCTGTTAAGAATTGATCTGTTGCATTTTGTAATCATGGTTTCCACTCCAAAATTTACAGCTCAGCCAAATTCTAAAAATGATTCATTACGGTATTTATCAATTACATATAGTTACTATTGTTGCTGTGGTTCAGTTGCTAAGCCACGCTGTCTCTCAGCATTTTTTCTTCTGCTTAGCTTTCAGAGTGTTATATCTTGACTTTTTTTCTTTTAATCAATAAGATAAGTATGGAATATGCGTAGGAAATACAGAACTAGTAAGGTATGATTCTACCTTTATTAAATATATTTTATAAGGAGATTAAAAGTAGCACTAACTTACTGCAAGAAATTATCAATTGTTGTTAAACACGTTCAAATGTCACATAAACTCTATGATTTTAATATCAATATGTTTTCTATGTTAAATTGTTATAATTAAATGATGTTGTGTGTATTTTTTTGGCTGCTGTAACACAGTGCCACAGACTGGGTGATTTAAACAACAGAGCTTATAATCTCACAACTCTGGAGGTGCGTGGTTGGAAATCAAGCTTGATTCCTTCCAAGGGCTGCGAGGGAAGGCTCTGTTGCAGGCCTCTCTCTGTGACTTGTAGATGGCCATCCCATCCCTGTGTATCCTTTTTTAAAAAATTTATTTGGCAGTGCCAGGTGGTAGTTGAGGCATGCAGGAGCCTCAGTTGTGGCATGCAGATCTAGTTCTCTGACCAGGGATCAAGTCCAAGACCCCTGCATTGGGAACATGGAGTCTCAACCCCTGGACCACCAGGGAAGTCCCTTTCCTGTGTTTCTTTATATCATCTTCCCTCTGTGCACGTCTCTGTGCCCAGATTCCACTTTTCTTGGGACACCAGTCATGTTGGATCGAGGGCCACTCTAATGACCTCACTTTAACTTGATTCCCTGGGTAAAAATCTCATCTCTAAAGAGGATCTCATTCTGAGGTACTATGGTTATCTGGCACAATTTAACCCAGAACATTCATGCTCCGGTCCCTCTAAATTCATACCCTTTTCATATGCAAAATACAGTCACCCCATTTCACCGTCTCTGAAAGTCTTTAACCCAACCCATCATCAGCTCTAAGTCCAAAATATCCAAATATCATCTAAATCAGTTATGGATGAGGCTTGGGGTCTGATTTATCCTGGGAAAAAATATCCTCTACATCTGTGAACTTGTAAATCTGAAACTGAGCAGAACCCTGACTTTCCAGGGAGCAGACATCCCTTGTTTGTAGAAAAACTTTGGCCTCCTAAATTTCCCCCGGGTTCCAAAGAGCAAATTTAATCAAAGAAGTGAGAAACTGTAAACAAAGGGGAAAAAAATCAAGAAAGACAAAATAATAGTTTAGCCAGAAAACAAACTCAAGGACCTTTAGCTCTTTCTCAATGTCTGCAGATAATATCCTGAGCCATATGCCTGAGTAGTTTTGCAGATACTAAAATCCCTGACAGGTGGAGGAGGTCAACTGTGGGCTGAGCATCAGCATGTTGACTGGTTGGGACTAGAAGGTTGATGAATAAGATTCTTGAAACATAGCCTGTTACCTCACCATCAACAGAGAGTTGAGCACCAGCTGATCTTGCACCCTGTGACCCTCTCTCTCATACTGTCTTTAAAACACTTCCCTGAAAGCCGCTGAAGAGTTTGGGTCTTTTGGCCCTGAGCTGCCCATTCTCATGTTTGGTTCCTTCCCATAAACACAGTACTTTCTATCTGTGTTTCTCTCACTAAAATCTGGTGTTAGTGGATTGGCTTTGAAGTATTGTTGAAGTATAGGACAATGTTAAAGAAGTTATAGGTGTACAACATACTGATTTCAATATGAGTTTTAAAAGTTGAATTATTCCAAAATTTATGTTCAACTGTCATGGGTCACATGATTATACAATATTTTATAAGTGGATTTTTCCAGGCTTGGCATTATTCTCTGTATAATACACAGAAGAATAAATATGGTTTCTATTTTGAAGATTGTTTCTATTTTTCTATTTTCCTCCTCAGAACTTTTTGAAACAGAAATCTTATAAACAGAAGAAATATATAGTATACAAATTGCATTAAGTTTCAACCACATCCATTTAATATATTTGAACATGTAGACACTGCAATATGAACACTGCAACAGAACAATTAAAATTTATGTTTTCAAGTTTAAAAAGTTACATTTTTGAGTTCTAAGAGAAAATTGTTAAAGTAGTGCAAATGAATATCACATTTTGAAAAGTCTAGATTGCTCTGGTGTCAGTTGCAAAATGTAAAATTTTAATAATATAAAGCAGCTGCAGTGGAAGAGAAGCACACCGTACCAGCTGTTTCTTTTGTTATTGTTGTTGAATGGGTTTATTTTTAGTAATGTGACATGTTGATTATTCTTTTAAAGTGACTGTAAAAGCAAATGTTGAATAGATGCTCTAAGCATATGCATAAATTCCCTATGAGTTTTCTTACTGAACACATTATCTTGAATAATGTTTTTATTGGTTTACTTGCTCTCAAAACACTTATGGTGTTCGATACATTACTTTCACTTGTGTGCCTTATAATGTCAATGCTCTAAATTAAAGATGTGGTTGGTAATTACACAGCTATTTGCATTTGTGAGCTAAGTTTGCAAACTGTGGGCTTTATGAGAAAGAGTTGGATAACATTTCCAGACTTGGTAGAAATAGAGAATTTCCTTTTATGTAAAAAGGCCTACAAGAGCATTAATAGAAAATGATGAACAACTGAGAGAATGCTTCCAACTAAACAATCTGTTTTCTGGAATAAAAAACCTTGTTTTGGTTTTAAAATAGCTAAATTCATGGGTAGTTTAATTCAGTAACTATTTAACTATCACTCTGTACCAGTGATGCAGTCCAAGATGTGCTAGATACATTTCATGTTTGGCATAATTACAGGTCCTTGAAATCCGAGGTCTGTAAAGCCATTGCCAGGGTTATCTTTTATTTCCAATGTTTAGCAGACATTGGACCAGACGGCACTCCCACCTATTGGGCCTTTTTGGGTGCTGTAGTTTTAGGCAAAGCATGATCAATACATTTTCCCCTTTCTCTCCTTAATTCTTCATAGAGTCACAGAAGCTTTTAAAGGGTGCTAGGAAATGAGGAAAGAAGACCGAAGAAAGTACTGACTCCTATTATTGCAGATAAGATAGCAGGACCCAAGAATACTTCTGTAGCTCAATTACAGATCACGTGTGTTTAAGAGGAACGCGTGCTAAGTCACCTCAGTTGTGTCTGACTCTGCGATCCCCTGCACTGCAGCCGGCCAGGCTCCTAAGTCCGTGGGATTGTCCAGGCAAGAAAATTGGAGAGGGTTGCCATTTCCTTCTCCAGGGGATAACACACATCTCTTATGTCACCTGACTAGCGCCACCTGGGAAGCCTATTAAAGGGAATCGGACAGCAGAAGTATTCCAAGTTTACATCATCATGGAATTTCATTATAGTTTTTCAATCAGAATTCTCTCACCACTGATTTTTCCCATTTTAACGAATAGTGACATTGTTCTTCTAAGTGGCTCACATTCAAAAGTGAGTAAAATCTTTCCCTTCCCTTGCCTTCTGGACTTACTGGAGAATTCCATGGACAGAGGAGCCTGGCGGGCCACAGTCCATAGTGTCAAAGAGTTGGACACAACTGAAGCAACTAAGCATGCATGCGTGCATCTGGCCTGCAAGGGGCATAGAGTGTACTCAGACTTTTGGCTAGTTATTACTTCATTTTCTCATATCATTACCTGCCTTTCCCTTTCCCTTGTAACTACCCTCCTTCAGATATTGTCGCTTTATGCCTGGAGTATGATATTATTTTCCAAGTCTCTAACATCTTGCACGACTACTGCTCTGATCATGCGTCTCTCTTATTTGCCATGAAGTGGTACAGGCTTCGCATAATACCTTGTTTTCCAAATACTTGATTCTAATTTTGTCACTGTGTGTATATGTAGCTTGGGCTTCACTGGTGACACAGTGGTAAAGAATCCACCTGCCAAAGCAGAAGATGCAGGAGACAAGTGTTCGATCCCTGGGTCTGGAAGATTCCTTGGATAGGGAAATGGCGACCCATTCCGGTATTCTTGCCTGGAGAATCCCATGGGTAGAGGAGACTGGCTGGCCACAGGTTATAAGGTCACAGAGTCGGATACAACTAAAGGACTGAGCACTCACACACACATACACATCTCTATACGCATCTCTGTATATGCATATATACCTATATGTATGTATGTACACACAGACACTACTTAAACTGTGTTACAAAAGCAACAGGCACATTAAATTCTGTACCTTTGCTGTTGGAGACGATCAAGGCTACAATATGTGCGGTTAGCTTATCTCAATTTTGTGCAGTTGTTGGAAAAATGCCTTTCCTGCGATCTTTGTTTATTGGAATTTTCCTGAAATTGCAATGGGAGCTCTTCAAAACCTGTTATTTACGACTGTGTATCTGTTTGAAACAGATTTCTTTCCACGCATAAAAAGAAACAAATAGGATCCCAAGCCCATGAAACATCTAGAATTTTCATGGTAAGTAAGAGAAGCTGCAACAGTTACCAACAGAAAGTGTAGTGCCGTGGGTTATGACAGTTGGGTCCAAATCTGAGCTACTGGAAAGAGCCCTGGACTTGTGGTGGGAAGATCTGGGCCCTGCTTATTAGTGATGTTCCTGTAGGCAAGTGCCACAGATCACTGTCCCCTTCTGGGTCTGTGTCCTCCTGATGGCAGTCTATAGTTAATAATGCCTGAAAGTGAAAGTGGTAGTCGCTCAGTTGTGTCTGACTCTCTGTAGCCCTGTTGACTGTAGCCCTCCAGGCTCCTCTGTCCACGGGATTCTCCAGGCAAGAATACTGGTGTGGGTTGCCATTTCCTCCTCTAGGGGATCTTCCCGACCCAGGGATTGAATCTGGGTGTCCTACATTGTAGGTGGATTGTTTACCATCTGAGCCACCAGCGAAGCCCTTAATAATGCCTACCTTGACACAATGAAGTCTGGATAAAGTCATCTATGCAAAAGCTCTTCTGTGGTATAAATGACAACCAGATCCAGAACCCCTTTTTCTGTATCCTTACCCATGTTCTCCATTGCACAGTGACCTCTGTCCTCTGAGACTGTTTTCTGACCTCTGACCTGACCTGGCAGTTGGGAATTGCTTTGTTACCCTTGGTGCTCTTGGCTTCCCTCAACAAACTGACTCTTCCCTAAGCCTCCACGTCCCCGACAGATAGACAACATCTGTGGTGGGTTTTTTAACATTGAATGTTGGATTGTGGATTTGAGACATGAGATATGTTGTATTCCTGGGATGAGACATTTGGTAAAGGGCTATGAAATGCTGCCCTTACCATATTTCATCTTTGTCCTTTCAGAGATAACAAAAGATACAGCTTACACATTGGCATTAGATGATGAATTATAGGGAGAATTTGTTTGTCTCTGGGTCACTCATGTCTGGCACTGAAATTTTACCCAGATTTAGAAAGTCTCCTGGTAATAGTCCAAACTTTATGATTTTTAAATTCAGAAATGCATTTTTGAAGGGCAGTTAAAAATTTCTGAGTCTTCAGTGGAGATAAAGAATTTCAGTTCCTCCAAAGGAAGAAATATTATAATGATAGTGCTAATAGTTAAGAATTGATGCTTTCAAGTTGCGGTGTTGGAGAAGACTCTTGAGAGTCCCTCGGACTGCAAGGAGATCTAACCAGTCAATCCTAAAGGAAATCAACTCTGAGTATTCATTTGAAGGACTGATGCTGAAGCTGAAGCTCCAATACTTTGGCCACCTGATAGGAAGAGCCAACTCCTTGGAAAAGACCCTGATGCTGGGAAGGATTGAAGGCAAATGGAGAAGAGGTTGGCAGAGGATGAGATGGTTAGGTAACATCACTGACTCAATAGACATGAATTTGAGCAAACTCCAGGAGGGAGTAAAGGGCAGGGAAGCCTGGCGTGCTGCAGTCATGGAGTTACAAAGAGGCGGACTTGACTTAGTGACTGAATAATAACAATAACAGCAATTCTTTAGAAGGTAATGGGATCTTTGTCTCAGTCTCTATATTTGAAAAAATAGAAGTGAGTCAGAATTTTCACTGTATGTTGGGAGAAAGAACGAAAACTAAGCTTTCTACAATCTGGAGCAAGTAAGAGAGATTATATATCAAGTGTGTGCTAAAGGAGCAATTATTTCATAATTATATCCTCAGTGTGCTATGGAAAAATAATTTAAATCTTTGTGAACAGAGAGAAAGAGCATGTTTAATCTTTCTGCCAGAAGAGTAGGAACTATGGAATAAAATCAAGTATTTGTAGTTGAGAGTAGACCTTTTATTTGATAATTTGTGTTACATTTGTGAGTAATGTAATCTTCAATGAATTTGTGAAGCATTATTTCATGTGATGTCAGTTTATTGATAAAAATGGAATAATTTCACTGGGATAGCACCAGTTAATTTGGCAAACATCACAAATAAAATGTGTTGGAGAAAATATTTTAAAAATCTACAAACAGTAAATGCTGGAGAGGATGTGGAGAAAAGGAACCCTCTTGCAGTGTTGGTGGGAATGTAAATTGACACAGCTGCTATGAAGAACAGTATGGAGATTTCTTTAAAAACTAGGAATAAAGTTACCATATGACCTAGCAATCCCACTACTTGGCATGTACCCTGAGAAAACCAAACCACAATTCTAAAAGACACATGTACCCCAGTGTTCATTGCAGTATATTTACAACAGCCAGGGCATGGAGGCACTCTGGATGTCCATCAGCAGATGAACAGATAAAGGAGTTGTGGTGCATATATACAATGGGATATTACTCAGCCATCAAAAGCAAAGGATTTGAGTCAGTTCTAGTGAGGTGGATGAACCTAGAGCCTGTTATCCAGACTAAAGTGAGTAAACAAATATTGAATATTAACATGTGTATGGAATCTAGAAAGACGGTACTGACGAACCTATTTGTAGGGCAGCAGTAGAGATGCAGACACAGAGAATGGACTTGTGGACACAGTCGGGGGAAGGGGAGGGTGGGAGGAATTGAGACAGTAGCATTAAAATATATACATTTTCACATGTAAAATACACAGCAGTAGGAATTTGCTGTGTGATGCAGGAAGCTGAACCTGGTGCTGTGTGACAACCTAGAGGGATGGGTAGGAGTGGGAGGGAGGTTCAAGAGAGAGGGAACATACGCATACCTATGACTGATTCATGATGATGTGTGGCAGAAACCAACACAACAGTGTAGAACAATTATACTCCAATTAAAAGTAAAAAATGAACATCAAATCAAAACAAAGCAAAATGTCTACCTTTTACCATCTGTTGCATGCCATTTTAGCTAAACTTCCATTTGGCCACTGGTAGAAAGGATTTTATGCTTTCTTTATCTTTTAAAGAATTTCCCCTCAGCTTTAATATTCTATAGCTTCCCTGGTGGAAAAGGCAATGGCACCCCACTCCAGTACTCTTGCCTGGAAAATCCCATGGATGGAGGAACCTGGGAGGCTGCAGTCCATGGGATGACTAAGAGTTGGACACGACTGAGCGACTTCACTTTCATTTTTCACTTTCGAAATGGCAACCCACTCCAGTGTTCTTGCCTGGAGAATCCCAGGGACGGGGGAGCCTGGTGGGCTGCCATCTATGGGGTCTCACAGAGTCGGACACGACTGAAGTGACTTAGCAGCAGCTTCCCTGGTGACTCAGATAGTCAAGAATCTGCTTGCAAAGAGGGAGACACCAATTTCAATTCCTGGGTCAGGAAGATCTCCTGGAAGAGGAAATGGCTGCCCACTCCAGTATTCTTGCCTGGGAAATCCCAGGGACAGAGGAGCCTGGCATGTGACGGTTCATGGGGTCTCAACCAGTCAGACACGACTGAGCAACTAACACTTTCACTTTCTTTAACACTCTACATTTTGCCAAAAATACGCAATTTTCTTTTTCTTCCCAACCATGTTTGACTCCCTGGTCATTCACCTTTAAGAGGCCACAAAGATCCTGTTACCTTCATATTTTACAATCCAAGAAGTTCCCTTTTTCTTGTTCTTCTCGTTTAAAGCATGTTGCAACACTTTGTAATGATTTAGTTAATTAAATTAAGTTAAATTAATTTAATTAATTAATTATTTGCAAGTCTGGTTGATCTTTATCTTCTCTGCAGGACAGTTAGCTTTCTGAGGGCAGGGACCTGCTGTGCCTAACGTGCATGGTGTTCTGATGTCTGGTCCAGGGTCTGGCTGGACATTGTACACCGTGTGTGCACCACAGAATTTTATTCACCCACTTAAATGGTGGAGAAAACTCAGGCTCTGACACTTCAGTGAGAGAATGAAGGAATAAATCCTACTCCCTCAAGAACTGGCAAGTGTGCTTAAATGGGCTTATTCTCTATGAGATGAAAAATGATTGAGAGTATAGAATATTCACAGGGATGCTTAAATTGTTGTTGTTGTCCAGTTGCTAAGTCACATCCAACTTTTTGGGAACCCATGGACTGCCACCTGCCAGACTTCCCTGCCCTTCATTATCTCCCAGAGTTTGCTCAAAGTCATGTCCACTGAATCAGTGATGCCATCCAACCATCTCATCCTCTGATGCCCTCTTCTCCTTTTGCCTTCAGTTTTTCCCAGCACTAGGGTCTTTTTCCAGTGTGTTGGCTTAAACTGTTACAAGATGAAGATACTAAGTAATACAGACAGACTACCACTCAATATTTTAGGAATTCTGTGGTTTTCTGATCTAAGCCCCTAGAAATTCATTTATGGTAATTAAGGTGCAGTTAGAAGGAGAATCTGAATCTCAAAAATTCTCAAGTTCGAATAAAGAGGTAATTTGTGGAAGGAAAAATAATTTACCTGATTGATTTAATCTGACTAAGAAATTGTGTTCCTTTTCCTCACCCCCTTCAGCTCTATTAAGATATAATTGACAAATTAAATGGTAATATATTTAAAGTACACAATCTGATGATTTGATGTAAGTATACACTGTGAAAAGTTTTTCATCAAGTTAATAAACACATCCATCACCTTACATATTTACCTTTGTGTGTGTGTATGTGTGTGAGGAACATCTAAATTCTACTCTTTTAGCAAATTTCAATTACACAATACAGTGTTGTCAACTATAACCACCATGTTGCATGTTAGATCTTCAAACCTTATTCATGTTTAACCTGAAAGTTTGTACGCTTTTATCAAGTTTTCCCTATTTTTCCCCCACCCCCAAGCTCCTGAAAACCACCCTTCTACTCTCTGGTTCTATGAATTCGAATTTTTTTTCCTTTCTCTTTTCTCTTTTTAGATTCCACACACAAGTGATGGGCTTCACTGGTGGCTTTATTTATTTATTTATTTAATTTTTTAATTTCCTTTATTTATTTATTTTTTTTCAGTGGGTTTTGTCATACATTGACATCAATCAGCAATAGATTTACACGTATTCCCCATCCCGATCCCCCCTCCCACCTCCCTCTCCACCCAATTCCTCTGGGTCTTCCCAGTGCACCAGGCCCAAGCACTTGTCTCATGCATCCCACCTGGGCTGGTGATCTGTTTCACCATAGATAATATACATGCTGTTCTTTCGAAACATCCCACCCTCACCTTCTCCCACAGAATTCAAAAGTCTGTCCTGTACTTCTGTGTCTCTTTTTCTGTTTTGCATATAGGGTTATCATTACCATCTTTCTAAATTCCATATATATGTGTTAGTATGCTGTAATGTTCTTTATCTTTCTGGCTTACTTCACTCTGTATAATTCCAGTGTCATCCATCTCATTAGAACTGATTCAAATGAATTCTTTTTAATGGCTGAGTAATATTCCATGGTGTATATGTACCACAGCTTCCTTATCCATTCATCTGCTGATGGGCATCTAGGTTGCTTCCATGTCCTGGCTATTATAAACAGTGCTGCGATGAACATTGGGGTGCACGTGTCTCTTTCAGATCTGGTTTCCTCAGTGTGTATGCCCAGAAGTGGGATTGCTGGGTCATATGGCAGTTCTATTTCCAGTTTTTTAAGAAATCTCCACACTGTTTTCCATAGTGGCTGTACTAGTTTGCATTCCCACCAACAGTGTAAGAGGGTTCCCTTTTCTCCACACCCTCTCCAGCATTTATTGCTTGTAGACTTTTGGATAGCAGCCTTCCTGACTGGCATGTAATGGTACCTCACTGTGGTTTTGATTTGTATTTCTCTGATAATGAGTGATGTTGAGCATCTTTTCATGTGTTTGTTAGCCATCTGTATGTCTTCTTTGGAGAAATGTCTGTTTAGTTCTTTGGCCCATTTTTTGATTGGGTCATTTATTTTTCTGGAATTGAGCTTCAAGAGTTGCTTGTATATTTTTGAGATTAATCCTTTGTCTGTTTCTTCATTTGCTATTATTTTCTCCCAATCTGAGGGCTGTCTTCACCTTACTTATAGTTTCCTTTGTAGTGCAAAAGCTTTTAAGTTTCATTAGGTCCCATTTGTTTAGTTTTGCTTTTATTTCCAATATTCTGGGAGGTGGGTCATAGAGGATCTTGCTGTGATTTATGTTGGAGAGTGTTTTGCCTATGTTCTCCTCTAGGAGTTTTATAGTTTCTGGTCTTACATTTAGATCTTTAATCCATTTTGAGTTTATTTTTGTGTATGGTGTTAGAACACTGGTGGCTTTAATAGTAAAGAGTGGTGTAGCTGCTAAGTCATGTCTGACTCTTGCAACCCCATGGACTATAGCCCGACAGGCTCCTCTGTCCATGGGATTCTCCAGGCAAGAATACTGGAGTGGCTTGCCATTTCCTTCTCCAGGGTGACGGTAAAGAATCTGCCTGCAATGCAGGAGACAAATGGGTTTGATCCCTGGGTCAGGAAGATTCCCAGGAAAAGGGAATGGCTACCCACTCCAGTATTGCCTGGAGAATTCCAAGGACAGAGAAGCCTGGTGGGCTACAGTTCATGGGGTCACAAAGCATTGGCCATGACTGAGCAACTAACCCTTTCCCCTTTCATAAGTGATAATGCACAGTGTTTATCTTTCTTTGTCTGGCTTATTTCACCTTGTGTAATCCCCTCCAGGTTCTTCCATGCCATCATAGATGTCAGGATTTCCTATTTTTTTTAAAAAACTGAAAAATATTATATATATATATATATATATATATATATACACACATAAAACACTGTCTATATATTTTATATATGCATAGCATTTTTTTCATTCATTCATCTGTCAATGGATACTTAGACTATTTCCATGTGTTATGAATAATGCTGCAGTGAACACAGGAGTACAGACATCTCTTCATAATAATGACTTTGTTTCCTGTGGGTATATATGCAGATGTATATATCTGGGTATAATGCTGGAACAAATTATGTTTCTTAAGAGCAGTGTGAGCAATACTTTTTCCTCTGTACATCAGAATCTTAGTACTAAAATTGCGTTTATTATAAAGTGATCCTGTTTTGGACTTCCTTCCAAGGATTCAAGGTATTCTAAGATCTGAGGAAAAATTATAGAAAGAGTTTATGTGGCGTTTTTGTAGTCTGTGGCCTTAATGGCTCGTTTAAAATGAACTATTTTGGGAGGAGGGGAGAGAGCAAGTGTTCTATTTTAGGAGCAGATATATTATTTAAAATTTTTTCTTGATTTCCTTTTGAAACATGTTTTCAGAGCATTGACTCATGTAGAGTAGGGGATCTTTCCTCCCTCTGCAGACAAGTGGTGTCATCCATTTACAAACTGCCCAGTCTTTCATTCTCCAAGAACCCAACACATAGTTTCAGCATCATTTATCCTCTCTGGAGTACTTCTGGGACCATACTATTCTAAAGGTTTCTTTTGTGGGAGTCCTGGCTGTTTCCTCATCTTGACCCAGCATGCCTGTCTAAACTTTTTCTTCATCTATCGATATTTTTTATTACTTATTATTGTGAAAAATGTCAAACATGCAAAGTAGAAAGAATATCATAACGAACATCCGTATCTACAACCCTCAGATATAACAACTATTAGTGTTCTGCAATCTTGCTTCTTTTTTATCCCCAAAGAAGACTGTGTATACTGCCACACTCTATCTCTAAATATCACAGTGTGAATCTTCAAAAACAAAGACTTCTTTTTACACACTCAGACCACCACTGCCATCACCACCATCACCATACCAAATAACCCCTCCCCCTGGCAAGAACCCCATATTATACACTGTTTAACAAACGGTCCTTGTTTATATTTTTTAATTCATTCCAAAATGTCTTTTACAACTGTATTCTTCAGAATCCAATCAAGAACTACTCATTGCATTTGGTTCTTATATCTCCTATAAATGTTGATCTAGGACCTGAATATCAGAGAAGAAGAATGGAATTTGTAGCCTTGACAAGTCTTCTAAGCCAAAGCAAGACCCTAATGGAGAAGTAATGGGACTCAGAATTCAGAGAGAAATGTCAGGATAGATGTGCTGGGGAACAGTAACCCTCAAATGTGTGGAAATGGATGTTGAGGGGGCTGGACTAGGATGTGGAGACAGAAGGTAAGGCTGGTAAGGATGAATTTATTGATATATGTCATTCTCCAATGGCTTAGATTCAAGTCCTGAAAGATGATGCTGTGAAAGTGCTGCACTCAATGTGTCATCAAATTTGGAAAACTCAGCAGTGGCCACAGGAAAAGTTCAATTCCAAAAGTCTGGAAAAGGTCAATTTTCATTCCAATCCCAAAGAAAGCAATGCCAAAGAATGCTCAATCTCCTGCACAATTGCATTCATCTCACACGCTAGTAAAATAATGCTCAAAATTCTCCAAGCCAGGCTTCAGCAATATGTGAACTGTGAACTTCCAGATGTTCAAGCTGGTTTTAGAAAAGGCAGAGGAACCAGAGATCAAATTGCCAACATCCGCTAGATGATCAAAAAAGCAAGAGAGTTCCAGAAAAACATCTACTTCTGCTTTATTGACTATGCCAAAGCCTTTGACTGTGTGGATCACAATAAACTGTGGAAAATTCTGAAAGAGATGGGAATACCAGACCACCTGACCCGCCTCTTGAGAAACCTGTATGCAGGTCAGGAAGCAACAATTAGAACTGGACATGGAACAACAGACTGGTTCCAAATAGGAAAAGGAGTACGTCAAGGCTGTATATTGTCACCCTGCTTATTTAACTTATATGCAGAGTACATCATGAGAAATGCTGGGCTGGAAGAAGCACAAGCTGGAATCAAGATTGCCGGGAGAAATATCAATAACCTCAGATGTGCAGATGATACCACCCTTATGGCAGAAAGTGAAGAAGAACTAAAGAGCCTCTTGATGAAAGTGAAAGAGGAGAGTGAAAAAGTTGACTTACAGCTCAACTTTCAGAAAACTAAGATCATGGCATCCAGTCCCATCACTTCATGGCAAACAGATGGGGAAATAGTGCAAACAGTGGCTGACTTTTTTTTTCTGGGCTCTAAAATCACTGCAGATGGTAATTGCAGCCATGAAATTAAAAGACGCTTATTCCTTGGAAAGAAAGTTATGACCAACCTAGACAGCATATTGAAAAACAGAGACATTACTTTGTCAACAAAGGTCCGTCCAGTCAAGGCTATGGTTTTTCCAGTGGTCATGTATGGATGTAAGAGTTGGACTATAAAGAAAGCTGAGTGCCAAAGAATTGATGCTTTTGAACTGTGGTGTTGGAAAATACTCTTGAGAGTCCCTTGGACTGCAATGAGATCCAACCAGTCCATCCTAAAGGAAATCAGTCCTTCATTGGAAGGACTGATGCTGAAGCTGAAACTCCAATAATTTGCCCACCTGATGCAAAGAGTTGACTCATTTGAAAAGACCCTGATGCTGGGAAAGATTGAGGGCAGGAGGAGAAGGGGACGACAGAGGATGAGATGGTTGGATGGCATCACCGACTCAATGGACATGGGTTTGGGTGGACTCCGGGAGTTGGTGATGGACAGGGAGGCCTGGTGTACTGTGGTTCATGGGGTCACAGAGAGTCGGACACGACTGAGTGAATGAGCTGAACTGAACTGAATGGCTTTGATTATAATGCTCAGGCAGGGGCTCCTGGAGCCATCCTTGTACTGCTAGGATGATGCCTAACTTTAGAATAAAAAATAGCCTACATTAAATGTTGAGGAATGGCTCAGAGAAATATGAATTTTTGAATGAATTTATTCAATAAGATATATCTGAGAATCTCCAGATGATATTCTTTAGGAGGGTCCAGAGGACACTGCCTTCACTAAAGTGGTATCATTATATTACTTGTGTCATTTAGAGCCTTACTAATGGCTGTTGCTATACCAATGGCTTTTTGTAAGATTTTCTGAGACGGAATGTGACTTCCTAGTGCAATGGAAATGACAGGGTTTCAGAACAGAAGAGGTCAGATGATAGCACTGAATCATCAGAGGCAAAATGGAAATAAGTAATGGGAGCAGGGTCAGAATGGCAACCAAGAACATAGAGATGTATGTTGATGACTAATACATCATTACATTCATGAGGACATCTGAAGAGAGTATGACTTACTATATATAATCAGAAGATATCAGAACAGATGAGCGTCAAGTCAGATGTTGGCCACTCTAGGTTTTCATAAATGAGCCAGTTCTTAGACACAGAGCTCATGGTGCATGCTCTTGGGAAAGGACTTTGTAATAGCACAGCAAATGTGTACAGTAGCCATCCCCCTGGTGACTCCCCAAAGGGATCTATGGCCACTTAATATCAGGCCACTTAATATAAGTGCACCTAGGTGCACAGTACGCTAGCTGTTTTGAGGGTGCTTGGATACAGAGTCTGAGCTAACATTGACACCTAGGGACCCAAACTATCATCATGACCCCTGTGTTCGAGCAGAGGCACGTAGAGGTCAGCTGATAGACACATTCCTGGCCCTGGTGATTAGCCGTGAGACAGACGTACTTAGCAGTTGGAAGAATTCTCATTTTTGATTTATCAACTTATGAAATAAAAACTATCACTATAGGAGAAGGCTGAGTGGAAGCTCTTAAAATGAACCCTTCCCCTCGTGGTCCTGAAACTGCCAAGATTAGAAACAAAATCACCGAGTGGTGGTTGGTATGCAGCTTGGGTGGCCCCGCCAGCCGTCATTCTCTGTGACTCCCTTGGGGTGGGGGGTTGGCTTCTGCTTCTGGTTTGCTTAGGTTCTGTGGGTGGAGAGGTCTGCTTCCCAGAGGGGGGACTCAGTAAAAATGCGACCAAGGCTAAACCCCCAGTGGTGGCCTGGTCATACTTGGGGCCCCTCCACTGTTAGATCAACAGGCAATCGAGATTTAGTCCATCATGAGAAGGTATAATTGCTATTACATGATAAGGGCAGAAAGGATTGATTGTGCTTGGATTTAAGGGATCCATAGTGACATCTCTTGGTACTCCAATGCCTAAATAGTTTAACTGTGAATGGACAATTATGCAACCACTTCCCAATAAGATCATGGTCACCAGCAACCCCCCCTAGGGAAGAGGACCATGGGGGCTACATTTAAAGTCCTAAATGTAAATGGCAAAACCATAAAGCTTTTTGAAAAAATTATAAGAATATAGCTTTGTGACCTTGCTGTAGGTAAGGTTTCCTCAGACATGATATAAAAATCATTACCCACAAAGGAACTTATTGATATATTCTAGTAAGCAATATTCGGAGAAGGCAATGGCACCCCACTCCAGTACTCTTGCCTGGAAAATCCCATGGATGGAGGAGTCTGGGAGGCTGCAGTCCATGGGATGACTAAGAGTCGGACACGACTGAGCAACTTCACTTTCACTTTTCACTTTCATGCATTGGAGAAGGAAATGGCAACCCACTCCAGTGTTCTTGCCTGGAGAATCCCAGGGACAGGGGAGCCTGGTGGGCTTCTGTCTATGGGGTCGCACAGAGTTGGACACGACTGAAGCGACTTAGCAGCAGCAGCAGCAGCAGTAAGCAATATTAAGAACTTCTATACACATAAGAAATCTCTATAAAAAGAAAAACCAAGCTGTAGAATAGATTAAGCTAAATACAACACATATAGCTGACAAAGAACTAGTATCCAGAATAAATAGAAAGTACTCATAAGTTGACAAGATAAAAAGATATCCTGGTAGAGAAGTTGGCAAAGGACTTGAGTAGCCCCTTTATGAGAACCTAACTCCAAATAAGCAGTAACGTATAAAAAGACGTTCTAACTTTTTCACTAGTAATAAGGAAATTGAAAAATCATGTGTATTTTGATATTTTAAGGATCTACCAGGTTAACAATGAAAAAGTCTGACAACCAGAGGTATTGAGGAAGGTTTGGAGCTACAGGATTTCTTAAAACATTGCACCTGGGAGCATAAATTGGTAAAACCAGTTTAGAAAATCATACTTCATAATCTGCTGAAATTCATATATCCTACAACACTTCAATTCCTCTCCTAGTTATGTATCCTAGAAAAATAATGCACAAATGATTGTGCATTGATGATTGCAGTGCAAATGCTTTATACTAGAGAATAAAAGATCTAGATTCCAGGATACAAGTCTATTGGGTTTTAATAAAGTTTCTTTATTCCATGCTCAATTTGTAGAAGAGGCTGCCAAGCTTGTCCGCTCCCACCCAGGCATTTTGAATGGCCATTTCCCCAGCTATCCTTGCACTTGTGTGGCCCCATGACTCAATTCTGTCAATGGAAAGTGAACAGAAGCTAGATGTGCTGAGTCCTGGCTGAGACCCTGAAATTTCTGAAACACAACCTTCTTTCAGGTTGTGTTGAACACAACCTGGAAGCTCTTTTCACTTCCAGGTGGCAGGAATGGAAATGACCCCCATGGTGACCTTGGAAACCTAGTGTTGAAGAAGAGAACATAAGATGGAAAGGACTCATTGTCCCTGACACTGCAGGGGGGAAATCTACCTGACTAGAAATACCCAGAGATCAGATTGTTAGGGGAACAGGAAATAAACTCTTATTGTGTAAAATGCTGAATATCAGGATCTGTTTGTTACAGCTGTTAAGTCTAACCCTAACCTACACAAAAATATCTTCTTTTTCAGCTATTTGTTCATGAGATCTTTTCCTTTGAGCTTTAAAAAATGCCCAAGTAGAACTGACCCATGTCTTCCATCTGTATCCATCTTAGTAAGAAAAACAGAAGAGATCCATTCACAGCCAAGCTCTTTAGAAACATTCTCTCAGCTTATTGCCATCCACTATAGCTTAGCCTTTGTTGTTCAGTCGCTAAGTTGCGTCCAAATCTTTGCTACCCCAGGAACTACAGCACACCAGGCTTCCCTGTCATTCACTATCTCCTGGAGTTTACTCAAGCTCGTGTCCATTGAGTCAGTGATGCCACCCAACCATCTTATCCTTGTCCAAGTATTTTAGGCTGATTCACCTCTCTGTACATCCTTCTGACCTCAGGAAGGGGAAAAAGAGGGTTCAAAGCAAGAAGTTTTTAAATTAAGGTTGCACACAGCACTTCCTCCCCTATCTCATCAATTTGAACCTGGTTATGTGGAAAATGAACAGTGAGAAGTATCTTAAGATGGTAGACCTATGACCACCTCCTATTACTAAAAGGAAGAAAAAGAAAATAGATACAAGTAGCTCTTCTGACTACCTAAGTATTAATCCACACAACTATTTTCACTGTAGAATACCAACACCCTCCTGCTAAGTGCAATAATCCAAGTTTCCTTCAGGTTTCCTCTTCCAGCTCAGAGTCTAGGAACTCTAAGTGGTACATAGTAGTTTCCATTAGTTTCAAATGTGGGTCTTTGTGCTCTGGTGATCTAAAGAGTAAATACATGAGTTATTCATATCCAGCCTCCCATCTGTAACCATCATCTATTACTACATACAAATTGCTTGAAAATGTAGCAGTTTAAAGCACCAAACATCTATTATCTTGGTTTTTTTTTGTGGTCCAAGAATTCAGGAGGGGCTTTGATGGAAGGTTCTGGGTCAGAGTCTCTCATGAGTTGTCAAGACCTTGGCCAGGGTTGCACTGATGTGAAGGCCTGATTGAGGAATTGACTTCCAAGATGACTCGCTCATTTGGCTCTTGGTAGGTCTAACATTTTTTGCCACATGGGCATCCCCACAAGGCTGTCTGAGTGTCCTTATGACCTGGCAGCTGCTCCCCCTGCGTGAGTGATCCAAGAGATAACAAGGAGGAAGTTCAACACCTTTAGTGACCTAGCCTTGAATGTCACACACCATCATGTCCACCATGTTATGTTCATTAAAACAAGTTACTAAGTCCAGCCCACACTAAAAGGAAGGGGAATCTGGCTTTCCCTTTGGAAGTGAAAATGGTCAATAAATGTATAATCATATTTTTAAACTACTATACTCTGCTCTTTGGCTGTGTTTGTGTGTGTGTGTTTATTGTAGTAAAATAAAACATAAAATTTACCATTTTAAGTATTTTTGAGTGTCCAATTCAGTGACATTAAGTACATTCACGTTTTTGTGTGGTCATGTATATTACACATTCTGCCCACATTCAAACTACACACACTTCTTTCCATATCCCATTAAGATCTCACCACATAGCTGTCAGCTCTGGGGTTTGGTTTGACCCTCCTGAAGACACTTCAGTCAGCCTGTTGCTGTTTCATGGATGCTGGGTGTGAAATAAAGAATTTTATAACTCATAGAAGAGCAGGAGCAGCAAGTTTACAATGGTTCCCTGGCTCTCTAAGTCCTAGAGAGTGACTCAGAAGGGTCCAGGTGAGCCCCAGGGTGCCAGAAGGCAAATGCAATGGGTTTCTGTCGCAGCTGAGGAACCCTGAGTTTGGGGAATCCACCCTTTTTACAGCTAGCCGCTCCTCCTCTGGAGGGAGAGATTACTTCATCCCTTCAGGTTGCTTGCTGAAAATACAACCCCAGGTCTGGGAAGGACTGGCCACGATGTGGCTTTCCTGGTATATCTGGCAGAACAGGACAGGCGCCTTGGGTTTTCCCTCCAGCATCCTTCTTTCCTCATTTAGAGAAAAACTATGGTAAAAAACAACCATTTAGAAAAGCAAGAAGAGGAAACACATGGTAATTAACGATCCACAGTAAGAGGAAATCATGATGAAGAGGGCTTGACCTGGCTGTGGAGTTAATTCTCGGGTTAGACTAACTGGTTCTTCTCTCTGGATGGACACCAATATCTATTTCCCCCATTCCCCAGCTCTCCACTCTGCATGTTTCTTCATTTTCTATTGTCCCCCGCACACATATCTGATGAAGATGCTGGAGAACATGCCCTATAAAAGAGGTACAGAACTTCTGTGGCCTGTTCATTTCTTTCCCTGGTGCAGATTTAGGGATGTGTGCAGCTTTACTATTTGAAGGCCAAATAGTTTCAGGTTTTTCTTTAGCCAAGCTTGCTGTTTTCTTGACAATACAATTGCAGTAAGATTTAATAATCTTATGGGCTATTTGCTTCCAGTCATTTTCATGTCAAAGGAACAGCATATAAAATTCCCTTCTATTCATAGATTTTACATATTCTAAATCTCATCTTTCTAAAAAATTTACTGGCTTCTGTTCAGATCATTTCCATTTCCCCCAAATAAATGGAGACCACCTTGAGGGCGGGCTTTCCTGGTGGCTTAGATGGTAGAGAATCTTCCTGCATTGCAGGAGACACGGGTTCAGTCCCTGGGTTGGGGGGAATCCCCTGGAGAAGGGAATGGCTACCCTCTCCAGTATTTTTGCCTGGAGAATTCCATGGACAGAGGAGCCTTGAGGACTATAGTCCCAAAGAGTCAGACACTACTGAGCGACTAACACACACACACACACACACCCCTTGAGGGCATCTGAACCAATAAGCTTGTGTGCAAAGACAATAATCTGGTCTTCCTTTTTCTTTTCTAAGTATTTTGGCTGCACTGGATCTTCACTGTGGTGCTCGGACTTCTCTTGTTTCAGAGCTCGGGCTCTAGATTGCCCAGTCTCAGTAGCTGTGGTGTTCAGGCTTCCGTAGTTGTGCGCTGTGGGTTTAGTTGCCCAGCAGCATGCGGGATCTTAGTTCCCCAACCAGGGATCGAACCTGAGTCCTTTGCATTGGAGGGCAAGTTCTTAACCACTGGATCACCAAAGAAGTCCTATAGCAATCTGATCTTCATAGCAAAATCAGCTCCCCTTGACCATGTGGTGATCTTATCTCCTGTTATTTGGGGACCAGATACAGATGGATTTCCCAACCCTGCAAGACACTAAACTGACTATATTATCAGGTCACCTATCAAGAGCAGTCCTTAGGATAGCTGTGTTTCCTTCTACATCTGCTCATAAACTGGTTAATTCTTGCCAGAGCTCTTCTCCCTTTCACAGTGTCTTTCTAGAAGCAACAAACCACACACTGGCCTCCCGGCTTTTCCTAACCTCTTCTCATAGAACACACAGTTTGCATGGGTATGAGGGGCATGCTGTCTAAAACACTGTAGGTGACAGTTTCACCAGTTGCTTGCACAGAATAACAAGTGTCACCAACTTTGCAGCCTGCAATGCTTTTTAACCTGATCAGCTGTGGTCTGATATTAATGGCTCTGAAATTCTCTTTCCTCTTTTATAAAATGGGAATAATAACTTACTACCTATCTCATTAGTGTTGTTATAAGAATTAAATGAGCTAATACAGTATATAAAAATCTCTAAGTGTGTAGTAGGTACACAGTAGACATTGATTTGTTTTTTCTTCTTAGTAGGGTAATATTTGGATATTTTATTATTGGTGGTGTTGGGGTAACTTTTAAAATATAAATATAGCAATATAAATAAATAGATAAAAGTCAGTGAAGAGTCTGCCTGCAGCACAGGAGACCTGCATGCGATCCCTGGGTCAGGAAGATCTCCGGAGAAGGAAATGGCAACCCATTCCAGTATTCTTGTCTGGAGAATCCCATGGACAGAGGAGGCTGGCAGTCTATAGTCTATGGGGTCGCAAGAATCAGACTTGACTTAGCGACTAAACCACCGTATTAACATAGTATGCAGTGTATTTATCTATTTTTAAATTAATTTTTATTGGCGCATAGTTGCTTTGCAGTGCTCCGTTAGTTTCTACTGTAGAGCAAAGTGAAACAGCTGTCCATGTACACACACCCCCTCATTTTTGGATCTCCTTCCTATTTAGGTTACCACGGAGCCCTGAGTTTGATTCCCTGAGCCACACAGTAGGTTCTCATTGGTTTTTACTGGGTAGCTTTTAAAACTACTTGCTCTCAAATTCTCTCACATTTTTTATGAAAAATAAATTCAATAAAGGTATAGATGGCTGATTCATGTCAATGTATGGCAAAAACCACTACAATATTGTAAAGTAATTAGCCTCCAACTAATAACAATAAATAGAAAAAAAAAAGGTATAAGGGTCAACTTCGATGACCTCTTTGATTCTACAGAGAGCTGTCATTACCAGCTTTAACCTCTCTTTTCAGCTTTCCAATCCCTGTTCCTTCTACTCTTAACAGAGAAAACTAAGGCCATCAAGCTAGAACTCTCCCAGTCAACTTTTCTCCCTATTATAAATCAGAAACCTTCACTTAAAACTCCCTTACCCCTCTCATCTCCTCTCCTCTTATCTCAGAGGATGTGATGATTCTCCTGTATATGGTCTAAAATCTAAACTCTCTCTTCTCTGAAACTTTCCTCCCCAAACCATCACTTTTCTCTTCTATCGCCTGCATCACTGAAGCTCCATCAGTGATGTTCCCTCCTTCCTCCTAGCAGGGATTCTGCAGTCTCTTTTGTGTTAAAAATGTACATCAATCCTGCATCTCTCTTGAGCTCAGCTCCATCTGTAGCCTTCTTTTCCCTCCCAAGTTTTTAAAATGAATTAGTGCATTTCATTTCTCCTCCCTATTCTTTCCTTAATCCACTGAAATCTTAGCCTCCACTATGCCTCTCTCTGGCAGTTTGACTGTTTTAGTGACTTTGCCAATCTTGATCTAACTTATTTGATGCTGTGAATCATTATGGAAATGCTCCTTTGTTTTCTAGGGTATCACTTTCTAATCTATTCTCCCCTT
Organism: Dama dama; assembly: GCF_033118175.1. Classification (NCBI taxonomy): domain Eukaryota; kingdom Metazoa; phylum Chordata; class Mammalia; order Artiodactyla; family Cervidae; genus Dama; species Dama dama. Next base: position 56,227,190 of record NC_083685.1, read on the forward strand.
ACCCTGTGACTATCCACTATTAGTTCTTTTTCACAGGTTCATCTTTATTTGATTGCCATTAAAATTTGGTGTTTTCTGTGTCTATTCTTGGTCTTCTTTTCTTCTCATTTTTTAAAAAAAAGCCTTTATTGAATTTGTTATAATATTGCTTCTGTTTTACGTATTATTTTTTTTTTTTTCTTTTTGGCCACAAGGTATATGGGATCTTGCATCCCTGACCAGGCATTGAACCCACACTCCTTGTGTTGAAAGGCCAAGTCTTAACCACTGCACTGCCAGGGATATTCCTATCTTCTCTACTCATTTTATGTCTTCTTTCTAGTCTACTTTATCCTATTCCATAGCATCAATTCTCAGCTATAGACTAATGAATCCCAAGTCTGCACGTCCAATCTAACCCTCTTTCCGGAGCCCAGTTTGGCTAACAGACTTGTGGATGCCTCAAAGGCAGTAGGACACCGTGCTGCCCCTTTTGTGTTCTTTCTCAGTGAATGCACTACCACCCACTGTCTTAGCGGAAAGTTTGGACTCATTAGTAAGTGCTCTTCCCTTTTCTTCATTTACGTGCCTGGTTAATCCTCAACTTCTACTGACTCAGTTCTCTAAATGCGCCTTAATTCTCTAAACTTGTCCATTTATTTCATCCTATACCTACCATTCCCTTTGTCTGAAGTGTCCCCCCCTCCTCTTCTTTCCTAATAGATTCTTACTCATCCTTCAGATTTTAGCTTAAATGCAAATTCTTTGCAAATTTTGCCTGAATTTCAGATTGGATTCACTCCCACTGCTCTATGATCAGTTTCCTAGAGCTGCCATAAAAAATGTACCACAAATTGGGTGACTTAAAACAACAGAAATTTGTTTTCTTTTCAGTTCTGGAGGCTAGAGGTATAAATTCAAGATGTCAGCAGGGCCACGCTCTCTCTAGACTAGATAGAATCCTTTCTGTTTCTTTCTGGCTTCTGGAAGTGGCCTGCATAGTTGGCATTCCTTGGCTTATAACTGCATCACTCGAATCTCTGCCTCTGTCATCACATGGCTTCCCCTCCGTGTCTCTGCATTCAAACAGTGTTTCTTATAAGGATACCTATTATATTGGATTAGGGCCCACCTGAATGACTTCAACTTAATTTGATTACATCTGCAAAGACCCTATTTCCAAATACAGTGGCATTCACAAGACTAGGGGTTAGAACTTCAATATATCTTTTTAGGGGGCATAGTTCAATTCAGAAGACCCTTATAATTTTCTTTCAACAAAACTCATCACCCTGTATTGTAATTATTCAATGTTCACCTTCCGGGGTAGGCCTTTCTTCCCTATTTCAGTGTAGTCTCATTGCTTGAGATAATAGAGCTCAGAGGCAAAGTTATGGGCTGAAGACTGGAGAAGCAGGTCAACCAAGAAATTGATGCTGGAAATTTCCAAGCTGAAATAAACAGCAGGATTCAATCACAAATTGGAGTTAGACACAGAGTAGGCAGAGATGTGGGGGAGGTATGGAACAGGGTCAACTTGAGAACAAATTTTATAAAAGCAATTACTTCTTGCAATTTGCTACCTCTTTTTTTTTTTTTTTTTTTCTGGAGGTTTGCCAGCCTCCTGGGTGGGGGGCAGAACCCTAAATTTTTGGATTTTTTTCTCCAGAGTTGCAGAAATATTTTTTCTATGTCCTTACCCATCTCTTAGTCTAAAGGGTGTGATTATGTTCACACAATCTGGGTTCCTGAAAACAACTTTTACGATTCATGGGGAAGAGAACAGAACTCAGAGAACATGCACGATATTTATGAAGGCATTGTTTTGTTCCTTTAGCTTTTATTTATTGCCTTTTCCTGGAAAGAGAAGCTTGTATGTATGATTCAGCAGCTGATTAATCATGCCCTTGGCTCCCCATGTCCCAGCTCAGAAATACTTTAGCTTTCAATTCACTACCTGAAACAATTACAATCAAAGTTTCATAGTACATGATGTGAAATCGTTCAACTTTTAGTAATTTTTAAAACACTTTTACCAAGGTACTGGTAAAAAACTGATGCTATTGACTAAAACCAGTTAAAATATTTTGTCTGTTTATGTGTAATTTACTTTCATATTAGAATTGATCTAGACAAGGTGAGAATTCAGCTGTTTATTGATTGTAATAGAATTTCTTTTTGTGATTTTCTATAGGACATGGGATTTGGGTATCTAATTATAGAAGGGAGAGATGCCAATAAATAATAAGCAAACAAACAAGTAAATAAAATATAATTTGAGGGAAAATTTTGACAACTGCTCGTTTAATTAATTAAGATCTACTGGCCTAATGTTCTCTGAGATAAATCTAATACATATATGCATGTTTACATGTATACATATATATGATTACATTTAAATAGGGTAACTTTGGGGCTTCCCTAGTGGCTCAGCTGATAAAGAGTCTACCTGCAGTGCAGGAGACCCAGGTTTGATCTCTGGATCGGGAAGTTCCCCTGGCAAAGGGAATGGCTACCCACTCTAGTATTCTTGCCTGGAGAATTCCATGGACAGAGGAGCCTGGTGGACTACAGTCCATGCAGTCACAAAGAGTCAGACATGACTGAGTGACTAACGCTTGAACCAACCCCATATGCAATCTTACATATGTACATATATATGATTATATTTAAATTATTTATAATTTACTTAAAAGTGCTATTAGGGTAACTTTAGAGCAGTGGTTCTCAAGCAGGGGCATTTTTCCTCCAATGGGACACTTGGTAGTGTCTTGAGACATTTTTGGTTATCACGTGGATAGGGAGGAATGGGTGAGTGAGGATACTGCTGGCATCTACCGTAAAGTCCCAGGATGTAAGATGTTATGAAGTATCTTACGATGTACAGAACAACCCCTACAACAAAGAATTGCTGAACTCAAAATGACAGTGTTGCTGAGGTTGAGAAATCCTGGTTTAGAGGATAAACATTTAGTTGGCATAAAAAGGAATTTTCTATTTATTTTTCACAGTCTTCCCCTAACCCCATTTTCCCTTTTATTTCTACCACCCTGGAGAAGGGAAAGGCTACCCACTCCAGCATTCTGGCCTAGAGAATTCCATGGACTGTATAGCCCATGGGGTCGCAAAGAGTCAGACACAACTGAGTGACTTTCGGTCATTTTCTTCACTCACAGAAGAGAAGGTGCAGATAACCTTATTTATTGACTTTCAGTCCCTAGTTCCAGTTCTTTTTTGAGATTTGACTGTTGAAATTTACCCTTGAATTTTACAAGACATTCTTTTTTTAAAAAAAATGTATTTATTTATTTTATTATTTATTTTTTTGGCTGTGTTGAGTCTTTGTTGCTGTGAGAGCTTTTTCTTTAGTTGTGGCGAGTGGGGGCTACTCTCCAGGTGCAGTGCACAGGCTCCTCATCGTGGCCTCTCTTGGTGCAGAGCCGGGGTCCAGGGTGTGCAGCTTTCAGCAGCCCCGGTGCTTGGGCTCAGTCGGTATGGTTCACAGCCTCTAGAGCACAGGCTCAATAGTTGTGGTTCAGGGCTCCTTGGTGCGTGGGATCTTCTTGGGCCAGGGATTGAACCTGTGTCTCCTACATTGGCAGGCAGATTTTTTTTTTTTTTTTAATTGTTTTGGCAGGCAGATTCTTTATAACTGAGCCACTGGGGAAGCCCAAGAGACATTCTTACATTTCTTCTTTTGCTTAAACTTTATTCACTGAGTTTTGTTGACAGTAACCAAACAGTCCCTGAGTTAGAAAAAGAAGTAATGTTAACACCAAAGAATTTAAAAGTAGAGAAATAAAATGCAATTCATATATATATATGTATACTTATAAATAGCATATTAAAATTTGTCCTACATTCTATGGTACACTTTGAAATATGTTTATTCATGATTGGAATTGAAAGAGGTGATAATGTAGGCTTAATTAAAATGATGAATATTATGTATTCATAAAACTTTGAGACTAAAAAGACAACTGAGATCATCAGGTCATCTTATGTTCCCAACCTATTTCTTGTTGAGAAGGCATTATAGACATTGTAATGGACAAGAAATATTATTAAATATTAAACATTTAAAATTCAATACAAGAGTTAATTTCTTCTTGGCTTTTAAGAGGTTCCTTTTAAAACAGTTATTTCTCAAGGGTTAGAATCTCAGGTGTTCAATACAGTATACTAACACATATATGTGGAATTTAGAAAGATGGTAACGATAACCCTATATGCAAGACAGAGAAAGAGACACAGATGTACAGAACAGACTTTTGGACTCTATGGGAGAAGGCGAGGGTGGGATGACCTGAGAGAACAGCATCGAAACATGTATATTATCAAGTGTGAAACAGATCGCCAGTCCAGGTTGGATGCATGAGACAAGTGCTCGGGGCTGGTGCACTGGGATGACCCAGAGGGATGGGGTGGGGAGGGAGGTGGGAGGGGGTTTAGGATGGGGAACACATGTAAATCCATGGCTGATTCATGTCAATGTATGGCAAAAACCACTACAATATTGTAAAGTAATTAGCCTCCAACTAATAAAAATAATTGGGAAAAAAAAAAAGAATCTCAGGTGTTATTTCTCAAGCAGATATTTGTCAAGAGTTAGAATTTCCATTGGTATAAGAAGTTGGAATCTCCAAGATCATTTGTTGAATAGGCTGTATTCTATAAACACTTACTAAATGCCTCTGAGCATAGTCATAAGCCCATTTGGTGTTTAATAGCTTAGGCCCCAGGAAGTTGTTTTTAGATAAATGGAAAACTCATGAGAAAGCAAAGTTGGGGGGACAAACATAAATTGCCAGCCTGTGAGGATCAAATTCAGGTCAGATCCTATCTGGGTCAATTCTATCTCCTCACTTCCTGTTCAGTTTAGCCAGGGGTAAATCTCTGACCTTTAAATCCAAGGCTCCCAGAAGAGCCAAGACTTCCAGGAGCTCTTGAAAAGAACAGCAATTTGCAGGATGAGAAAATGGAAAAAAGTGGTTCAGAAAACTCCAAAGGGTAGCTGTGGTTCCTCTCAATAAGAAATCAGTTGGAAATGTGCCTCACCTAAATAGGGCCAAAATACAGAGTGCAAAATACAACACCATGACCAGTAAAATGAAACCATATGATGCGTGTGGGTAAGATAGATGTAAATGTGCTATTAAGAATACTAAGGTAAATTATGAAGTGCAACTTATTAAGATCTGTAGTGTAAGATATCTTATCTCTTGGAGAATAGATTTCTATTTCCTGCTTTGTTGTAATTGTATAGAAGTAAGAATTGGGAATAGATATCATAGGCCTCTTAAAGTATACTTTTAAAACTCTAAAGAAGAAAAAATATTGTAAATATTTCTGAGAGGTGGTGTCTGATTACATCCCTGCAAGAAACAATTGCAATCTGGACCCAGCAGCCTTATCTCTCTCAGTTTTTATTGCCTCTCCATTTATTTTAAAACTCAAGCCTAACTGGTAATGGATTATTGTTTATATATGAATAATTGTTCATACGTGAAATGATGTGAATATGAATATAATAACCACCCAATAAGTCGTCTTGGGGCTTGATAACAGTTTCTTCAATGTAAAATTGATACCACTTTATGCAGAAACAGGACATTTTTGATGACTTTTGTAAATTAACCTTGTATCTTGTGCTGAGTTAGGACATTAATTCTAGTAGTTATTTTTTATATTCTTTATGATTTTTTATGCAAGCAATAAACAATTTTATTGTTTATAAACAATTTTATGTTTATTGTTTATTGTTTATAAAACAATTTTATTTCCTCTTTTCTTGAATTTATGTCTTTTTCTTGCCTTACTGGAAGGGTTATGTCAACCAGCATAATGTTGAGTGGAGGTAGAAAGAGTCGACATTCTTGTCATGTTTCTATCTTAGGGAGAAATTACTCAGTATTTCAGTGTTAAGTATGATACTAACTTTAGGTTTTCTATATGAAAAGCTTTCACATAAAAAAAAAAAATCTGTTCAGAAAAATCTAATTCATCTTATATGTTATTAATTTCAGTTTTCAAGTATTTAAGTGATGAAAAACAAGTAATTTCTGTTTTAATAACACATTTATAGACTGAGCTTCAAAGACAAGGAAAAATTAATTTAAAATAATGTGTATTTATTTCTCTGTCCAAAGATATCAAAAGCAAGAAATAACACTACAATCACAGAAGTGGTATGTAACAGAAGAGAAAACAAATCGTTCAATGTAATGACTGTCTTCTTAAAAAAAAAAAAAAACAGCAAAACATATTGTCTTATATTATGTTTCTAACCAAAGAATATTCTAAAATCTAATGGGCTAAAGAAGAAAAATCAGAGCAAATCTATTGGAAATAAAGATAAGGCTGCTTTGCCAAATATTTTAAATTCTTTTTTCTCTGCACAAAATAATTACTAGCACTTGCCTCCTTTTTTGTACAGGAAGCCAGCCACAATATGGATGGAGGGAAAGGGAACTGGAGAGGGCATGTGTGTGGAGTGAGCTGCTTCTCTGCTGACAAGGCTGTGGGTAGAGGGGCACAGCAAACCCACTAACCCTGGGGGTCTAAAAAGCAGAGAGTCTCAGTAGAAAAGATCCCACTTATACTCTTTTGCCAGATCCTGATTATTCCCCTGCCTGCGTCTGCCATTGGCCAGATCTAACTGAAGGCCAAAGCAAAAGGAATCTTTTGATGCAATCTAAACAGCTCAGCCTCTCATTATATAAAGCAGGCTGGAAAGAAAGGGGCAAATTCTTGTGGGTCAAATGAGAATATCTAGCATATTTGTGTTTCTGAAAATTTTTACAATTTTTTTATGCCAAAAATTTATTTTTGGTATTTCAGATTAATTACTCTTGGATATATTTCCAACAGTGGTATTACTGGCCCAAAGAGGATGAAAATTTTGAAGGCTGCTGATGGACTTGTAAATGCCACATAAGTAATATTTAAAGTTTTGCCTATCATGGTTCTAAAAGCCTATGATTTCTCTGTTTCACCATAACTGTTGACATATATATATATACATATATATATATAGCTTCCCTGGTGACTTAGTCGGTAAAGAGTCTGTATGCAATGAAGGAGACAACCTGCAATGCAGGAGACCCAGGTTCAATTTCTGGGTCAAGAAGATTCCATGGAGAAGGAAATGGCAACTCATTCCAGTATATTTGCCTTTAAAAACCCCATGGACAGAGGGGCCTGGTAGGCTACAGTCCATGGGGTCTTAAGAGTTAGACAAGACTTAGCAACTAAATCACCATATACATACAAAATATATAACTCCAACACAATTAATTTTATATATTTCCATAGATATCATCATGTTTTTCTTTCATCAGTGGTTAATATTATTGACACATGGAAATTTTAACTTAAATTGGGGACAAAACTGTATATGACAGGGGTCCCCAACTTCTGAGATCTAATGCCTGATGATCTGAGGTGGATCTGATGTAATAATAATAGAAATAAAGTACACAATAAATGTGATGCACTTGGATCATTCCCAAACCATCCCCTCACTCCTTGCTTTGTGGAAAAATTGTCTTCCATGAAATCCATTCCTGGTGCCCAAAAGGTTGGGGACTGCCGTTATATGACGCAAGGGGCCAGGGACACATTAAAAACAATAATTAATAAATTTTTTTCTTTTAAAGAAGGAGTAAATTAAACATATCTATCTGTGTATCTACTGGCACACATAGAGTTGTTTTTTTAGAAGATAGTGGATAAAATGTTTTCATAAATGTATGGTAATTTGTCTCACTTTCAAGACATGACTATGGGTTTAAATGTGTGTTCAAATTGCTTATCTGTGTCTTTAACACTTGCTGGTTCCTTATGATAAGTGCATTGCTCATGAAAACTAAGTTTGTAGACTGTTTTTGTGTCTATTCATTTCAGGTTTTTTCCAGTAATGGTGATTTCCCTGGTATTGCCATGGGCTTCCTGCTCCTCTTGTTCTTATCCAAGTCTTCACTCCAACTAGAGAATATGAACAGCTCCAACGGTTACTGAAGGACGTCAATGAAGAGGCCACATGATTTTTAAAAATCCTTTGTTGTTTCTCGTTTCACAGAAATAGACATCTTTTCAGGCCACTGAACGTGTTCTTGCCAAGGTCACTGATGACTCATTTTTTGCTAAGTCCAGTGAACACTTTTGAGTTTTTATTTAATTATTTGACCTTTCAGAAGCATTTGGCACTGCTGATGATAACCCTTTTCTGGAAGCAGTATCATCCCTTGGCATTGGAGACTGTTGTCTGTGTGTTTCAGGTTTCTGAAGACAGGCTGTCTGGTCTCAGTTCTGACACTGATTAGCTGCATGACCTTGGGAAGCCACTCAACATCTTTGGGATTCAGTTTCCTCATGATCCTTAGTTGCTCAGTCGTGTCCAACTCCTTCCCACGCCATGGACTGCAATCCACCAGGCTCTTCTGTCCACGGAATTCTCCAGGCAAGAATACTAGTGTGGGTAGCCATTCCCTTCTCCAGGGGATCTTTCCAACCCAGGGATTGAACCCACGTCGCCTGCAATGCAGGCAGATTCTTTACTGTCTGAGCCACCTGGAAAGCCCCAGTTTTTTCATGGTTAAGAATAATAACAGGACCCAGCTCTTAGGGTAGGTGTGAGGACTCATGTAAAAGCACGTGTAAAATGATTTGAGATTATACTTGGTACTTCAGCACCCTTAAGTGACAGCATATGGTGTGCTGATAAACTGACTTTGTTTGAAAAACAAAGCCCTGATTTGTAGTGTTGAGCTTCTTTGGTGTAAATACTTCCATTGTGGCCTTAAATACGCCTACCTTTCTTTAGCGTTTAGCAATTGGCTTTCCCAGGAGTGGCTGACATGGTAAGAATCTGCTTGCCATGTGGGAGACCCAGGTTCGATCCCTGGGTTGGAAAGATCACCTGGAGGAGGGAATGGCAGCCCACTTCAGTATTCTTGCCTGGAAAATTCCACAGACAGAGGCACCTGGTGGGCAACAGTCCATGGGGTCACAAAGAGTACAGCATGATTCAGTGACTATCACACTCCCAGGAGCTGATTTCGGCACACCCCTGACAGCAACCTTCCCCCTTGACGTTTCAATTTCCTCTGCCTGGTTTCCACTTTGGGCTCCTCTTCTTCCATTTCTGACACATCTTTGCTCTTCAGGGGTCTGTCTAGGCTTTCCTGTTGTTTTCCTTCATACATTTTCCTATGATCAATCTCATCCACTTAAAAAATTGATATATAATTCACAGATTATAGAATTCATCCACTGAAAGTGTAGAGCTCACTGGTTTTTAGTATATTCATAGCATGGTGTAGCCATCACCATCTTTAATTTCAAAGCAATTTTATCATTTTCCAAAGAAACTCAGTACCCATAGACAGTTGGCCACGCCTCATTTCCCCCACTCCTCCCCATATCCAACTATTAAGCTACTTTCTGCTTCTAAAAATTTGCAAATTCTGGGCATTCCATGTAAATGGAACCATATAATATATGGTCCTTTGTATCTCCTTTCACTCAGCATAGTGTTTTCAACATTCAACTATTTGTAGCATGTGTCAGTACTTTATTCCTTTTTATGCTGAATAATATTTCATTGTCTTGCGATGCCACATCTTATTGTTCATCAACTGATGGATATTAGGCTTTTTCTACTTTTTGGCTGTTATGAATAATGCTGCTATGAATCTTTGTGTGTAAGTTTTTGTGTGGACATATATTTTTTCCTCTTGGATATATATCTAGGAGTGGAATCACTAGACCATAAAGTAAATCTGTGTTTGACTTTTTGAGAAATTGCCGAACGGTTTTCCAAAGAGGTTACATGACCTCACCTGCAGTGTACAAGAGATCCGATGCCTCCATATTCTTGCCAACATTTGTTATTTTTTTTTTAACTATAACCATGCTGCGCGGTGTGTTCAGTTACTCAGTTGTGTCTGACTCTTTGCGACCCCAGGGACTGTAGTCCCCAGGCTCATTTGTCCATGAAATTTCCAGGCAAAGATACTGGAGTGGGTTGCCATTTCCTACTCCAGGAGATCTTCTCGATCCAGAGATAGAATCCAAATCTCTGAGTCTCCTGTGTATTCTTTACCATTGTACCACCTAGGAAGCGCTATAGCCATGCTAGTCAGTGTAAAATGGTATCTGTTTGTCATTTTAATATGTTTTTCTCTGATGGCAAATGATATTGGACATCTTTTCACATGCTTATTGGTTGTTTGTATTTCATCTTTCATCTTTGGGGTTGCCTAGTGACTCAGTCGGAGAAGGCACTGGCTCCCCACTCCAGTACTCTTGCCTGGAAAATCCCATGGGCGGAGGAACCTGGTGGGCTACAGTCCATGGGGTCGCTAAGAGTCAGACACGACTGAGCGACTTCACTTTGACTTTTCACTTTCATGCATTGGAGGAGGAAATGGCAGCCCACTCCAGTGTTCTTGCCTGGAGAATCCCAGGGACGGGGGAGCCTGGTGGGCTGCCGTCTATGGGGTCACACAGAGTCGGACACGACTGAAGCGACAGCAGCAGCAGCGGCAGTGACTCAGTGGTTAAGAATTCACCTGTCAGTGCAGAAGACACGTGAGTTTGATTCCTGGGTTGGGAAGATCTCCTAGAGAAGGAAATGGAAACCCACCCTAGTATTCTTGTCTGCGAAATCCCATCAACAGAGGAGCCTGGTGGGCTGCAGTCCATGGGGTCGCAAAAGAGTTGCACGTGACTTGGCGACTAAACAACAAATTTCACCTTTGGAGAAATGTCTGTTCACATTTTTGGCCCTTTTAGGAGTTAGGTTGTTTCTTCTTTTATTATTGAATTGCAATCTCATCCACTTTTATGACTTCATTTACATTTTTACTCTTAAGATTCTGAAAATGTATGTTTTGAGTCTGGGTTTCTTATATGAGCTTCATAGTGCTGTAGAGCCACCATAAAGTCAACATTATTTTCAAAACTGCTCATCTTTTTGAGATTTTATTTCTTTAAAATTATCACTCTCCATTTAGAAACCTGTCATTCTTTCAACTCTCTTTCCCTCTAAATATAAACAAGTACTAAATATTGTTTTTTTAATCGCCTAAAAAACTGTAAATTTTTTGTTTCTATGCTAGCCTTGTCTAGATCACCATCAAAAAATTATACCTGAGTATCTGTAACAGTCTCTTAGCTGATTTTTTTTTAAAAGCTCTACTTTATTCTTTGCACTTTAGTGCATACTTTAAAGCATAAATCCTTTTAGTGGTTTCCTTTCAGTCTTAGGATGAAATTCAGATTCCTTAATGTGTATTCATAGCTTCCTAATAACTAGAGTTATCAAAAATGAATTGGATCAGCTTATCATGTAGAGAGTTTCTTGTCACTAGAAACATCTAGATAGAGGCTGAAAACTGATCATCTTTTAAGGGTGATATGAACAATATTCATCCTTTGCCTGGAAGATAAAAACCAATATCTATTAAACTTCTTACCTTTGTAAAATGCTATGATTCTAATTCATATGTATTGAAGATGGTAATAACCAAAAGTCTTGATTAATTAGAAACTCTCATGTAAATATAGATAAATATAGGTAAACAATTTTACATTCATAAAGAAAGAGTTGTAAAAACATGAAGTCATCTTATCTGAAAGACTATCATATGTGATAGGAAGCTACTGAGTACACCAAAGTCTGGTTACACAATTTGTCCTTGAACAAGAATTATAGTAAAATTATAAAATTGTCAAATTTATAATTCTGGGGAGTCAGAGAAATGTCACTATAGAACAAATAAAAATAAAGCCCTCTCCTTTGACCCCAAAATTGTTACCTTCACATTTCTAGTTCTCTGATATTTTTTGAACTGATGAAAAATTAGGGACTCTTTTGTTGAAAAATGTGCTTACTGCTCCAAATATTCAGAGTGATCATGACCTTCTGAGGTTTGACCATGAATTCACAGTAAGAGATCCTATATTTACAGAGTGACAAGATAAGATTTGAAGGGAAATACTATAAAATATATATGTAAGGTTTTTTTTAATGGTTAGCTTTACTATCATTAGTGTTTGAAAATTTTAAATAAATCATAAACATATAAAAAGACTTTAATTAAAATATATCCAAATCTTGTATGAATCTGTATTTGTCTCAGAAAGAAGGTGGTCCTGCCTTAGAAGTATAGCTTAATATCTAAATTATAGCTTAATTATCTAAATGGTAATCATGTGAGTTACAGAGAGGATTTGAAATGAAAGAATAGGAAAAAAATTCCATTAAGGATTTTTTCATGGAAGATTTTAAATATTAAAAAAAAATTTGATGCAGAGACATGCATATCCATGCCGTGAGACCTGATCTCCAGTTTTTAGAGTAATAACACATAAGTTGGTCATTTAATTTGTTTGTTGGATATTGTTTCTAAAATACAGTTGATCAGGGCTTCCCAGGTGGCTCGGTGGTAAAGAATCCACATGTCAGTGCAGGAGACCTGGGTTTGATCCTTGATCTGGAAAGATCCCATGTGCCTCGGAGCATCTAAGTCCATGCTCCACAACTATTGAGCCTGTGCCCTAGAGCCCAGGAGCTGCAGCTATTGAGTCCCCGTGCCACAGCTGCTGAAGCCTGAGAGCCCTGGTGCCTGAGCTGGGCAATAAGGGAAGCTACCACACTGAGATGCCTGCGCACCACAACTGGAGAGACGCCCCCACTCACTGAGATGAGGGAGGAAGCCCTGGCAGCAAGGGAGATCCAGCACAGCCAAAAATAAATAAATGAAATTATTACAAAGATGCCATTGATCACTATCATAGAGCTCACTATTACAGTGGCAAGATACGCTTTTTGTAGACATTCTAAGTTGAACAATAGTCTGATTTGCTTTCAAAGGGCAGAATTATAAAAGTCATGGTATGCCCTAGCCAACTAAGTGTCACAGATACAGTTATTGAACTCCAGCAAGGCATCACCCATTAGCCTTGTCACAGTGGGTTGAAATTACATCTTTAGGTACTGCCAACTACTTTAAATTTGATGTCATGGAGGGCACAACATTAATTTATTAAACTGCTTTGTCTGAGGAAATGAAAGATGGTTATATTATTTTCCTGAGTCTAAAGGGAGGAAAGAGGGGGAATCAGAATAACAAATGTCTCTTTTACTCACATTAGTTCAGATGTCTAAAATGAGGATGAATTCTGAAGAAATGTAGACTAACCTATTGAACTACAGAGGTAAAACTTACTGAACTTAGGATATATTTGGAGCATCTTGCCCCTAAAATCCTTTTAAATTGATTGTATCTTTAAAATATAAGCTGATTAACCTCATTCATCTATGAAGAATTTATATTGTAGTGTTTTGCAATCTTGGGGAAATTTTCTAAAATTACAATAAATTTCAACATATAGGTGAAATTTTAATATTTTTGTACATAGTACTTGTTTTGTCTCAGAAAACTGATAAAACACATGCTTCCAATAAATACTTCTCTAACTTTTTTGATTCTTAGAATTTACTCTTGAGTAAAATATGAAAAATTTGAATTGTGAATATAAACAGAATTGTTCTCACATTTGCACTTCAAGTGAACATTTAATATTTATAATTCTGAAATCATAAAAGAATGCTTTTCATTATAGATATTAAGAATACAGATAAGCAAAAGTTAAAAAAAATCTGTAATTGTACCTTCAGAGAAAACTTAAAACTGGCATTTTTATTTAAGATTTTTAATTTTACATGCTCCCCAGATGGCATAGTGGTAAAGAAATGGCCTGGCCAATGCAAGAGACATAAGAGACGCAGTTCAGTCCCTGGGTTGGGAAGATGCCCTGGAGGAGGGCATGGCAATCCACTCCAGTATTCTAGAGAATCCCATGGACAGAGAAGCCTGGCAGGCTACAATCCATAGGATTGTAAAGAGCTGAACATGACTGAAGTGACATCACGCACTCAGTCACACAGATGATTATATCAATTAAATAATGAGAACTATGTATGTTTCTTTTATTTTTTCATTTCCATTGTACATCAGTTAGAATTTTTAGAACATTGTTAAATATTAAGGACGATAATGCATACTGTATCTTGCTTTAATAATATTGCTTCTCACATTTTAGCTTTAAGCACAATGTCAATATTTGAAGTAATACAAAGGTTCTTTAACAAGTTAGTGTCTTTTCTTCTCTAATTTATTAAGATTAATTTTGAAACAGAAGATATTAGTACTTATTAAGATTAAGTGTACTTTATTAAATGAAGATTTAATTTTTTTGTACTTTATTAAATGAAGATCCCTTGGAGAAGGGAATGGCAACCCATACCAGTTACTCTTGCCTGGAGAATTCCATGGACAGAGGAGCCTGGCAGGCTACAATCCAGGGTGTCACAAAGAGCTGGACACAACTGAGTGACTAATACACACACATTGTTGATATAATTTGTATTTAACTTTATCTTTATCAAAATAATACACATAAAGTAACATTTTATATAAAAAAGAGTTAATCGCTCAGTTGTGTCCAACTCTTTGTGACCTACCAAGGCTCCTCTGCCCGTGGAATTCTCCAGGCAAGAATACTGGAGTGTGTTGTCATTCCCTTTTCCAGGGGAATCTTCCCAACCAAGAGATTGAACCGAGGTCTCCTGCATTGCAAGTGGTTTCTTTACTGTGTGAGCCATCAGGAAAGGCCCAATATTTATACTTAAATATATTTATATATATGTCTCCTACCACATCTCTTTCCCTCTATGAGTTCTCTTCCTTAGAGGTATCCGCTTTGTACTCCTTTAGCTATGCCAAATGGTATTTATTTCCATGTTTTTGTGGTTTGCCTTTTAACTCTCTTAGAGTTCTCTTTAAATGACATTAATTTTTAAATAATTTATTAAGATTTACAATATGGCTTAGTATATACTACATTTTGGCAAATGTTCAATGCACACTTGAATATTTTCTGCAATCACTGTCTCAGGCATGTGTGCTCAGAGATGTCCAACTCTTTGTGATCCCGTGGACTGTAGCCCACCAGGCTCCTCTGTCCATGGGCTTTCCCAGGCAAGAATACTGGAGTGGGTTGCTGTTTCCTCCTCCAGGGGATCTTCTCCACTGAGGGATCGAACCCACGTCTCCTGCATCTCCTGCATTGGCAGGGGAATTCTTTTACCAGTGAGCCAGCTGGGAAGCCCAATCACTGTCTAATATTTTCTAATATCAGTCAGAGCAGATTGATTAATGGTTTTGTTGAAAAATTCTGTCTTCACTAGTTTTTGTATGAGTTTTCTGTTAATTCCTGAGACAAGTGTTCTATATTTTCCATCTATGTTTTGCATTCAAAAAATTTCCTTTTAGTTTAGTTCAATTGCTCAGTCGTGTCCAACTCTTTGTGATGCCATGGACTGCAGCATGCTAGGCTTCCCTGTCCATCACCAACTCCTGGAGCTTGCTCAAACTCATGTCCATCAAGTTGGTGATGCCATCCAATCATCTCATCCTCTGTTGTCCCCTTTTCCTCCTGCCTTCAATCTTTCCCAGCATCAAGGTCTTTTCTTTGCATCAGGTGGCCAAAGTATTGGAGTTTCAGCTTCAGCATCAGTCATTCCAATGAATATTCAGGACTGATTTCCTTTAGAATTGACTGATTTGATCTCCTTGCAGTCCAAGGGACTCTCAAGAGTCTCCTCCAACACCACAGTTCAAAAGCATCAAATCTTCGGCACTCAACTTTCTTTATAGTCCAACTCTCCCATTCATACATGACTATTGGAAAAACCATAGCTTTGACTAGACAGACCTTTGTTGGCAAAGTAATGTATCTGCTTTTTCAATATGCTGTCTAAGTTTGTCATAGCTTTTCTTCCAAGGAGTAAGCATCTTTTCCTTCGTAGTTTTTTTCTTTTATAATTTTCTTTATAGTTTGATAAATTTTCAATTCATATATTAAGAAGCTAAGTTACTAGGCTCATATGTTATTTCTTTCAGATGATTCTTTTCCTTTTTTCTTTACCCCTGGTTAATACTTAAGTTTCCTCTCTGATATCAGTATAATCATACCCATCTTCCTATGGTTAGTGTTTACATAAAATATCTTTTTATATCCTTTTATTTTCAACCTATCTGTGTCCTTATTTTTAAAGTGTATCTTTTTAACTTAACTACCAATCCGGTATATACATGCGTCTGTGTTATGGTTTGTGCTTTCAAACCAAGTCTGACACACTCTAAGATTTATTTCAAGTGTTGACATTTAATATAATTATTGATATGATTGGGTTATTATTATTGTTATTTTTCCTTTGCTTTCCAGAGAGAGAGTCCTGACAGCATCCGAACTCCTCATTTTAGTTTTTCCTGAGGCTCAGTGCACTGCCATCCTTAAGAAGTCTCATGATATAATCTGGTATTATATTAATAAATTCCTCATTTTGCTGAATCATCTAAGAGTTCTGAAAAATATATTTACTACCCCTAGAGATCATTATTAGCAATTGGTGGAAGGATTTATTTTTTTATCTTGATTTTTAAAGTCTAACATTATATTCTGAACATTTAAATTTAAATATTTCCCACAGCACAGAGTTATTGAAAGAATAATGCTCTATTATATAGCTATGCCACAATTTCTTTGTCCTTATTGTATTTAGTTTCTTTTAACCACATTAGTTTCATGTGTTAAGTCTTTATGTCTCAAATACATTTACACACAAATGTATATAAAGGATATTTATTTGAAAAAGAAATTAAATTTGGTAAAATAGTAATTTAAGTAACATTTATGTTTGTTTTTTAGAACTTCTTGCATGCTGAACCACCCATAGAAAACATTACATGGATTTATATGACACCTGCTGTCCTCAAGGCATTTGCATTACCACTGAGAAAGAATTATGCATAAAATATGTAAAAAATAACATCTAAGAGGATGTATTTAAGCTTAAAAATGAGATAATCAGAGGAAACCTGAAGGATGATACTGAATTAAGACTGAGGAGCTGCTTCATATATATTTTCAAAGCAACATACATTGATAAAACCTTAAAACATCAACTCAAGCCAACTATGTGTCACAGCTGCTACCACAATACAATGGTACCTTAGACAAACTTATATACAAGGCTTAGTACCATTAGGACTGGGCTTCCCTGGTGGCTCAGATGGTAAAGAATCTGCCTACAATGCAGGAGACCTGGGTTTGACCCCTGGGTCAGGAAGATCCTCTGGAGAAGGGAATGGCGACCCACTCCAGTATTCTTGCCTGGAGAATTCCTTGGACAGGGGAGCCTGGAGGGCTAAGTCCATGGGGTCTCAAAGAGTCGGACACGACTGAGCGACTGACACTTCTACTTTCACCATTAGAATATCATACTGTGAGCTGGCTATTTGCAGAATAGTACCCACTCAGATGTGAAGAATCTGGGAACCACACAAGAAATAATGAAGAAAGTCCATTCTGGAAAGGAGATACATAACCTGGAACAGAGGAATCAGTAGGTTGCATGGTGAGCTGGGCTCCTCCCATAGTTTCAATAATAGCTATTCTGAGCGAGGCCTGGGTACTTCATTAGCTAATTTCCTTACATTGCTTACTTATCTTACAATCATAAGCTCTGGCTTGAAAAATCGACTTTCAGTCCTTTTACACTTAGTATTTAAGCTGAAGTGCCACAATAGTTCGTTAAATAATAAGTCAGCTTGGTGGAATCACCTTGTTTTTATTTATTGCCAAAACCCATGGCTGATTCATATCAATGTATGACAAAACCCACTGAAATGTTGTGAAGTGATTGGCCTCCAACTAATAAAAAAAATAAATAAAATAAAAAGTAGGCCCAGAGAATATGCAAGGAAATGATTTATTGTACACCGTATTTTGTTATTTGCATGTTGGTATCATTTCTCACAATCAATGTGACATACTTTGGGGTGAGACTCCTGGAGTTTGGTGAGATATATAATTGAGTAAAACCTGGAAATATTGACATCTGGTCGGGCTTCCCTGATAGCTCAGTTAGTAAAATATTGACCTGCAATGCAGGAGACCTTGGGCCTGGAAGTTTGATTCTTGGGCCAGAAAGATTTCCTGGAGAAGGGGTAGGCAACACACTCCAGTATTCTTGGGCTTCCCTTGTGGCTCAGTAAAGAATCCACCTGCAATGCGGGAGACCTGGGTTCCCTCCCTGGGTTGGGAAGATCCCCTGGAGAAGGGAGAGGCTACCCACTCCAGTATTCTGGCCTGGAGAATTCTGTGGACTGTACAATCCATGGGATCACAAAGAGATGGACACAACTCAGTGACTTTCACTTTCAGGCCACATGAAATTTGTTTGATGTTTATGCCACAGTGACAATCAAGAAAACAGAAAATGCACGAATAGTAGAAGTCAGTTTTAGATTTCATGAGGTTAAATTGAGAGATTTT
Organism: Dama dama; assembly: GCF_033118175.1. Taxonomy (NCBI): domain Eukaryota; kingdom Metazoa; phylum Chordata; class Mammalia; order Artiodactyla; family Cervidae; genus Dama; species Dama dama. Next base: position 56,245,580 of record NC_083685.1, read on the forward strand.
TGAGAAGCAGAGCGGTTTTAGAGGGAAAACATTTAAAAATGAATACCTGAACAGAAATATGTTCTAAAGGATCAAAATCTTGATGATAGAGTCAGAAAGATCTCTGGACTTAAGAAAGAGGAATCCATGTGTGTGGAACATCTCCTAAGATGTTCTCTGGGATTTAACATGTTTCTTTGTGCTGTGGATAAATGTGTGAAGCTGTTTTGCCCTGATTTCCCAAAAGTTTTGAAGGAATCAACTTTCATGGATGTGAGAAGGAGAACAGCAAGGTGTGTGTGAAATATATAGGAAGTATGTTAAAGTAGAATGCAGAATGGCCAGTAGAAATTCTGGGCTCAAGATTTTGTATCTGTAAGAGATTGTTGGGTAGTGCCTAGAAAGTTATACAAGTTTATTGACACTTAATTCATTTTTAACTCTAAGTAGCTGATATTATTTTCCTTAACTCCATATTCAATAGATTGATTCCTCTGGCATGTTTGTACAGAATGCCATGTCCTAGAGTCTAAGCTTTATAAAAAGTCTGGAGACATTTCTTTTCTGGGTGGAAAGGTCAGGAAATTGGCATCAACCCCAAAGCTTGAAAGCTGTTGCAAGCTTGCTGACAGCTGGCTACATTTCAAATGAACACCTCATTTAAAAGAACAGAGGAATCAACAAATACTATATATTCTGCAACAGTCGAACCATAGTAGGCTAAAATCTTATTTGGCTCACAAAAATCAGGGCATTCTGTACTATGGCTCACCTATTCTCTGTGAGTTTTTGACCCAGTGTCTTCTAACCTTTTGTGTTCTGTGAACCAGCAAAGCCAGCATCATCTGGGATCATATGAAAAATGCAGGATCTCAGATCTCGTCATAGACTACCTAAATCAGAATCTTTGTATTAAAAAGATGCCTAGTTTGAGAAGTACTGTTCAAGCCAGTGTTGGTTCTTAGGCAATCTCCCTGGTAATCATAGTAAGAAGACCATGGTCACCTATTCATTTTTTTTTTAAATGTGGCCTCAGAGGTGAAATAGAATGAAGGAATCGATCATTTATTCAAACAACCAACATTACTAGTCACTTATTACAGAAAGTCCCATATATTTGGAGACCATGTTTGTAAGTCCAATTTGTTTGTAAGTCCAAAAGTTAGCCTAGGTACCTAACTAACACAATCAGCTATATAGTACTATTCTGTAATAGGATTTGATGCTTTCCACTAAAAAATACATAGATAAAAAACAAACACAAGAAATAAAGAAAACATTTAAAATCTTACAGTACAGTACCTTGAAAAGTACAGTGGGGCAGGACAAACAGCTGGCATACAGGGGCTGGCACACATGCTCATATCTTTGCAAACTTTGGAAAGTTTGCAGCTTTCCATAGGGGACTTACTATGATAAACACTATGTCAGAAATACAGAGATAGGGATTCTTGCCTGGAAAAATCCCATGGACAAAGAAGCCTGGAGGGCTAAAATTCATGGGGTTGCAAAGAGCTGGACATGGCTTAGGAAGTAAGCCGTTTAAATAGTGTTAGAAATATAGAGAAAGGGATACAATTCTATGTATGTACTCTATATGATAAGCACTATGGAAGTATAAAGACAGGGATAGAATTCTTGCCCAAGAAGCCCATACCTCATGGAGAAGCAGTGGACTGGAGGTTGCTCCACACATCTCCCACCCTGTTGAAGTCATTATTTCCTTTAGTGGTCAGAGTAAATCATGTGGCTTCCGCCTATGCTACCATACATAAAACCAATGCCTTCCTTAGTATTTCAGAGGGTTGCTGGGCATACTGCATCATCTTCTTCCAAAAGATCTTGAGGACCACTCCCCAGGAATCTCAGTTATTTAGAGCTTCTGTCCGCTACCGTTCCATGTCCACCCACTTGGCCCTACATGCGCTTCATGGGCAGGACCTCTTCTGTGGAATATGGGGGTGTAAGGATGGACAGAGGGGAGGAGTTAGAAATGTGGGCAGAGCTCAGAAGCCTTGCTCTAGTTAAGCCAAAGTTCACAGATCAACATGGCAGTTTCTGTGGGTGGTGCAATTGGAGTTGAAAGCAACTGAATAAATATTTAATTATATATTGTAAGCATTGGTTTCAGGAAGAGGCTGGAACTTGAAGGGGACGGAGGGCTCATGTCCAATACAGTAAACACTGCAAATTTTCTCCCAGTGCCTCTGACTTTGTCTTTATGCTTCCATTTCCTATTGTTTCTCTCAAATTGCAGACTTCCTTTAAAAATATTACTGTGTTCCATTGCTGACCTGTGCTCTCAGGCTGATGGTTGAAGCAGCTATGTAGAGAAACCACAGGCAGGTTTTACGTGCAAGTCTGAAGCTGAGATAAATTTCTGTATCTACAGGTTTGTATGTGGTGGATAAGCAGGAAGTGCTTCTTATCTGGGGACAAATGCATGGGTTTGGGCAGTTTTGCAGAACTGTGTGGCAATGGCAACTGTTTCTAAACAACGTGCTGACCTGATTGCACTATGTTTATTTATCCCTTAAATAGAGGCCCCTTTTCTCTCTGAAAGGAGACGACTTAGAGAATACACACAGATTCAGTCATCCTAGATACATATAATGAACGGTGATCTGGCTATAAAATGGAAGTGACAGTCCTTCAGGCCAGGTATTTCAAGGCTGAATGTTTTTCCCAAGGCTGAGTGCTTGACTGAAAACAAGAAAACAGGCTGGCAGTTGCAGACAGTACTTGACACATTTTTAGTATAAATGATGAAATGCATTGCAGTCCTGTGGTTCATCTCCTTGAGGCATCTGAGAAGCAGTGAGGTGTCTGGGTCACGTGAACCAAGCAGCAACCAGTGGAAATGCAACATTTATCTTCTTGTCATCAGCCGCAGTCCCTGAATAAAATCAACTGAGCCCCAAACTCCGGCTTAATGAGACAAAGTGCCACTTCATCAATATCAAGTCACTCTACTGGGACACACTTAATTTCCTATTTTCTCAGGAGAAAGACGAGAAAAACAAAGAATTATTGCTCAATACATGAGGCTGACTTTTGCACTAAGCATAAAAGCAAAATCTAATTCCTCCTTCAAACCCTGGGAGATCAAATCTGGGTTTATGCTCTCACCACAAATTGGAAGACACATTTATTTCAGAATTCAACAGAAAATAAAGGAAGATTAATGGGGAAAAACAAATACATGCACAAGAAAAGCTAGTACCCTCCAGTGGAGGGAGAGCTAGATGTCTTTTCACATTGTACATAAGATTGTTTCATAAACATTAACGAAAGATTAAAAACTCTTGAGCACATAAAAGCATATCTCTGCATTTATAAGGCATTATCAAGTTATGACTTGGAACTCTGGGCCCTAATCAGGTAAGTGATATTGACAATAGATGTTAAGACTTCCGGAAAAGTTTAACTTTGAATAAAAAGGCTCTATTTATCTGCTTGTGTATGGATGTGCATGTGTGTGTCTGTGAGCCAGCCAAATAATTATAATCGTTCACCATATAATCAGATTCTTATTCAGCTAAAATCAGACAAACCACCAGGCCTTCACGTATGTGACCTGAATAAGCCTCCCAGAAAGCCTGTGCTCACTAGCTTTAGTCGTGTCTGACTCTCTGTGGCCCCATGGGCTGTAGCCCACCAGGCTCCTCTATCCACAGGATTCTTTAGGCTGGAATACTGGAGTGGGTTGTCATTTCCTCCTCCAGGGGATCTCCCCAGCCCAGGGATCAAGCCTCTGTCTCTTTTGTCTCCTGCATTGCAGATTCTTTTTTCTTTATTTTTTTTTTCTTTTTTTTTTTTTTAAATCTTTTTTTTTTATTAGTTGGAGGCCAATCACTTCACAACATTTCAGTGGGTTTTGTCATACATTGATATGAATCAGCCATGGATTTACACGTATTCCCCATCCCGATCCCCCCTCCCACCTCCCTCTCCACCCGATTCCCCCGAGTCCTCCCAGTGCACCAGGCTGGAGCACTTGTCTCATGCATCCCACCTGGGCTGGTGATCTGTTTCACCATACATAGTATACATGCTGTTCTTTTGAAATATCCCACCCTCACATTCTCCCACAGAGTTCAAAAGTCTGTTCTGTATTTCTGTGTCTCTTTTTCTGTTTTGCATATAGGGTTATCGTTACCATCTTTCTAAATTCCATATATATGTGATAGTATGCTGTAATGTTCTTTATCTTTCTGGCTTACTTCACTCTGTATAAGGGGCTCCAGCTTCATCCATCTCATTAGGACTGGTTCAAATAAATTCTTTTTAACGGCTGAGTAATATTCCATGGTGTATATGTACCACAGCTTCCTTATCCATTCATCTGCTGATGGGCATCTAGGTTGCTTCCATGTCCTGGCTATTATAAACAGTGCTGCGTGCATTGCAGATTCTTTACCCACTGAGCCACCTGGGAAGTCCCACAGTAAGCCTATGAGGTGGATATTAAGATTATTTCTCTTTTGGAGATAGAGGAAGTTGAGTTTCCTTCCCGAGTGGTTGAGGGTCACATGACTACTAGGGTAGGACTGGGGTCCCTGGGTGCAATGACCTTTCACTGTCCTGGGCGCTAGCATTCATTCACTCACCTACCATTAATTCAATACTTCATCCATGAAGTAAGGCTTTGTATGTTGTGTTTCATGTAATTATTACAACAGCCCCACAAGGTGTGTGTTTATCACCATTCCCACTTTACGGAGGAGGAAATCAAGATAGAAGTCGTCTGGGGAGCTTGTCTTTAGGAAGTGCAATGCCATATTGTCATGGAGGATTTCTGATGCCAAAGTAGCTGCTCTTCCTACTACAGCATACTGCCCAAACACATTTCGTAAAAAAGAACTCTGTCCTTTAAAAGTGAAAGTGTTAGTTGCTCAGTCATGTCTGACTCTTTCTGACCCCATGGCCTGTAGCCTGCCCAGCTCCTCTGTCCACGGAATTCTCCAGGCAAGAATACTGGAGAGGGTAGCCATGCACGCCTCCAGGGGATCTTCCCGACCCAGGATCGAATCCGGGTCTCCTGCTCTGCAGGCAGATTCTTTACCATTGGAGCCACTAGGGAAGCTACCAAAAAAGGACAGAAGAAGAAAAACAAGTCAACAAAAACCTGACAAGTTTCAGACAAGTACAATCATAATGAAGCCAGGTTTCTAGTTGGACACAAAAATAAGGCTTATGGGAGAATGTGACTATGTCGGATAATGAGTAGAGTGTGGTTTCAGCTTTCTCATGTCCTCCATTTAATGTTTCTTAAGATCCTGCTTCAGGGAGCTTCCTATAAGTCTAGTCTTTCCTGCAGTTTCTGCCAACATTTTCCTTGGCTAAGCATCAGAGCATTCTTTATTTGCTGTGGGACCTTTGGACATTCAGTAGGGTACAGCTCATATTCCCAGGGAGCAAAGTGAAGGAAAGCATCCTGAATAAAAGTCTGTAGAACATACTTTCTTTGATCCTTCAAAGTAAAAATGCTATTGAAGTGCACAAAATTAATTTTCCATTAATTTAAAAGATGCTAAACAACAGAAGACCATGTCTAATTACTTGGATGCCTGAATCTCATATTGTTGACTCCATTTACTTTTGTAAAGACAAGTATTTCCATGAAACAAAATTCTTCTGCAGACAACACTGGTTTCCTGAGAGAGGAAACTAAATACCCAAAGCATGAAGAAGATGAAGAAATTAAAAGATGTTCCAATACATGCTGTCCCAGACCTAAATGGTATCTTCCAGAGACTCCTCACATTTCCTCTCAGCCTCACAGCCCTTTCTTAGAGATCCTACTCTGAAAGCTGCCCCTACTGTTTTTGCTGAGACCCCTAGGGACCAACTCTACCTCCCTGGGTCCAGAGTAGACAATAAATGTTTGTTGATTTCTTAACAAATTAACACACACTTCATGGTTTAAAGCAATTTATTATCCTACATTTCTGGAGGCCAAAGCCCAAAATGGGTGATGAGATCAAGGTGTTGGCAAGAGCAGGTGCCTTTTGGAGGCTGTAAGGAAGATTGATTCCCTTGCCTTTTCCAGTTCTCGAGGTCACTTACATTCCTTGGCTTGTGGCCCCATTCAATCACCAGCAATGTCACACCAAGTCGTTTCCATGCTGCCAGTCTCTTGTTCTCCCTCATCTGCCTCCCTCTTTCACTTTTAAAGACCCTCGTGATTATATTAGGTTCACCCGCTGGTCCAGGTTAGTCTCCCCATCTCAGGGTCAGCTCACTAGCATCCTCAATCCCATCTATAACATTGTTTCTCCTTTGCCATGTCACATAACATAGTCATGCATCCCGGGGATTAGGACACAGACACCTGTAAGGAAAAGGAAGAGTGTAGGTACAGATTGCACACCTTGATGAGCTGAATGAACTAGATCAGAAAAAAAAAAAAGCTTTGTCTAGTCATTTGTCTTTGTGGTCAAACCATGATTTTGAATTGACAATGATCATAGACCTAAAATTTAAAAATAACCCCAAAGACTGAAAGTTTGCATTTATCCCTTTGAAAAGTCCATTGACTAACTTGTGACTTAAAAAATAACAAATTGTAATGATAAAAGAAGATCAAATGGTTGATGTCATAGAGTATTTAAATCTCTGTGCTATAGAAATAAAAATCAAACACCATCACCAGAAAAAATAAACTATGCAAAGACTCAAAGTCACTCTATTTTACACCTGGCTTCCTATCATGATACTATAATTAACTGACCATGGAGATAACACAAATTCCAGGTATATCACTTCCTATAATCCTTGGATGCAGATCCTCATTAGAGCAAAGTCAAAGGAACTGCACTGTTTTATCACTATCCTGCCAGGAATACTGTTTACACATATGTGTTAGCAATACATTTTTAAGAATTCTTGTAACATACAGCAGTGAACGTGCTTCTTTCCTGCAATAACCTCGTTGATGCCCATTTTAGTAGAGAGCAAAAAGCGAAGCATTTAGTTGACTATTGCCACCCTTACCTGGATGAGTTTCACATCACAAAGTATCTTATTTTTATATGTTTTTCCCATGAAAGAAACAAAATCCTAGAGAAATGCAGCTTTCTCTATCCAATTTGAAGGGCATGTAAAAGCAGACATTGAAATTCTTAAAGACATTTAAGGTTACTATGAGCACTTAGTATTTGGCATCCTTTCACATCAAAATAACGTTTTGGATGCAGTTTTCCCAAACCTTATCAACATCCTGATTCATTCTGATATCTGTTACATCTATGTGACAAAATTGACCAGATGAAGAGAAACAATCACCTTATTTGAAATTTAGAATCTTACATGATCCCTTTAATATAATGTTGGTTTCAAAAGTCCTTCTTTATCAAGTTTCCTTTTGAGATTTTATTGTTGTGGATGACTTCTAGGTTTTAAAGCACAGTTGAAAGTTGCTCTCTTCCTCCCCCCAAAAAAGCGCATGCTTTTGCTCCATCGCTTTAGTCATGTCTGACTCTTTGCAACTCTATGGACTGTACCCTGCCAAGTTCTTCTGTCCATGGGATTCTCCAGGCAAGAATACTGGAGTGGGTCGCCATGCCCTTCTCCAAGGGATCTTCCCAACCCAGGGATCAAGCCCCTGTCTCTTATGCCTCCTGAATCAACAGGGGAGTCTTTACCACTAGAGTCATCTGGGAAGCTCCCCAAGAAGTGGGTTCCAATTAAATTTCTAATCATTGCCATGTAGCTTGTATTTGTGGACCCTTGTCACCTGCCATTCATGCAGGCGTATTTCTGAAAGCCATCAGTTTTAGCCAGTAATTTCCCATCTCCCAGATTATTCTTCTTCTTGTTACAATTCAAATTACTCAGTTAAGAACACCATGCACTATCTTACTTACTTTAATACTAAGAAAACTATCCTCAATTTACAGATAAAGATGAGGCTAAGAAGAATTAATATACTTAAATCTTACTGCTAGTAGTGGTGGAGGAGTGACTTTGACCCAGGCTACCCAAGACCAGCATCTGTGACTTTGAACCAAGTAAATAAACCTGACCACTTCTACAAGCTAGTATGTTTTTGGCTTATTCTTTTATAAAGAAATGCAATAAAGTAATTATTAAATATTTAATATGCTCTATGGAAGAATAAGATCTTTTCAGAAGCTACCCTAAACTGTCATGCATCATTGCTGGTATACTGTTAACTTTGCTAATAACTTAAGTATATCTTTGTTGTTGTTCCGTTGCTAAGTCATGTCCAACTCTTTGAGACCCCATGGACTGCAGCACACCAGGCTTCCCTGTCCTTCATTTTCTCCCAGAGTTTGCTGAAATGCATGGCCATTGATTTGTTGATGTTATGGTAGCAAATAATTTGAAATAAGCAATTCAAGGAAATTCAAGAAAAATTTCAGTCTCTAGATCCTGTAAAATGACAGAATTTTCTCTTTATTTCTCCTTGAATTTTCTAGATTTTACTGTCTTGTTTCAAAAATCACAAATAGATACACTATGGGACTATGTATCATTTTGATCTTTTAAAATTTAAGCAGGTATGTTATATAATTGTTTGTATTTATAGGTGACATATTCAAAATTGATTTTAATTATAGGGAAATACCATAATTTAAAATTTACCATCTTAGCTATTTTAAATGTACAATACTGTTAGTTTTATTCACATTGTTGTGCAACAGACCTCCAGTACTTTAATCTTTGGAAAACTCTATCCCTATTAACTTAAAAAAAAAAAAAAATCACCATTTCTCCCTCTCCCCTCACCCCTTGGCAACCACCAATTTATTTTCTATCTCGATGAATATGACTACTTCATATACCCTATAAAAGTGAAACCATACACTGTTTCTCTTTTGTCACCAATTAATTTTACCGCAAGCTTCATCCATGTTGTAGCATGTGACTGCACTTTTTCCTCTTTTAAGGCTGAATCTACCCTTTATATGTGTGCACTGCCTTTTGTTTATTCATTCATCTGGGGGTGTGTCCTTGGTTTGCTTCTGCCTCTTAGCTGTTGTGAATAATGCTGCTATGAAAGTGAGTGTGCAAGCATCTCTCTTTGAGGCCATGCTTTCAATTCTTTGGATCATATGCTAATTCTAGTTTTTATTTTTAAGGAAGCTCCATACTGTTTTCCATCGTGGCTGTACCATTTTCCTTTCCTATCAACAGTGCACAGGGTTTCAATATTTTCAGATCCTCACCAACACTGACTTACATGCACCAGAATGAAACTGTACTTCTCCTGACACCATTTACAAAAACTATCTCAGAATGGATTCAAGACCTAAAGGTAGGACCTAAAAGTATACAATTCTTAGTAGAAATAAGGGAAATTCTGCACAATACTGGATTTGACAATAATTTCTTGAACATGATACCAAAAGCATAACAAGACAATATGAATAGAATTCCGAAGAGCCAATTATGTGTTACGACATTTTGGCCATAGAGACAATTATCCATTTGTTAGGGCAGGATTATGATCTTTGGCAATACTCTACCTGTTTGGAGGGTTTTGCTTGAATTTAACATTTATATGCATCTGAAGTCTTATTATTCATTTGTTTTCTTCTTCTTCTATTTCTTTTCTTCTTGGAAGGCATGATACAGAATTCTCCTCTGCTCAGAGAATTAAATACTTCAAAGAGCAAGTTAATCCATTCTTAGTGTGCCCAAGCTGGTACATACAATACAGGCCAAATGGATCTTGTTGAGCGTCTGACTTAGTCTTACAAATGAGAGGAGCCGTAGCTCTTGATATGAATGGATGGAACTGAATCTTTATGCTTTGGTTATTTTTAATCAACCTTTTACTCTAAAAAGACCATTTCAGGCCACATGTAAATGGATAAAAAAATACTGAAATGTTAAGACCTTGACTTTCTCAGAATGAATTGTCAAATATATTATAATCTATCAAGCACTGAATGTATCTGAAGTTAATTTGATGATTCCAGAGGGTTACTCACAAGGAAAATTAAGAGTGCAATTTAAAACAATAATTTTTGAAGCAGCAAAATTTGTATTTTCTTCTTTGTATTCAATATTTTAATACTTATAAAGGTATTACTTACATCTGAAGATGTCTTTATAGTTAAAATGTCACATGAAGGAAAACATGCAAATTAATAAATAATACTCATTCTTTAAGTATATTGGTTGCTCTGCCACACAATTTTGGTTTTTGTGTTGTTTTTGTGCTATCAAATCACTTAATAGTTCAAAAGAGTGAGATAAAGAAGTTCAGAGGTTTCTCTGAAGTAATTTAAGTTTGAATCTACACAGATCAAGAGACTGCACTTTCTCACTAGAAATATATTTCCTTGGAACAGGAGGTGTTTCCTTAAAGTTAAGACAGCCTGGGAAACAGACACAGAGGTGCAAAGATGAATTGTTAGTCTTATCTAAGAAACATGAGATCTCACCACTTCAAACAAAAAATAAATTGTTTTTATGCATATTTTCATCTCTGTATGTTAATTATCTTCTTAGTCAACCAAAGATCTATCTAATCGGAATGTCAAATACTACTTTAGGTATTACTGATTGCAGATTGTAAGTCAGACCTTATTAGAAGGCTTTTGGTTTTACATCTTTCATAGGAAATACGATTTAACTCCAGTTTTGCCTACTTGCAGGGGCTTGTAAATCTATTGCTAAAAATGTTTAGGAGTATTGATTGGTTGATTATTGATTACCCTTAGCAAACCACTGGGCTGGAATACACCTAAATCAATCTTCATGCTTGCCTGCTTTGACTACCAATTCCATCACAGACAGATTTATTTACAAAGACAATGGGCAGTTTTGCTTTAAGATTTTAGATTAACTTTGGGATAGCTGTGCTTGACTGTGCTAGAGCACAGTTATTCTTTAAAAAATTATGAAATGACTACAGTATACTGTAGTCAGAGTATACTCTGAGAACCAAGAATTCAGAATGTGTATTGTGTGCTTTGATTTGTATCGGAGAAATATGTTTCTCAAAAGGCATAATGATATTATACATTCAGTGTAGGTATGACTTTTCCATAATTGATGTGGGCAGAGATGGGATTAATAATAAAAGAAAAAACCTCCTATCACTATAAAATTACTCCTTCTATTCTATAAAAATCATCCTATCCTGTAAAATCACTGCAGATGGTGACTGCAGCCATGAAATTAAAAGATGCTTGCTTCTTGAAAGAAAAGCTATGACTAACCTGACAGCATATTAAAAAGCAGAGACGCTACTTTGCCAACAAAGGTCCGTCTAGTCAAAGCTATGGTTTTTCCTGTAGTCAGGTATGGATGTGAAAGTTGGACTATAAAGAAAGCTGAGGGCCAAAGTATTGATGCTTTTGAACTGTGGTGTTGGAGAAGACTCTTGAGAGTCCATTGGACTGCAAGGAGATCAAACCAGTCAATCCTAAAGGAAATCAGTCCTGAGTGTTTGTTGGAAAGACTGATGCTGAAGCTGAAGCTCCAATGCTTTGGCCAGCTGGTGCGAAGAGCTGACTCATTTGAAAAGACCCTGATTCTGGGAAAGACTGAGGGCAGGAGGAGAAGGGGACAGCAGAGGGTGAGATGGTTGAATGGCATCACCGACTCAATGGATTTGAGTTTGAGCAAGTTCCATGAGTTGATGATAGACAGGGAAGCCTGGTGTGCTGCAGTCCATGGGGTCTCAAAGAGTCAGACACGACTGAGCAACTGAACTGAACTGCACTGCAAACCTCCTAGAAATTTAACAGGGCTTGAATAATATTTAAAACATTCAATCATTTTGATGTATAGCCAATCCATAAATTCTAACTCTGGGGCACTGTATTTTAAAGCTTAAAGAGACTACATATTCTAGTTCCCTTACTTTACAAATGGTGCAACTAAAGATCAGAAAAATAAAATAATCAATGGCCAAGTGAGGATTGAAACTAGGTAGGGTCCCTGGCAGAAGAGATACTTTTATTTCAACCATCACATTCTAAAGTAGCAATTTGGTACAGATACTGCTGGAAGATCTTTTCTGAAAATGCTCTGTAAAATAGAAGGATTCTTGTTCTCTAAGAATAACCTGGATAACCTGAATAAAGTGAATGCTCCAACCTCTGAGCTCTGTTGTCCGGTGATCTACCTGAAAATTTTGGAAGGAGACAGGGAATACTGGTTCCCTGTGGACTTTTGAAGAGAATTTGAATACAGGAGAAATGGGAGCCTTTCCATGGAGAATGGGCAGCAGATGACAAAATGGGAAAGAGATTAGGAAAGTAGATGGTGGAAAAATTATTTACAGAAAACCAAAGGAAGCTGGGGTTGAATATGGGATTGGGGTTAATTAGGGGTCTTGAATGAGTGATGTATTCAGTATGAGTTACCTTATTAATTAGGCAACCTTGGGACCAATCAAATGACATTGCGGTGAAGACTGAAATTAGCTCACTGTCTGAATCTTTTCTTAAAACAATCAGAGTCAGCTAGTGCAGTGTTGAACTAAGCTGAATGAACTTTTGCAGGGTTTGGCTATTGATATGGTTTTTCTCTAAGGGTACAAGTTAAGGAACATACACATCATTTATTCCCTATTGAAGGGGAAAGTTGCTCAATTGTGTCCTACTCTTTGCAACCCCATGGACTATACAGTCCATGGAATACTCTAGGCCAGAATACTGGAGTGGGTAGCCTATCCCTTCTTCAGGGGATCTTCCCAACCCAGGAATTGAACTGCGGTCTCCTGCATTGCAGGCAGATTTGTTACCAACTGAGCCATCAGGAAAGCCCTACTAAAACTGGGTAATTGTTGTGAAGCGTTGTAACTATTGTGTGAGTTGAGTTAAAATTTTTTGTAGCATGAATTATGGCAAAGACTTGAATGCAATAGTTGCCAATTAATAAGTAAATGACTCCAAGCAGCAAGCCAGTTTAATCGTCATTTTTATTAAAAACTTTTTGTAGAGGTACACTCTCTGATTGTCTGAAAGCTCAGTTCATTAATTTTTAAAAGAGTATCTAGAAGTTTGAAATACAGGTTAGGAGAAAAAGGAAAGAAAAATTCTAGTTATTTATCTTTTTTTCCATTTGTTTATGTTGAACTTTTTATATTGACCCTGCAACCTTCTTTCCATAATCACTTTGATTATCTTAACACTATGCTTCTGAAGCTTTTGAAATTCAGGATTTTATATAAACAACCTCTGGAGAAAGAAACACAATGGTAATGTGACAAAGGACATACTAATTGGCAGGGTCCTAAGAAGTCACTAAAAATAAATTCCATAGTGTGAGAACTGTCATCTTTTAGGCAAGTAGTTTTCAATTCTTTGAACATTTACTTTATTGAACTATTGAGACAAAGGGGTGTAGTAGTCAATTTAGCTATGGCTTTAAATGTAAGACAGCATGAATATAGCAGATATGGCAGGAAAAAAAAAATCTTCCTGGTCTGAACCTCATTCATTATAAGAGCTAATGTACAGTTGAATCTCTGCTGTACTTTATACTCATTGCTTTTCAGGCATTAGCTCATTTTATTTTCCAACTCTATGAAATATGTAACATTATCCCCATTGTATAGAGAAGGAAACTGAAACTCAAGGATGTTAAGTAGCTCTTCCAAGTCCCAATGAGCTGGGTTTTGTGTGTAAACACAGTGATAAGCTTTCTATGACCAGGATGATATCTGTGGTAATCGTGATCTCAACAGGCAAAGTATGTAGAAAATCTGAAATAACTGGGAAAGACCTTCTAGCTCTAGCTCAGGTGCTCTGATAGAGAATCCTTTCGTTTAAGGGCAAATTCAGACACACAGGCTTCAAAGCGTGAAGAGAGGGATAAGGGCCTGCAGTGGACATTCAACCGTCTTTACTAAGTGGCTTATACTCGGGTTTTTCTTCAGATCCTATAAATCTTTTGCCTTTTACTAAGTGGCATTTCTGAACCCCTTGTAAAGAAACAATGACTCTTCCACAGGAATTACAGTCTTGCAGCTTTGTGGAACGTTTAAGGCTATTTTGAAGGGAAACTCAAGAAAGAAGTCAAAGAGAGTTTTCTTCTATTTGTGTTAGGGAGATAACCATGTTTACACTCTGTTAACTTTCCTCCATTGTAATCGTGGAAGGAATTAAGTTCATTATATTGTTTTAACATAGAATTGCCTTGTGTTGACAAAATGTTCTGAGTTGGCTTGCTAATCCTGTTCAACAAACCAACTGAAAAGGCTATACATTATGTATTTTAGCTCCAGAGGACTCCCGTGAGTGAGGTTGCATTTAAAAAGTATGCCCCTCAAACCCTAGTTGAAGTGAAAAGCTAACAGATTCCATATACAGACAGGATGAGAATACATTTATGATGCTTTTAGTTGATTTTATTCTACCTGATTTTGGATCGCTAAACAAATAATAGAAAAACAAACATTACAAACTGTTCTTCAAAAAGAAAGAGCATTGCCAAAGTTGCCTGTAACCAAACCAGGTTCATTGGTCAAACCCTGAGATGCCAAGATTTTTTGGCAACAAAGATTTTTTTTAGGAGGTGGGAAATGGAAAAGAGGGAGAACAAGCTTCAGATCTGCCAGCATGGAGGTGAGGGGCTTAAAGTATTTATGAGAAAAGGAAATAGGGTGATCTGAGGTGTAGGGAGCTTGGGTAGAAGTGATCGAGATAAGAACAAAGTGCAGCTAAGCCACAGACTTCACAGACGGATGTTCAGAGAATGGCTGGGCCAGCAGGTTCAGAGGGTGGAGGTTTGGATTCTCTGATGTCAAAAAGTCACCAATATGAGGATTGCACACGCACAGTTGGAGAGTCAGTGAGCCTAACCAAACTTAACTGGCTTGAGCTCAAATTGTTCATAGCCGACTCCGAGTTTGTGAAGAATAACTCTGGCAACCATCTTTATTGTTTCTAAGCTATGTGATGACAAGTTTTTGTGAAACAAAGCCAGTTTGGGCTTTATCAGTTACAGTTCATTATTTATTAAGTAAGTAACAATTTTAAAGAACAGTTTGTAATTTTTTTTTCACTTCAACTAGAGCTTGAGGGGTGTGTTTTTTGAAATGCAGTCTCATTCACAGGTGTTTCTTGGAGCTAAAATACATAACAGGGTCTAACTGATGACTATTCTCGGTTTCAGATCTTGAATAAAATGTTGTTTTTGTGGGTGTCTGAGTGTGTGTGTTCCACAAAGAATTCATCTGTATTTATTCTAGGAAATAATTTTGAATCTGTGCAATTTCCTCACCCTGACTTAAAAAAAAAAAACTCTTAGACGTTTAAAAAGTTTATCCACAGTGTTTTCCAAAACTTAAAAAAAATTACACTTCCTTTATATTGATTTGTCCTTTCAAAAATCTATATATTTCTGTAGCACATTATTTTGAAAGAATGTGATCATCATTACACTGGCAGCATTTTCTCATTAGCATTATAGAACAAGAGAAGAAGCTTCTTGACAAATTCCAGCCATGGAAAATGAATAAAAGAAAAGGGAATATGTGTGAGTCCAATTGTGCCCTAACTGCACCAAAATTTTTTAGTTTGTTGGCTGGTGAGTACATCTTCTTCTGCTATAATTCCACTCTCCTATTTCCTTGGGGATAGCAAAGAAGAAATGAACCAGTCCTCTAGTGAAATATGAAGCCACAACTCAGTCAATTCAAAGTCTCCAGTTCATTTTAGAAAAATCTTAAAAAGTAAAGAAGGTATTGAGTTTGTCTTAGTAACATGAGTCTTCCCTGGTGGCTCAGATGGTAAAGAATCTGCCTGCAATGCAGGAGACCCAGGTTCAATCCTTGGGTTAGGAAGATCCCCTAGAGAAGGAAATGGCAACCCACTCCAGTATTCTTGCCTAGAGAATTCCATGTACAGAGGAGCCTGGCAGGGTGCAGTCCAAATGGTTGCAAAGATTGGACACGACTGAAGAGACTTAGCATGTGTGTATGCAAAAATTATCAAGGTTAAAATTTCCCACCAATCAGGTTTTCTTTTTTTAAAAAAATTATTTTATAAGTTCCTATACATTTTTAACATGAGTTCTTTGTTAGTTATATTTATTGCAGGTATCTTGTCCTACTCTGTGACTTTCTTAATGATGTCTTCTGATAAACAGAGGTTCTTAATTTTATTACAGTCTGTTTTCTGTGCTTCCTCTTATGGGTAGTGCTTTTTGTGGTCTGCTTATGAAAATCATATCCACCAGAAAGTCATGAAAAATATTTTCCAATATCATTTTCTAGAACCTCTTATTTCTTTCACATTGGTCTTTAATACAACCAAAGTGGAGTATGTTGTAAGGAAGCATTAATCTTAACAGTTACCACTATGAATTTAATTGACTAAGCATTATTTCTTTAAAAATACAGTTACATCTCCACTGTTCAGAGTAGTAGCTTTGCCATAAATCAAGAGCTTGTGCATGTGTGAGCTTGTTTCTGAATTCTTTTCCTATGCACTGTCATATGTGTTTATCTTTAGTTCTGTCTTAATTACTGTACCTTTATGATGCATATTGAAATCTGGTAATGTAGGTCTTCTGATTTGTTTTTCTTCTTCAACATTATTTGAGTTGGCTATTTGCATTTTCATTTAAATTTTATAATCAACTTGTCAATTTCTATGAAAAATCCTGCAGGAATTATAATTGGGATTACTTGAATTCTATAGAACACTTGAGGGATAATAGACACCCTTAGGATACTGCCTGTCTTTCATTTATTAGGTCTTTAAAAATTTCTCCAAATAATGTTTCATGGTTTTCTGTATAGAGTTTCACATGTTAAAGTATTGCTAGATATTTGATATTTTTGATGCAATTGTATGTGGTATAATTGAAAACTTTAATTTTTAATTGTTGGCATAGAAATTTACAATGTATTTTTATGTATAGACCTTAAACTCTGTGGCTTTTCTAAATTCATTTATTAGTTCCAATACTTTCCCTATATATTAATTTGCATTTGGTTGATAATACAATCTATAAATAATGATTTCTTTCTAATCCTTATACATTTTATTTTTCTTGCCTTACTATATTTGCTAGAATCTACTTCCTATTAATGTTAAATAAAAGTGTTGATAAGTGCCATCTATCTCTTTTCCAAGAAGAAAAGAGCTTTGAAGAAAGCTTTCAATACTTCACTGTTAAATATGATTTATTACAGGTTTTGTAAATCCTCTCTATCGTATTATTGAAGGTCCATTCTATTACTAGTTAGGAGTTTTTCAAATTGAAAATGTATGCTAAATTTTGTCGAAAATGTTTTTGTGTCTATTGAGATAATATTTTACCCTTTACTTTATGAATGTAGTAAATTACATTGGTTGAAATTTGAAATTCTTTTCCTAGAATAAAACTTACTTGGTTGTGACAAATTATTATTCGTAAGTATCACTGGATTAGATTTCTACTATTATTATTTTCATTATTATCCTAGAGATAATGCATGCATTCTTGGTTTATTAAAGTCTAAAATAAATGAATAATTTTACCACTTTTTGGACAATCTAAGGAGCTTAGAATGATTAATTTATTTTCCACCTCCGTTTTCTTTTTCTTCAATTGTTGGTATATATTTTAGTTCTGCAAGTATTTTATTATACAAACCTTTAAATATATTATTATTATATACATTTAATGTTCCTTTAGATTAGTTGATTGTGTATTTATTTTTTATTATCATGCTTTTGTTTGGAATCTTTTTTTTTTTTTCTGCTTAAAGAAATCCCTTTTGGTGTGGACCTGCTGGTAACATATTCTTTTAGTTTTTGTTTGTATGAAAATATTTTAATTTAACCTCCACTTTGGGGGATATTTTTGCCAGATACAGACTTCTAGGAGTCTGTTTATTTTCTTTCAGCATTTTGAGGATGTCACTTGTTGTCATCTGGCTTCCAATGTTTCACTGTGAAATCAGCTGTCAGTCTCATTATGTTCCTTAAAGCAATGTTTTTTCTTTTTTCCTCAACTATCTGAGATTCTTTGTTTTTTTCAAAATCTTTATATGTCAAGATGTGATTTTCTTTGAAATTATCCTATTTGGGCACTACTGTATTTCATGAAGGCTTCCCCAGTGGCTCAGCAGTAAAGGAACCATCCACAATGCAGGAGCTGAAGGAGGTGTGGGCTCTATCCCTGGGTCTGGAAGATCCCCTGAAGTAGGAAATGGCAACCCAGTATTCTTGCCTGGAGAATCTCGTGGACAGAGGAGCCTGCAACCCAGTCCAAAAGTGTGACAAAGAGTTGGACATGACTGAGCAACTGAGCACAGTATTTCATGAATCTGTGACTTTTTTTTTTTACCATTTTGGAAAATTTTCACTATTATCTCTTCACACATTGCTTCTGCTCCATTCTCTATCCACTAATCACATGTACTTGAGATCTTTTCACAGTATCCCACATGTCTCTTATGCTCTTTTCTGTGATTTCTCATATTTTTTATTTTTTTCTTCTTGTGCTTCAGTCAGGAATCTTTTTTCTGACTTATTTCCTAATTTCTCTTCAGCTGTTAATCCCATCTATTGGTGTCTTATGAAGTATGAAAGTCACTCAGTCGTGTCCTACTCTTTGTGACCCCATGGACTGTAGCCCGCCAGACTCCTCTGTCCATGGAATTCTCCAGGCAAGAGGACTGGAATGAGTAGCCTGTTCCTTTCTCCAGGAGATTTCGCCAACCCAGGGATTGAACCCAGGTCTCCCGCATTTCAGGAGATCCTTTATCGTCTGAGCCATGAGGGAAGTCTACACTGATGTCCTAATTATAGTTATAATTTTTGGTTCCTTTTTATGACTGAGTAATACTCCATTGTATATATGCACCATGCTGGAGGAGGGCATGGCGACCCATTACTGTATTCTTGACTAGGAAATCCCACGGAGAGAGGAATATGGCAGGCTACAGTCCACGGGGTAACTGACAGTCAGACACGAGTGAGCGACTAACACTTTCACTTTCAGTGTTACTTCCAGAGGCTTCATTTTTCTTCTAGTTGAAAGGATAGGTGCAGATAATTTAATCCAGACAGGGACTGAGTTGATTAGAAGGGTTTGTATCTTCACGAGAGTCCTTTTGTTTCTGGTCATTCTCATTCTGAAGATGAAACCCATTTGGGGTTTCAACTGACAATCCTGAGCTATTTTGTCTGCTTCTTATTGCATCTGACTGCAGTTTCATCCCTCAGTCCCATAAAACTCCGAGAACATTTGCTTAGCGTCTTCATCTGAGTGAACTCGCTCAGTTGTGTCTGACTCTTTATGACCCCATGGACTGTAGCCTACCAGGCTCCTCTGTTCATGGGATTTTCCAGGCAATAGTACTGGGGTGGATTGCCATTTCCTTTTATAGGAGCTGGCAAATGCCTCAAGGAAAAGTGAAATTAAAGGTTAGGCTCATTTCTCTACACATCCCTTTTTTCTGGAATTTTGGCCCCTCAGAATTCTGGGGGGAGAAAGAAGGTCTGGAGTGGAGGTGGAAGTAGTTAAAGGAGACCTCAGCTAGCCCAGAACACTCTTTCTTCTCTGGCAAGAGTAAAACATATGAATCGGGTGATTTTTCTCATCCCCTGCTGGGTCATAAATACTGATGGCCAGAGCCACGAGCCCCTTACCAGGGCCTAGAACAGAATTGCTGAACTCGTTGCTTCCCGTCCCTAGGTATTCCTGAATATGAATTTTATCGCAGAGTCTAGAAAAATGTGGAACATTTAGTTATAGGGAAGCAGATTAAAAATAAATTGTGTGGTCTCAGCTTGGGCTGAGGCTGTGTTCATCTCAGGATGCAGACGTATCTGGAGGAGATTGCCTACTGTCTTCAGGAAGGGTTAAAAACTCTCCTGGGGAAATGTATACACACACACACACACACACACACACACACACACACATATATATATATATATATACTTATACACACACACACACACACACACACACACACACATGTATCTGTTCTTTTTCAAATTCTTTCTCTACTTAGGTTATCGAATATTGAACAGGGTTCCCTGTGCTATACAGTAGGTCCTGGTTGGTTATCTATTTTAAATATAACAATGTGTGTATATCATCACAAACTCCCAATCTATCCCTATCTCTGACCTTTCCCCCTGGAAACCATAAATTTGTGCTTTAAGTTTCAATTTAAGTCTGTGAGTCTGCTTCTATTTTATAAATAAGTTCATTTCTATCATTTTTTAGATTCCACATATAAACAATATCATATGATATTGTCTTTCTCTGTCTGACTTACTTCACTTAATACTATAATCTCCAGGTCCATCCGTATTACCACAAATGGAATCGTTTAATTCTTTTTAATGGCTGAGTAATATTTCATTGTATATATGAAGATCCCTTGGAGAAAGGAAAGGCTGCCCACTCCAGTATTCTGGCCTGGAGAATTCCATGGCTGTATAGTCCATGGAGTCACAAAGAGTTGGACATGACTGAGTGACTTTCACTCTGGACCATGTCTTCTTTATCCATTCATCTGTTAACGGACATTTAGGCGGCTTCCATGTCTTGGTTGTTGTAAACAGCGCTGCAATGAACACTGGGGTGCATGTATCTTTTTGAATCATGTTTTTCTCTGGATATATGCCCAAGAATGGGATTGTTGGTAGTTCTAATTTTAGTTTTATAAGGATCCTCCATACTGCTCTCCATAAAGGCTGCACCAATTCACATTTCCACCAACAGTGTAGGAGGGTTACTTTTTCTCTGTACCCTCTCCAGCACTTATTGTTTGTATATTTTTGATGATGGCCCTTCTGACTGGTGTGAGGTGATATTTCATTGTAGTTTTGATTTGTATTTCTCTAATTCTTAACGATGTTGAACATCTATTCATGTGCCTGTTGGCCATCTGTATGTCTTCTTTGGAGAAATCTATGTTTAGGCCTTCTGCTCATTTTTCTATTTTTTAAAAAATATTGAACCACGTAAGCTGTTTGTAAATTTTGAAGGCTAATCCCATGTTGATTGCATTGTTTGTTAGTATTTTCTCCCATTCTGTGGGTTGTCTTTTCATTTGGTTAATGGTTTCCTTTGCTGTGCAAAAGTTTTTGAGTTTAATTAGGTCTCATTTATTTATTTTATATTTATTTCCATTATTCTAGGAGATGGTTTGAGAAAGATATTGCTGTGATTTATGTCAAAGAGTGTTCTGCCTACGTGGAAAGAGTTTATTTAAAAGAAAGAACAAGACAAGGGTGCCCACTCTCACCACTACTATTCAACATAGTGTTGGAAGTTCTGGCCACAGCAATCAGAGCAGAAAAAGAAGTAAAAGGAATCCAGATAGGAAAAGAAGAAGTGAAACTCTCACTGTTTGCAGATGACATGACCCTCTACATAGAAAACCCTAAAGACTCTACCAGAAAATTACTAGAGCTAATCAATGAATATAGTAAAGTTGCAGGATATAAAATTAACACACAGAAATCCCTTGCATTCATATATACTAACAATGAAAAAACAGAAAGAGAAATTAAGGAAACAATACCATTCACCATTGCAACAAAAAGAATAAAATACTTAGGAGTATATTTACCTAAAGAAACAAAAGACCTATACATAGAAAACTATAAAACACTGATGAAAGAAATCAAAGAGGACACAAACAGATGGAGAAACATACCGTGTTCATGGATTGGAAGAATCAATATTGTCAAAATGGCTATTCTGCCCAAAGCAGTCTATAGATTCAATGCAATCCCTATCAAGCTACCAACGGTATTTTTCACAGAACTAGACCAAAGAATTTCACAATTTGTATGGAAATACAAAAAACCTCGAATAGCCAAAGTAATCCTGAGAAAGAAGAATGGAACTGGAGGAATCAACCTGCCTGACTTCAGATTCTACTACAAAGCCACAGTCATCAAGACAGTATGGTACTGGCACAAAGACAGAAATATAGATCAATGGAACAGAATAGAAAGCCCAGAGATAAATCCACGAACCTATGGACACCTTATCTTTGACAAAGGAGGCAAGGATATACAATGGAAAAAAGACAACCTCTTTAACAAGTGGTGCTGGGAAAACTGGTCAACCACTTGTAAAAGAATGAAACTAGAACACTTTCTAACACCATACACAAAAATAAACTCAAAATGGATTAAAGATCTAAATGTAAGACCAGAAACTATAAAACTCTTAGAGGAGAACATAGGCAAAACACTCTCCGACATAAATCAAAGCAAGATCCTCTATGACCCACCTCCCAGAATATTGGAAATAAAAGGAAAACTAAACAAATGGGACCTAATGAAACTTAAAAGCTTTTGCACTACAAAGGAAACTATAAGTAAGGTGAAAAGACAGCCCTCAGATTGGGAGAAAATAATAGCAAATGAAGAAACAGACAAAGGATTAATCTCAAAAATATACAAGCAACTCCTGCAGCTCAATTCCAGAAAAATAAATGACCCAATCAAAAAATGGGCCAAAGAACTAAACAGACATTTCTCCAAAGAAGACATACAGATGGCTAACAAACACATGAAAAGATGCTCAACATCACTCATTATTAGAGAAATGCAAATCAAAACCACAATGAGGTACCATTACACACCAGTCAGGAAGGCTGCTATCCAAAAGTCTACAAGCAATAAATGCTGGAGAGGGTGTGGAGAAAAGGGAACCCTCTTCCACTGTTGGTGGGAATGCAAACCAGTACAGCCGCTATGGAAAACAGTGTGGAGATTTCTTAAAAAACTGGAAATAGAACTGCCATATGACCCAGCAATCCCACTTCTGGGCATACACACTGAGGAAACCAGATCTGAAAGAGACACGTGCACCCCAATGTTCATCGCAGCACTGTTTATAATAGCCAGGACATGGAAGCAACCTAGATGCCCATCAGCAGATGAATGGATAAGGAAGCTGTGGTACATATACACCATGGAATATTACTCAGCCATTAAAAAGAATTCATTTGAACCAGTCCTAATGAGATGGATGAAGCTGGAGCCCCTTATACAGAGTGAAGTAAGCCAGAAAGATAAAGAACATTACAGCATACTAACACATATATATGGAATTTAGAAAGATGGTAACGATAACCCTATATGCAAAACAGAAAAAGAGACACAGAAATACAGAACAGACTTTTGAACTCTGTGGGAGAATGTGAGTGTGGGATATTTCAAAAGAACAGCATGTATACTACCTATGGTGAAACAGATCGCCAGCCCAGGTGGGATGCATGAGACAAGTGCTCCGGCCTGGTGCACTGGGAGGACCCAGAGGAATCGGGTGGAGAGGGAGGTGGGAGCGGGGATCGGGATGGCGAATACGTGTAGATCCATGGCTGATTCATGTCAATGTATGACAAAACCCACTGAAATGATGTGAAGTGATTAGCCTCCAACTAATAAAAAAAAAAAAAAAAAGAAAGAAAGAAAGATATAGGGCTTCGCAGGTGGTACTAGTGGTAAGAACCCTCCTGCCAATGCAGGAGACTTAAGAGACAAGGGTTCAGTCCCTGGATTGGGAAGATCCCCAGAAGGAAGGCATGGCAACCCATTCCGTATTCTTGCCCAGATAGTCACATGGACAGAGGAGCCTGGTGGGCTACAGTCCATAGGATCGCAAAGAGTTGGACAGGACTAAGGTAACTTAGCATGCTGGGTCTGAAATAAGGTCACACTTGAGGGGTGGGGTACAGAATCCCCTAGCATGTCCTCCAGCACAAACTGGTCTGCCAGCCTTGGTTGCCATAGGTGGTTTGCTTGCGCCAGTCTTTGCTTCCACCCCCTTGCTGATGCTCTCTGAAACGGCCTGATGCCTCATTAGTGCCGTGCTTCCTATGCCCACCTTAGAGTAACAACGTTAAAGCTACATGGATTATTGTCTGATGTTCCCAAAGTCATCAGCCCTCGAGGTGCATAAGGCATTTGTTTCATCTTCTCAAGTGGGTTTCCTACTTTATCCCTTAGGACCTTAACAAAGCTTGTACCCCGAATCTCACATAGTCCTTCCAATCGGCCCCCCAGCATCTCCATCTTTCATTTCCCCTCTGATACTCAAGTTCTTTTCTAAAATCTTCATCATCTTCTTTTATCCAAAATCAAAGTCCTTGTACAAATAAGCTTATACAAATGCTATTGTTTCAAACAGCTGACTGCCTCTCCAGTGTACTCTGTGTAACTAAAGATAATCCCAAATGCCAAGAGTGTGTCAGTAGCAGAGATCACGCTCCAGTTTCAAACTGGGATTCTTGTATCATAAACCTTTGCCATAACAGTAATCTCTAACCTTCTTAATAGATTCTTATTAAACTCATTATAGCATGTTATAAATGCATCTATTGCCCCCAAAGCTGCAAGATCTGTATTAAGATACATGACTATTACTAGTCGTATGTCACCTTGAAAGAGTTTGTTGTACTCAGTCAGAATAAAGGCTAACCTTCTGCTTTCATCCACACACAAAAAATCCATGCAAATTCCATGAAATTAGAAAGTTTATTATATTTAATCTAGTATGGTGGTGTTAGACTAGGAATACATCAATTTCCTTTTATGATAAAGCAGGATTAAATCCTCTTACTAAAAATATTTTCTGAGATAAAACACAAGGCATTTGCATCAGAAACAGATTGAAGTCCCCCATCATATGTGTATATATACAATCCAAAGGACAAAAGAAGTTTGAAGCGGAGCTCCACGACAAGTGTTTCAAACCACCTGGCACTACTACAGTTCTCTTTATTGGCCTTGCAAGGTTTAATTTTAGCAAACTTGCGGAGATATGAATTTTTCCAGAATAATTTTTTGGAACTGCTTTGTAATTTTCTGGTATTTTTTTGCATCAAAAGATAGAAAAAGATTGGTCCAGGTGGAGTTTCTATCACTTAGATTTTGATAAGTGAGAGAAAGAGAGAGTAATTTTAGGGGCACTATAAAACGGCAGATAGGTGATAGTTCTATTATTATGATGATTATCATTATTTGTGTAGAAATGTTTTTGAGAGTTCTGAAATTAAAATTCTGGCTGAATGAGTGGATGCAGATGGGGATCACGCTTGCTGAATACTCTTGAAAATACTGGAAAAAATAACAAGTAACAAAACCAAAAATGATCCTGGACCAACCAGACAAAAAAGAGAGAAAACCTTGGATGCCATAAGCAAAGTGAAGTGAAATTGTTAGTGGCTCAGTCGTGTCTGGCTCTTTGCGACCCCATGGCCTGTAGCTCACCAGGCTCCTCTGTCCATAGGGCTCTCCAGGCAAGAATACTGAGTTGCCATTTCCTTCTCCAGGGTATTTTCCCAACCCAGGAATTGAACCCAGATCTCCTGCACTGCAGGCAGATTCTTTACCGACTGAGCCACCAGGGAAGTCTAAGGAACTTAAAAGTTGGAATGTGTTCTAGGAGAGACATTCTGTAAGAAAACGTTCACATCTTAGGACAAACAGAGCTCCTGCAGAATAAAATAAATGCACTGAACATGAACTCATAATAAAACATCAAGGAGACAATGAGAAAGCACCATGAGGAAGAATCAGCAAGTTCACAAACATCTCCTCTCACAAAGGCTTTCTAAGAATTGCAGATATAGTAATCTGAAAGAGGCTACAAATTAACAAAGCTGGGAAAAATTATGGAGAAAGAATAAAACCTACAATGAAAGAAAGGAACACTAGGGAAAATGTATGGGGTAATTTTCTATATGTCATCCTTTAGAAACATTTCCTCCTGGATTTCCAGTTCCTTTGCATCAACAGATATGTTTGCCCCTTAAAGACACCAGTATACGTTTGCTAGAGCTGCTGAAAAAAATTACCACCAGATTGAGTCTCTTAAATAGAAGATATCTGGTGGTGGTGGTTTAGTTGCTAAGTCGTGTCCGATTCTTGCAACCCCATGGACTGGAAACCTACCAGTCTCCTCTGTCCATGGGATTCTCCAGGCAAAAATACTGGAGTGGGTTGCCATTTTCTTCTCCAGGGGATCTTCCTGATGCAGGAATCAAACCCAGGTCTCCTGCAACACAGGCAGATTCTTTACCAACTGAGCTACAAGGGAAGCCTGGCAGATAGCTATTGTCTCACAATTCTGAAGGCTAGAAGTCTGAGATCAAGGTTGGTTACTCTGAAGCATATAAGGGAGAATTTGTTCCATGCCTCTCTCTTAGCTTCTAGTGGTTTGTTGGTCATCTTTGGTGCATCTCTATTTTCGTCTTCACATGGTGTTCTCTCAGTGTGTTCCTGTCTGTGTCCAAATCTTATAAAGACACAAGTCGTATTGGACTGGGGGCCACCCTACTCTGCTGCTGCTCCTAAGTCAATGTCAGTTGTGTCCGACTTAGTGAGACCCCATAGATGGCAGCCCACCAGGCTCCCGTGCCTGGGATTCTCCAGGGAAGAACACTGGAGTGGGTTGCCGTTTCCTTCTCCAGTGCATGAAAGTGAAAGTGAAAGTGAAATTGCTCCGTCGTCTCCGACTCTTCGAGAACCCATGGACTGTAGCCTACCAGTCTCCTCCGTCCATGGGATTTCCCAGGCAAGAGTACTGGAGTGTGTTGCTATTGCCTTCTTCCACCCTACTCTAGTATGACCTTATTTTAATTAATTATATATATTGTTGCAGTTGTTCCATGGTTGCTAAGTCATCTCCAACTCTTTGTGACCCAATGGACTGAGTATGCCAGGCTCCTCTGTCCTCCACTATCTCCTGGAGTTTGCCCAAAGTCATGTCCATTGAGTTGGTAATGCCATTCCCTTCTTTTGCCTCCAATCTTTCCCAGCATCAAGTTCTTTACCAATGAGCTGTCTTTTCATATCAGGTGGCCAAAGTATTGGAGCTTCAGCATCAGTCCTTTAAATGAATATCCAAGGTTGATTTCCTGTAAGATTGACTGGTTTGATCTCCTTGCAGTCCATGGGACTCTCAAGAGTCTTCTCCAGCACCATGGTTTGAAAGCATCAGTTCTTTGGCACTCAGCCTTCTTTATGGTCCAGTTCTCACATCCATACATGACTACTGGAAAAACCATAGATTTGACTATATGGACCTTTGTTAGCAAAGTGATGTCTCTGCTTTTTAATACACTGTCTAGGTTTGTCATAGCTTTTCTTCCAAGGAGCAAGCAGTCTTTTAATTTCATAACTGTAGTCTCTGTCTGCAGTGATTTTGGAGCCCAAGAAAATAAAATAAAATTGCATATGCAGTGACCCTATTCTCAAATAAAATTACCTTCTAAGATTTGGAGGTTAAGTCTTCAACATAGGAATAGGGGGGCACACATCAATCCATAACAGCATTCAAATAAAAAGTGATTATTTTTAGAATTTTTCAGTCTTATTAGAGCAAGAGAACTGCAGAAATCCTCCAAACTCCTCATCCTGTACCAAAAATGGATTGCTTTTGTGTAGATAAGAGAGATATTTCAGACAACCTCCAGACTTGCATAGTATGAACCATCAAGATGCAAGACCCTGCCCCACAGTAGCCAGAAAGACAGGAAGCTTCTCTATTACAAGCTCCTAGGACTTACAATGTTCAATTCAGTTCAGTTCAGTTGCTCAGTCATGTCCGACTCTTTGCGACCCCATGGACAGCAGCACATTAGGCCTCTTTGTCCATCACCAGCTCCTAGAGTTTACTCAAACTCATGTCCATTGAGTCGGTGATGCCATCCAACCATTTCATCCTCTGTCGTCCCCTTCTCCTCCCGCCTTCAATCTTTCCCAGAGGGAGAACTTATAATGTAGCTTTCAGAAAACTACTTTTGTCACTAAGTATTTTCAGAATTCTTGTGTCCAATATAGATCTGAACAGATATCAGAATTAGTAATATATTTAATGTTTTTAAAACAATGAAAATGGACATTTAAGATATGCTCATTTGCTTTTTAAGTCCTAGCCAATGACTGGATGAAAATATCAATAGTGACTCCAAAACATTTATATATTTTGGAGATCATTCCATTGCTATTGACCTGACACCAACCCTCTGCTGCAGTAGTCCCCCAGAGTTGCTGTGGTTGCTCATTACTAAATCATCTTTAAATAATAACATTAATAGAATTTTCTGGAAAGAAATATGGAGAGGGTCAAATAGATATGAATATGAAGTTCTTACTAGACTACCTGAATCATAGCAACTGCTCAGCAAATGCTAGCTTTTATTCTTAAAATATAGCAGGAATCATATTAAAAAAAAAATTCTCCATGATGCATTTCCCCTTCCTGGTAATATGATTTATTCAGTGGCATTCCTATGCCATTTTTTTTTTTTTTCTCAAAAGAAAGAAGGGTCAACTTCCCCCAGGGAATGGAGAGTCTGTAATATAGTGAAGTCAGAAATGTAAACATAGGAGTAAATTATGTGAATGGTCTAGGAAGTGGGGAAGCCACTTTGACCTAAAGGGAAAAGGTGGTGGGTCTGTATATGTTAGATCTTGAGGATAAAGAGGGCTTCGCTAGCGGCTCAGACGGTAAAGAATCTGCCTGCAATGCAGGAGACCTGGGTTCGATCCCTGGGTTGGGAAGATCCCCTGGAGAAGGGAACGGCAAACCACTCCAGTATTCTTCAGTATTCTTGCCTGAAGAATCCCATGGACAGAGGAGTCTGGCGGGCTACAGTCCTTGGGGTCACAAAGAGTCAGACACGACTGAGCGACTTTCACACTTTTACATGTATATATAGAGAAAGAGGGGAACGAAGGAGAATTGGAGAGGTTCTTATCTTGCAGTTTCTATTTTCTCTGTGAGGTGTGAGACAAGATCATTGGTGGAAAATTTAAAGTGGAAATGGAGTAGAGAATTTTTTTCTTTTGGCTGCATGGCATGTGGGATTTTAGCTCTCTGATTAGAGATCAAACTCATGGCCCCTGTGGTGTAAGTGTAGAGTCTTAATCACTGGACTGAGAAAAGTCCCTGGAGTAAAGAATCTGAGAAGGTTAAAGAGCTGGAATCACTAATCCGAAGAATATAAATGTCAGACACATCAAGAAATTTCTGAGTTCAAATAGACCAAAGAGTCCAATCGAAGCCACGATTTTTTAGCTGAGACCAGTAAAGACAGTGTTATTTGCTTAACTTTATCCTATTCTGTCTTATCTTATACTCTTGGGTTTTTTTTTTTTTTTTACTTTACTTTACCCTATTTGATTTAATTTGTAAAGGCAAAGTTGGGTGTTGTGGACACAAACTGAGAAGTGATTAGATTCGATCTGGACTGGGTGGACTGCATGGGAGCAGAGGGAAAAGGGGAAGATGAGGGAGCTTGGGGTGCAGTTGAAGCCGTTGACTAACCAAGTAGGAGAGAAGGAGTTCAGACCAGGATGCTCTGACAGTGGGAAGGCAAATATAATATCTCCATGGAAGAATAATATATTTGATGTCAGGAAAGGGAAGAGGGAAATGGAAGGACAGGAGGTGTTGCCAAGAAAGTGGGAGTTTTGAATTCAAGAAGCTGGAGTTGGAGAAATTCCAAATAGTTGATCCAGGGTCTGAGATGCAGAAAATGGAGTGTCTCCAGGCAGCGAGGGGACGGGGTAAAGAAGGATGCGATCCTCAAGAAGAGGTGAAGGTGTTCACAAAGGCAAACTGTCCATCTCCCAGTCCTAAAGTCCCTGGCTCTTCTCCTGTGAGAGCGTGATCTCACAATAAGTTGCTTTCCTTACTTCTCACTCCTCGCCAGCCCCTGTCTGGCATGTTATATCTTTTCAAGGTCATGTAACAAATCACATTCCCAATCAGGAGCAGCACAGGGACATAAATCAATGTAATTTGTGCTTGCTTCTTTCTTCCTCAAAGACTTGTCTAAATGAAACATTACTATATATTTGAGTTACACAAATTAAATGCTGGCTTAAAAAAACTTAGTGCTTGTACTTTTTAACCTTCAAAGAACTTCATAGATATTAAGGTCATTAATCTTTTAACACTCCTAGAGGTAGCATAATTCAGTCTTTGCGTTGAACTTGTTCAAAAGATTAGCACAGAGGGTGAGGAACTATTTGGTTACCAGATGCAATTTTCAGCTGCAAGAACTGGTCTTGGCGATGGTATTGCTTTGGCCACTTCTGACATTTCTCACATATTCAAAATCGCAGAGGTAGTTTTGACAGGGATTTGTATAACATGTTGGAGTATGAAGGGTAAACAGTAGAGGATGAAGTAAGGAGGTTCACTGTGTGTTTTGCAGGAACCATGTCCTAAGGAAGAATTAAGACCCCACAGCTGAGATGGGAATTGTTGTCCCAAAGTTCTCAAGTAGAGCAAACTGGTGCCTCGTGATTAAATAGCTGAAAAATGTACAGTTGCCTCTGTTCTTGGCAGAGGTGGGGAGAACCATGAACTGCTGGGATGGATCTGCAGATGGGAAGCTTCAGGAAACAGTGCTGATGAGAAAAGGCACAGTGTAACTCTTCAGAATTTCAATAAATGAGACCAGAACAGCAACCACTGCCCACAATTTCACTCAAATCTTAGTTTTTCACTTTTGTAACTTCTTGTTAGTGAGGCAAGTAGTTGCATATACCCACCTTTTCTGGAATTCCTGGCAGAAAGAGGTGCTTAGAAATCTTATTTGACATTAATGGTTCTTTCTTTTCTTTTTTATAACTTAATTTTAAAATGTTTTATTTAATTAAATTAAATTTCTTTTTTTTGGCTACTCGATTCTCATCTGGAGCAGAAGCAAAAGGAACAGAGAATCAAAGTTTTTAAAAAAGAATTGAAGATGAAATTTCAATTTTTTAAGCAGTTGTGTCTATGAAGAAGTAAGAACCAGGAGATGGTGATGGAGGAGTTAGATGCAGTCCCTGTCCTCTGTGGCCAGGGTCTGGGAGAAAGCCTTTGATGGTTCCTTGAACACAAAACTCCAACTGGTGGACACTGGAAATATGCTAGGTTTGGTGGCATTTCTTTTGTGTGTTGCTCTTCCTAAAAAGGACAGAAACTATGGAATAGACTCACAGGCAGAAGGTGAGAGCAAAGAATGATTATGTCAAGCAGCTCGTCCTTGTGAAGAATCAAAGCCAGTTGCTCTTTATCTGTGGATGGCTTGACTCAAGAGACCCATGAATTCAATGTCTACTTTCCTGATCTTTCTCTTCCTGCCTCCATTCAGGATGAATAATGGAGGCAAGACAGCAAGACAGAAACAAATTCTTTTAATCCTGGGTGTGTACAAACCCCATTGAAAATAGATCATAATTTGACCTAATTTTAAATAATCACAAGAGGCCATCTACAATAAAAAAACAGTTTAAAAGCATGACTGCTACAAGCTGTGAGCTATGGGAAGAAGAGTTAAGTGACTCATTAGCAAGAGGAAAACCAGGGTTGGTAATAAATATCACCTACTACAGGGAAAATGTGTCTTGGAGACTGATATTTTTTTTAACTCCTCAGATTGTCAGTATTTAAAAACAAATGATACAATCAAAAGGTTTTTTGGATTGCTTGTTTTTTATTTTCTGGTTTCCAGGTACAATTTTTTCCAAAGGCCCTGAGAAAGGTACTCAAATTTACCCTCCATTCTAAGTGGGAGAGATCTTTTGTGTGGGTGGCTGGGAAAGATTGTTTGGTAGTGGTTTAGTTGATAAGTCATGTCTGACTCTTGCAACCCCATGGACTGTAGCCCACCAGGCTCCTCTGTCCATGGGACTTCCCAGGCAAGAATGCTGGAGTGGGTTGCCATTCCCTTCTCCAGGGGATCTTCCCAACCCAGGGATCGAACACCAGTGTCCTGAATTGCAGGTGGATTCTTTACTGAATGAGCTACCAGGGAGGCTTGAAAGATTGTTTAGTGGTCTTCTATTCCCAGGGTGCCTACCAGGGTAATTCACTCAAAACTGACTGGCATAATTATTATACCATTTTGGTGAACACTATAATATTCTATAGAATATTGTTATTGTTGTTAGAATGACAACAAAATGAGACATACAGTTCCAAATATACCTAGTCATTTCCAGAAGGGGTGCAAATTATTTTGCATGGAAGATTCAAGGGACTGTCTGTACCATCAGTGAAATTTCCTTTCTGATTTTGCCTGATATTAACATTCCATGAGAGTCCATACATAATTGGGTTTTTGGAAAAAGCACAGAGGGTGATTTATTGATATTTCATTCTTAGGTATAGTGAGAAGAAACTTTCCTCTATTTGAATTCCTGAATTGAAGGCTCCAGAAGACTCATCCTTCCTCCACCCCTTTCCTGCCAAGGTTCAGACTGAGAATAGGCACAGATTTTCCCACTTAGGACACATGGCATGTTGGCCAGGAAAGGGCAAGCTGTGCAAGAGTCTGAGTTACCATTACCAAGCCTCTTTTACTGTGGGAGACCTGGGTTCGATCCTGGGAGTGGGAAGATCCCCTGGAGAAGGGAAAGGCTACCCACTCCAGTATTCTGGCTGGGAGAATTCCAAGGACCATATAGTCTATGGGGTTGCAAAGAATCGGACATGACTGAACGACTTTCACTCCCCAAATCTGTCCCTTCTTCTGCATTTCTACTGGATTTTCCTCTGATTAGTGTTGCCACATTAGAATAGGAGCCAGCATGCTCTAGTATGTGAATCAGAGAGGACACCAGAGTCATTTATCTTTGGCTTATAGGTTGGCCACCATCTTGTAAGCTTCCCCTGGCCTTCAGAAACCTCACTTGACACAGGCCTGC
This sequence comes from Dama dama, assembly GCF_033118175.1. Taxonomy (NCBI): domain Eukaryota; kingdom Metazoa; phylum Chordata; class Mammalia; order Artiodactyla; family Cervidae; genus Dama; species Dama dama. The sequence continues at coordinate 56,278,174 of NC_083685.1, forward strand.
TTCCTTTAGATGCTTGGAGAATCCTCAAGGGAGAATTCTGACTCCTAGCTCCATAGTTGTGAATCCACAGTTGTGAATTACAAGATTTCAGGATAGCACTTAGTCATGTTTTTTCTAGGCAGTGGCCAGAAATCTTATATGCTCAGTACCTCTGAACTTGGCAAGAGGAAGAGGCTTGAATAGCAGGAGAAAAATGATAGGATATCATTCCCCCTTGCCACAAATATATTGCATTTATTTAGCTTTTCCCAATTTTCCTTGAAAGGAGACATATGGGAAACTTAAGACCTAATTTCTTCCAAGAAGAGAGTTCTAGTTTTGGAAACTTGATTCATACCATAGAAGTAACAAAACTCGTCATCCACAATAGTGAAAATTATACCACATAAGCTACTTTACAGAACTCTTTAAGGAGAATTTGTTTTATTTTTTTTCCTACTTGGCCTTTTCTCTTCCTTTTGGCTCTGGGTGTCATAAACTCTGGGTAGTAGAGGGAGAAATATTCATAGGAATTTTCAATTTTATCAGAAGCTTTAAACCTGAATTAAAAAATGAAATATTTTAGAATTTTTATTATCTATTAGTGTGCAAAGATACCTCTGAAGGACTTGGAGGGCAATGCTCTGAGCCTGACACTTCTTGAGTGATGGCACTGCCTACTGATTTCTGCGAGAAACTTGTGGTTGTAGTTATACCATCGAGTTTTTTCTAAATCAAGGAGATCTTACTTACTTTAGCTAAGAATGTTAAAACTGAGGAGTTTGGATCAAGATGGTGAGGTAGGAAGATCCCACACATTCAACTTCAGAATATTATTTTGGTGATACTTAATAGCCCTTTAAAATTACTCATATATGTACATATATAATGAATATTAGCCATAAAGAAGAATAAAATCTTGCCATTTGCAACAAGCTGGATGCACCTAGAGGGTATCATGCTAAGTGAGATAAGTCAGACAGAGGGGTTTTGGGAATTAGGCAAAATATGTGAAGGTGATTAAGAGATACAGACTTCCAGTTATAAAATGACTATTGCTGTTGTTGTTGTTCAGTCGCTAAGTCGTGTCCAACTCTTTGTGACCCTATGGACTGTAGTCCACCAGACTCCTCTGTCCATGGTATTTTCCAGGCAAGAATACTGGAGTGGGTTTCCATTTCCTGCTCCACCACTATCTCCTAGAGTTTGCTCAAATACATGTCCATAAAAGACAGAATGTAATATACATCCTAGGGAACATAGTCAATAATATTGTGATAAGTTTTTATGGTGACAGATGGTTACTAGACTGTATATAAATGTCAAATCACTATGATATATACCTGAGACTAATATAATATTGTATGTCAACTATACTTGAACAAAAAAAAAAGGGGGGGGGGAGAGTTTAAAATGTTGAGGCAGGTAATTGGAAGGTGGGTGTGATTAGCCAAAAGGGATTAGAGAGAAATTGTGTTATTATAGGTAAGCCAGCAGTTGCCAGTATTTTAAACATTAAGTCTTATAATGGAAAAGTGTTTTATACTTTATAATTTTGGAAAAATAACCATAGCATGTTGGAATTTGAAGGACTTTAAAGTTCACATTAAATGATTTATTTGAATTATTGGAGACTTCAACAGATTTTATGATACTGTGATCAGTCAAGGTAATTGTCCAATCTATGCTTGAATACTTTCAGTGGTGGGAAATGTACCACTTTATTCGCTTAATCCTGGTCAATTTAGAGCATTAAAAGCTGTTTCTTGTAATAGCCAAAATTTGATTCTCTAATATATATATATATATATATATATATACACACATATATTTACACATATATATATATCTTAGATCCATATCTTCAGCCTTGTAGAACAAATCTACAATCTTACAGTTATTTCTAGATTGCTCAGTTCACCCAGAGATTTTTCACTTCCACATAAAACATCTCTACTTTATATGAAAAGACTATGTAGTTGTTGGTGATCTGGTTTCTTTCTACTTTTCCCATATCTGGGTATGATCTTTTCATAAGGAACAGAATGGTACATCCCCTGCCTATATCCTAGATCTTGAATTTCATTATTGCAACCTAAAATTAGTGAGGGCTTTGGATGGGGAATCATCAATGGGTTTTATGTGGAGTAGTGCCATGGTGTGACTTTTATTTTAAGTTATCTGGTGGCCTTGAAGGGACCCATTTAAAGAGAAGAGATTGGAGGGTGAGAACAAGTTACTGCAGTGGGAGAATTTGCATCAGAGAAGCAGCAATGGTGAGGGGAAAGAGACTGTATTTTAGAAATAATAGAATATTGAATGGAGTGAAGAAGGAAAGAAAGGAATCAGGACGATGTCAAGATTTTTAGCTTGGATGTTTGGTGGTGCGTGATAGCACTGCAAAATAAAGAAAGAAATCCCCAGAGAAAGAGACAGTTTTAGGTAAAAGATAAAAATTCTTCTAATTTTATTTAGCTCATATTCCTTCACCTCTCTACAAGAATATAAAGGAAAAACAAACCCTCTTTTTTTTTTTTTTTTTTTTTTACAAATACACCATGTGGCCACGTTCTCCTACTCTACCAACCTAGCAATCCTATTGGAAAAAGGGAGTGGGTTTTTTTTGACACAACTAAGTTTTGACCGCTCTTTACATTCCTCTTCTGTATGTTCCTTGATCGATACTAATTGACTGTTATTAAGCACCTGGATTTGGAAGTATTTTATATTTATTGTCAAGTGAAATAGTTTGGAATATAGTTTGACGATTTTACAAACGTGTGTTTCTGAGACACAAAAAGATAGAGAGCATACTAGTTGCTTTGTGTCTCTGACACTTCAGTTAACAGTTACACCAAGGCCTTTATCAGCAAGATAGAGCAGGCCTGGATTTTTATTGAAATTTTAGGAGACATGAAACTGTTCATCTGAAATACAATTCTTGCTGCAATTTAAGGGCAAGATGTTTGGAATAATAACACCTTGTAAAGAGGCATTACGGTAAATCATAAGGAAATGACACACGAAGCACTATTCTTTCCTAAAGTTGTAAAATATTCTCTATTCTGCTTTTTTTCTGTGGACAGTGTGTTCATACCATCTATATTCATTTCCAAGTCACTTTTTTTTATATTTGGAACTGTTCTTACTTATGCCAACCATTTATTTGCTTTGTGGACGTAACAGAGGCTTGAGAAACTCTAGCTAGGTAATTTAAACTCACAGGAAGCGTGAGGCTGCTCTCTGTCCTATGGTTAACTGAACGCTAAACAGCTTCCAAGCTCAAGTGTCCATAGGCACAAAGCGGGTTCTTTAAAAGTGTAAAACAGGGCTGGTGGCCACTTCATCCACGTGGGAAGCATGCCTTTTCTGAAGGCAGCAGCTGCTGGTCACTGTTGTCATGAGGCATTCTGGGGTCATTTACTCATAGATCTTTGATATTTCAAGGGAAACGAAAACCTTTCATGTGAAGTCTGCCTGCGTGCTAAGTCACTTCAGTCATGTTCGACCCTATGCGACCCCATGGTCTGTAGCCTGCCAGGCTCCTCTGTCCATGGGATTCTTCAGGCAAGAATACTGGAGTGGGTTGCCATGCCCTCCTCCAGGGGATCTTGCGGACCCAAGATCAAACCTTCATTCTCTTTACGTATCCAGCATTGGTAGGAGGGTTCTTTACCACTAGCGCCACCTGGGAAGCCTATGTGAAGTGTTGTCAATTAATTCACGTTAAACCAAGGGCTGTGCAGTCCACAGATACCTTGCCCTCAGACCAGAAATGCCCCATTGGTTTGCAGCACTGGTATTAGAACATTTCTCAATATGACCAGTTAAAGAATATGCATCTTTACCATTGTAAGCATTTATGTTAAAGTTTTAGGGGGAAAAGATAGCATATGAATCCTTATTGTTTAACTCATTTTACTAATTTTGCTAGAATCAGGGCTGATATTTAGCTGGTCTGCACTGTTATATCAGCCAGTAATCATTCTAATTAGTTGATACTATGTGGTCTAAGTGATTAAATAGTTTGAATATTATCCATGCTAGAAATTAATAAACAACACATACCACTAGCTTGGTTAGATATGGTTTTTCCTGAATGTTGAAAGTTCTTCCAAAACTGTAAAATTTTAATTATTCTAGAATTTCTCAATTACTTTAGATTTAAAGGTTATATTAACTTAAATAATAATTCACTAAACCATAAGTCCCACATATTCAATTTCAGAATATTATTTGTAATTCTTACTCAGCAGTCCTTTTAAATGACCTGCCTGACATAGGTTGATTTGAAATATTTGGTAAAAAATAGATTGATCCTCTTTATCAGCATTCTTCAAAGATCATAATGGAATATTGGTTTCCTTTTTGTTTGAATTTAGTCATGTTTTCAGTCAATTAATTGTGAAGTGTCTTCAACTTAATAGGAATATGATTGATTGTCAATTATGTTAGACTTAAAAAATGAATTCAAAATATGAGATCATATTATGCTTGTAACACGATTCCCCCAATACATTCAGTTCAGTTACGTCGCTCAGTCGTGTCCGACTCTTTGTGACCCCATGAACCACAGAGCGCCAGGCCTCCCTGTCCCCAATACATAATTTTTATTTTATATAAAAAATATTTGGTGGCTCTGAGTGGCATGTGGGATCCTAGTTCCCTAGCCAGGGACTGAACCTGAGCCCCCTGCAGTGGAAGCATGGAGTCTTAATCACTGGCCCACCAGAGAAATCTCTCCTCCAATTTTTATTTTAAACATTAATTTACAGGATCTCAATATTGAAGACAATTACTTTGAAATGCTGATCTAAAATATTGAATAAATAGATGGCCAGTTACTTCTCCAACATTTGTTTGGGATCAGGAAAGAATTGTAATTTGGGGTCTGTAATCGCAGTAAGTCTTGTACAAGTCCCCAAAGAGCAAGAAAAGGAGAACCCTTATTGAGAGGAAAAGAAAGTTGGGAGGATTACATTAAATAATGAGTCCATGTTGTTTCACTGGTTGAGTTATTGCCAAGAAAGCAGTCTTTTTCCTGTTGGGCTCTGCTATCTTCACAGGGTGTGAGATCTCCTTTTTTTGGTCTCTCAATTTTATTTAACTGAGGTTTTTGCTTATTAAGTTTTTTTGCAGAAATTATTTAGGGTAGTAATGATCTTTATAGTACCTAAAACATCCAGTCAAATGAGGCTGTAGTGGAAACAGCCCTGGATTACAAGGCAAAAGACATGGGCCTGGTCTCTTTTGCCAGTCAATGTGACTCTCTGTGTTTCTTTAAGCACTATTATTTTTAAAAAATAAGTTAATTAATGTATTTTATTTTGGTTGTGCGGGGTCTTCATTGCTGGGTGGGCTTTTCTTTAGTTGTAGTGATCAGGGGCACTAATCACTAGTATCAGTAATTTCTAGTTGCGGTGTGTGGACTTCTCATTGCAGTGACTTCTCTTGTTTTGGAGCACAGGCACTAGGGCAAACGGGCTTCAGTAGTTGTGGCATGTGGGCTTGGTAGTTGCGGCTCCTGGGCCTAGAGCAGAGGCTTGGTAGTTGTGGCCCACGGGCTTAGTTGCTCTGAGGCATGTGGGATCTTCCTGGCTCAGAGATCAAACCTGTGTCTCCTGCACTGGCAGGCAGATTCTTTACCACTCAGCCACCAGACAAGCCTAAGCATTATTACCAATATTAAACGTTTTTAAGTATTATGAGCCAGAAATGTAACTATTTCCATGGTAGGATTTTTATATTTATCTCATACTTGCTTTTCTCAATAAGAAAGAGGAAAACTAGAGTCTCTGGAGTTTGAAGTGTTTGAAACTTATTAACTATTGCCTCTGGCTATAGAGATCAAAGTGAGATTTTCAAGCTGAGTTCAGAAGAGCAGTCTGTCTTTCTGAGCTGTAGTGTTGCCAATAATTGTAAACCAGGTGTTACACTTGGGAAATGAAGATATTTGATTACTAAAAAAAAAAAAAAAAAAAAGAGTATGGTGTGTGGAGTGTCAACAGCAGGGCTTGGAGCTGTTTACACGCATGAGGGACAACTTCTCAGGTCAGGAGTGATCAACAAATTATACTTTTCAGACTTCATCCTTCAGCCTTCCAAGATATATCTTTAAAAAGTGCCTTGCCTAAGGGTTCTCTTTCAACAGCTGTCTGCCATTGAATCTGGAATGTCTTAACTGGCTTTCCTGGTGACTCAGTGATAAAGAATCTGCCTGCCAATGGAGGAGACACGGGTTCAATCCCTGGGCTGGGAAGATCCCTTGGAGGAGGAAATGACAACCCACTCCAGTATTCTTATCTGGGAAATTCAATGGACAGAGGAGCCTGGCAGGCTACTGTCCATGGAGTCACAAAAGAGTTGAATATGACTTACTGACTAAACAACAACTATTGCAATGTCCTTTCTTAAATTATATTCCCTGGGCAGTCTGCCCTTGTGTTGTTGGTTTGTCAACTGTTAGACATTGATTTACAATAGCTTGAAAAAACATAAAGAATGAAAAATGAAGCCTGAAACTAACAATATGACAATGGCCATCTGCCAATACATTCTTGGCTCATTTCCAAGAGGTTGCAATGGTGGTATGATAGAAGGTATGAACTCCGGATCCCTACTTGGGTCTGACTCTAGGTCATCATTTGGGATATTTGCAAACCCCAGAGGGAAGAAAATTTATCTGGATCATCTCAGATTCTTTTCCTATTGTCTATTGTTTCTCTCAGTTCCTCTTTGTTACTGCATTGTTGTTTTGTTTTGCTTACTCAGTATAATTTTATTAACTACCAGCCATTGCATATGAAAATTTGGAGGTGATCTGGATTGTGTTATCTCTTTCCAGAAAGTTTACTGTATCCTCTGCTCGGTATGTCTAGTGGAGGCAAATCAACCTAATCAAGTGAACCAAAATATGGGTTTCAGTTTTCTGAGGATTTAACCACCTTCTTGATGGTTTCGAATGAGTGCGTTAAGTGGTCACTATAGTGCCTCTCCCTTGATGGATCATGGTCTCCAGTTTTGTCTTCTCAACACTAAAAGATTTTTTAAAAATCTGTCTTGATTTGCAGTGACTTTATGTTTAGCCTCTTAGCTTCTTGCCCTGATTAACTCAGTTGAGAAAATGTCTTGACAAGGAAAACCAACTGAGCGTCAGGCTCACCTTCTACACCTCTCTTCCCTTCAGTCTATACTCTCAAATCTTGGCTGCCTTGTCAGCACCAAGCTTAATTGTTGTTTACTGAGCCTTGTGAGATTACAAAAAGACTTACTTAGGTTATCTACTTGTGTGTGTGTGTGTACTCAGTCATACCTGACTCTTCTGCAACCCCTTGGATGGTAGCCTGCCAGGCTTCTCTGTCCAAGGAATTTTCCAGGCAAGAGTACTGAAGTGGGTTGCCCTTTCCTCCTCCAGGAAATCTTTCTGACCCAGAGATGGATCCTGTGTCTCTTAAGTCTCCTGCCTTGGCAGGCAGATTCTTTACCACTGTGCCACCTGGGAAGCCCATCTACTTTTTTAGCAATGGCTAAAGATTCTAAACCTATCTTTTGAAATCTCTAATTGGCAGATACCCTGAGAGGCAAGCCTCATTCAGAATTCATCTTACTTTTCTGCACTTCTCTATTCACCAGGATCTTGACCCTTTAAGTGTTGGTTGCCTTAGCAGTGTTCAAGCCTTTAAACAAATTGCTTAAAAAATTTTTTTTATTTGGCTTTTCTTATTGTTCTTGGCATGAGGAATGGTCTACAACAAACAACTTTCATTAAAGGTAAAAGTGAAAGTTCCTGATTTCCAATTTAAGAGTGATCATAGTCATTCAACTGTTGAAACAAATATTTATTAAATATTTGTTCTATTCCAAATAATGCATTAAGTGTCAGAGTTTTAAGGATGAAGAAAATATAATTTCTGGCATCAAAAGGTTCATATTTGTTAGGGGGGATAAGAACTGTAATCATGGATTATCTTAGTTGGATACTCCCATAGCCCCCAGATTAAGAGCACTGTTTAGATGGATACAGGTAAATTATGGGGAGAGGAGGATACTGGGAAATTGGAGGGGGAACACTGAGAAGAGTTAAATAGGGAAAGGAAAGAAAATTCAAGGGTATGAACTAAATTGGGTTACTGGTGTGGGCAACTGGGGTTCAATTCCACTGGGGTCTCTATGGGGAACCATATAAAATGTTTTAAGATGGCTTGCCCACAGTGTGCAAGAGGGGAATATTTGTCCCCTGGCTCTTTCCTCATGAATGAAGTATTCAGCCAAAGGGGATTAAATTCTCACTCCTCCAGATTTTCATATAAGTCAGAATGGCTGAAATGTTCCTGCAGTCACCCCCTACACTGAGAAAGAGCAGAAATACCAGGGAAGAAAGGAAGAGAATGGTTGGTATAACAATCACTGAAGAAAAATGGTAAGCCTAGAGGTTGTAAGACAGGGAATTAAAGATTCTCAACATAGGAGGCAAAGAAAGATGAGGGAATTTTAACATAACATGGGTGCATTTGTTCAAATTTATTTAATACTTTAGAACAGATAAACTCATAAATATGAGAAAATACAGTCTTGCATTAAAAAAAAAAAAAAAAGAGCCTGAGGCATTAAAATAGAAAAAACAAAACAAACAGATGGGTTAGCTTAACCCAAATAGTAGTATATAGTGTCTATAATAGTTTATGGTGTCTATTAAGTTTTAAAGGAAAGTAATTGTCTGGATTTTTGCATAGTCTTGACCACAGAAGGAAAATATGATGTGTACACACTTGAAAAGATAAAAAAGAATTTGCTTTAGGGTTTTACAACCCTGAAGGAGAAATTGATTAGGAACCTGAGAAGAGGAAGCACAAGGAAGCCATGCACCCAGGACTGTGGTTTTGTAGTAATATATAAATGGGCACAGCCTGGTTAGATAACTTTTGGGATGATACATGTATGTGGCTTCTTTTAATTCTTTTGATTAAAGAATTTACATAATTTAATATTTGAAAAAGTTTTTTAAATTGGTGTTATCAAAGAGTAGCCTTAGGTCACTTTTATTAAATCTGGTTGTGAATAGTAGATTATGAAGCCCTAGGTTGCATGCTAAGATGCTTCAGTAGTGTCTGACTCTTTGCAACTCCATGGACTAAAGCCTGCCAGGCTCCTCTTTCCATGGGATTCTCCAGGCAAGAATACTGAAGTGTGTTGCCATTTCCTCCTCCAAGGGATCTTCCTGACCCAGGGATTGAACCCATGTCTCTTATGTCTCTTGCATTGGCTGCTGCTGCTAAGTCACTTCAGTTGTGTCTGACTCTGTGCGACCCCATAGACGGCAGCCCACCAGGCTCCGCCATCCCTGGGATTCTCCAGGCAAGAGGACTGGAGTGGGTTGCCATTGTCTTCTCCCTTGCATTGGCAGATGGGTTCTTTTCCACTAGTGCCGCCTGGGAGCCCCTAGGAGAGTATAATGGACATATGTTTTGTTTGACCAGCCTCTGCTCGCCTTCTCCTCTGATTATTTCATCTTTCTGACTATATGGAAAGCCACTGCTTGTACACAGTCAGTCCAAGTGATTGGAGGTAGAACTGACATAGTCCCTGTGGCCTGATATTTGAATGTGGGTGGGTGTGGCAGGCATGTGATCCAAGTTGCCCAATAAGTGTGTGCTCCCTCTCTGATCAGAGGACTTGGTTCAGGGAAAAAAATGGGTAAAAGTCAGCACAAAGAAAGTCCATGCTAGACTTGTATCAAAGCTCCTTGGAGAAGTTCCCTGGTGTTCCAGTGGTTAGGATTCTGGGTTTTCACTGCAGTAATCCGGGTTCAGTCCATGGTTGGAGAGGTGAGATTCCACAAGCCATGCAGTGTGGCAAAATAAATAAATAAAATAAAATAAAATAAAAATGACTGGGAGAGAAGTACTGTTTCATCTGGGAGAATAAACCCAAGTTCCTGGTGGCCTTTTTGCCCCTGGAAGTGTAGGGCCTGTGAGTGACAGTATGGCAGGTGGAGCCTTCTGATGGAGACAATAGGGTCAGAACAATATCATTTGATCTCCTGAATTCAAATATACCAGGAGCTGGTTTTCCCTCTGAAATTTTTGGCTATGTAAATCAGTTCTTTCTTTTCTTCCTCAAGCCACTTGCAGTGAAAACAGGCCTGACGACATGGAGAGTTTCAGTGGGTGTGAGGCGAGGAGGTAAAGACCTCCTGGGAAGAGTCAAGAGAACCGGAAGACTTGATTGGTTGGATATGGAGGGTGTGGGAGAACGAGGAGACTGAGGTTAAGTCTGAAGTCATTTGAATAGTTCATGATGCTTTTAACCCAAGGAAAGACATGGTTGATGAAGAAGCAATTTTTCCTTTTGCATATCCAATCCGCATAGAAAAACATATTTAAATCATAGACTGTGTGTTCAGTCACTCAGTCATGTCCAACTCTTTGTGAACCCGTGGTCTATAGCCCACCAGGCTCCTCCTCTGTCCGTGGGATTTTCCAGACAAGAATATTGGAGTGGGTTGCCATTTCCTTCTCCAGAATCATAAACTATCATGTAGTAAATGAGAAATACATATCTGCTTCTCAATAGCATGTTTTTTCTTTACTTACAATTGGCTCAAAACTTTTGGTAGGTTTGTCTCTGAGATTATCAAAAGTTAATTTGTTATTTTTACACAGTGTCTTGTAGTTTTCAAATAACCCTGTAGCCTCTTATCTCATTTAATCCTCAGAGGAATTGTGTGTAGCAATTGGGATAGTTTTCATCATTCTCCATTTACCAGTGAGAGTATGAGGCACAGAGAAGTTAAGATAATTCACTACAAAAACTCAGCACATAACTTGTAAGAGTGGTGTGAGAACCCAAATTTCCTAATTCTGTGCTTTCCCCATATATCGCTCAGCTTTCCTATCCTTAAGAATTATAATTAGTTATACTCAGTGATAAAATTATCATCAGTGATTAAGTCACAAGCAGGTGGCATTCAAAAAAAAGTCATTACTTTTTTTTTAAACATTAAAAATATATTTAATCCAGTCAGAACTATTCTAAAAGAATGCTAATTTGAAGAAGTCTTGGATGACTGGCTTGGCCAGAGTCTTGATATGGATCTGAGTGCTCACCGTGGGTCATTTTCACTGTCCAGCACCTCCAATATTCTCTGGAATTCTGAGAGGGAGAGAGGTGGAAATGGGACAGGATTCTGGCTCAGAGGAGAGGGTCCTATAAATTGGGAAAAGTCAGTGTAGGTGAGTACACTAGAGAAGCAATTCAAATACTCTCTTATCTTCTAGTTCCCAGGAAACACAAGTTGTTTCACGTCTTATTGAGGAAAGCATAAAGGAACCTCAAGGAAGGAGATAAGGGCCAGTTGCCTGCCAAACTGATGATAATATGAGTCAGCCCCAAAGCCAGTTGAGCAAACAGGAGTTATTATATATATGTGTGTGAAGTTTTGGCCAAGGGAAAAATGTAGATAAAGTACATTGATAAAGAGCCATATATTGAATCAGTAAGCATAGCCCGTTATGCGGTCCATGGAACAAAAACACCAACATCAATGGAACTCATTTTCCACAATAACCATGTGCTAAATGTTCAAGCAATCAAAACAGGGGGCTTGATTTGAAGTAATACTGAATAATTTGATGCCATTGCCTATTTTAGCTTTTCTGTGGGAATGTGGGAAATGTTCAGGCTAATATAAAAAGACTTGCTTAGTAAAATTATGTGATTTGATATTTTGCTCCTGTAATGAAACTATTGTTTATATTATGCAGCTTCAGAGCCAAAATATAATATTGAATTTCATTTAAGTCATGTAGTTAAGCCCAAGTGTTTAAATGAAACTAACGGTCTGGCTTTATTTAAATATATTGATTCTGGATTCATAAGGTTGTGTCAAAATGTGATTACACATTCTCCAAATCCCTCCCAACCATTAGCTGTAAAGAAATCTTTGGTGTATTGATTCTTCATTTAACCTAAAACTAGTACTTAGGTAAGAAATATGAATGCAGCTCTTTTTCCACTCTTGGAAAAAAAGAAAAGGAATTCATCTAATAAATCAATGTTATCCTAAACAATAGTAAGATACAGGGAAACGCTTTTCTCATTCTTCTTGTATCCTGTTAACAACAACTGGAGGTGATCTCTGAGTTAGCTGGGAAGCAGACACTCATGGCTATCTCTAGAGAACTCTCCTTTTTTTAAACTGCTTTTAGAATTTTATTTTTTGTGTATTTTAGGTAGCGCTGGTCTTTGTTGCTGCTCGTGGGCTTTCTCCAGCTGTGGCCAGCGGGGCTACTCTGCAGTTGCAGTGCATGGCCTTCTCGGTGCAATGGCTTTTCTTGTTGTGGAGCCCAGGCTTTAGGGCACGCGCTTCAGTATTGTGGTGCACAGACTTAGTTGCTCCGAGGCATGTACAATCTTCCTGGACCAGGGCTTGAGTCTGGGTCCCCTGCATTGGCAGGTAGAGTCTTAACCACTGGACCACCAGGGAAGTCCAAACTCTACTTTCTAATTGAAGCAAACAATGAAACACACCGAGGGCCTGCAGAATGACATATCTTAATGTGAAAATATGAGGGCTGGCAAGTTCCAGATCCTGGCACTAGAAATGCCTTGCAGATGAGGACATCTTTTCTGTGAACAGCAGAAGGAGAAGATGGACTTCGCAGTTAGTTTTGTGACCTATGAGGAACCAAATCTGTTTTATTAATATTTCTCTGGGATAGACAGCACAGACCTAGTGATCACATAAGATATTTTCTCACCTGATCAATGATCTGCTGGAACTTGCTTATCTATTCCTACAACAGAGTTTTGTTCCTCTGTTACTGAAGCTTCCCACAGTTTTACAAACTCCATATTCTATTTTTCACATACAATTCTAGGTCAATCTTTATACATTTTCTTTAGAAGACAACATGAAATTAAAGAGGAAAAGTATCCCATATACACATAATACCTCTTGATGAACTACACTTTTATGGATGGGGGTAGGTGGGAGGATGAGAGAGTAGGAGACCCACAAGAATAAAAAGTGTGAGTAACTATCATTTTTAACTGTAGCCACTCGGACACCAACTTATTGCCTTTATAAGGGATGTGCATTCTGTTGAATCTCTTTATGTAAAAAAACTTGCTCCTATTTCCATGTTCCCACCCACAAAAGTACTTAGTTTTAAAGGGTATGAAAGACATAAGAACAGGATCTAGTTAATCACTATTCTTTAATAAGTTTAACCCTCATTTTTCTACTTTTTAATCCCCATCATAACATATTTTGTAATTTCTGTTTAGAATATAGGTAGATGGTAGAGTTTTAGTTTGAATTCCCCTCCCCGAGTTAAATGCTTTATTTATTTCAGACAACTTGGGGTCCTGTATAGTGTGTACGGTTTGTGTCTCTAATGGGGACCATTGTAGACATGTCTGAACTGCAGTGCCTTCAGCCCTAAAGTGGGCGTGATATCACGGCATCTTTTTTGTTAATTGTTTTTTGTATAGAGAAGGTCACACGTCAGAAAGAAACAAACAAGTGCCATACATTAATGCATATATGTGAAATCTAGAAAAATAATATAGATGAACCTATTTGCAAAGCAGAAATAGAGGAGACATAGAGAGCAAACATATGGACATCAACGGGGAAAGGCAAGGAGGTGGGAATAAACTGGGAGACTGGGATTGACATAAACACAGTACCATGCATAGAATGGATAGCTAATGAGAACCTACTGTCAAGCACAGGGGAAGTAAAAGAAGATACAGTCTGTTTATAGGACGTATGTTAAGTAACCTTAAAAATGCATTCCGATATACATTAGGTGCAGACAAATACTGTTCGATTCCACTTATATGAGGGACCTATAATAGTCAAATTCATAGAGTCAGAAATTACACTGATAGATGCCTGGGACTGGGAGGTGAGGGAATGGGATGGGGATGGGGAGTCAGTGTTTAACAGGGACTGAGTTTCAATTTAGGAAGGTGAAAAATTCAGGAGATATATGATGGTAAGAGTTGTACAACTTAGTGTCATTGAAATGTATAGTTAAGCATGCTTAAAATACTATGTTTTATATCATGTGGGCTGATTTTTTATTTGAAGACTTAGTCAAATATTTAAGGTACTTCTATAGGGCAGAGAAAGTTTGTATTTTATATTATTGTTGTAGCTCTGGATAACAAGAAAATTTCTGTCCATTGACAGACTATGCATATAAAAGTAAAAGAATGTGCCCTCCAGCTGGCTTAACCTTAAGAGAAAAACAATGAAGAAGACTAAAGTGTTTCAAATTGGAGGTATAAGACATATAAAGACATGCTCAGTCTAGATAATAAAAATCAATTTCCTACCCTTGTACTAAAACCTGGACCCCACACAGCAGCATGATGTAATTCTATTACCATGTTTAATTTCTTGGCATTTTCATGGCCTTTTTATTTTGTGTTACTATTATTCCTGGCAAATGAATGAATTTCCCTCAGCAGAAATAAATTAGACAGCCTGCCACTCAAATTAATCACTGTGGTGCTTTGCTTCCTGGATTCAAAAGACAGGCTGACAGCCCCTGGGCATTTCTCTAGCCATTTCTTGATAACAGAGCATCTATTTACACAGGAGTGTGAGGAGAGGTATAAAGATTTTAAAAGTAATTATTTGGGGGTCTCCCTAGGATTTGAAAGTCTAATTAAAGAAGGTTTAAGACATTGTAAGTCTTAGAGAATTAGGTCTACAGTGTGCAGGCCAGTCAGAACTTGAGATTAAATTTAGAACTGGGTATGCTGAAGAAGATGGAAGAAATGTTTATGTTAACCAGGTTTTAGTCACTCACAACACTGAAATTTCAATAAAATAAATGAAAAGTGGTAGGTGGAAAGACCCAGGGCTATGATTAATCTGAACAAAGAGAACTAAACCTGGATCTCTTTCTCACTGGCTTTAGGAAGTTGTCCTGGAACAGGCTTCTGTCAATGATGGATGTTGCCTTGTATTACACCGACCATAAAATGCACATAAGACCCAACCGGAAGCAGCCTAGTAGGAAGGGCTGCATCTATTCCTGCAGATGACATCTGCACCTGTGCATAGACTGTACTCTATCCTGTATCTGTGCGTGAAATTTACTCTTACAGCCTCTCTTTGCCTAGTTTCTTTTAGGCTACACATTTTCTTTAATATGTAAGCAAAATCTAATGGCTTAATGTACCCATTATCCTAACACCTAGAGGATATTAAAAAAGGCTCGAAGAACATAGGTAAAAGCCTAGAAGAAGGACTTCCCTGGCCGGCCAGTGGTGGGGACTTTGCCTTCCAATGAAGAGGTGAAGGTTCAATCCCTGGTCAGGGAGCTAAAATCCTACATGCCTTGTGGCCAAAAAATCAAAACATAAAACAGAAGCAATATTGTAACAAATTCAATAAAGACTTTAAAAATGGTCCACATCAAAGAATCTTTTAAAAAAAAGCCTAGAAGAAAAAAAATCGATAGATTTTACCTTACAGAAGTTCCATTTTTAAGGTCATTTTGTTGGAAGGTATGCCTTTGAAATAGCAGGATATATTTCCTTCAGGCAGATGCATTGTGACTTCTTGGGTTAAAAAGATGTAGAAATCAGTGAGAATCATGAGAAGGAAGGAAATTGAAACTTGTTAATTTGGCTGAGGTGATGGTAGGCAGATCTGTTTTAGTTTCTCGTGGCAAAGGGATATTTGAAAATTATTTATGATGTTATCTCATCTATTTTCCAAATAATATTCTTCATGTTTTCTAAACTTGGGAAAGCTTCATAGAAAAAAAAAAAAAAGAGCAATAAATAGATTCTGTATCAGACGGATGATCTTGCTAGTAGTATGACATGCATTTTCTTGTATTATTCATATTTAAGGATAAAATTTATTTCTAGATGTCTACATATTAATTAAATTTTTTCCCTTCACCCTTTTCTCTAATCAGTATGTTGTATAGTTGGAACTGTACAGTGTGTCCTTTTCAGAATGGACTCTTTCACTTTATAACATTCATTTAAGGTTCCTCAATGTCTTTTCATGGCTTAATAGTTCATTTCTTCTTAACACTGCACAATATTACATTTTTTGGATGTGCCATGTTTTATCTATCCATTCACCTACTGAGGGACATCTTGGTTGCTTCCAAGTTTGGGCAATTATGAATGAAGCTGTTATTAAAATCCAAGTGCAGGTTTTTGTGTGGATATAAAATTTCAACTCTTTTGGGTTGAGTTAAATCCAGGTTTGACACTATCCCAAGAACATTCAGCTATAGACAGCATTGTCAGTGTGGGCAAGAAGGTTGAAATTCCACCAGCTTCTGCTATTACCATTCTGTCTTTTGACTCAGGGGTGGTATTTAAAATGAAAAAATATAATAGTGCACTCAAAAAGTCACCTTGCTGAAGAGACAGAGCTAAAATTTTGTTTGTTCTCCATGTTCACAGCAATTTTTTGAATTTTAATATATACAAATGCAGTATCTACATGTACAACTTTTTCCTTTGATAGAACAGGCTGGAAATCAGAATCAGGAAAATGAAATAAAATCCTGAGTTTTCACTCATCCATATTCTCATGTATTCTCAAGAATCTCACTTTTGTCAGAAACTCTCTTTGTCATCACTTTGTTATCACTCTTTTTGATGACAGTGACAAAATTAACTACAGACAGAATGAATTAATATCCTCTAAGTTTTCTCCTTCGTTCCTGTACTTTCCTATGTTTTCGGAGAATAACACTTAGAAAACATCTGCATTGTGACCTCTGGGTTTATTGCACTGAGTGAAAAAGTTATTTAAAAAGGTTTCTCTATTTACTACGCTTTTTCATTTATGCTTTCTGCTCTTGACTTTAAACACTTGTTTCCATGAGGGACAAACCTTTTCTAATGTTCTGAGGCTTACTCTTCTCTCATGACTAGAAGACTTTGATGGTATCCAGAATTACCCTTGAAAGGTGGAAGAGCTGCAGGGTTATAATGAAAGACATCTTAGAGGCTGAGTTTCTATTTCTTTCACCTGAATTAGAAGCAAAAAATATTGATGTGTATGCTTCCTTCCACTAAAGAGCAAAAAGGGATCCATTTGAAGAAACAGCTTACAGAAAGGTCATAGCATTTTAGTGCTGACAGAGTCATTCCACCCCCACCTTTTCCTCTAAGTGAGAAAATGAGGACCCAGAGGAAGTTCTGGATGTTTAAACTGGTCATCATGTTATTAGAACAGTTTTGAAACATATGCCTCGTGCCCTCAAATGCTTGTGCTACTCAGGGGACGTCAGGAGACTCTGAGCATTTCTAGAGT
Organism: Dama dama; assembly: GCF_033118175.1. Lineage (NCBI taxonomy): Eukaryota > Metazoa > Chordata > Mammalia > Artiodactyla > Cervidae > Dama > Dama dama. The sequence goes on from NC_083685.1 coordinate 56,295,461, forward strand.
CCTCTGTGCAGGATTTTCCTCCGGAATCCTCTGCCCTCTCAACTCCAGCTGCTTTAGCTTTTTGCTGGTCTCAATTCTGCCTTCCTATTTTGCAGAGACCGTGCAGGGGGTTGAGAAATGCTTCAGGCTCTAAGAGCTCACGTCCCCTCTCTTGGGAGTCACTGTCCTGCTGCTGCCTGGGGTTCAGTGTCTGAAAATCATTGCTCCATATATTTTGTTTGTCGGCTTGTTTATTTAGTAATGTTTCACACAGAATAAATCTCAACCGTGTTTCTCCATCTTCCCTCCAGCTGTCTGATCCAGGCAGTTCACCTTCTGTTTCATTAACTTCTGCTCTTTATTGTTCCGTTCCTTCTCCTTGCTTCTGGTTATTCTGTTGTTTTTCTCCCTAACTTTTAAAGTTCACATTTAGTTAACTTCTAGCTTTTTCCAAATGATGTACTGAATGGTTTAAAATGTTTACGTTTTTCCTGTTAGTTGCTTAAATTTTTTGTAAGCTATTTAATGATTATTTTGAATTCCTAGATAATTTTTTTTTATCATCACGTGGCAGTCCTCTTTATCTCTGAAAATGCCTTATTTGTAAGTCTATTTTGTCTGATATTGATATGGGTGTATCAGCTTCGTATACTTTTTACAGTCTCTTTACCTTTTTATTGAGATTTAATATACATACAGCAAAGAGCACGGAGGGCGCTAATCTTCAGGGTTGAGCTTGATGAAATTTTTCTTGTACCTGCCCCTTGGATGAAGAGAGAGAACTTTTCCAGTATCCCAGCTAGTCATCAGCCTTTTTTTTTGAACTTGGTAATTTCTTTGTACATCTTTCTCTACCTCTTTATGTTCAATCCCTCTGTGTTATCTTTGAAAGATTTTTCTTTTAAATAGTATGTGACTTTTCCCAAAGTTGTAATAAATACATATTTACATTCAATCAATAAAATGTTTTTGTTTACAAAATAATCACATGGATCACAGCCTTGTGTAACTCGGTGAACATATGACCCACGCTGTGTAGATCCACCCAGGATGGATGGGTCATGGTGCAGAGTTCTGACAAACTGTGGCCCACTTGAGAAGGGAATGGCAAATCATTTCAATATTCTTGTCTTGAGAACCCCATGAACAGTATGAGAAGGTTAAAACATATGACACCACAGGATGAACCCCCCAGGTCAGTAGGTGTCCAATATACTACTGGGGAAGAGCAGACCTTCTATAGCTAACACCAAAAAGAAGTCCTTTTCATCATAGGGGACTGGAATGAAAAAGTAGAAAGTCAAGAGATACTTGGAGTAACATGCAAGTTTGGCCTTGGAGTACAAAAAGGCTAACAGAATTTTGCCAAGAGAACACATTTGTTATAGCAAACACCTCCTGATCAAACCAGTCAATCCTAAAGGAAATCAGTCCTGACTATTCATTGAAAGGACTGATGCTGAAGCTGAAGCTCCAATACTTTGACCACCTGATGTGAAGAGCTGACTCATTGGAAAAGACCTTGATGCTGGGAAAGATTGAAGGCAGGAGGAGAAGGGGGCAACAGAGGATGAAATGGTTGGATGGCATCACTGACTCAATAGACATGAGTTCGAACAAGCTCCAGGGAGATGGTGATGGACAGGGAAGCCTGGCGTGCTGCAGTCCATGGGGTCACAAAGAGTCGGACATGACTGAGTGACTAAACAACAAGATTAGCATTTTGAAATTGAAATTGTTTTAACAACAAAAGAGACTAGAGAATTTATTATCTCTCCAAGATATCTCTAAGGACTAAGAAAAATATATTCCATATTGAGTAAATAAATAGAAGATTGAATGTTTTTTACCTTACCAGAAGGAGACTGGTAACCAGTTTACAGATAAACTGTAAGAGGATAGTCCTAGAGATTGAGTGTTATGAAGAAAATAAAGGAAAGAAAAGAGGTAGAATTGAATAGGGAGGGAAGAGAGGAAGCTGCTTTGGCTCAGCTTGGCTGGGGAGATTTAATTCATTCAACAACATTTTCTTGATTTTTTTGTATTCCACTCTCTATTCCCAGCTTTGGAGATACAGAAGTAAACAAAGCAGACAAAAATAAAACCAACAGTCTTGATTGAGTGTGTGAGATAGGAATGAAGTGAGGGAGGCAGCCCAGCAAAGGTATGAAACAAAAAAGAGGAAAAAAAAAGAATACAATTCTTGAGAAAGGAGCAAGTGTGTTGGAGTTTCAGGGAAAGGGTTTGACTGGAGACTAGTGAGCAATGAGAGAACTGGAGAGGGATGGGGCTGGCAGAAAAGGTTGGGCAAACCCTTGAAGAGCACGCTGAAAAGTGGGGTTACTCTGGTGTAATGGGAAGCCCATTGGAGATTTAAGTATGGGAAGTACATGACATAATTTATGTTCTAGAAAAATTATTCTCATTGCATTGTGATGGATAAAATGTAAGAAATATGAGTAGAAACTGCAAGACAAAATGTGGCACTCATATAGATAACCTCACCTATAGGTTTCAGTAAGAATAAATTATGTTGGTCATTGTTCAGTGCCCTCCTTTTCTTTATTTCAAAATACCTAAGGAAGGGAGTACTTTGACATGAGGAAATTAAAATATCCAGCACTTTTATGTTTGAGTGGGCCTAGAAAGGATCTCATTGATTTAGGTTAAGTAAGACTTACATTAAACTGATTGCATTCAGTTTAAAGATAATATCCTTCAAATGAGAATGGAAATAATTCTCATATGGTTGGAAATATTTTGAAATATTTCTCAACTTCAGTTGGAATAAAAAGGTCTAAAATTTACTTTATTATGTTTCCTCAGAGCACATCTTATTACAAATAATATACCACCATGAGAGAGAGGGGCCATGAGATGGGTGAAGGACATTCTATGAGTAACTTAAGTAGAGATTGAAATAACATTCTAATATATGATGCACTGATTGAATTTGGCAAAGTCAATTGGAAGAGACCCAAACTGAGGCAACAACCCTAGTTAATAAGCTCCATTGAGTGATGTTCATCAACTGATAATGTGAACTCAGGTTGAACTCTGGTCATAACAATTGGGAAAAGGGAAGTTTGAGAAATTGCATATTGTTCATTGCAAAATGATTGATCTGAGCATGAGATCAATTCTAAGAATGACTCGAAGGGGGGCAGATAAGTTTAAAAAAATGAGAACCACTCAACAGATGGTCATCATCTCCAGTTCTATTCCCAAACCCATATTTACTGAACAACTGTTTGGATCCCCACTGTAGAAATAAAACTCTGTGTTTAATATGAACTGACATTTTGAATTCTCAGTAAGACACAACTAACCAGTCTCTGAAACATTTCAGACATGCAACAGAGTCAAAGAACAAATTCAAATGATCATTTTTACCAATTATAAATAAAATCCCATGCAGATTAATGCAGTCTGTCCATTAGGGAAATGTGCTTAGCAACTATCTTGTCATGATTTTATTTTTTAACTTTAAAAAAACTTAATGACTTTTATTGTACTTCTTGAAAAATGTAATACAAGCTTACTATAGGAAATTCGGAAGCTAGAAAAATGTGCAAGTTGTGATGCCATCACCCAGATGTACACACACATCCATGAGTTCTTTAGGATCCATCTTTAAAATGGGGCTTCCCCGGTGGCTCAGATGGTAAAGAATCTGCCTGCAATGTGGGAGACGAGGGTTTGATCCCTGAGTCAGGAAGATCTCCCGGAGAAGGAAATGGCAGCCCATTCCAGTATTCTTGCCTGGAGAGTTCTGCCATGGACAGAAGAGCCTGGTGGACTAGAGTCCCTGGGGTCACCAACAGTTGGATATGACTGAGCAACTAACACACACTTTAAACATACCACAAACATCTTTCTTTATTACTAAATTTAACAAATTACAACATAATGTGACTGTGAGGTCGTGCCCTGAGGTTTCTAAATTACTCTAGATTTTATACATTCAAAGTAATGCTTCGGGTGGTCATAGTATACATTTATTCAAATGCTGGTCTTGAGCGGCACAGATATGTGATGGTCCTCTGAGCGCTTATCAAGGGGAGCACGTGGCTAGTGGCTAGGGCCTCCTCTCCTTCGGGACAGAAGAGCTGTCTCAGCACCCCTCAGCCCCACTCCCTAGTGGGGCAGTCATGATGTGTCTGGTATGTGTGTGGGGAAGGGACAGCCACACAAGGTTACACTAGGTCCTGCGGTTCTAACTTTCCTTCACGGACATGTGGGCCTCAAGGAGCCCCTAGAAGGTTTCTGACTCAGCATTCTCAGTGGGATCTGTGGTCCTCCCCAGAGCACCTGGGAGGTCAGCCCCTTCTCTGGGTGCCCTCATCCCTCTGCTTGTTCTACTGTTTATGGTTGTAAGACTCCAGACTTCAGCCACACGAATTATAATTGAGATCAATCCATACCAATGGAAGGCAGTCAGAAACCCTGGCTTAGAGACAAAGATTTGAATAAAACTCAGTCCCTGCCTTCAAGGAACTCACAGTATGAAATACTTGATCAGTGCAGTTTCAGCAGCCAGGCTCCTGTGGTACTTGAATGAATCTTAATTTTTCTGTAACATTCCTGTGTGATTTCACTTGCTCTGGGACAGTCGCCCAGTGAGAAGTCAGTTTGAAGCCTTCATTCCCTTTTTGCATGTTCTCTGCTCTTGTCTTTGAAGAGAACTTCATTCCATCTCACCTATCCTACTGCAGAGGGTTTCACATTTTAAAAACTGGATGAAAATAGCAAATCATCAAGGTAATATATGTACATTTTTTTCAAGTATATAATTTTTAATAATTTATTTTTATTGAATGAAAGACTTTAAAAATTCTATAGTGCTTTACAATTTTCAGAAATTTTACACACATGATTTCGTGTAAACCCATAATTAACCCATTTTTCCACCTACCCTTACATTGCTCCCCAACTGTTAACCACTAGTTTATTCTCTATACCTGTGTCTATTTCTTATTTGTTTTATTCATAGTTTGTTGTATTTTTTAGATTCCACTTATAAGTGATATCATATAGTACTCATTTTTTTCTCTTTCACTTATCCCATCTTACTATGATAATCTCTGGATCCAAACATGTTGCTGCAAGTGGCAAAAATTTCATTCTTTTTTATGGCTGAATAGTATTCCATCATATGTATATACACCACATGTTCTCTATCCATTCACCTGTTGATGGACCCTTAGGTTGCTTCCATACCTTGGCAATTGTAAATAATGCTACTCTGAACTTTGGAGTGCATGTGTCTTTTTGCATTAGTATTTTTGTTTATTTCAGATATACACCCAGGAGTGGAATTGCTGAGTCATGTGGTAGTTCCAGTTTTAGTTTTTTGAGAAACCTCCATACTATTTTTCTAAGTGGCTGCACCAATTTACAGTCCCACCAACAGTGCATGACAATTCCCTTTTCTCTACATCTATACATGGACATTTTTAAAGAGACATTTCCCAACATTATATAATGAAAACTTTTGCTGTATAGCAAAGTGATTCAGTTATATATATATATAAAATATTATATATATTATATATAATAATGTATATAATATATATAATATTTAAATAGCATATATATACTTTTTAAAATATTCTTTTTCATTATGGTTTATCACATGATATTGAATATAGTTCTCTGATCTATGCAGTAGGACCTTACTGTTTATCTATTCCAAATGTAATAGCTTATGTTTGCTAACCCAAGCTCCCAGTCCATTTCTCTTCCAACCCCCTTCCCCTTGGAAACAGCAAATTTGTTCTCTTTGTCAATGAGTCATTTCTGTTTTGTACATAGATTCATTTGCCTCATACTTTAGAGTCCACATTTAAGTGATATTTTATGGTGTTTGTTTTTCTCTTTCTGACTTACTTCACTTAGTATGATAATCTCTAGGTCCATCTATGTTGCTACAGATGACATTATTTCATTTAGCTCTTTTAAACTAGGATTTGAGTGATGCAAAATTTGTTGAGTTGATGCAAGATCATATACATACCTTCTGCTAACATTACAACAAATAGATATACGTCTTAATATGAAAAAATAATTTTTAAGACTGCATTCCTGCTCAGTTGTGTCCAACTCTTGTGACCCCATGGACAGTAGCCTGCCAGGCTCCTCAGTCCATGGATTTCCCAGGCAAGAATGCTGGAGTGGGTTGCCTTTTCCTATTCCAGTGGATCTTCCTGACTTAGGGATTGAACCCAAGTATCCTGCATTGGCAGGTGGATTCTTTTCCACTGAGTTACCTGGAAAGCCCAGTTTTTAAGACTACAGCACATTAAAAACATAAGATTATATTCTTCCTAAGGTGTACAGACTAAAGTATCTTATTGATGAATTAGAAACAGAAATCTTTCTATTTCACCCTTTTTTTTTTTTTAATTAGTTGGAGGCTAATTACTTCACAACAATTCAGTGGGTTTTGTCATACATTGATATGAATCAGCCATAGATTTACACATTTTTCACCCTTTTTTGAGGCATTTTTTTTCAAGGGCTATTTTTGCCATGTCACCACACATTTCAATCACACCCCAAAAGACATGTTTCATGAGATACAAATAATGGTATCCCAAAATGTCTCTGATGTTCAGTTTTGAAATAGAGCTCTAGCTTTAACTTAGAGATATTTAGCAGGAACATACAAACACTGGTAGCATTCCACTTTTAAACCAGCAGCCCTAATTCTTCAGCAACAACAGGAAGAAAGAAACTATTGAATATTGGTACCCATTTTCCCCTGAACTTGTTTATTTTTTTTTTTTGAACTTGTTTATTTATGCACCTATACTTCTGCTTTGTTCAGAGTAACCATGCTATGTTTTCTATCTTTTTGCTTGAAATTAATTTGTGTACACATTTTTGCATGGAAACAGAGTAAGCTTACTTGTTACTTTTCATGGTTATGGAACAGTCTATTTTGTTAATGTACTAACAAGAAAATTGTGACTGACACATAGACAGTACTGAGTTGTTGGACATTTGAGCTATCTTGTTATTAGCTTCTGCCATGAATGCACACAAAAATTTATAAAATAATAAATTCTAAATTGTTCTTTTCTGTTTTTATTAGTGTACATTCTTCAGAATGAAAATAGGAGCCAAAATATATGAATAAATTTGTAAATTTGGGGATACATTTTTCTACTGTTTCTGAGTCAATTTACAGAGTAATTCTGACAATGTGTAAGTGTTCTTTTCATTATGCCTTATCTATTTTCCACCAACAAGTCATTTTGCTACATTAATAATTCTATCAGTACAACGGTTGGGACTTCCCTGATGGTTCAGATTGTAAAGAATCTGCTTGCAATGTAGGAGACCTGGGTTTGAAAAGCTACTTTGTTCATAGCAACATGATTTACAGTCACCAGGATATAGAAGTAACCTAAGTGGTCATCAATGGATAAGGAAGATGTGATATATATATGTATACACATGTGTTGGCTTCCCTGGTGGCTCAGACGGTAAAGGGTCTGCCTACAATGTGGGAGACCTGGGTTCAATCCCTGGGTCTGGAAGATCTCCTGGAGAAGGAAATGGCAACCCACTCCAGTATTCTTGCCTGGAAAATCCCACGGATGGAGGAGCCTGGTAGGCTACAGTCCATGGGGTTGCAAAGAGTTGGACACGACTGAGCGACTTCACTTTCACTTTTGCTTCATACATGTGTTCAGTTATAGATATGTTCATGTATATATTGTTAACATATATAAATGCACACACAAACATTTTATATTAACACAACACACACTATATATGTGTATGTGCATATATATAACATATATGTGACATGACATATATGATATACATAACATGCACCACATGTTAGCAACATATATAGTATACCATATATGTATATGTCAACACATATGCATAACACACACATATGTGATAATAACATGTTATTGACACATAACATGTTATATAACATATAGCATACACACATACAAACAACATACATGTATCAATGTGTTAAGAACATATATACATACGTTCATATATGTGTACACATATACATATGTATACATACATACACACACAATGAACATTATTCAGCTATAAAAAGGAACGTAATTTTGCCATTTACAGCAACATGAATAGACTTGGAGGGCACTGTGCTAACTGAAATAAGTCAGACAGAGAAAGACAAATATTGAATGAAATCAGTTATATATGAAATGCAAAAAAAATACAGCAAACTAGTGAATACAGCAAAAACGAAGCAGATTCACAGATACAGAGAACACACTAACAAACTAATGGTTATCATTGGGGGGAAAGGGCAATACAACGGTGAGGGAGTGGGAGATACTATTGGGTGTAAGATAAGCTACAAGGACATATTGTACAACATGAGGAATATAGCCAATATTTTATAAAAACTGTACAAAAACTAAAAATTTTTTATTTTTAGTTGATTTTGATTACCAATGCAGTAATCAAACTTTCCATTCTGATTTTAAATTGATGTCTTTACTCCTTCCACCTCCCTAGCTTTAGGAAAGAGAGAGTCATCTTCCTTCTCCCATCCTACCTAGAGCTTTCACTTCTCTTCCTGCATCTTGATATGTGAAATTTCTGATCCCTCCCCCTTGCATTGGAACATAGTAAGGGAAAAATAGGTAAGAGAATGGGAAAGTTTTGACTACACCAGTATCTTCACAGTGGCCCAGCATTCTACTCTGCAGAGATTTTCATTTGAATGTTTCTCTTGTAGGTGCTTTTGCAGGTTATGCAAATTTCCCATCACTGGGGACCTCTCATTTATCATCCTCTTGGCATTTCTAAATCCATTTCTACCTCAATTGGTTGCTTCCATCTTGTTCAGTCCTTAGTTGTCTGGCTGCACTTCTATTTTCTATTAAAACCTGTTCCTTCCTCTAGGAAGTCATCTCTGCTATACCCAACAGCACCCCTCCCCCAATCCATCCCATATAAAGCCCACAGGAAAGCCTTTTTCTCATTGCCCCTCCCCCACCAACTTCAGAAATGCCATCACACCTGGCATCACTACCATTCCTGGCCGCACCATCAGCAGCACTAGAGCACCTGCTGTTTAGATTTCTCAAGTGAGAATCAGACGTCTATAATGTTCAGAGGACACAAACACCCCCTTGGTGCTGGCCACCCTATAGACTTCATTTTGAATAAACCTCAAGATGTTTTGCAAGATAATTATTCTCATCCTCACATTGCAGACCAGGAAACAGAAATTATGTGAATAAATAAGCCAAGATTTAAACTCTGGCATCAAGATCGATTCTCTTTCCATATCATGCTGTGTGAAATCTTTATGATATTACTATGCATAATGTCATTTTAAATATTAAGAAAAGTGTCATGAAATAAGAAACAAGTTTTGTGAAGCCATGGAGGAATTACGAAATGAATGAAAGTCCCATCGTCCAATGACACCCAGTTAAGGAGGGAGAGAAGTGAAGCCGCTCAGTCGTGTCCAACTCTTTGTGACCCCATGAATTGTAGCCTGCCAGGCTCCTCTGTCCATGGGATTTCCCAGGCACGCATACTGGAATGGGTTTCCATTTCCTTCTTCAGGGAATTTTCCCAACTCAGGGATTGAACCTGGGTCTCCTGCATTGCCGGCAGACTCCTTACTGGCAGAGCCATGAAGGAAGTCCATTAAGGAGGGGAAGGAACTCAAATCATAGGACAAGCAACACATGAGCATTTAGATGCCTTGTTTAAAGCTAGTGGCGTAAAGTCCTTTTTCAGTTTCCAGTGGACGTATTCCAGCTAAATAGAGCTAAGGGCACAAACACATTAGCACTGGGTTAACATAATAAGAAGTCTATACATAATCAGTTCAGTTCAGTTCAGTCGCTGAGTTATGTCCGACTCTTTGTGACCCCATGAATCGCAGCACACCAGGCCTCCCTGTTCATCACAAACACCCGGAGTTTACTCAAACTCATGCCCGTCGAGTTGGTGATGCCATCCAGCCATCTCATCCTCTGTTGCCCCCTTCTCCTCCTGCCCCCAATCCCTCCCAGCATCAGGGTCTTTTCCAATAAGTTAACTCTTCGCATGAGGTGGCCAAAGTACTGGAGTTTCAGCTTCACCATCAGTCCTTCCAATGAACACCCAGGACTGATCTCCTTTAGATGGACTGATTGGATCTCCTTGCAGTCCAAGGGACTCTCAAGAGTCTTCTCCAACACCACAGTTCAAAAGCATCAATTTTTTGGCGCTCAGCTTTCTTCACAGTCCAACTCTCACATCCATTCATGACCACTGGAAAAACCATAGCCTTGACTAGATGGACCTTTGTTGGCAAAGTAATGTCTCTGCTTTTTAATATGCTATCTAGGTTGGTCATAACTTTCCTTCCAAGGAGTGAGTGTCTTTTAATTTAATGGCTGCAGTCACCATCTGTGGTGATTTTGGAGCCCCCCAAAATGAAGTTTGACACTGTTTCCAATGTTTCCCCATCTATTTCCCATACTGGGTAGAATTTTGTACTAATTTTTGCCTAAGTGCTCTTAAGATTTGCTTGTGTGAAATTTGCATCATTTGATAAGACAAATGCTTAGATTAAATCAGAAGACTCTTCCTCAATTACTATTATGGGTACACTACAATACCCCTTTCACCACATCATTCCTTGCCTCTCCATGTTCTGCCTTCCAGCATCTCGCCCGTTCTCCATTCATTTTCTGTCCACTGTAGACCCTTTGCTCACACCTATACAAGAAAACACCCAGGCCTGAAGGATGACATTTTCTAATCAGCTTCACTCACACCCCATGGCTCTAGTCCCAAAGTTTAAGAAATTCCAAGTTCGCAATTTATAGGGTCATGTTACCTTCGTAGATAAGATTTCTTTACTATAATCTTAACTCGCGCTGTTTGCAGATGACATGATCCTCTACATAGAAAATCCTAAAGACTCTTCCAGAAAATTACTAGAGCTAATCAATGAATATAGTAAAGTTGCAGGATATAAAATTAACACACAGAAATCCCTTGCATTCCTATATACTAACAATGAAAAAACAGAAAGAGAAATTAAGGAAACAATACCATTCACCATTGCAACAAAAAGAATAAAATACTTAGGAGTATATCTACCTAAAGAAACAAAAGACCTACACATAGAAAACTATAAAACACTGATGAAAGAAATCAAAGAGGACACAAACAGATGGAGAAACATACCGTGTTCATGGATTGGAAGAATCAATAGTGTCAAAATGGCTATTCTACCCAAAAGCAATCTATAGATTCAATGCAATCCCTATCAAGCTACCAACGGTATTTTTCACAGAACTAGAACAAATAATTTCACAATTTGTATGGAAATACAAAAAACCTCGAATAGCCAAAGTAATCTTGAGAAAGAAGAATGGAACTGGAGGAATCAACCTGCCTGACTTCAGACTCTACTACAAAGCCACAGTCATCAAGACAGTATGGTACTGGCACAAAGACAGAAATATAGATCAATGGAACAGAATAGAAAGCCCAGAGATAAATCCACGAACCTATGGACACCTTATCTTTGACAAAGGAGGCAAGGATATACAATGGAAGAAAGACAACCTCTTTAACAAGTGGTGCTGGGAAAACTGGTCAACCACTTGTAAAAGAATGAAACTAGAACACTTTCTAACACCATACACAAAAATAAACTCAAAATGGATTAAAGATCTAAATGTAAGACCAGAAACTATAAAACTCCTAGAGGAGAACATAGGCAAAACACTCTCCGACATAAATCACAGCAAGATCCTCTATGACCCACCTCCCAGAATACTGGAAATAAAAGCAAAACTAAACAAATGGGACCTAATGAAACTTAAAAGCTTTTGCACTACAAAGGAAACTATAAGTAAGGTGAAAAGACAGCCCTCAGATTGGGAGAAAATAATAGCAAATGAAGAAACAGACAAAGGATTAATCTCAAAAATATACAAGCAACTCCTGCAGCTCAATTCCAGAAAAATAAATGACCCAATCAAAAAATGGGCCAAAGAACTAAACAGACATTTCTCCAAAGAAGACATACAGATGGCTAACAAACACATGAAAAGATGCTCAACATCACTCATTATTAGAGAAATGCAAATCAAAACCACAATGAGGTACCATTACACACCAGTCAGGAAGGCTGCTATCCAAAAGTCTACAAGCAATAAATGCTGGAGAGGGTGTGGAGAAAAGGGAACCCTCTTACACTGTTGGTGGGAATGCAAACTAGTACAGCCACTATGGAATCCACAGTGTGGAGATTCCTTAAAAAACTGGAAATAGAACTGCCATATGACCCAGCAATCCCACTTCTGGGCATACACACTGAGGAAACCAGATCTGAAAGAGACACGTGCACCCCAATGTTCATCGCAGCACTGTTTATAATAGCCAGGACATGGAAGCAACCTAGATGCCCATCAGCAGATGAATGGATAAGAAAGCTGTGGTACATATACACTATGGAATATTACTCAGCCATTAAAAAGAATTCATTTGAATCAGTTCTAATGAGATGGATGAAACTGGAGCCCATTATACAGAGTGAAGTAAGCCAGAAAGATAAAGAACATTACAGCATACTAACACATATATATGGAATTTAGAAAGATGGTAACGATATAACCCTATATGCAAAACAGAAAACGAGACACAGAAGTATAGAACAGACTTTTGAACTCTGTGGGAGAAGGTGAGGGTGGGATGTTTCGAAAGAACAGCATGTATACTATCTATGGTGAAACAGATCACCAGCCCAGGTGGAATGCATGAGACAAGTGCTTGGGCCTGGTGCACTGGGAAGACCCAGAGGAATCGGGTGGAGAGGGAGGTGGGAGGGGGGATCGGGATGGGGAATGCGTGTAACTCTATGGTTGATTCATATCAATGTATGACAAAACCCACTGAAATGTTGTGAAGTAATTAGCCTCCAACTAAAAAAAAAAAAAAAAAAAGACACAATAAGAAGAGTAAAAAAAAAAAAAAGATTTCTTTACTATAATCTTATGATGACTTAATTATAAAAATATGAAGAGTCAAGGTCATTTCTTCCCACAAACATTAAATTTAAATATGAGAAATTCATCGATAGAAGTACAGAGAAATTGAGGAAAAGTTCAAGGTTAAAGTAATTCCTATTTTAATTTTTCTCTGGACTCTTGCTCTGGTATAGATGGCAGGGCCATCTGATGTCTTATTGTCTCTGATCTGTAAATTGCTTTAGAGACAAGGTTAGTCACGCGTTCTCTCTTGGTTCAACATTTTGTTTTTATTGAAAAGAATATATTTAAAGTTGTCTTAATGCTTGGGCCATTCACTTGATTAATTTAACACAATAATATTGTTATAACTACTTTCAAAATATATATATCAACAGAAATACATTGTTCTTATTGTTTATTTTTCTATAATCAATTTAGAACAACCAACACTCTCTGAACATGCAAGTAGATTAAGAATTAGATTTTTCATTGTTAGTATATAGGAATGCAAGGGATTTCTGTGTGTTAATTTTATATCCTGCAACTTTACTGTATTCATTGATTAGCTCTAGTAATTTTCTGGTAGAGTCTTTAGGGTTTTCTATGTAGAGGATCATGTCATCTGCAAACAGTGAGAGTTTTACTTCTTCTTTTCCTATCTGGATTCCTTTTACTTCTTTTTCTGCTCTGATTGCTGTGGCCAGCACTTCCAACACTATGTTGAATAGTAGTGGTGAGAGTGGGCACCCTTGTCTTGTTCCTGATTTCAGGGGAAATGCCTTCAATTTTTCACCATTGAGGGTGATGCTTGCTGTGGGTTTGTCATATATAGCTTTTATTATGTTGAGGTATGTTCCTTCTATTCCTGCTTTTTGGAGAGTTTTAATCATAAATGAGTGTTGAATTTTGTCAAAGGCTTTCTCTGCATCTATTGAGATAATCATATGGTTTTTATCTTTCAATTTGTTAATGTGGTGTATTACATTGATTGATTTGCGGATATTAAAGAATCCTTGCATTCCTGGGATAAAGCCCACTTGGTCATGGTGTATGATTTTTTTAATATGTTGTTGGATTCTGTTTGCTAGAATTTTGTTAAGGATTTTTGCATCTATGTTCATCAGTGATATTGGCCTGTAGTTTTCTTTTTTTGTGGCATCTTTGTCTGGTTTTGGAATTAGGGTGATGGTGGCCTCATAGAATGAGTTTGGAAGCTTACCTTCTGCAATTTTCTGGAAGAGTTTGAGTAAGATAGGTGTTAGCTCTTCTCTAAATTTTTGGTAGAATTCAGCTGTGAAGCCATCTGGTCCTGGGCTTTTGTTTGCTGGAAGATTTTTGATGACAGTTTCGATTTCCTTGCTTGTGATGGGTCTGTTAAGATCTTCTATTTCTTCCTGGTTCAGTTTTGGAAAGTTATACTTTTCTAAGAATTTGTCCATTTCATCCAAGTTGTCCATTTTATTGGCATAGAGCTGCTGGTAGTAGTCTCTTATGATCCTTTGTATTTCAGTGTTGTCTGTTGTGAAAAAGCAGGAATAGAAGGAACATACCTCAACATAATAAAAGCTATATATGACAAACCCACAGCAAGCATCACCCTCAATGGTGAAAAATTGAAGGCATTTCCCCTGAAATCAGGAACAAGACAAGGGTGCCCACTCTCACCACTACTATTCAACATAGTGTTGGAAGTGCTGGCCACAGCAATCAGAGCAGAAAAAGAAGTAAAAGGAATCCAGATAGGAAAAGAAGAAGTAAAACTCTCACTGTTTGCAGATGACATGATCCTCTACATAGAAAACCCTAAAGACTCTACCAGAAAATTACTAGAGCTAATCAATGAATACAGTAAAGTTGCAGGATATAAAATTAACACACAGAAATCCCTTGCATTCCTATATACTAACAATGAAAAAACAGAAAGAGAAATTAAGGAAACAATACCATTCACCATTGCAACAAAAAGAATAAAATACTTAGGAGTATATCTACCTAAAGAAACAAAGGACCTATACATAGAAAACTATAAAACACTGATGAAAGAAATCAAAGAGGACACAAACAGATGGAGAAACATACCGTGTTCATGGATTGGAAGAATTAATATTGTCAAAATGGCTATTCTACCCAAAGCAGTCTATAGATTCAATGCAATCCCTATCAAGCTACCAACGGTATTTTTCACAGAACTAGACCAAAGAATTTCACAATTTGTATGGAAATACAAAAAACCTCGAATAGCCAAAGTAATCTTGAGAAAGAAGAATGGAACTGGAGGAATCAACCTGCCTGACTTCAGACTCTACTACAAAGCCACAGTCATCAAGACAGTATGGTACTGGCACAAAGACAGAAATATAGATCAATGGAACAGAATAGAAAGCCCAGAGATAAATCCACGAACCTATGGACACCTTATTTTTGACAAAGGAGGCAAGGATATACAATGGAAAAAAGACAACCTCTTTAACAAGTGGTGCTGGGAAAACTGGTCAACCACTTGTAAAAGAATGAAACTAGAACACTTTCTAACACCATACACAAAAATAAACTCAAAATGGATTAAAGATCTAAATGTAAGACCAGAAACTATAAAACTCCTAGAGGAGAACATAGGCAAAACACTCTCCGACATAAATCAAAGCAAGATCCTCTATGACCCACCTCCCAGAATATTGGAAATAAAAGCAAAACTAAACAAATGGGACCTAATGAAACTTAAAAGCTTTTGCACAACAAAGGAAACTATAAGTAAGGTGAAAAGACAGCCCTCAGATTGGGAGAAAATAATAGCAAATGAAGCAACAGACAAAGGATTAATCTCAAAAATATACAAGCAACTCCTGCAGCTCAATTCCAGAAAAATAAATGACCCAATCAAAAAATGGGCCAAAGAACTAAACAGACATTTCTCCAAAGAAGACATACAGATGGCTAACAAACACATGAAAAGATGCTCAACATCACTCATTATTAGAGAAATGCAAATCAAAACCACAATGAGGTACCATTACACGCCAGTCAGGATGGCTGCTATCCAAAAGTCTACAAGCAACAAATGCTGGAGAGGGTGTGGAGAAAAGGGAACCCTCTTACACTGTTGGTGGGAATGCAAACTAGTACAGCCGCTATGGAAAACAGTGTGGAGATTTCTTAAAAAACTGGAAATAGAACTGCCATATGACCCAGCAATCCCACTTCTGGGCATACACACTGAGGAAACCAGATCTGAAAGAGACACGTGCACCCCAATGTTCATCGCAGCACTGTTTATAATAGCCAGGACATGGAAGCAACCTAGATGCCCATCAGCAGATGAATGGATAAGGAAGCTGTGGTACATATACACCATGGAATATTACTCAGCCATTAAAAAGAATTCATTTGAACCAGTCCTAATGAGATGGATGAAGCTGGAGCCCATTATACAGAGTGAAGTAAGCCAGAAAGATAAAGAACATTACAGCATACTGACACATGTATATGGAATTTAGAAAGGTGATAACGATAACCCTATATGCAGAACAGAAAAACAGACACAGAAACACAGAACAGACTTTTGAACTTTGTGGGAGAATGTGAGGGTGGGATATTTGAAAAGAACAGCATGTATACTATCTATGGTGAAACAGATCACCAGCCCAGGTGGGATGCACGAGACAAGTGCTCGGGCCTGGTGCACTGGGAAGACCCAGAGGAATCGGGTGGAGAGGGAGGTGGGAGGGGGGATCGGGATTGGGAATACATGTAAATCCATGGCTGATTCATATCAATGTATGACAAAACCCACTGGGAAAAAAAAATAATAATAATAAAAATTAAAAAAGAAAAAAAAAAAAAAAAAAAAAAAAAAAAAGAATTAGATTTTTTTAACATATAAAAAAGTAAATCTAAGTTGCCAAGCTCAAATAGGTACATACTATTTACTTAATTATCATGCAATAATGAAAAGCCATATGGATGTTTAAATGAAATATCATAAGAATACACAATGTTTTTACATCGCTTTTTAAGTTTTACTGCAAATGAGTGATAACTGTACAGTCACAAAACCTTAGTCTCCAGGATTCAGAAATTTCTTTTAAGTTATTTAAACCAATTTCCAAAACTTTATTAAAAATAGAAACTAGGATTGGACAGATTAAAGCATTTAATTGAGAATACAGGGTAAACTTTTTATATATTCAACTACATGTCAAATTTACATATCTTATTGCATTTACAGAGTTATTCAGAGGTTTCTTTTTGTAAGCAAAGTCATTAAGTCTTTTACTCAGGATACTCTGCCCACAGACAATTAAATATTCCAGTAGAACACAGTTCATGTCTGTGCCCTGAATGAGTTAACAGTTTAGACTTTCAGACAAGTTATCGTAAATGAGTCATTTATACATGTGTAGTATCCCACTTTTTTTAATAGGAAAAAACTTCTGTGTTGATTTATGCATCAAAGGATGAATGTGTGTGTCATTTTATATATTTGTATCTATTCCATGTCTTTATCTATGTATATGTACATATGTGTATGTATGTATGTATGAAAGGCATTTCCAAGTACAGGATTTATTAGTGTGACTAAAACATCATTTTTAATGTAACACCTACCTTGCCTGTTCGGCAATGAAGGAAATAATAGCATTTTGCTCTCCTTTTAATTTATTCAAAATAATGAAAATAGACTCAGAAGTTTAGAATGAGAAGAAAACTTAGATTTTATCTAGATGTTACAAAACTGTTCATTTGAAAGCATAATCATTAAAATGCCAAAGAATAGAATGTCAGTCTTAAAGAACTGTGGACGAAGCCAACTAAAGTTTTGAATAAGAATTCTAAGTCATTTAATTATAAAAATTGTGTTAACATACAAAAGCAAGCCTGAAAGAAAACATTTGTCATTGGACTCATTATGATGAAATTTTTATCCTGAAATTGTACAATTTGGGAAGGTATACAACACATTGGTTTTTTGACATGTTCATTTTTCACTTGACCAAAATGTCCATGTTTATTTTTCACATGGCTGAAGTCTTGTCTTCGACTTCTCCTGAAGCTTGAATTGTTGAATCGCCTGCCATCGGTTGCTGTTCTGGATCTTCTATAGAAAAAACAAAACAGTGGTATAAAACACAGTTATATTTAAATACAACGGGAAGTCAATTCATAAAATAAATTTCAGGATTCTATATTCTTACAGAGTTGTCCTTGAATACAACTGTTAGGAAATGAAAGGAATTTCTTTTCAGATTAGCTCTATTAGAGTTTTGTGTAGTGAAACAGAATTTCTTAGAAAATCTATTCTAAAAGCCTTAGAACTTAAGGAACAAACATAACTGCTCTTTTCCTAACTTCTGCAGAGATGAGAAACTAATAGAGAACTTGTGAAGGGGTGGAATAGAGTGGGAAAGCGGTAAATGATACGTAAGTGGAATTACACATATGTGTTTGAATTTAAGACATGCTTTCTAGTTTGTAATCTTGTTCAGAAGTAACTGCTTTTTCTCAGACATAAGCACGGGCAAGGCTGTACAGAAACTTGCTGCTAAATTCCTCTCTGATTCTAGCATGTGAAAGAAGGGCCAGCCTCACCCACCAAGTGTGATGTTCCACTTTCCTTAGCTGGTAGGTTGGATTTATGTTACTTCCGGAAACTGTGTGAAACAGATGGGCTGAACCTTTGCTGTTATGGAAGCAGAGCATTTTCCACAGTCTCCTTCAATCGGGGAATTACAGGAATGGTGCACCCCCAAATTCTGCCGTAGCAAATGGACTGGTAAAAGTCACATGTGGCCATCACTGTGGGCAGCTAACTCAGATTCACTTATTCTCATTTCCCACCAACCATTAATCCTGTGCAAGTTCAAGGAGGTAAAAGCAATTCATTCTTTATACCCCAGCATCTCTTGTTCCTGTTGAGATGGCATGATCACTCCCATCTCTTATTGCCTTTGACTTGTAAGTTGCTTTAGCGCAGTATTCTACAAAAATAGGGCTAACCCACTTTTTGGAATCTTGTGTGTTTTCCCAAATTTCCTATGAAGTGGGGTCTGGTTTGATAACCCATTTTGTTAGAGCAGGCAAAGAGCTAGAAATGAGCAGACAAAGGGAGGCACAGGCCAAATGGCAGGAAACCCCACATGTTGTAAACAAAGCAGGTCCTTAGGCAGACAGAAAACAGGAAACCTTTGGACTGACAAGAACCCAGACATTTTGGGGTAACAAGTGTCCTGGAGGCAGACAAAGAAAGGTAGGGAAAGGTGGAATCTCCAGTGTCCAAATGTAAACTTTTTCTCATTATGTTCTTGTTACAATAAAATTAGCTGTGCAGATAAGAAGTTTCCATCATGTACTGATGCTGTGACACTTCTGATCAAGACTGAATAAGGACAAAGATCCCTCCTTTTCTTAGAAAGGTGGAGCTGGGGTGAAAATCAGGAAATATCACTCCAAACCTCTCCCCTCCCAAATGAACATTCTGCCCACTCATTTTTACACCCCATATAACCAGTTTGTTAAAGGAATTCAGAGCAGCCACCCACCTGAATATACTCATGCTCCCCCTGAAAACATCCTATCACTTAAACTCTTTATTTTCTTGACTTATGTGTCTCATCTCCTATTTCTTTCTGCCAAGAACTTACTCTCTGGTAACAATTTCACTAACTTACTAGGATACATTTAATAACTTCATTTCCACAAATATGGAGAGATGAATTGAACCTAAAATCTGATTCATCTCACTTTCCACTGCCTTTATGTATATTTGAGACATAAATGAAGAACTGAGGCATTAATCTTGCTAATATGGAAATCCAAAATCACTGCAGATGGTGACTGCAGCCATGAAATTAAAAGACGCTTACTCCTTGGAAGAAAAGTTATGACCAACATAGACAGCATATTAAAAAGCAGAGACATTACTTTGCCAACAAAGTTCTGTCTAGTCAAGGCTATGGTTTTTCCAGTAGCCATGAATGGATGTGAGAATTGGACTGTAAAGAAAGCTGAGTGCCGAAGAATTGATGCTTTTGAACTGTGGTGTTGGAAAAGACTCTTGAGAGTCTCTTGGACTGCAAGGAGATCCAACCAGTCCATCCTAAAGGAGACCAGTCCTGAATATTCATTGGAAGGACTGATGTTGAAGCTGAAACTCCAGCATTTTGGCCACCTGATGTGAAGAACTGACTCATTTGAAAAGACCCTGATGCTGGGAAATATTGAGGGTGGGAGGAGAAGGGGATGACAGAGGATGAGATGGTTGGATGGCATCACCAACTCAAAGGACATGAGTTTGGGTAAACTCCGGGAGTTGGTGATGGACAGGGAGGCCTGGTGTGCTACAGTCCATGGGGTCGCAGAGTCAGACACGACTGAATGACTGAACTGAACTGACTGAACTGAATGTGGAAATATACACAGTTCCTTGACTACACCATATTCTTCCTTCTTTTATGATTTTGTTCAAGCTGGACTTTTGTCTATAACTGACTCTTCTCTAGAAACATCTATCCGTCCTTAAGACTGACCTCAGGTGATTTCATCTGCAGAAGCCTTTGCTATTAAGGCCCGCCCCAGTCTTTTTAGATACTAATGCCTCTGCTACCTTAAAACCTGTTCCCTGCAATGACCACAGTCTGTTTACCCAAAGAGATGCTCAGCTTCTACAGGACAGAGACTCCTATTGGTATATCTAATAAGTGTGTAGGTGACCAAACCACAGTAAGCACTTGGAAAATGTCCGTTGCACTTAAACTTACAAGGATATTTTAATGAACATTGATGGGTTAAATTGTCCCAAATTTTGTGGGCTATTGCACAGAAAGTTTCGAGATTATACAGGAAAAAAAAGCAGACAAAAACATTAAACACTAAAATTGTCACCAAAATAAATCAGTAGTTAAAAGCACATAGAAATTTAGGTAACCAAACATTAGGTCTTGGCTAGTAATTGCTCCATTTTAAAAACAGCTTCAAAACATTTTTTTTTTGAAACAATGCAGAATGTAGGTAAAAGAAATAACACATATTTGTCCTAGATGCAAATCCTATAATGAAGTAACCCTAGTTAAAACAAGTGAATCTGGTTCAGGACTCAAAATGTTTGTTGTTCTAGGTATCTGCACGTTGGGGTTTTATTAACCCTGCTAGCTGAGAATGACATGTACGCCATTCACCCTACCAAGCATGAACCTTCTAGGACTAAACAATTATATACTAATCATCTTCAAGCTTTAAGAACCTACAAGATAGTGATGAACCTAGTTTTGAATATATGTTACGTGGCTGGGTTGGAGAGTTTAAAATTCTCTGTTTTTTTATGATCCCAAAGTCTAAAAACCTAGCAAGTCCTTTGACTTAACCCTAGGTCTAGGGTTAAATATTGGAATCTATAAATTTACAGCCCCTAAGATCTGTCATGATTTTTGATAATTATGGGGAAAACTTCAATTTTGTAGAAAGCAGAATCATTTCCCTTTTGCTTGAGCATTTAAAGCCCAATCTGTAGCGACTTGTGTTTGGTGATTATCTCCCCAAACACATGTCATTTGGGTTCACATCTCAGGCAAAATTTAATATTAATAGAACTATATACTCAATTAGTGAGATTATGTAATAGTTCCTAACTAATAAAATTAGTTAGGTATTAAAACACATAGTAGAGGCAGCAACTACTGCTTAGCTCTTATGAACTTGCTCTCATGCTGCTAATGGATACTCCAGTCATGTTAGAGTTTACATTTTTTTCTTTTTCTGCAAGAAAGTACTAATATCTGGATGTTTGTAAATGTAAAAATTTCACACTTTTTAAGGTTGTCTCTTTTTGGAAAACACTACTTAAGTCAATACTGTTCTGGGTCAATAAGATACACCTGCTGTTTTCGCCATGTTTATGTATCCCTTTTCCACTTGAGAGTGGAAATGATAAGGGAGCCAAGTGACTGGCCATTTGTGCAGAGATCATTGGCTGCAGAGCCTGCAATATTTATAACAACTACTAGGCATTGGGTGCTTACTCTGGCCAAGAACTGTTCTAGGCACTCTACTACTTGTGGTAGTTCATTCAATCCTCATGAAACTCTGAGATGAACACCATCATTATGCCCATGTTGAATTATCAGCCCACTCACTATTATTATCTCCATAAGAATTGCTGGTTTAGGGTTACACAGCTGCTAAGTGGTGGAGTATGGATTCAAACCAAGGTCTGGCTCCAGATTTGGGGCTATTGAACTAGCCCCCTACAGGTTCTTCTATACTCAACTTTGTAGTGGAAAATAAAAAGTACAGGAAAGAACTTGGTTTTTGCTTTATGTGCAGTATTTTTTTTACTTTTTTTAAAAGATACTTTGCACCTAAGACAGAATTTCATTATATTGAAGAGTATAAAAGTAAGTTATTAATTTATTTTCCTTACAAAATGGCAAAAGGCAATAAAAATATTAGCACCAACCTGTTCCTTCTGTTTGTTTAGGAGTTTCAGAAGTTTCAGGTTCAAGAATACTTTGTTGTCTTTGACTTCTCTATGAATAAAAGGCAGAAGAATGTTAATGCCACAATTTTATAAACTTAGACACAGTAAGAAAAATACCTCAGGTTAAAAGCACATTTATTTGACTAAAGTTTGTTTTCTTTCAATTAAAATTCATGTTGTAGAATTCTTTTGTGGAAAAAGCCGTTATTTCATAGATACCTACAAACTTTGGCTTAAACTTGTATTTCTAAATGCTATTTGTTATTTCCATAGGTGAACTATTACCCCAAACATTGACTGTGTCATAGTTCCCTGCTGTAATGAAAAGCTGAATTGAAAAATTTTTTTAAAGTGATAGTTCTTTTAGTTGTAATAACCATGACCCAATTCTACTATATTTGTATGGAAGATGTTCTCTGAATTTTGCCAACCAAGTATGTCATTGTCTTTCAGATTTAGATCATCAGCTAAGAAAGAAGACAACTAAATTTGTCATCTGTGCCCAAAGACAAGGGGATGACTTTGTCCCCAACATTTAAACGGCAAACAAGAGGAGTCATCTTCCACTCAAGTCCTTACAAAATCTCTCATATTAGAGCAGACACTCTCAATCACTTTACTTTCAATAAGAAAATATTATTTAGAGAAGATAAATTTACATGGAGTAATGCTAATCAACCATAGGTTTGAATGATTATCAAAGTCACCTAACAAAAATAGTTTAAAAAGAAAAGGGCAAAGGAACTCTATGTAGATTTACTATCAATCTTGTTACAGCTCTGACATTGCCATTTTGTGAGCTCTCTAGGCAAGCATTTTATAAAGAATATACACATACATAGAATGGATGTGGTATGGAGATCACAAAGAAAGATAAAAATAGAGGGCGAATGAGAACTCAATTGCACCACTCTTTTGTGACTAGGTACTTAATGACCTATGCTTATAATTCCAAATTACTAGCATTATAATCACACACACAAATGTTGTGTCCGAACTACATTAAATAGGAGGTTATAGCAAAGGTGCTTTGGAATGCTGTCATACAGACTCAAAACTATCTTTAGTGATGAATAAAATCACTCATGCCTGAAAATTCATAGGTGGAATTTGAAAAATCTGTCCCAGGAAATAGAATAAAAAAGCAAATGTTTTCAGCATGAGTAAATATATGATGTTATTTTAAATATTTTTCATATGCAAATTAAACTAGATACTATAGTTAGACATTTGACTATTTCATCCACATCCATCAATATATAAAAGTAAGTTAGAAGCCTTGGAGGATGTTTCATTGGAAAAACGGGTAGATTTGTGTTTGGGGATTCTTTATAGACAAATACAAAAAAAAAATTCTGCTAGAGTAACTCAGTGATTTCTCTGCGTCCAGTTGAAAAAGATGGAGTTTCACGCAGTTTTGTTTCTCTTTGGAGTTTAGTTGAACCTGGAGAGTTAAACCCTCCTGGAGCTATTTACACCAATGCTTACAGCAAAGTTAAAAACTTGAGTTCTCACCCTTTTCAGTAGCTTAATAAGGATCGCACTTCCGACGATAATTCCAATGATACTGGCAATCACCGCAAAAATAATGACTACCATTACTATAGGAGAAAAATAGAGCAGCAAATTACAAAAGTGTGAAGTAAATGATCACACAGTATTTGTAAAATAAAGCAGGTAAAATCAGGGTAATATCACTTTTTCTTTTATAGGGGAAAGTGATAGTCCTCAAATACAGCATTGGGAAGGTAGCTCCAAACTGGTAGCACAGGGTCTAAAATGAATCTGGACTAAGACATGAATGGTCTGTATTTATTCTGGATGTACCCACAGTTGGTTAGAAAGCTCAAGATATATAACTTAAAATAAAAATGATGATTGGATTATACACTGCTGTTTCTAAAATGTTTAAGGTAATTGGAAATGCCTATTTTGATTTTGAAAAGAGTATATTTTATTTGTTTTTACAATTTGTGTGACTGAAATCAGTAACACTCTTGTTTTTAAAATTAGCTAGTGGTTACCAGTGAGGAGAGGGAAGAGGGAAAGGCAATATGGGGATAGGAGAATAAGAGGTACAAGCTGTCATGTATAAAATAAATTGCAAGGATATATTATTGTACAGGGCTTCCCTGCTGGCTCAGACAGTAAAGAATCCGCCTATAGTGCAGGAGACCTGGGTTTGACCTTTGAGTTGGGAAGATTCCCTGTAGAAGGGAATGGCAAGCCACTGCAGTATTCTCACCTGGAGAAACCCACGGACAGAGGAACCTGGCGGGCTACAGTGCATGGGGTCATAAAGAGTCAGACACGACTGAACAACTAAGTATAGCACATATATTGTACAGCACGCAAGGAATGTAGCCATGTTTTATAACAACTATGAATGGAGTATAACTTCTAAAAGTGTGAATCATTATAGTCTACACCTGGAACAAATAATAATGTACAGTAACTATACTTCAATTAAATTTTTTAAAGCAAAATCAGAAAGTAAACTTAAAAAATAAAATTGATGCTTCTAGTTCCAAGGCATTTAAAACTCGCAAAACAAAATTTTAAATGGAATGATCATTTGTCAAATATTAACATACCTGACTGTGAGATGTCATATTGTATTTCTTGGTATGGTCCTAAAAAGGCAATGTTTCAAAATAAGGTCAGAAAACACACGGCATGTTTAAAAAATACCCCTTTGGAATTAGACTGTCTAGTGGGTTTTTGTTATTTCTTATCTGTGTTTAAAGAACTACATAGTTCAACTTTCAACAGTGAGCAAGTAAAATATAGGAGGTAATGTGTCAGTCTTAACATTAATAATCCCGATATCTACTTTCAGCTACCCAACGAGTTTCCATTCATCAGGAATTAGTAAACTACCTCATGCAGTAAGGGGAAGGATATGACAAACTGTTGGAAGAACCATCTATGAACTTCCACAAGAAGCAGTGCATTTTTAAAAAACGTAAAAATGGTGATCAGAAAGAGACACATTGAGCTGTAATCCCACATGAACATCAGTCCAGTACTCAAAAAGAGCTGGACAAGACTGAATGTAAGTTCAGTCATGTTCCTATCCAGTTTCCACCATCAGAATCCAAACCCTTACTTTGTCCCAGCTGTGTTTTTGCCAGCAGTCTCACTGGATTCCTTTCTGCAAACATACCTAATATAGTTGCCCTAAATGGTATGGACCTAACAGAAGCAGAAGATATTAAGAAGAGGTGGCAGGAATACATAGAAGAACTATACAAAAAAGATATTCATGACCCAGATAATCACGATGGTGTGATCATTCACCTACAGCCAGACATCCTGGAGTGTGAAGTCAAGTGGGCCTTAGGAAGCATCACTACAAAGCTAGTGGAGGTGATGGAATTCCAGTTGAGCTATTTCAAATCCTGAAAGATGATGCTGTGAAAGTGCTGCACTCAATATGCCAGCAAATTTGGAGAACTCAGCAGTGGCCACAGGACCAGAAAAGGTCAGTTTTCATTCCAATCCCAAAGAAAGGCAATGCCGAAGAATGCTCAAACAACTGCACAATGAGAGGAGAGTGAAAAAGTTGGCTTAAAGCTCAACATTCAGCAAACTAAGATCATGGCATCCGGTCCCATCACTTCATGGCAAATAGATGGGGAAACAGTGGAAAGAGTGGCTGACTTTATTTTGGGGGGCTCCAAAATCACTGCACACGGTAATTGCAGCCGTGAAATTAAAAGACGCTTACTCCTTGGAAGAAAAGTTATGACTAACCTAGACAGCATATTAAAAAGCAGAGACATTACTTTGGCAACAAAGGTCTGTCTAGTCAAGGCTATGGTTTTTACAGTGGTCATGTATGGATGTGAGAGTTGGACTATGAAGAGGGATGAGTGCCGAAGGATTGATGCTTTTGAACTGTGGTGTTGGAGAAGCCTCTTGAGAGTTCCTTGGACTGCAAGGAGATCCAACCAGTCCATCCTAAGGGAAATCGGTCCTGGGTGTTCATTGCAAGGACTGATGTTGAAGTTGAAACTCCAGTATTTTGGCCACCTGATGTGAAGAGCTGACTCATTTGAAAAGACCCTGATGCTGGGAAAGATTGATGGCGGGAGGAGAAGGAGATGACAGAGGATGAGATGGTTGGATGGCATCACCGACTCAATGGACATGAGTTTGGGTAGACTCCAGAGTTGGTGATGGACAGGGAGGCCTGGTGTGCTGCGGCTCATGGGGTCGCAAAGAGTCGGACATGACTGAGCTACTGAACTTAACTGAATGGAACACACACTAGTAAAGTAATGCTCAGAATTCTCCAAGCCAGCCTTCAACAATATGTGAACCGTGAACTTCCAGATGTTCAAGCTGATTTTAGAAAAGGCAGAGGAACCAGAGATCAAATTGCCAACATCTGTTGGATCACAGAAAAAGCAAGAGAGTTCTAGAAAAACATCTATTTCTGGTTTATTGACTATGCCAAAGACTTTGACTGTGTGGATCACAACAAACTGTGGAAAATTCTGAAAGAGAGGGGAATACCAGAGCACCTGACCCACCTCTTGAGAAACCTGTATGCAGGTCAGGAAGCAACAGTTAAAACTGGACATGGAACAACAAACTGGTTCCAAATAGGTAAAGGAGTACATCAAGACTGTATTCTGTCACCCTGCTTATTTAACTTTTATGCAGAGTACATCATGAGAAACTCTGGACCGGATGAAGCACAAGCTGGAATCAAGATTGCTGGGAGAAATATCAATAACCTCAGATATGCAGATGACACCACCCTTATGGCAGAAAGTGAAGAAGAACTAAAGAGCCTCCTGCTGAAAATGAAAGAGGAGAGTGAAAAAGTTGGCCTAAAACTCAACATTCAGAAAACTGAGATCATGGCATCTCGTTCCATCACTTCATGGCAAATAGATGGGGAAACAGTGGAAACAATGGCAGACATTATTTTCTGGGCTCCAAAAAAACTGCAGATGGTGAATGCAGCCATGAAATTAAAAGACACTCACTCCTTGGAAGGAAAGTTATGACCAACCTAGACAGCATATTAAAAAGCAGAGACATTACTTTGTCAACAAAGGGTCCATCTAGTCAAGGCTATGGTTTTTCTAGTAGTTATGTATGGATGTGAGAGTTGGACTGTGAAGAAAGCTGAGTGCCGAAGAATTGATGCTTTTGAACTGTGGTATTGGAGAAGACTCTTGAGAGTCCCCTGGAGAGCAAGGAGATCCAACCAGTCCATCCTAAAGGAGATCAGTCCTGGGTGTTCATTGGAAGGACTGATGTTGAAGCTGAAACTCCAGTATTTTGGCCACCTGATGTGAAGAGCTGACTCATTTGAAAAGACCCTGATGCTGAGAAATATTGAGGGTGGGAGGAGAAGGGGATGACAGAGAATGAGATGGTTGGATGGCATCACCAACTCAAAAGACATGAGTTTGAGTAAACTCTGGGAGTTGGTGATACACAGGGAGGCCTGGCGTTTTGTAGTCCATGGGGTCACAAAGAGTCAGACATGACTGAGCGACTGAACTGAACTGAACTGAATGCCCTGATAGAGTTAATCCCCCCTTACCAGTCCACAATAATATTTATTTTTCTGCTGTCTCCCAATGCCATTTTATGTCAATTCTTGAATTTGCTACAAGTAATTATTGCACTACATTACATGACCTTGTCAAAGACTTGATTATATTTGGTCATTCTTTAGCCATCCATTATTTATTGGATATATGGCATGTTGTGCTATGTGTGTCTGCAGTTGACTCATGAATGTTTTCTGGTTTGACACTATCATGTTGGCTTTACACTGAGATCACTTTGAAAAGTAGATTATTTAACTGGATCCAGAAGTCCAGTAATTGGTTCTAAGCACTTAGCCTAATTTTCCTCTCTTGGTCTCCAGCCATCTGAAAAGACATTGCTTCCCTTTTTCTCAGTGTTTCCACTAGTTAATGATCCAGGAGCTATGCTAAGTCTTCTTTGAGATTTTACTTTAAATCCAGAGGACCCTGCCTAAATCTCACCTACAGAAGGCCGCCTTCTTTCAACCTGCTCTTTCAAAGTCATCTTCTACTCCATATAAAAATAATCAGAGAGACAGTGAATGCCACCTGATCATCCTTATCTCAGGACCCAGATGGCTTATACTTTACTGGGCACATATGATGTATTGGGCTCTCAGTCAAGCAATTTTACACACATTTTCTTATTTAATCCTTAGAGAAACACTGTGAGGTAGGTATAATGAGCCCCATTTTAAAATTAAGAGATGGAGACCCTTTGGAGAACTCGGGGTTCAATCTACTCAGGGTCAGCACCTGGGACAGGGCCAAGGTCAGGGCTGAGTCCAGCCAGGTTTAACCATAAGCCCCCTCTCACCACTGCACTACTGGATCCCTTTTATCTGGCCTACCATTTCATGGTCACATTCGTCATTTATGTGTTTTGCTAGAATGCTTTAATTTCTTTAATCTACAGTATTATGCTTGTGCAACATTCCAGAAGCAAGAATTCCTCTAGAGGAGAGAGGCTTTGTCTATTTTGCTTCCATTTCTCGGTCTTTGTCAGTTTCCCTGCAGTAGTCAGTCCCATTAAGTAGAGCTGCATCATCACAATGACTCCAGAGAAAAACTATTTTAAAACATGAACAAACCTGGTGTTGTTTCAACAATTATATCCTCAGGGGCGGGTGACTCTGTAATAGAAATGGCACTGGTCGTAGAAGCTGTACAAAAGAGAAGTTGAGAAAGGGATTAAGGTTGAGGTAATGAGTGGACCGCAGAGCTCATCACAAAAGACAAATTCACCCACATCGCTCCCAGTGGCAGCGCCAGAATTCTTATGTGGCAGGGCCTTACAGGTGAAGAAGGCGAGCCTTGATTTCCCCATCTGTAAATGATAATACCTACTTCAAAATGTCATTGAGAGGACTAAGTTAGTTTAATATATAATTTGTGTGCCTTCAGGTACACACGTCAGTTAGTATAGTGTGTACTTAGTCACTCGGTTGTGTCCGACTCTTTGTGACTCGTGGACTGTAGCCCATGAGGCTCTTCTGTCCATGGGATTTTCCAGGCAAGAATACTGGAGTGAGTTGCCATTTCCTTCTCCAGGGAATCTTCTCAACCCAGGGTCTGAATTTGCATCTCCTGCATTGCAGGTGGATTCTTGACCACTGAGCCACCTGCCAACCCCACCTGATTCATTACATGTATGTAAACAATTGTCACACAAATTAGGTATATGGTGTGACAAATGACTAGTATCTCTAAGTTATCCTTCATCATTCAGATGCAAAGCTGTAAAATATAATGTAAGAACAAGAGGTTTTCTCAATTGAAATATAGTTGATTTCATATAATTCAAAAATAACTAAAAAGTCTCTTGATGAAAATGAAAGAGGAGAGTGAAAAAGTTGGCTTAAAGCTTAACATTCAGAAAACTAAGATCATGGCATCTGGTCCCATCACCTCATGGGAAATAGATGGGGAGACAGTGGAAACAGTGTCAGACTTTATTTTTTGGGGCTCCAAAATCACTGCAGATGGTGACTGCAGCCATGAAATTAAAAGACACTTACTCCTTGGAAGAAAAGTCATGACCAACCTAGATAGCATATTAAAAGGCAGAGACATTACTTTGCCAACAAAGGTCTGTCTGGTCAAGGCTATGGTTTTTTCCAGTGGTCACGTATGGATGTAAGAGTTGGACTGTGAAGAAAGCTGAGCACTGAAGAATTGATGCTTTTGGTGTTGAAGACTCTTGAGAGTCCCTTGGACTGCAAGGAGATCCAACCAGTCCATTCTGAAGGAGATAGGTCCTGGGTGTTCATTGGAAAGACTGATGCTGAAGCTGAAACTCCAATACTTTGGCCACCTCATGTGAAGAGTTGACTCATTGGAAAAGGCCCTGATGCTGGGAGGGATTGGGGCAGGAGGAGAAGGGGACGACAGAGGATGAGATGGCTGGATGGCATCACCGACTCAATGGACATGAGTTTGAGTAAACTCTGGGAGTTGGTGATGGACAGGGAGGCCTGGAGTGCTGTGATTCATGGGGTTGCAAAGAGTCGGACATGACTGAGCCACTGAACTGAACTGAAAAATAATTCAGTTATACATACACACAGACATATATGTATATTTTCAGGTTCTTTTCCATTAAAGTTGTTACTAAATATTGAATATAGTTTCCTGTGCTATACAATAGGTCCTTGTTGTTTATGTATTTTACATATAGTAGTGCATCTGTTAAGAGCAAGTGTTTTTAAACAATAACTAGATCATAGGAATGTTGAGGTTCAGCAACTATTGAGATTAAAATTATGGAAAGAAAGATTTTCACTAGGAATCAATGAAAGTATGTAAAAACAAAAAAGAATAGCTAATGAACAAAAATGATCTGTCTCTCTTAGTTAATGTTACATCTTCCTTTACACCTTTCAGTTCAGTGCAGTTCATTCACACTTAGGGCACACATTTATAACCCCTGTGGATACCCATGAGCTTTTCTGAAACAAGCTTCCCTGGGCTCCTAGATTCCAGGCCTGGCGCATTTTGAATCTCTTTCACACTAGAACAGGGCTCTGTACATAGCAAGCATTCAGCGAAATACTAGCAGTTGTAAATGTTTGGCAAATTTCCTTTCTTTTTTAAAAAAGATCTTCTCATTTTCTTGAAATAGAATTGACATACAGCAATGAATTGTTTGACTAGGTTCTTACAGACAGAAAGGTAGGTGAGTGTCTGGATTGCACCTTAAATGAATGTAATGATGAATGAAACAAGCCGCGTGCCAAGGGGCATGCACAGAATGAGTGTGAGAATAGTGGAAACCTGCCTCCACAGCAGACTGACACAATATTTTTGATGTTTCAATAAAAAGCACACAATTTTACAACTAGAAGAAAAAAAAATCCCAAAGTGAAAAACAAAAAAGAAAACCACACCAAATTTAAAGTTTTTAAGTAGTACATGCATGCCAAGTCACTTCAGTTGTGTCTGACTCTTTGCGACCCTACGGACTGCGGCCCACCAGGCTCCTCTGTCCGTGGGATTCTTCAGGCAAGAATACTGGAATGGCTTGCCATTTACTCCTCCAGGGGATCTTCCTGACTCAGGAATCGAACCTGTATCTCTTGTCTCTTGCATTGGCAGGTGAGTTCTTTGCCACTAGTGCCATCTGGGTAGCTAAAAGTTTAACTGAAGCCATCTAGAGTTATGACTGAGTGTAAAGATTGCACTACTCCAGGCCTTCTGACTGTCTGAGTCAGGAGTTTCAGTGGTTAGTTAGGGAGGTGTGCTCAGTCTATGGGACGGTGCCCCCTCCTCTTTATGAACACCCACAAGACCCTGCGTGCCCCAGCCCCTGCCTGCCTCCCCATCAATGCCTGTAACTTCACCCTCCCCTTGGGGTCTAGGCATCTGGACAGCTCTTGGTTCCTCAAATGCAGCATACTCTTCTCCATGCCCACACCTTTGTACCTAGTCTTCTCTTTGCCTGAAATATCCTCCCATGATCCCCTTCTTGACTAGCTATCCACTTCTCAGGGGCCAGTTCAAGGCTACTTTTATTGGGAGGCCTTCTCTGACCTCCCCTACTTCGGTTTAGGCTAAAAACTCCACAAGATCCCAGGGTTTAGCATAGTGTGTTAGAGCTAAATGAAATCTTATGATTGACTGTTTAGAATCCAGATGTGTTTCATAGGCCTTGATGGTGTGGATGAAAAAAAGTTGCTTGCCATATCAGTGAACAAAGGATGTTGCAGACACCAGGCTTTCAGCCATTGCTGTAGACCCTGAGGGGATTCAGCATGCAGAAAAGCAGGCTACTGGCTCTAGATGGTTAAGGTGTATATCAAACAAATGACTGTAGTAAGTCCAGACTCTTGCATCTTCCCGTACATGGAAAAGCACTAAATTTATTAACTTGAGATGTCTGGCTTTCTTTAATTAAAAGTAATCTTTTGACATTCTGACTACTTTACTTCTATTTTAAAATTTATATAAATCCTCCCTTACTTCTTCGATGCAGTCCCTCAGAGGTATCTGAGAGGCTTTTTCTGGGCTTAAGCCCTCAGAAATTCCGCCAAATAAAACATAATTCTCAACTTTAGGGTTGTGCATTCTTTTTCAGCCAACAATGGTTCCTGGGCCCCTTGGACATTTACTCACTTGTTTGTTCCTTTACATGAAGGTTTAGGCATGTCTCTTTTGTACTAGGGATACAAGGAAATAATAAATAATTCATGGTTTTTCCATCAAGGAAATCCCAGCTTAGGAAAGAGAGACAAAATTTTAATTTAAGTGTAATTAAGTATTTTAGGGGAATGGTGAAGTGGTCGGACAGGAAACAGTGGTCAGTTCTATTCGAAAAAGGAGGAAATGGAAAGACCTCATGGAGGGATTCTCTGAACTCACCTTGAAAGTGGTCTAGGGTTTCACCCGGCTGACTCTGTGGACATTTAGGTACAGAGTCAGCAGTGTCAGTGATGCCCCGGCACTCAAGACATCCTGGTGGGTTGGGGGAATCACAAAAATCTACGTAGCTGCACCATAGGGTGTGAGAAGCAGAGAAGACAGTGATGTACCAGGTGTTGTGGACCATGGCATGAGATTTCCACTGACTAAGGCAGCTGGAAAGATGATGAAGTGTTTGACCCAGACTTTCATTTGGGGAAGATCATTGTCTATGGCACGAAGGAGGATGTAGGGAAAACAAAAAACAAGCCAAAAAACCATGCCCTGAGCTCTTCATAAGAGGATCCCATCTTGTGTTCAGTAGTGGTCAAGATAAGCAGTCGTTTTGCAAATAGGCCGCTCCTCCTTACAGAGGGTCCTTATCACTTGTCAGCACAGCCTTTGGTAGAGAATGCCTGTAGACTAAGACCATAAAGGGACAGAAAATGACAGCAAGTTGTAAAAAGAATATGCCAAAGAGCCGATGGTAAGATCTCACACCTCTAAAAACTGGCACTTTCAAGCCTCTAATTTTAAGCAAAGTCAGAGAAGAGGATCATGGTGTTTGCCAGGGATAATAAGTTTGTGTAACTTTTTTGCTATCCAAATAAGAAAATGCTTAGGGAGAGAGAGAGCTCATTAAAATTAATTTGAACTTTAGCAAAACAATTTTAACACTCTAGCCTGAACCTCTTAGGGGCTGGATTCCAGGAAGCATTTCTTTCCTGCTTCCCCCCCCCCACTCCCCCTCTTTTGCTCTAGGCTCTTCCCTTTCTGTTACTTGCTGTTGTTCAGTCTCTCTGTTGCATCTCGTGTGTCTCTCTGTGCTCAGACTCTGTGCGACCCCATGGACTGCTGCACTCCAGGCTTCCCTGTTCTTCACTGTCTCCTGGAGTTTGCTCAGACTCATATTCATTGAGTCAGTGATGCCATGCAAACATCTCATCCTCTGCTGCCCCCTTCTTCTGCCTTCTATCTTTCCCAGCATCAGGGTCTTCTGTTTGCCTTGTTCGTTGACTAAAAATCAATCTACATTTTGTCCTAATTAATTCAGAATATACTTTTACATTTTACCTTCAAGTCCCTTGGAACAGTTAATCTAACTTTCTTACTTTATAGATAATAAATTTGAAAATTAAACAATTAGCTCAGTTTAACAAAGTAGGTAAGGAACAAAATTGAGACCGAATTCTGCTGTTTTCCAATAATATTCCAACTTCCCAGACCTCCACCTGGTTGAGATCTTGTCAGCGAGATTTCTTAGATGTTTTAGCATATTAGCTGGTGAACATCAGGGTGCACTGTACACACAAAAATGACAACTAAATTCCTCAAGATTCCCAGATACCCTAAGGGCTAAAATTGATATAATCACGTAGTCTTCATTTTGATGATTTTTTTCACACCAATCTATTGCATTACTTCCATTATATCTCTTAGACTTCCATATCCTCTTATTATAGCCTCTAAGGAAGACTGTTTTCTGCTCTAGCAATATTGACCTAAGGGTCTTTTCCTTAATCCTTTTATTTCTTTTTCAGGAACACATCCAGATTATACCTGAAAAATTCCACCTCTGTCACCAAGAGAAGCACTTTTACCTTGAGGCATAATGGAAGATGTGTCCAGTATCAGACTGCCTAAGGAGCACATGGGTCTTGGACCAACACGGCACATTTCCTTAGCTTCACTGGGCTCTGAAAACTACTCTGAAGTCCTTACCCTCTGCCTGCTTGCACTGAGGCACTGGTTGAAACTTAAAGGATGGGTAGAGTTTTAGGTGGAAATGTGGATGAGGTCAAATTACGGTGAAGAAGTGACCTTAAAATGGGCTAAAATATAAAGAAAGAGAATACAGTGTGCATTTATGTGGACATTAGAGGGCAACCAGTAGGCAAAGACTGGCAAGCTTCTCAGACTGACATGAGTTTCATGTTCAAGTGGCAAATTAGTGCAAACTGGAATAAAGGGGTAGGTTTAACAAGGCTTCAAACTCCTAGTTTAGAAAAACTTTTTATAGTGCCCAAATACTAAAATGACATTTGCCTTGGCACTTTGCACAAAGTATGTATTTATTACTTGGACTGAATCACTTAATTTTAGGTTTCGGAGGCAGGAATGAATGAATGAATATACCACCCAGAACATTAAATATTCCAGATTTGTGTGGCGGTATCATCTCATACTTGCATAACATCTGAATCGTTCCAGAATATTCATCTCTTTTGTCTCGTATTGTCACGGCTCTGACCTCGCAGTTGTTCAGAAAAACTCTACCAGCCTGAGATGTCTGGGTCTTGTGGGAGGGTGCACGACAGGCCCCCTGTTCCCAGTGTGTGGGAGAGGTGTGTTGGCTTGTGGGTTAGAGACACAGTTGGGCCTGGAGATCTAGTCTCCCAGCACTCTGCACTATGCTTTAACCGCTAGGCACACAGCTCTCCCAAACAACTGACTTCCTAACATGGAATGTCATTAGAAAGAATATAAAATGCAGTGTTGGACCAACACCCTGCAGTTTTGCTCTCTGCCCAAATTTCCAGCTGGTGAGCCCCTGTCATGATGTGATAAAATCATCTCACGCAGTCATTGGTTTTAGCTTGGTTCCCTCCTGCCTTGCAATTGATAAAAGTCTTATCTCAGTAAAGCAAACTCTTGCAAGGATACACCCCACCTACGAAAGGCCTTCAATAGTTTCCAAGTCAGAAAGTGACATTTCCTAAGTGTTAGAGTTTTCTGGCACTGGGATGACCATGAAAACTGGTCAGTAATGTATTTGTGAAAGTTCTGAACAACTAATTTATGGTAAAACAGGGAAAAACTCGCACTTGCTGGCTTCCAACTCAATGCCTTTTCTTCCAGACCTTATTATTTTTTTACAGAATGGACAGGGCTCTTCCTTATTCCAAAAGATATTTGGAGAAAGCTATTGCCATGAAGCAATATTTTAAAAGAAATACTCAGTTTTGCCCTTGAACCACACAGTTGACAACATCAATCTGATCAAGTTATGATAATATAGTTAGATGTCCCTTTTGTCTGCTGTTGTTCACTTTTATTTTTTTGGAGAGATTTTAGTAAGTCAAACTAGCTAGTTACAATTGAGAAAAATTGAACTTTCTAACGGATAAAAAAGTTGATGGGATAACATTGCACCTAGTGTTTTGAATAGCCTTCAAAATTTTGTGTGAAGTCCCTGGTTAATAACTCTTAGAGAGCATGTCCACTGGTGCAATCAGCAGGCCAGATATCAAAAGCAATGACCCAGTTTCTGCTCACCTACAGAGTGGGCTGCTTGGCCAGTTCCCAGCAGCCAATGGGTCACACCTCTGCCTTCCCCAGCCTGGTGGAGAACAGCTCCTCATTAAGTCTGCCTTGAAGCTGTTATTGACTAGGAAGAGAGTGGTTTCCCTGATGGAACTTCATAGCCTGGCTCCGTCTCACCCAGATTCTAGTCACTTTCATTGTTCCAAACTAGTACTGATCCAGCCAATGAGAGAGAAAAACCAGCCTATAATCTCAGCCACTGTGCGTTCTTTAGCCTGAACAGATAGAAAGCAAGGGATATTTCTGTTCATTGTCCCACAGAGAAAGGAGATCAGGATTCTAGTCCTTGCTTTGCCATGAAGGGGTGGGAGACCTGAGTAAGTCACTGACTTTTCTAAGCCTCATTGTCTCACTTATAATATGAGAGTAAAGACATAGGTGTCCTCAAAGGCAGAGGTCCCCAACCTCTGGGATCTAATGTCTAATGATCTGAGGTGGGGCTAATGTAATAATCATAGAAATTAAGTGCACAATAAATATCATGCAACTGAGTCATCCCAAAACCACCTCTCCCACTCCAGGTCTATGGAACAATTGTCTTCCATGAAACTGGTTCCCAGTGCCAAAAAGATTGGGGACCGCTCCCTAAGGTACTTCATTATTCCAAAATCATAGACATTTGCATGTCTGAGACAGCAATATTCATAACAAGAAAACTGTGTATTAACTACATTCTAGGCATTTTTCTCTTCAAAACAATTACCTGAGAGTATATTTACATATTAATTATTATGTGTAGAGGAAAAAAAAAAGATAAGAAACATCACCTAACTTGCCTAAGATCATGAAGCTGATAAATGGTGCAGGTGGAGTTTGAATTCCCACCTATTTGATTGCAGAACTGTATGCCAAGCTCTGCCATAATCTATGCAAAATAAAGAGGTTGAGAGCACCAAATAAGTGTCATTGAAAGAAGATGAAATTCTCACCAAGTTATGTAACTAACTCTCAAG
Source organism: Dama dama (assembly GCF_033118175.1). Taxonomy (NCBI): domain Eukaryota; kingdom Metazoa; phylum Chordata; class Mammalia; order Artiodactyla; family Cervidae; genus Dama; species Dama dama. The sequence goes on from NC_083685.1 coordinate 56,332,632, forward strand.
TAAGCTTCCCTTCTAGCAAATCAGAGTTAACTGAAAAGATGCAAAAATAATAATTTACCTTGTGCAGAAGCTGAGGATGGGAGGGTTATTCCCTTAACATACAGAGGTAGAGTGACCTCCAGTGTCAGATCCAGCTTATGGAAAGACAGATATTTTCGGTTGGTAACAATTTATAACGTGAAATCTCATTTTTTTGCTGCTAAATGTCTTCCAGTCCAGTTACTCTTGCTTTACCATGAATCCTCAGAACTAAAGAAGCTTTCACGTATTTTAGATGTGCCAGCTTTATTTTAAGATATTGGCATTGTGTAGCTAAACTCCCTAAACATATTAGATATGGGATTAAGTAAGTTAGGATGGATGAGGAAAATTCTAATTAAAAATGAAAGTTCTCACGCCACTGATACTTCTCATCACTGGCTGGACAATAATGAATGGGACAAATAGAAACTAGATCAGTATGTTCACTCTTGATGCTGTGTCCAAGAATCATCTGTGTACTCAGACATTGGAGTCTAATGCACTGCCTGCAGTAAGAATATTGCTCTAGACTAGATAAACTGTAGAAACTTCATTTTCCTAATCTTTAAGATCTTTTCTTAAATTTTCAAAGGTTCTAATATCAGTAGTTCCCAATCTTTCGGGCACCAGGGACCGGTTTCATGGAAGACAATTTTCCCACGGACAAGGTTTGGGAGGAGAGGGTTTTGGGATGGATCAACCACATTACATTCATTGTGCACTTTATTTCTATTATGATTACCTCACATCTGTCAGAATGGCTATCAAAAACATCTACAAAAGTTGGCGAGGATGTGGAGAAAACCGAATCCTTGTATACTGCTGGTGAGAATGTAAATTGGTGCAGCCATAATGGAAAATACTATGCAAATTGCTCCAAAAATGACAAATAGAGTTACCATGTGATCCAGCAATTCCATTCCTGGGTATATATGCAAAGAAAATGAAAACACTAATTTCAAAAAATATTTGAACCCCAATGTTCATAGCAGCATTGTTTACAATAGCCAAGGTATGAAAGCAAGCGAAGAGTCCATCAACAAATGAGAGGAAAGAGAAGATGTATAACACCCCCACTCCCTACACACACAGACACACACAGGAATATTATTCAGCTGCAAAAAGGAATGAAACTCTGCCATTTGGAACAACATGGATGAGCCTAAAAGGTGTTATACTTAGTGAAATAAATCAAACAAAGGAAGACAAATATTTTTATTATATCATTTATATGTGGAATCCAAAAAATAACATGAATGACTAGAACAAAACAGAAATAGATTCACAGGTTACAGAGAAGAAACTAGTAGTTAACAGTAGGGAGTGGGGGGCAGGAAGGGCAAAATAGGGGTGAGAGATTAAGAGGTACGAACTGTTATGTATAAAATAAATAAGCTAAAAGAAGATATTGTAGAGAACAAGGAATATAGTCAATATTTCATAAAATTCTAAATGCAGCATAATCAATAAAAATTTTGAATCACTATGTTTTACACTTGAAACTAATATAACACTGTAAATCAACTATATTTCGATTAAAAAAAACAGAAAATGGGAAAATATTAACCTTGGGTTATCTCATATGTCTACTGTCAATTCTTGCTCTTTTCTCTATCAGACCTCCAAAATCAATTTCAGTATACATCACAACCAAGTTTATCTGAGCAGTAAATAAGGACAATGAAATGAGCATGCTGATATCTGGGTTTTTCTCTGTTAATGTTCACTGGCATTGCTTAATGTTAGAGACAGCTTAGAAAGCACAGGTTGTATGCTTTGGCTTAATTTGAAAAATTTTAAACATTTTTCTAATTATATTTCATGATTCATTTCACAGAGAATTTAGAAAGTATTAAAAAGCAGAAAAAAATTACCCCAATTCCAATAGCCAGAGTTAACCCTGAAATGTTTTTTTTCAGTGTTCTTGCTTTAATTTGTCTCATGTATCATAGAAAACCACACAGACAGGTGCTTATTCAATACATAGATATGACAATAATGGCTGGAAATCTATCACTTGTCTTCTTTGGTTGGTAACTTACCTGGTGAAATATGAGTCTCAGTTGCCACTGTAGACTGTGTTGCAACAGGTTTTGTAAAAATATAACCTATAAAGACATTTGGGAAAATTATCTAAGCTGTGCTTCCCCAATAGGTTCATAGATGTTTTCAGTCATCCTCTAGAGACCAAAGTACAAAGAAATTCATCAAAAGAATGTTAAATCCAACTTCCCGATTTAAAACCAGTGCAGATTGATTTTGAGATACTGTGCCTCCTTCCCCGTCTTAGAAATCCTTCTCCAGGAGTTCAGAGTGAGAGTGTTCTTTTTTTTTTTTTTAAACCCAATTTCACATGAAGCTAGAGATTTATAGATTTGGAAACTAGCCTATGGATCATCTCAGGCTGACCTTTGAGGCATCACTGAAGTTTAGAGATGAAAAGGATTTTGATACCATCTAGTCTGTGTTTTATTTGATAGGTAGGACAAAAATGAGACACATGGGAATCAATCAGTTCTCCACACTTAAACTACTCTGCAGCAAAATTCTAATCATTTGTCATTTCTGAAACTATTACTAATCGAGTGCCTACTACATGCCTAGCAGGCTTCCCTGGTGGCTCAGATGGTAAAGAATCTGCCTGCAAGACAGGAGACATGGGTTCGATCCCTGGGTCAGGAAGATGTCATTGAGAAGGGAATGGCAACTCACTCTAGTATTCTTGCCTGGAGTATTCCATGGACAGAGGAGTCTGATGGGTCACAAAAAGTAGGATACAACTGAGAGACTAAACACAGACATAAGCCTAGCAGAGTGGGGGAGACAAAAATGAAGACACAGATTTGACTTTTAAGAAATTTAGAGTGTTGTAGTCCCTGAAACCCAGTTCAGAACTCATTCCTGTAATAATTAAATTAAGAGAAACGTTCTCTTCCTAGATTACCGAAGGAAAAGGAGAAGCCTTGCTTCTTTGCTTGGTCATTCTAACGGTGTGCCTGCAGACACATGTGGTGAGATGCACAGATAACCAAGGTCTATGGACCCAGAGCTCTCTCCAAGTGCTTTTTAGCATCAGGACTCTATACTCAAGTCAGAGCTTTGGCTTTTCCTTGAACACACTCTGTCTTCTTCTGCCCCAGAACTTTCGTCCTTCCTCTCCCTTCTACCTCCACCACCCTTCTCCAGATTTTGCAAGTTTGGCTTCTTCTCACTGTTAACTCTCATCAGAAATGTAACGTACTCAGAGAAAAAGGTCCTGCTACCCTTCTCTATGTGGCCTTCTGCATTATGTTCATCACCTTCCCTGGTTTATTTCTGTGTGCTATTTTTCACTTTTTTAAATTTTAATACTTTTTCTGCTGAATGTCTCTGTTCCCTCCCTCTATCTGCCCCCACCCACCCTGAACATGAACTTGGGAGCTCATTCATGTCTCTGTCATGGCCTTGGCATAGGGAACCTCATACGTACTTATTGAATGCACAAATGAGTGAAGGAATTCAGGGATTGGGCATCAAATCATAGAAAAAAAATTACTCTCCACAGGAGGATGACCTCTGATACACTTAGAAATACTGGCTCTATCCATTAGATTATTGGAGAAAGCAAACAAACTCTTTTCCCCCCATTTCCTTACACTTTTCATGTTCTCTTCATCTCATGAGTGAGGGTGGTGGCAGTCATTTCCAACACCTTTCTAGTATTCTATAAAGTAGTCACATCAAGAGAGTTTTTTGGGAGGATTCCGGAAATGCAAAGCTGATGACAGCCTTGGCACTGGATACCAAGGCAGTCTTTGGAGTCACTTAAACTTGCTGACCTCATGAAGTCTCACTGACGCCTTGACCCATTCTCTGCCTGAGCATTTGTAGCATGAATTTCTTTCTTTTCCAGGAGTCCTCTCCAAATATTGGGTTCCTCCCCTCCCTCAAATGGGTAATGTGTCTGCTTCGGGGCAGTAACGCCACTCTGCTCCACGGAACCACACTGTGAATACCTCTGGTCTCCTCTGTGTGAAAGCTTTACATATATTTGAATATATTTCAATATTATGCCATATTCCTGCCATGTATTTCCTTTTCCTCAAGCTAAATATTTTTATTCTTTGCTATTTACAAAAATTCGAGTAACTGTGCGTGCACGCTAAATCCCTTCAGCTGTGTTCAACTCTGCAACGCTATGGACTGCAGCCCACCAGGCTCCTCTGTCCATGGGGTTCTCCAGACGAGGATACTGGAGTGGGTTGCCATGCCCTCCTCCAGGGGAATCTTCCCGACCCAGGGATCAAACCCGTGTCTCTCATGTCTCTTGCTTTGGCATGTGGATTCTTTACCACTGGTGCCACCAGCGTACCTGCTAAGTCGATCCAGTAGTGTCCGACTCTTTGTGACACTGTGGGCTGTAGCCCGCCAGGCTTCTCTGTCCATGGGATTCTCCAGGCAAGAATACTGGAGTGGGCTCCCATTTCCTTCTCCAGGAAGATAACTCTGCTAGTCTTCTGTTTTCCCGAAGTTTCCCCCTTCTCCTTCACTTCTCAGAAATCACCATCCTATACCCAGGTTTGTTTCCTAGTTTATAGTTGTTGTCATGGCTAAATATTTATTTACTACAGCCAGATGCTGGAGTAAAGACATTGTGGTAATTATTTTGTTTATTTCTTAGGTGACTACTTGTAGGCAGCAGTAGGCAGGTACCAACATTTTCTGCATTTTACAGACAAGAACACTGAGGCTGAGGGAGGGAAAGTAACTTGCCTTAATGCTTCCTGGCTTTCAGATGTGAAGCCAGGCTTGAAACTAGTTCTTTCATGTCTCTGCTTTAACCATTACACTACTTTCTCCCCTAGTGCAGGGTCAGGCAAAAAAGTTGTTCAGATATCTCCATAACATCTTATGAACGAGTGAATGTTTTAGCCAACTTAACATCTAAGAAATTTCTGAATCCCTCCTCCAATTCCTAGAGTGCTCAGTTGATGCTTGAGACTCTCCGTAACTCGAATTACAACCATGTCTGAGGGGGCTAAACACATTTCAAATAATTGCCTGCTCCTTATCTAGGTGCTGGGCACTAGTATTTCTGACACATAAATACTGTATTTGAGAAGAACTTTTAATCCTAACACTCTCAGGAAGAGGCCAAAGATAATGCTAATTTGAAATCACTTTATAAAACACTTATGTTACTTTTTTATTTTAATGACTTGATTTCCATTGATTTCTAAACCACAAAATCCCTCAGCCAATAAGAGTTCTTTCTTTTTTCCCCTGTATCATGTCTCAGTAACAGACCACAAAGTGGAAAATAACGACCCCCCCACCTCCACTGCCAAGGATTCAGGGTTCATACTTGTGGCTTGTGATTTTTTGGCAGGAGAAGGAGGAAATTATAACTTTTGGGAAAACTTTTTGAAAAATGAGGAACATAGACCCACCGTTACCTTCATTAATGACTCTTTAATTTAGAAGTTAAAGTCATGAAAATGCCAATAAAGCAACACATTCTTTCATACAGACTTGTTTTTCAGAGTATTTGATTAAATTGTTTCAAGGCTGGCTAGGCTTAGAATTGAACAGCACGCCTCTCACAGTGATCCAGCCGTGGGTACCTTCCCCACCTTACCAATCCACTCTCAATAAAAATTCCATCCACCAGACTGGGCTGGGGTCCTGGTGGCTCAGTGACCAAGGATCTACCTGCCAATGGAGGAGACGTGGGTTTGCTCCCTGAGGCGGGATGATCCCCTGGAGAAGGAAATGGCAGCCCACTCCAGTATTCCTGCCTGGGAAATCCCATGGACAGAGGAGCCTGGCAGGCTATAGTCCATGGGGTCACAAAAGAGTCAGATGTGACTTCTTATAAACAACAAGACTGGGATCTGAATACTACTCATTCAGTTATTCAGTTAAGTCAGATAGGCCTAAAATGAGAGTTTTTCTTTATCTATAATCCTATGTCCCATATAATAGCATCCTGCTTAAAAAAAAAATCCACCTACCTGACAATAGCAATACAAAGATCATTTTTCGGTCCATCCTGAGATCATAAGCTGGCTTCCTAAGGTCAGTGCAAGAAAACCGCCAAAGATGACTGATGTGACATCTGTGGCCTCAGCCTACACACTGTTATCTTTCAGGCTCATGTTCTCCAGGCATTAGTTGATAGGCTGGGTGGCATTTTTAAATGATGCAAAGTTGCGCACCATCTGTCCATGTAGATATGTGGGTATCTGCTTAGCCAAGATTATTAAAGCCTTCAGTTGAGTCTCCACTTCAGGGAACTGGCAGACACATGTTAAAATTACTTTGCGTAAATTCAGTGGGCAGTTCAAGGTAACAGCAGACAGGAGCCACCCGACTGGACAAATGAGAATTAGACTGTGAAGGACTGAAGTTGGGCTTCCTGCTGGCTCAGCTGGTAAAGAATCTGCCTGCAATGCAGGAGATCCCGGTTGGATTCCTGGGGTGGGAAGTTCCCCTGGAGAAGGGGTAGGCTACCCACTCCAGTAGTCTTGGGCCTCCCTGGTGGCTCAGATGGTGAGGAATCCTCCTGCAATGCGATAAAGAACCCTCCAGCAATGCCAGAGACTTGGGTTTGATCCCTGGGTTGGGACGATCCCCTGGAGGAGGGAATGCCAACCCACTCCAGTATTTTTGCCTGGAGAATCCCATGGACAGAGGAGCCTGGCGGGCTACAGTCCATGGGGTCACAAAGAGTTGGGCATGACTGAGCGATTAAGCATACACACGCAGGCCTGAGACTAAGGGCCCGAGTCAGGCTGAGGTCGCCAGGAAAATTCTGTTTTAATGTGGAGATTCTTGTGGGCCACAGAGAAAATGGCTTCTTATATGAAATAAGTATGTTTGAGAACCGGAATTACTATTAGCGTACTCTGAGGTTTGAAAAACTCTCTAGCTCATGGCAAGTGATACAGCAATGTAATAATACATGAGATGCAAGGAATCTTTAATTCACAATAGAATTTGAATGGAACAGCTAGGGCCCACACCCAACCAGTGAGATGATTTCTCTCCAAACATGCCTCATTAAGGAGGCATAGGGTGGATAATTAGGAGATGGGAATTGACATATATAAAATAGATAACCAATGGGAACCTACTGGATAGCTCAGAGAACTCTACTCAATGCTCTAAATGGGAAGGAAAATCCAAAAAAGAGGGGATATATGTATATGTATAGCTGATTCACTTTACTGTATAATGGAGGCTAACACAATATTATGAAACAGTTATGTGGTGATGGTCAAGTCACTTAGTTGTGTCTGATTCTTTGTGACCCCATGGACTTAGCCCATCAGGCTCCTCTGTTCATGGGATTATCCCAGCAAGAACACTGGAATGGGTTGCCATTTCCTCCTCCTATAGTTGATTCACTTTAGTGGAGACTAACACAATATTATGAAAAAAGTACACTCTAATAAAATTAATTTAAAAAATTCTAAGCCATTTTAGACATGTGTCAATCTCAAATAAAAAAGATTTTTGTGCTAGCAAAAAAAAAGGAAGCATAAATGAACGATAAGACAATAAATGTGAACACTCAAAGTAAAAAACACCACTCAAAAACCCAAAAACTCATTGCAAAGCAGGTTCAAATGAGACGTATGGTCATTCAACAATCAGTTTTACAAGGAGGTGGAATAGCAACAACATGAACTAGATCTGAAACAGCCCCAAATAAGGTGTTTGGATACTCTATCACAAATGTCTTACTTCCTCTAAGAGTTTGTGGCAGTCCTTCCTGCTTGACTCGGAAAACAAATTTGCTAAGTCAGCAAATTTGTTAACTAGAGTCTATGTCTATTTTTACTGTATATATATATTTTTTGGCTGTGCTGGGTCTTCCTTGCTGTGTGGACTTTTCTCTGGTTGTGGAGACTGGGGGCTACTCTCCAGCTGCGATGCCTGGCCTTCCCGGTGCAGAGACTCCCCTCGTTGTGAAGCATGGGCTCTAGGGCACACGGGCTTCAGGAGTTGTGGCACGTGGGCTCTAGAGCACAGGCTCGGTAGTTGTGGCAAACAGGCTTAGCTGTTCCATGGCATTCGCGATCTTCCCAGATCAGGGATCAAACCTGTGTTGTCTGCATTGGCAGGAGGATTTTTTTTTTTACCACTGAGCCACCAGGGAAGTCCCGCATATGGTTTTAAAGAAAACTATTTATGAAACTGATATTTGCAGCTTTAGGAAATGGAGCCACCGCGAAAAACATGTTTACTGGGGAAAAGATGGAGATAGATCTCTGCTGACATCCCAAGCTCCCTGAAACTGGGGAATAGATGAGGTGTTGAGATGCAGACTTGGAGGAGGCCGGGGGAACCAAAGGGGAACCTAGTGACCAGTGCAAAGTCTGAAAGCCCTGGAATCCTGGAGCCCTTCGGAAGGCCCCACCGAGGCACACGAGACACCTGCAGCGAAGTTTACAAATAAATGCAGTTTAACTGATCTTTAGCAAACCAATAACTTGTTTAAATTCACTATTTGCTGCCGGGGTAATACCAGGTTGGGCTGCAGAAATTTTCCCCAACAGATAACCAAGTCAAAGAGACCTTAGGGGGAATTAATATGAGCAATAAAGATTATTTCAGATAGACTACATTTTGAAGAGGAGATATTAACATGAGCCCTAAAATGCTTATTTCCCTTTGAAAATGAGTACATAAATTAGCTATTATCCCCACAAGAGACAATTAAGCAGATATTAAAATTGTGTTTTCAAAAACAGTTGATATGGAGACTCAGGATAAAATAGAGAAGTGGAAAACAGCAACCTCAAAAACTGTATATGCAGAAATAAAATCCTGCTTGATTCTTTTCTTCCTCTGTGCTGTTACTTTTGCCTTTATACTCTTCTCACATGTCCTCCTTCTCTTCTGCTTAAGATATCAATTTGATAGTTCCTCCTCCAGGAAGACTTCCCTGACTTCCAACATCTGCATCAGGGATCCCAGCTCTGTACTCATATTGTATTCTGTTTCTCTCTTTTTATAGGACATACCATATTGCACTGTAATTATTTTTGCATCCCCAGTGGACTGTAAGTCCTAAGCAGGCACGCCCTGCCTATGGCTGTCTTATTTACCACTGAGAGTTTGGGACACAGTTGAAAATACTAATGATATTTGTCAAATCAGTCAATGACAAATGAAAGTTGTAATGCAGAGGAAAGTAACTAATCTCAAGGAGTCTTGAGGCGTGGCAACTGTTCTTTAGGTTAGGAAGATTCCCTGGAGAAGGAAATGACAACTTTACTCCAGTATTCTTGCCTGGAGTCCCATGGGCAGAGGAGCCTGGTGGGCTACAGTCCATGGGGTCGCAAAGAGTCAACACGACTGAGTGAATGAGCAATCACGCTGCATGTATCGAGATAGACAGAAATCAGTCAGGAAATCAGTCCTGAATATTCGTTGGAAGGACTGACGCTGAAGCTGAAACTCCAATACTTTGGCCACCTGATGTGATGAACTGACTGATTGGAAAAGACCCCGATACTGGGGAAGATTGAAGGCAGGAGGAGAAGGGGACGACAGAGGATGAGATGGTTGGATGGCATCACCGACTCAATGGACATGGGTTTGAGTAAGCTCTGGGAGTTGGTGATGGACAGGGAGGCCTGGCGAGCTGCAGTCCATGGGGTCGCAGAATTGGACGTGACTGAGTGACTGAATCGAAATGAGATATCCCCTATATTATATCTTAGCTTCAAGTTAACTCCTGTATGGGGATCCCCAATAAGGCAGGGAGGAGAAAAGGAAACAGCCTAAAATGCAACCGCCTACCTTATTCAGTCTGAGCTGACCGGCCTTTATGAGACCTTGTGCTTTCTTGGAGAATCACTTCATTCGCCATTCTTGAAGCTGCTGGCACACTAGCACACCCTGGAGTGTTATCATTTGTTATCCTGCACGATCCCTTTTCTTGTATCTGTAGGTCCTGGGACTTTCGTTGTAGTTCCAGCATCTGGCAGAACACGCTGTAGAGCTGAAGGTCAGTCCAGAAACTGTCCTCAGTGCTGGTGACCGGATGACATAGGAAGCCCCTACAGAACCGGAGGCCACGGGACAGGAGTGGACGCTTTGCTCTTGGTCACCTGGAAGGATCAGATAGCTCCTAATGACGTGGGGAGCAGGAACTGACCTGGATCAAGGATGGGGCTGCAGCTTCCTGCAGACAGACAGGCTGACACTATGCGATCTGATGGGAGACAGACCAAACCTGCACCGCTCTCAGAGCAGTAACTGGAGGTGGGACCCAGCAACGCACACAGGGTGTGTGGGAGCAAGACTGCATGGTGCCCTCTAGTGGTGCGTATGCGTAATGGAAGGAAAAATGTGAAATCTGGAAACACGCAAAAATACGACGTTATATTATGTTTCTTCCTTTTTGGCATTTCCCCAGTCATCTTTATATTCTTATTGTGACCATGTTCAGGATCACCATTAAATCCTACCTGTGAGATATATCGTGCAAAGGTGTCAGGCGAATCTACCTATCTTTGGAGAATATCGAGTTTATACCTTTAAACCTGGGGATCTTATCCCATTTCTAAGGACTATATGTATACGTCCTTAGGCTATTTTTTCTTATTGTCATTAATCCAGGAAAAGTATGAATTATAATGTATAATGTTGCAAACCAGGAAAGTGAGCTTGGATCTATCAACCTAGCTCAGACTTGTTTTCTGAGAGGGAACTGTTACTTTTTGTCAATTACTTATGCTCCAACTATTTCACAGTCACCTTCTTCCTGAAGCTGGTCGCGGGCTAGTCTGCTCTGCCAGTGGAGAAATCTGCTTTTCGTGTTTTATGTGGAGGCTCGGGAAAGTTGAGACGCGGTGCTGGCACTAGTGGCCGCCTTGGTCACCTTAGGAATCCCCAGCCTGCTTTCCCAGGGTGGTTTAGCTTCTGTCCTTGACCTTCTTTTGTTATCTTATCTTTACAAAATTAAAATAAAACAAACACAAATTTAGACGTATCTGACACTCAAAATAACCCTGTTACAGAGGCAGAACAGATATTATCATTCTCCTCTTATAGATAAGAAAACTAAGGGGTGGATAAGAAATTGCAAATGTATTCTCTTAACTTGATTTGACCGTAAGCACTTTTTGAAACATTAACTTGAGGGAGGCAGGAGGGGGGATCGGGATGGGGAATACATGTAAATCCATGGCTGATTTACAATGTATGGCAAAAACCACTACAATATTGTAAGGTAAGTAGCCTCCAACTATTAAAAATAAATGGGAAAAAAAAAAAAGAAATATTAACTTAGTGTCCGATATTTAAAAGGAGGTATATTTTAATTAGAACATGATAAAGAATAGATACATGAATGTGTATATCTCGGTCATTTTGCTGTACATATGAAAATAACACAACATTGGTAAATCAACTATACTAGAGTATGAAATTAAATTTTTTTTAATAAATAGAATAATAGGCGGTATATTTTAATGAGACATCAGGAGGGGGTTTAATTAATAATCTGGCCCCTCTGAAAGCCCAGAAGATCAGTCAGGGGTGAGCTTGCATTCCCATACAGTGATGCTGCACTGAGGCTGTCTGTTGGGACGGGTAGGCTTTCTTGAGTTAGCCAAGCCCTCTGCCTGACGCTTGCCACGGTGAACTTAGACGACCTTCTCCTCTGATAAAATCTCAAAACCTCAGCATCTTGCAGCAACTCAGCTTCATTTCCTACTCACAGTTTGCTTTTGTCTGTGAAGATTCCAGATTCCAGGATCCAGACTGAGGGAGCAGCCGTGTATCTGGAATTCTTGTTCCAGAGGGGAAAGAAAAGACGCCCCAGGAGGCAGTGGCTTTTCAGGCTTCAGCTGAGACACAGCATACGTCATTTCTGCTCACATTCTATTGGCCAAGACAAGGCACAGGCCAAAGTGACATCAACGGGGCAAGGAAGTACCCTTGCTCCAAAGGTAAATCCTGTAAATTGTATAGCAATGGTGAGAAAATATAAAACACTTCTAGGCAGGGCAGTGAGTGACTGAGAACAATGATTCCATCAACCATGTTCATCTATACTCTCTGTCTTGCTCCTTTCTGCATTTGGCTTTACAAGTCCAATTTAGATCGTTAGGAGATCTGTTCAAGGTCCAAAATACACAAGATTTTAATCAGGTCCCGGTTTCCTTTCTTTACGGTTTTAATGCAAAGTGCTGTGTTTTGGAGGTGTGCTCAACCATGCCCTAGAAGGTAGGAACTCTCGTGTGGTGAGGAAGCAGTGGACAACAGCTCCAGGTTGCCTCTAATCCCATCGTGTTATTCTACTGTCAAGTGTCATGCATCATCTTTCAGTTGAGGACTAACGGGTCCCTTTTGTTCTGAATCCATTTAACTGTGCAATAAACGATTAGTGAGCTCTTACCAAGCACTGGAAGTGCAACCTTCCATAATTCAAGTTTCCCTCCAGGAACTTAGCAGCCTACCTGGGGGAACAAACAAGAAAGAAGGCAAGTGCATTATGGAGTGGCCAGCATTTACAATATGGGAGTCTGAGAGCATATAAAAGAGGCTCTTAACTCAAACCTAGGGTTTGGGAAGGCTTTCCATAGCAAGCAAGGACATCTAGAGAATGAATAACCAAGTCAAGGGAGAAGAAGGCACATTCCAGGCAGAGAAAACAGCGTAAGGAATGGTCTGCACAAGTGTTTGAAATTCTATCCGCAAATGTGCACATTTGTGCTTTTCATTGTCTAGGAGGTCAGTCCATACTGCCCTTTACCTTTGTAAACAGGAATTTGGCCCTGGTTCTCTACATGAAGAAATCCTGGGGAAGCATAGCAATAAGAAATAAAGGACAAATATATAGCAATTTCTTACATTTTAAAAAATTGAGATGTAACACACAGGTTTCATAGGTTCAGTGTGATGGATACACACACACACACACATATACACACATATACGTGTGTGTATATGTGTGTGTGTAATCACCAGTCACATCGAGATATCAAACACTTTTCAACATTCCCATTGTTTTCTTTCTTGCTCATTCTGGTCAATACCAATCCTCAGCTCAGTTCAGTTCAGTTGCTCAGTCATGTTTGACTCTTTGCGACCCCATGAACGGCAGCACATCAGGCCTCCCTGTCCATCACCAACTACCGGAGTTTACCCAAACCCATGTCCACTAAGTCAGTGATGCCATCCATCCATCTCATCCTCTGTCGTCCCCTTCTCCTCCTGCCTTCAATCTTTCATTGAGGTAATTGCAACTGTGTCTTCTAATACTTCTGGTTGGTTTTGTCTGCTCTTGAACATCCTAAAAATTGAATGACGCATTAGAACTCTTGCGTGTCTGGATTTTTCCACCTTTAACATAAAGACTGAGAGACTCACTCAGGTTGATTTTGTGTGGACAAGTAGATCTTTCTTTAGTATGGTGGTTATCCAACTGTTTCAGCACCCTTTGTTGAAAAGACCATCTTCTCCCAATGCATTTTTTCTTTACTGAAAGTAGTATGTGTTTTTGTGCTCTGACTGCTTTTCAGGTTTTCTCTTTGTCTTGTATTTTTCAGGAGTTCAATTATATGACTGTGTGTAATTTTCTTTGGGGTCTGAGTTCCTTAAATTTGTAAGTTGATATTTTTAACAGTTTTGGAAAATTTTGACCATTACCTTTCAAATATTGTCTTTTTCTCCCTTCTGAGATTTTGATCATGCATACATTAGACTTCTTAACTATTATTCACACATATGGGTTTTCCCCCCAATCCTATTTTTCTTACTGTACTTCTGTTTGAATTCCATTTAATAACTTTTAATAATCCTTCATCTGTGATGTCTAGCCTGCCATCAAATTTAGTCCTATGTAGTAGTGAAAGTCTCTCAGTCATGTCCAACTCTTTGTGACCCCATGGACTGTAGCCCATCAGGCTCCTCTGTCCATGGGGATTCTCCAAGGCCAGAATACTGGCCTGGGTAGCCATCCCCTTTTCTGGGTGATCTTCCTGACCCAGGGATCAAACCCAGGTCTTCACATTGCAGGCAGATTCTTTATCAACTGAGCTACCAGGGAAGCCCAAATTTAGTTCTATATGTAGTCGAGTATTATGAGTTCTTTGATGCTGAGTTTGCATTTTTAATTAGCAGTTTAATTCTTTTATTATAGGTTCCAATTCATGGTTGAAATTCTACTTACTTTCATTCATTCTGTGTAACTTTTACTGTTATTTCTTGAACGTACTAATCTTAATTATTCTGATGTCCTTGTCTGTTGACTACAGTATCTGGAAATCTGTGTTTCAGCTTTTATTTTATTTATTGATGTTCATTATGATAATATATGCCTAACTTAAAATTTACCTTTTTAGTAATTTTAAACCTACATTTGGATGGCATAATTTGGTGTATTCACTTTGTTACAATCACCAGCTTTTAGTTTTTAAAATATTGATTATTGGCCACATTTTCTTGTTTCTTTGCATGCCCAGTAATTTTTTCTTTTGTGCAGGACATTGACCTTAACTTTTCAACTTCCTATCCATGCAGCTTCCATGGAAATGTCTCAAGGAAGAGAGTCATCACGGTTTGTTGCAGGCTTCTTTCATTTCATAAAAGGTTTTGTTCTAATTTTCAGTTTAGCTCCCCAGATTACGGTGCCATTCTAGAGCTCAGCAAGTGCCCTGTAAGAGAAAACAAGCTTTGTGGTTGGGCTCCTCTAGTTCCTAGTCTGTTATGTCAGCCCTGATGAACCACCAAAAGTTCCGATAGCTTTTTCTCCCACCTCCACAACCTAATGTCCCCACAGAAGAAATCAACAAATAGGTAAATTTCCCAGGGAAAGAGAAGATCCCCTCTATGTGATTATGTGGACCCCTGTGCTGCGCTGGGCTTAGTCCTCAGTCGCATCTGACTCTTTGCGACCCCATGGACTGTAGCCTGCCAGGCTCCTCTGTCCATGGGATTTTCCAGGCAAGTATACTGGAACGAGTTGCCATTTCCTACTCCAAGGGATCTCTCCAACCCAGGGATTGAACATGAGTCTCTTGAGTCTCCTGCATTGGCAGGTGGGTTTTTTCCAGGTGTGACCTGGGAAGCCCATGTGAACCCCTATGATATCTCATATCTGCACCTGATTATGATACCAATAACAGAAATTTTCTGATGATAGTCCCTCCTTTCCCTAATATGCCAAATTTGGAGGAGTAGTTGTATCACAGGTTTTAAGTTCAATAAAGTGAAGTCGCTCAGTCGTGTCCGACTCTTTGAGACCCCATGGACTACCAGGACCCCATAGCCTACCAGGCTCTTCCGTCCATGGGATTTTCCAGGCAATAGTACTGGAGTGGGTTGCCATTTCCTTCTCCAGGGGATCTTCCCCACCCAGGGATTGAATCTGGGTCTCCTGCATTTAGACAGACACTTTACCATCTGAGCCACAAGGGAAGTCCTAAGTTCAATAAACTAGTAACAAAGGGTCACTTTTAGTGACAGACTTTCAATTTCTTAAAAACTAATCCAAAGAAATACATGTCTGTTTGTTTTTTCAAGTAAAATTCTGGGATTATAGATCCCAATATCTCTTCTATCTCCCCTTTCTTGGCTGCACTCTTGGGGTCAGAAGATAGAAACTTGAGTGAACTTGTTTAGGCCCTGGAAGCCAGCAGAACCCAAAACAATAGATTTGTTTTCAGGTTATAATACCTTGGGATGCCTACTACATTGTGACTCTGTTGGCTCTGTTATTTTTGCTTCTAATCAATCCATGATACTAATGAAGATTTATTGAATACTCTCAACATATATTAAAAGCAATCAAAAAATGGGCAAAAGATCTGAAAGGACATTTCTCCAAAGAAGACAGACAGATGGCTAAAAAGCACATGAGAAGATGCTTATCATCACTAATTATTAGAGAAATTAAAAAAACTGCAATGAGGTATCACCTCACCCAGTCAGAATGACCATCATCAAAAAAGTCTATAAGCAATAAATGCTGGAGATGATGTGGAGAAAAAGGACCCCTCTGGCATGTTGGTGGAAATGTAAATTGATACCGTCATTATGGAAGTCAGCATGGCGATTCCTTAAGAAACTAGAAATAAATCTACTGTATGATGCAGCAACCCTACAACTGGGCAGAGAGAATTGTAGTTTTAAAATTGTAGTTTTAAAAGATGCATACACCCCAATGTTCATTGCAGCACTATTTACAATAGACAGAACATGGAAGCAACCTAAATGCCCATCAACAGAGAATGGATAAAGAAGGTGTGATACATATATACAATGGAATATTACTCAGCCATAAAAAAGAAGGAAATGATCCCATTTGTGCAACATGGATGGACCTGGAGAGTATCACACTGAGTGAAATAGTCAGAACCAGAGAAAGATTAAACATCACATGACATCGCTTATATGTGGAACCTAAAATAAGCGTACAATGAACTTCTCTACAAACCAGAAATATAATCACAGATGTAGAAAACAAGCTTATGGTTACCAGGGTATGAACAGGGAGAGGGATAAGCCGGAGAATTGAGGTTGACATGTACACACTAGTGTATATAAAACAGATAACTAATCAAGAACTACTGTTCCTTACAGGGACCTCTGCTCAATACTCTGTAATGACCAATACAGGAAAAGGATATTAAAAGAGTAGATAAAAGTATATGAATTACTGATTCACTTTGCTGTACTCCTGAAACTAACATACCTTTATAAATCAATGATATGCAAATAACATCTTTTGAAAATAAAAGTTATTGAATACTAACTAAATACCAGACTCTGTACTAACTGTTTATTGTGGGTAAAGTATTGATCCTCATCATTATTCTACAAAGTAAGCACCATTCCTCTAGCATATGATAGAGCCGGAATTTGAATCCAAGCAGTGTGTCACCAGGGCCCAGGTTTATATTCAGCACTACACTCCCTCCTGCCAGACCGCAGAGTGAAAAGTTAATTAGCATGGTCTGGAGGAGCGGGGAAAGGTCAAATCCTAAGATATGGACATTGTTGCTTAGTTGCATGCAGGGGTAGGTAAAGAACCTTTACATAAAGACCTCTCTGTGCCATGAAACAAGTGTGTACTGTCCAGAATGAACGTGGCTCATTATGGCTGGGGAGTAGAGAGTGAGATGTGGCAAGAGATATAGCTAGAGACTATAGTCAGTGAGACTATAAACTATGTTAGAATTTGGGGTTTTATCCTGTGGACAACTGGTAAACCATTGAAAGCTGTACAGTGGTGTGACACCGTGCTGTCCGCAGGATGGAGAGCAGATCTGAGGAGGTGATACTGCTGACACAGAACAAGAAGAAGACCTTAGCAGACACTGATGTGAGGGTAAAGCCCAATGATTGAATAAGGTAACTGTTGCAGAGTGAGTTGAACTGATTCAACAACTATTTAGAACTTCATATGGTATGGTCTTGCGTTGAATTGGAGAAGGAAAATGAGAGGGGTAGTCAAAAGGTTGCTTCCAATCTTTCCAACTTGCATGACTGGGTAAAGTGTAGTCTGATTTACAGAGATGAGAAACTCTGGAGGCAAACTAGCTTTGTGGTGGAAACCACGAGCTTCATTTGGTAATAATGAATTTGAGGCTTCTCTGGAAGATCCTAGTGGAGAGGTCAAATTGGAAGATGAATGATTGAATTTGGCATTTGGAAGAGGAATTTGAACTGGAGATGGAGGCATGGTTGTTACTAGCCGGTCCATGGAGAGAATGGAGGTTTTGATGGACAGAAGGCAAAGAGAAGTTTGTAGTGTATTCAGGTTGGATGGACTGTTTCCACAATGTCCCAAGCCTCACCTTGGGATCTGGAGACATGGATGGGACCTAAGCCATATTGTTTTAACTAAGTTCCAGGTTCCTGTAGCACCTAACTGGAGCCTTATAAAGATGCCAATTGTCAAGAATTCAGAGGTGGGCTCATGGTAGACATATATTTTCTTATGTGACCATTAATTTTGACCATGACCAATGAGCTCATACATGGATACTTGGCACCACTTGAGTACATCTGACTCCCCACTGGAGGATATTTTCTTGAGAAACACAGAAGACGGGCAGTTAGAAATTAAGCTCTATTAGTGATGGAGTTCTCGGGTGAATATCAACCAAAATTTCCTGAACTTCATGAAACTGTGTGTGTTCCCGCCCTTGGTGATGCCTGGAGTTTGTGAGGTAGCCCAGCATCCTTCCAAGAAACTCTCTTGTTCTGTGAAGCTATTTTGAAGTGGATTTGGGATACTTGTAACCAAAAGAGTCTTAATTAGGGCAGGCTTTGAAGTGTCTAACTAGGGAATCATTAATAGAATAAAGCAAAGGCTAATGCTGAGCTGAACTGGCGGGGGACCAAGACAGGCAACTTTATAAATCCTAAGACTTGAGGGAAGACAGCAGTGCCCACACTCTGGGAAGTCACTGCACATCCCTGGGTGGCAGACTGAAGGGCCCTTTTGTGCATGGCTAATCGTGTGGGGATGTTTAGCATGATCCAAATATGCCCTGTAGTCCCGTCATGACACTCCCAGAAGTGAGATGTGAGCCTGCACTGTCTCTTCCAGACAAACCCTGCTGAGTCTTTTTTTTTTTTTCACTATCTGTCTAGTGTAGAAGGGATTCAATTACCCTTTAGCCTTAAAAATCTGCCAAAGGATGGTGTTGGCCTTCTGTGGCTTGGAGCAAACTCGTATTGCACAAATCTGTTTCTCATTTATGTGGTTCAGCCAAATCACCAGGGTTGTTTTTTTCCCCTCATAGAATGTGGCCGTGCAGAAGACCAGCATCTTTTTTTTATTTGGGTGTTCTACTCAGATCTCGGACAGAGTAGGGAAAAAGAGGAAATGACTGGAACATTTTGATATCTGTCTTTACAGGACAAAATGTCTCAGAATAAAAACTGAGGGGAGAAGGCATTTTTAAATATTCTGTTAACGTTCATATTTCTAATATAAATAATAGGTTAAAAATACTAGATTCACATCCTATCAGTGTGTATGATTTAACCAATGAGTCATATGAAAATGTTCTCATGCACTGCCTTCAATACCGAAATTGTGAATGGCACTAGATGGGGTTTAAAAGACTGTGTTGACACAAGAAAATACAATGTCATAAGGAAGAAAACAAGGTTTCTGTCAATAGCTATTCGATATCTTCAGTAGCGATTTATGGATTTATTTGTTTGAATTTGATAGATTATAATGATTCTGCAAAATGCCATAGCTAGTAAAAAATTAGAATCTAGAAATAACCTAAAAGATATTCTTTAAAAAGACACAAGATGTTTAAAAAATGACATCAATGAACTTTATAAAACAGAAATAGACTTACATAGTAAACAAATTTATGGTTTCTAAAGGGGAAAGGACAAGAGGGGAGGGGTAAATTAGTAATTTGGGGTTAGCAGATATAGATTATTATATGCAAAATAAAACAAGGGGCTATTGTATAGCACAGGGAACTATATTCAACATCTTGTAATAATCTATAATGGAAAAGAATCTTAAATAGTGTATATATACATATACTCCCTATTATATATATTATATATGACTAAATCACTTTGCTGTATATCTGAAATGTTGTAAATCAACTACATACTTCAACAACAGTAACAACAGAAAAGGCTTAAGACTGTCAATGAGACACCTAACTAACATCATCAATCAGTCTATCTGGGAAGACCAAGTACAATATAAATGTCTCACTTCTAGAGTACGTATCACTTAGTAAAGGAAAATGACTTTGGCTCAACATAGGGTCTTTGCCTCGAGTGAACAGGGTGGAAAAGACATCTGGGTGTATTCCTTGTGGTATTTTGAGTAGGGGGACTCAAACACCGAATGTGACTTGAGCTGGTTATTTCTAGCCACGCTAAGAGACCACCCTCAGTACTTTTTCTGGATCTGCTGAGCTCCTCTTTTTATTTGTTCATTTTTGTTTTTTGGCTTCATTAGCCAGCACTGATTTATGCAGCTTGAAATCATAGAACTCTAACAGAGTAGAAGGCACACATCATCAGACAGAAGGGGCCTGAAATTCACAGTCTGAGGCAACGCCACACCTGGGCCCAGGATGTCAGATTCTGCCTGGATCCTCTAATCAAGGCATTAGTAGCTTTGTGGCATCTGTATCCTGTGCTGGATGAAGGTCAAGGACACAGCCTGAGAAGCCCCTCTCTCTGTGGAGGCTGGGCTTCGGCTGTTATTGTTTAATCTTAGAAGAAAGCCAGCATGGCTATTTGTAGTTAGTAGGAGGTCAGCAGTGCCTTCAGAGTGTGGCTTGAGAGCACAGGCCAGTTGGCTGGACCTTGTAACTCATCCTTCAACTTCGTTAAGTGATGCTTCTACGGCAGGGACCTGATACACATCCATTGCTTTGAGGATGTGCCTCTCAGTCTTTCTAGCTCATGCTACCCATCCCTTCCGTCTTAGTTTTAATCAAGCCAGAAGATGGATTGATTTTTACTTTCTGTAATTGGTATTAAGAAACAAAGGGGACATGTATGTGTCTTTTATTTTTTTTTAATTTTTTTATTTTTTTTTTGTTTTTTATTTTTATTTTTTTTTATTAGTTGGAGGCCAATCACTTCACAACATTTCAGTGGGTTTTGTCATACATTGATATGAATCAGTCTTGGATTTACATGTATTCCCCATCCCGATCCCCGCTCCCACCTCCCTCTCCACCCGATTCCCCCGGGTCCTCCCAGTGCACCAGGCTGGAGCACTTGTCTCATGCATCCCACCTGGGCTGGTGATCTGTTTCACCATACATAGTATACATGCTGTTCTTTTGAAATATCCCACCCTCACATTCTCCCACAGAGTTCAAAAGTCTGTTCTGTATTTCTGTGTCTCTTTTTCTGTTTTGCATATAGGGTTATCATTACCATCTTTCTAAATTCCATATATATGTGTTAGTATGCTGTAATGTTCTTTATCTTTCTGGCTTACTTCACTCTGTATAAGGGGCTCCAGTTTCATCCTTTTCATTAGGACTGGTTCAAATGAATTCTTTTTAATGGCTGAGTAATATTCCATGGTGTATATGTACCACAGCTTCCTTATCCATTCATCTGCTGATGGGCATCTAGGTTGCTTCCATGTCCTGGCTATTATAAACAGTGCTGCGACGAACATTGGGGTGCACGTGTCTCTTTCAGATCTGGTTTCCTCGGTGTGTATGCCCAGAAGTGGGATTGCTGGGTCATATGGCAGTTCTATTTCCAGTTTTTTAAGAAATCTCCACACTGTTTTCCATAGCGGCTGTACTGGTTTGCATTCCCACCAACAGTGGAAGAGGGTTCCCTTTTCTCCACACCCTCTCCAGCATTTATTGCTTGTAGACTTTTGGATAGCAGCCTTCCTGACTGGCGTGTAATGGTACCTCATTGTGGTTTTGATTTGCATTTCTCTAATAATGAGTGATGTTGAGCATCTTTTCATGTGTTTGTTAGCCATCTGTATGTCTTCTTTGGAGAAATGTCTGTTTAGTTCTTTGGCCCATTTTTTGATTGGGTCATTTATTTTTCTGGAATTGAGCTGCAGGAGTTGCTTGTATATTTTTGAGATTAATCCTTTGTCTGTTGCTTCATTTGTTATTATTTTCTCCCAATCTGAGGGCTGTCTTTTCACCTTACTTATAGTTTCCTTTGTAGTGCAAAAGCTTTTAAGTTTCATTAGGTCCCATTTGTTTAGTTTTGCTTTTATTTCCAATATTCTGGGAGGTGGGTCACAGAGGATCTTGCTGTGATTTATGTCGGAGAGTGTTTTGCCTATGTTCTCCTCTAGGAGTTTTATAGTTTCTGGTCTTACATTTAGATCTTTAATCCATTTTGAGTTTATTTTTGTGTATGGTGTTAGAAAGTGTTCTAGTTTCATTCTTTTACAAGTGGTTGACCAGTTTTCCCAGCACCACTTGTTAAAGAGGTTGTCTTTTTTCCATTGTATATCCTTGCCTCCTTTGTCAAAGATAAGGTGTCCATAGGTTCGTGGATTTATCTCTGGGCTTTCTATTCTGTTCCACTGATCTATATTTCTGTCTTTGTGCCAGTACCATACTGTCTTGATGACTGTGGCTTTGTAGTAGAGTCTGAAGTCAGGCAGGTTGATTCCTCCAGTTCCATTCTTCTTTCTCAAGATTACTTTGGCTATTCGAGGTTTTTTGTATTTCCATACAAATTGTGAAATTCTTTGGTCTAGTTCTGTGAAAAATACCGTTGGTAGCTTGATAGGGATTGCATTGAATCTATAGACTGCTTTGGGTAGAATAGCCATTTTGACAATATTGATTCTTCCAATCCATGAACACGGTATGTTTCTCCATCTGTTTGTGTCCTCTTTGATTTCTTTCATCAGTGTTTTATAGTTTTCTATGTATAGGTCTTTTGTGTCTTTAGGTAGATATACTCCTAAGTATTTTATTCTTTTTGTTGCAATGGTGAATGGTATTGTTTCCTTAATTTCTCTTTCTGTTTTTTCATTGTTAGTATATAGGAATGCAAGGGATTTCTGTGTGTTAATTTTATATCCTGCAACTTTACTATATTCATTGATTAGCTCTAGTAATTTTCTGGTAGAGTCTTTAGGGTTTTCTATGTAGAGGATCATGTCATCTGCAAACAGTGAGAGTTTCACTTCTTCTTTTCCTATCTGGATTCCTTTTACTTCTTTTTCTGCTCTGATTGCTGTGGCCAGAACTTCCAACACTATGTTGAATAGTAGTGGTGAGAGTGGGCACCCTTGTCTTGTTCCTGATTTCAGGGGAAATGCTTTCAATTTTTCACCATTGAGGGTGATGCTTGCTGTGGGTTTGTTATATATAGCTTTTATTATGTTGAGGTATGTTCCTTCTATTCCTGCTTTTTGGAGAGTTTTAATCATAAATGAGTGTTGAATTTTGTCAAAGGCTTTCTCTGCATCTATTGACATAATCATATGGTTTTTATCTTTCAATTTGTTAATGTGGTGTATTACATTGATTGATTTGCAGATATTAAAGAATCCTTGCATTCCTGGGATAAAGCCCACTTGGTCATGGTGTATGATTTTTTTAATATGTTGTTGGATTCTGTTTGCTAGAATTTTGTTAAGGATTTTTGCATCTATGTTCATCAGTGATATTGGCCTGTAGTTTTCTTTTTTTGTGGCATCTTTGTCTGGTTTTGGAATTAGGGTGATGGTGGCCTCATAGAATGAGTTTGGAAGCTTACCTTCCTCTGCAATTTTCTGGAAGAGTTTGAGTAAGATAGGTGTTAGCTCTTCTCTAAATTTTTGGTAGAATTCAGCTGTGAAGCCATCTGGTCCTGGGCTTTTGTTTGCTGGAAGATTTTTGATTACCATTTCAATTTCCTTGCTTGTGATGGGTCTGTTAAGATCTTCTATTTCTTCCTGGTTCAGTTTTGGAAAGTTATACTTTTCTAAGAATTTGTCCATTTCATCCAAGTTGTCCATTTTATTGGCATAGAGCTGCTGGTAGTAGTCTCTTATGATCCTTTGTATTTCAGTGTTGTCTGTTGTGATCTCTCCATTTTCATTTCTAATTATGTATGTGTCTTTTAAAAAATGACACAGCCCTATGATAGCCTAATATAAAGTTCAGTTCAGTTCAGTCGCTCAGTTGTGTCTGACTCTTTGCGACCCCATGGACTGCAGCACGCCAGGCCTCCCTGTCCATCACCAACTCCGGGAGTTAACTCAAACTCATGTCCATTGAGTCAGTAATGTCATCTAGCCATCTCATCCTCTATCATCCCCTTCTCCTCCTGCCTTCAATCTTTCCTAGCATCAGGGTCTTTTCAAATGAGTCAGCTCTTCACATCAGGTGGCCAAAGTATTGGAGTTTCAGCTTCAACATCAGTCCTTCCAATGAACATTCAGGACCAATTTCCTTTAGGATGGACTGGTTGGATCTCCTTGAAGTCCAAGGGACTCTCAAGAGTCTTCTCCGATACCACAGCCTAATATTAGGTTGGCCAAAAAGTTAGTTCAATTTTTTCTGTACCATCTTATAGAAAAACCTGAACAAACTTCTTGGCCAACCCATTACATCCTCCTGGCATGTATATGAATACAGTACACATCTTTGACAGTGTAAGCTCAAGCAGTATATCCAAGAAATGTAATTTATACATTTGAAAAGTATTTCATAAGGTGCTACCTTTATGTGGATCATTGCAAAAAAGATGTTCAGAAATTCTTTTCTCCCAGGTTACGCTTTTGCAAAATTTACTCACCCTTATTTATCTTATACAGAGAAAAAAAGAGAACTTTGTATTTACTCTGTGAATGCAAAAACCATTCAAACAAATTAAGCCTCCAGCAAATACTTTCTGCATATAACCTTCAGCTGATAGCTGGTGAACGGATACCTTGTGTAAAATTTGAGGTTTTTGCTGATGTGGGACCCTTATGTTTACGTGTGTTTACCAAGCAGAGTTGCTCAGAACCTGATAACTCGCCACTTATTCCCTTTTTCCAAGTGGCATAGCTTTGCACCAAGGGACAAGCGCTATTAGACAGCTCACACATAGTGTTTTGGGTTATTCTTGGTTCCTTCTTCAGCCACAGGCCCTTCAAGGAATGCTTGGGTGGCAGGTCTACACATAGACTGCCTGCCAAGAAGTTCACCGTGTGCTCCCTTTCAATGCGTCGTGTCTAGGTGACCACTTTTCTTAGAATTATCTGGCAATTGGACACTCTGTATTGAAAAACCATTCTGTTCTGCACATTTTCTTAAGCCAGAAATTTCATGTCCAAGACTTTATTTTATTACTGGAAGAGTTCAAAGCTTTAACTCCAGGAATACAAGAAAAAAAAATAGAAAACAACCTAAATAGCCAGTAATAGGGACATGCTTTAAAAATATGATGAAACATTACGATCAGTAAAAAGACTGTGTAGAGGAACATTTAAAGACATGGATAGTCACAATATACGGTTAAAAAAAAAACGAGTTGTGAGATAGTATATTAACTGTTTAGTATATTGTAAAAAATACAAATTGCAAAATAATTGTCCCATGTGATCTTTTTTGTGGAGAATTACCTACTTTTGTGTGTTGCTAGAGTGCCTGTATATAAATGTAAAGGAACAGACTAAAAGGAATATACTCTCAAGTAAGGATGTTTTCCCCCTCCTTTTGCTTATTAAAAGTCATGCCATGAAAATACATTGTGTTTACTAGTAAAAAAAAAAAAAAGCAGCTATTTTATTTTCAGAATGAGTAGAAAAATCGCAAAACAAAGTATACAATTCCTACCTTTGGAAGATCCTTCTTTTTTAAAAGGAACGACATTAGTAAGTTTATTCTCTGTTTTGGTCACCAGAGGTCGCTAAAGTCATAAAGATGAGCAGCCCTTCTTTTCCGTTTTCATTTTGAGTTACAGAGGGATGTTTCTGGCCTCTCCTGTTAGGCAGTTTTGAAGCATTTACTGGAAGACCTCTTGCTGCTTAGACTTAAGGAGAGTAAACTGTTTGGACTAGTTTTTTTCTAACATTAAATATTCCCTGAAACAGACAGCCATCTATCTATGGGACTATTCAAAACAGATGGGTGTTCCTGGAGAATGTGATTTATTTCCCCCTCTGATACCAAAGAGCCTCTTGGCTGATTGAGCTCTGAGCCATGTTGTTGAGACAGAACCACAGAACACCCAGCAGCAGGCACACACCGCTTCAGATGAAACACCATGGACCATTTCAAGGAAAAAACGTTGCGCCTTTACTGGTAACATGTGTGGTGTGGGAGGGCTTCAATGAAGCAGAACATTCAAGAACACCCATGGCATCTTTTTGAATAACAGACCACACTACCTTTTTGCATGGTAACGATCCTGCATTTTTTCAATTCAACATAAGCTCAAATCCCCAGATCCTAAAATTACAGAGAGGAAGGGAAGATTCAAAAACTACCTTAGAATCCTGCAAACACTCAAGGAAACTCTGTCTCACTCCAAAGGCTTCATCAAGCAGAGAAAACAAGATGTAATAGCTAATCTCAACTTTCTCAGCCTGCTCCCTTTTCAGGAAGGCAGAAGTCATACTAAAAGACCAGGTTTGTGTAATTGAATAAGATGCAGCATGTGGAAGGTGTATGCTTGTCAGGAGTTACGTATGGTGGACAAAGATGTAATAATCGGTGAGAAAACTCTCATATTTTCAATGCTTCAATCACCAAGAGAGAAATAAGTTACCTGGTCGTGCAGATGAGTGTGTTTGAATCGGTCTCCCGGCAAAACTAAGCAAACCATTCTTTTCCATAAGAACGCCCAGCGCTTAGATAACTGACAAATCCAAGGTCAAATCTTTGGTACAAGCCGTAAACTAGGGGACTTCAAGCCAATATCAACGTGACACATTTTGCAGGCAGGCTTATTCCTTATTCAGTGGAACTCATTTGACTTTGATCTTGGTTAACTTTGAAGTATCCAAGGTTCCCACTTTCCATAAGCTTTTTTTTTTTTTTAAAGTTAAATCAGACAGGCAGGCAAAGGAAATCTAAACCTTAAAAGAAGTGAAAACAACGAGACACAGTCGGTTATATATTTTCACTACTTTGTTTAAAGTAGCACATTGCTGTACTTAAAACACTTCACATCACTGAGTTATTTATTAAGCTGTAAATAAAAGTCACATTTTCCACTGTATCTTAGGAGACACATTTAAAAACATGGTATTGGGAACCTGTTGTATGATTCGTGTGAGGAGTTTAGTTAAATGAAAGACTACAGACTGCAGTTCGTGGTGCCCTAGAAACTATTACCAAGAAAGAGCTGTCAACTCATAGGAAATATTTATATAGAAATTCTAATATTGGAGGTCTTATGTCTGTAAGTTGGTCTTTTATGGAATTTCGCAGAGCACGTATTCTAAAGTCTACTAGGAACTCAGGTTTGCATTTGTATTTATCAAGTATATTTATCAGAGATATTACCCATACCTCAAAACACTAATTTTATTTCACTCTTACTATGCTTCACATATATGGGACTATTTTTCTTATTATAATAATGGCAAATTTTATTTGAAATGAAGTACCTATCCACAATCACACACATATACATGTATTTGTGCATGTGTGTTTATAAACTATATTTGTGTAAACCATCATTTGGTACAAAATCCATTATGTATTGTTTATAAAATTTGTCTTAGAGGGAATTAAGAGACAAATGTTCTTTTTGAGAGATTTCAAAATTCAGGCCATCCAGGTACCATTTATCCTCTCTTCTGGAAACCCTCACTCACCTAGTCTTCCTCCTTTGTCTAAATTACAAAGTGGAACTTTGGTCTAGTAAAGAAAACAGAAAATTTCTGTTATAGCGGGTCATTAGCAGAGTGTCCTGAGGACATTTCATATTTCTATTTCAGTTCTATCCCAGCAAAAGGTATGAGTCACCTTTTGGTCATCTAGAAGGACTAAATTCTCTCTGGAGTAAGTCTGGTCTTGCCAAAGTACAAATCTGATCATTACTGGACATGTAATCTGAATAGTGATACACGTAAGAACTTGGTACAATTGAGTTACCCCTGGGCTTCAGAAACATTCTGAAGTGGAGTGAAAACTTCACATATCTAGAAGCAAGAGATCCCATTCCTGGACATAGGAAAGAGAGCCAGGAAGGATTTAACTTGCATTTCTGTAAGTGAGAAGTTGAGGGAAGAAACTTCGAAGGAGAGACTGTAGAGATAGAACGGTGATGTGGTTAAAGGTGCATAAGCCTCTCTACTCTTTCTTCTAGATAAAAGCTGTTTATGGAATAGGATATCTGACAGATGCTAAGGCCCCATTTGGCTTTGACTGTGTTCTTTGGAATGAGACTGAGGACTACCTTAGTAGGCTGGGATGTCAGAAACACCAGTAGGGCAGGCACTGGGTTTTGCACTTTAATACATTCAGCTTGAATCCTAAAGCTGCGCAAAAATAGATAAGTTATTTAACCTCTTTGAACCTCAATTTCATCATCTCTAAAACAGAGATAATACATGCCTTGACAGACTTGTGAAGATTAGGGGAGAGTCTAATATAATGCCTAGCTGGTGATCAATGTTTAAGAAAAGTTTTGTTTCCTTCCACTGAAAACTGTAGTGTTAAATGATGTAATATTTATAAAAGCGCTATGTAAACTACAAAGTGCTAATCACACATCATTTGTTATCAATGTTACTTTAAACCTGTATTTAATATGCACTTATATCTTTGAGAGAACTTCAAGCAACAATATATGGCCTCAAACTGATACAGGAATTCTACCATATAATCCAAAGCCAAATTTTAAAGAATATTCATATCCTTCCAAGAAAAATCCTATAATGATTTAACAAAGAACTAAGTTGATTATTTGGAATAACTACCATTTCTCTTTTCCTGAACATCAAAATGTTTCAGAGACATGTAAGAAAATACCTAGGGTAGGAGTGGAGTGTTATTCAGTCAGTCGTGTCCAACTCTTTTTAACTCCGTGGACTGTAGCCCGCCAGGCTCCTCTGTCCATGGGATTCTCCAGGCAAGAATACTGGAGTGGGTAGCCATGCCCTCCTCCAGGGGATCTTCCCTACCTGAGGATCGAACCCAGGTCTCCTTCATTGCAGGCAGATTCTTTACCATCTGAGCCACCAGGGTCCCATGGAGTGAAGAGGGTAAAAGAAAGACAAGAGGAAGAACAGGGGCAGTGGAACATTCTACCAGGGGATGATCAAACATGGCCTGTGATCCTGGTTATTGGGTCGGCCAAAAATTTCATCCTGATTTTTCTGTAACGTCTTACAGGAAAACCCAAATGAAATTTTTCGCTGACCCAAAACTTTAGGGAACAGAAAACCATTTTAAAATGTAGTTTATTTTGAAAGACTTTTATTTGATATCTACTAGTAAACAGATATCACGAAAATGTTTTGAGAAAGACTGATGGTTTGGGGTTCAAGAGACTTTCTAGGAGCAGCAGGTTATTCTGAAAGTTTCTGTGTGTGTGTGTGTGTGTGTGTGTGTGTGTGTAGGAAAAGCTATAGCTGTGCAAGCAAATCATGGGCTCATCCTGGCAAAAGCTGATGCCACTTGAGAATGAGACCCGGAAGACACAGTGCCCTGGGAGAACTACCGTTTACCCCCAAGCGTGCCCTGAAAATAGAAACTGAATGTTTAAGCCACTAGAACACAGAGTATACACAAGCCTCTCCTGTGAGCAGGAAGCAATTGGAATTGGTTAAATCCAAGTTAATACTCTGTGGGATGGATTCATAAATCAGGGTCCTAATGTACAGTGACCTGTTCAAAGTCTTAGAAGATATCTCAGAAGAATCAAAGTCACAGGTCAATCTGATATGGAATGGCTAGGCAGAGTCCGAGGGGAAGAGACAGCATCAGGCTGAAAGATCTTGCTCTGGAGTGAAGCCAGCCTGACGCTGCCCCTTGCTTTGTGACTCTGGTCAGCGTGCACCATGGCAAGCTTCAAGGTTTTCATTTAGAAGATGAAGATAATAGTAACCATAAATCCATGACAGCACTGATGGGAGGATGAAATGAGAAAATGTATGTACAGATTTTAGCTGCGTCCAGCAAATGATAAGTAGCTGCAACTATGAAAAATACAATATTAATAAAATACTGACAAAAATACTCTATCATGGGGGTAAGGGCCTCCAACAGAGGGCCCTTTGTGGAAATATGTGAGGAATGTAGGGGCTGTCCTGAAGAATGCTCTGTGCTAATTTTAACTGAAAGTGAAAAATGACTGCTTAGATAACAAGAACCAAACAAAATGGGAATCACATTCTAATATATCCGTTGAATGTCTGTTCGGATAATAGTTACATTAGACTAAGTAGAAACAGCCTTGACCTAGAAGATGCATCTCTTGAACTTGGAAATTGTCTTTGTGGAAATTATCTTTGTGCTCATAAAAATGAAAGCATATATTTGTTTTTAGATCTGAAGAAGGCATCATTTACAAATATATTTTATTATACACTAGTTAGCTAGAGGAGGTACATTAAAAATGTTATATTCTAGTAAGTATCTCTAAAATATATTCAGACTTGTACTTGATCTTCGTTTAGGTCCTTTTGGTCATTTTGGCCAACAAAATAGATGACCCAGAATAGACATGGAAATCCTACCAGATAATCCAAAGTCGAATGGACTGTATTAATTTTTTTCTGGGAGAAAAATTTTATAATAACTAACAAAAACTCAGTTTAGTATTTGAAACAATGACCATCTTTCTTCCTCTGAACATTAAAATGCTCCAATGTAAGTAACTGCTGAAAGACAGGGGGAGAATGATGCATCTTCTTTTTCCTCGCTGTCTACACTTTGTCTGGCACTGCCCTTGGTCCATGCCAAATCAATTGTGAAATCTACTTGGAGGGCTGGAGGCAGTTCTTAGAGGAAGGAAAACAAACCTTAACTACAGTAAGGCCCCTCCACGTGAATGAGTTCCATTCTGAGAGTGTGTTTAGAAGTCCAATCAAGTTAGCCTAGGTACCCAACTAGCACAATGGGCTATATGCCACTGCTTTTATGCTTGCTTCTAGACATCCTTGGCTTGAAATAAAGACACTCTACTGCTGTACTCTATACAGCTCTGTACGGCGAAGGACACAAAGGCACAGCCGCTTGTAGAGGACGCCCGCAAGTGACAGTGTGCTTCAGACGTGTGAATTAGCTTCTCTGACTGGACAAGTGAATGCACATTTGCATCTTTGAAAGTTGGCAACTTGAAGGTTTGCATGTAGTGGTCTTACGCTAGAGTGAGTGTTCTATAGAGGTAGAAGAAGGAATGAGGATCACTCGGGGCAGATTTTGTCTCACCACTGCTGAAATTTGCATCTTCAACCCTCAAACCCTCTTGGATGATTCATTGACATGGTCCTAGAAAGCCATGCCTTGTTATAGTCAGCAGGTATAATTTGTTCAGGTGATTTTTTGCATGAAAATAAGTATACTGTTTTATATATAAAATATTAACAATATAGTTTTCAATAATGCAGCCACAAAAGTAGAAGATAATAGTAAAAGAGTACTGTTGAATAAAACCAAATTGTTAATACTACTTCCAAGAGTCACAGGTTCATTGTTATACAGCCATGGCTAAGATAAGATTGAAGATCAAGATGCAAGGAACAGTCTGGGAGAGATCTGAGGAAGGATTGCACTAAGAGAGTAGCTGTGGAGCTCGAAAGGAGAGGGAAGTGTAAAGAGAAGGGGTAGAGGGTGTGTAAGGGCTGAGATCAAGGGAATAGTCTAAGATGTCTCTCCACCTTCTAGACTGGTAGACTGTGAGGATGGTGAATCTACTCTGAGATGAGAAAAAACAGAAAGAGAACAAGTATGGTGGAAAAGATAATGTGCTTGCATTGGATAGCTGAATCATCAAATACAACCAAAACTCAAATGGATATTGAGGTCTATTTTTTGGGAATATCCATTTAATATAAAAGGTGACTCAATACAAAGCTAAATTATACATCAAGAGCAATCAGTTTGATAAACAGGTTCAATTTAGTCATGCCACAATTCTGCCTCTTGCAAGTCAATAAGATTGAAATGGATGAGACTACTCATTAGTACAATCAATTTGGAACATAATATATAAATATCTAAAGCATTGAAAATATTGTTTTTATTTAACAATTGTGTTTGTAAGCGTCTGTTCTAGAAAAAACTAATCACAGATACAGACAATTGCAAACTGCAATAATTAAGGCTTCCATGGTGACTCATAAAGAAAGCTGAGTGCTGAAGAATTCATGCTTTTAAATTGTGGATTTGAAGAAGATTCTTGAGAGTCCCTTAGACTGCTAGGAGATCAAGCCAGTCAATCCTAAAGGAAATCAGTCCAAATATCCATTGGAAGGACTGATGCTGAAACTGAAACTCCAATACTTTGGCCACTGTTGCAAAGAGCTGACTCATTGGAAAAGACTCTGATGCTGGGAAAAATTGAAGGCAGGAGGAGAAGGGGATGACCAAGGATGAGATGGTTGGATGGCATCACCAACTCAATGGACATGAGTTTGAGCAAGCTCCGGGAGTTGTGATGGACAGGGAAGCCTGGCGTGCTACAGTCCGTGGGGTCACAAAGAGTCGGACACAACTGAGCGACTGAACTGATGGTGGCTCAGTGGTAAGGAATCTGCCTGCGATGCAAGAGATGAAGGTGGAGCTGTGAGTTTGACCGCTGGGTCGGGAAGATCCCCTGGAGAAGGAAATGGCAATGCACTCCAGTATTCTCACTGGAGAATCCCATGGACAGAGGAGGCTGGTGGGTTACAGTCCATGGGGTGGTAAAAGAGTCAGACGTGACTCAGTGACTAAACAACAACAATTAAAGGAGCAAAAAACTGAGATCATCCTGAGAATCCAATAATTAAATTATGATCCATCTATAAGGCAGGATATTAGATAGCCATTAACAGTTTTCTTGAAGACTCTAAAACTGTAGGTGCATTAGTTTTCTCTTGCTACACCACAAAGCAGACCAAAACCTTTTAGCTTAACACAACAGGCATTCATCGCGTGCATGCTAAGTTGCTTCAGTAGTGTCTGACCCTTTGTAGTCCAATGGAGCCCACCAGGCTCCTCTGTCCATGGGATTCTCCAGGCCAGAATACTGGAGTGGGTTGCCATGCCCTCCTCCAGGGGATCCTCCCAACCCAGGGATCAAACTCTTATCTCTTATGTCTCCTGCATTGGCAGGCAGCTTCTTTACCACTAGCACCACCTGGGAAAGTGGAAGTGAAAGTGAAAATCACTCAGTCGTGTCCAACTCTTTGTGACCCCACGGACTATACAGTCCATAGAGCTCTCCAGGCCAGAATACTGGAGTGGGTAGCCTTTCCCTTCTCCAGAGGATCTTCCCAACTCAGGGATCGAACCCAGGTCTCCCACATTTAAGGAAGATTCTTTACCAGCTGAGCCACAAGGGAAGCCCAAGAATACTGGAGTGGGTAGCCTATCCCTTCTCCAGGGGATCTTCCCCACCCAGTAATTGAACCGGGGTCTCCTGCATTGCAAGCGGATTCTTTACCAACTGAACTGCGAGGGAAGCCCAAATAAAAACATAAATGAGGCCACCTGGGAAGCGTCAGACATAAATTACCTCACCCAGTTTCCCAGGATTGACTGAGAAGTGGCTTATCTGATGGCCCTGGCTCAGGGTGCTTCCTGAGAGCTCAGTCAGGCCATCAGCCATGGTGACAGTTTTTTCAAGGCCTGACTGGGGCAGGAGAAGCCATTCCCAAACTCACGCATGTGGTTATGGGTAGGCTTTCTAGCTGTTGGCTGGAGGCCTCAATTCCTCACTGGTCATAATGTTGCTCACAATATGGCAGCTAGCTTCCCCTAGAGTGAGAGAGGAGACACAGAGAGAGAGAGGCAGCCCGCCCAATGTGAAACCTGAAGTCACCTATAATGTAATTTCCGAGGTGACATTCCTTCATTTCTGTCATACACTGTTGATGGCGCAGGCCAGTCTTGGGACAGTGAATGGGGACTACACAAGGGGTGTTCATAGTAGTAGGTAAGGATCAATGAGAGACATCTTGAAGACTAACTACCACAGCAGGACAATGCTGATGAAGCTGATCACAATAAAGAATATTAAAAAAAAAAAAAAAAGTTGTCACAAAAAAAAAAAAAAGAATATTAAAGAGAATGTAATTACTCAAAAAATGAAAGTCAGTAATGTGAAGATATCAGAATATTAACTATGCATACCTTTATTGCAGGACTAAAACAGTTTTTTTTTCCTCTATAATCACAAAATTTTAATAATTAGCCTGTATTTTATTCATTATATTCTTCATAAATGCCAAAGAACCTCAGAAAATATACTGTTTTTATTTTGTTTTTTAAATTAGATTTTATTGGAATGTGGTTGCTTGACAATGCTGTGTTAGTTTCCACTGCACAGCCAAGTGAATCAGCCGTCCGTACACATATATCCCCTCTTTTCTGTATTTCCTTCCCATTTAGGTCACCACAGAGCTTTGAGGCGAGCTCCCTGCGCTATACTATAGGTTCTCATTAGTTATCTATTTTATGCACAGCATCAGTAGTATATATATGTCAATCCCAATCTCCCAATTCATCCCACATCCCCGCTCCACACCCCCACACCCTCCGTCCCACCAACCCCTGGTGTTCTCACCATCTGTGTCTCTTAATTCCGCTTTGCAAATAAGATCATCTATTCCATTTTTCTAGATTCCACGTGCACACATTAATATACAATATTTGTCTTTCTTTTTCTGACTTGCTTATCTCTGTATAACAGTCTCTAGGCCCATCCACATCTCTTACAAATGACCCAATTTTATTTTCATTCCTTTTTATATTGAGCTTTTAATGTTAATTATGTTTATCTGGACTCAAAGTTGTTCCAGTAAAGCACAAGTCATTGACTAAGAAAAATATTGATATGTTCTACTAATTTAGTACAACTGGTTAGTTAACCTTAGGATCAAGAGATTACACTTTGATTTCTTTTTGAAAAGCTACTATATATTTCCTGGAGAAAGTATTTTGTAGAAATTCAGATATAATAACTGGCTTCTAGGTTGATGACCCTTAAGATGTTTTTGCTTTTCAGTTTTCCCACTTCATCATAGGTACTATGTGCTTAGGCTACAGAATCGCTAAGGAAACTTTTCATTCTAAAATCCATTGATTTATGGCAACTATTTGTTAAAAACTTAAATAAGTACAAGACACAGAGCTTTCTTAGCCAACAGTACTGCAGTCCAACATTCATGAGGAATTTGAAGGAGTTTTTTGGAAAGAAAAGTTGAGGCAAATGTTTATTTTTTTACTTGCACCTTGAAATCTAGGCCTTGCCTCAACACACCAGAAGTTGGCATTTGGAGGTGTAAAGGAACAGAGAAATTTTCTGCAGCATTTGCAGAGTTTCAATAGCTTGCTACATGAAGTAGGGTGTATTTGTGGGCTTATTTAGTCCTGAGAAGTGTCTGCAGATACCCCAACCAAGATCTTCCCTGGTGTTTTAATGTTTGCTCGTATATCCACTCTGCTTGTCTTCCCACATGAGAGAAAACAGATGTTCCTGAAAGCATCTTTGCATGGATGTACTTGAAGCAGGATGCTGAGAGAAGGGGGCAAAGTTTGGAGAGAGGTGTTGGAGCAAGGAAGAGAGCTGGACAGTGCTTTCCAAGCTCCAGTCACATAAGGTTTTCTCTAGGAAATGCCTGTACTTCTTTTTTTATGAGACTGGGCTCTTGCTGTTACAGAAGCCAGAGATGTTCTAATCTGCTTTCAATGTTTCAAAATGCAAATATCCCCATTATCATTATGCTCTTGGTTGTTCTGTTTGTCTTATTGAGGTCCTGAGATTGCAATTCAATGCGTTTCAGTTGGTGAGTGTCCTAAAAAATTAAGCCACTAAAACATGTCTCAGAAATAGGAGTGTCTGAGAAATAGCAGTCCTGGAGATAGAATAGGAAGGTCCAAAGAAAGAAGACTTGTTTGGACCCCCAGCAAATAAAATGAGTGACTACAAAATCTAGTCAGCAAAGCTCTATAAACATATCTGAAATGATAAAGCTATGCCATTGTGAAAGTGGGATTCATGATCAGGACTAGTAAGTAACGTAAGTGATGACAAGCTCAAATAAATAGTTAAATGTTTAATAACCTGTGGTTTATTGCACTCTTGAGGGTAACAAGGTGCTTCCTTGAAGATGGGAAGCACTGAGATCTACCTCCAGGGAGCTACAGATTTACTAGAGGGGAGAAATGCTGTCAAACAACTATGCTGTCAAAGAGACAAATTTAGAAGTCCACATTTACACTGCGATGATATTGGCTTCCCCAGTGACTCAGGGGTAAAGAATCTGTCTGCAATGCAGGAGATGCCGGTTCGATCCCCAGGTCAGGAAGATGCCCTGGAGGAGGAAATGACAACCCACGCCAGTATTCTTGACTGGAGAATTCCGTGGACAGAGGAGACTGGCCGGTTGCAGTACATAGGGTCTTGAAGAGTTGGATATGACTGAGCGACTGAACGTGCATGCACACACTGTGATGATAACACATCCTAAAAAAAAGAAGGGGACTGAACTCTCAAAATAGCATGGAAGGCAACACACACAAAGTAATTCAGATTGACATTTGTGGGCTAAAACACATCTGTTCCAATGTAAGCACAGCAGGGCTTCTAGATATGTATTTCTGCTAAACCAAACCAAATCTATGTGCCAATGAAGGCAGAAACTTCTTGGCCATGGTCAAATCACAAGGCAGATGGAGAATCCATAAAGATGAGTCTGAGAAACAAAACCCCACTGGTCTCATCTTTCCCCAACTCTTTTCCAAAGGAACACCTCCTGCCTCTAAGCTTAAATAAAATGAATGAATAATGAACACAGTAAGATGGTCACATCCACCAAAACACATGTTTCCTCTTCCACAACGAGGCATCATTGCTGAGAGACAACTGCTCAGTCAAGAGTGACAGTTCCCCAAACCTTGCACATTGGGGCAGCTATACAGTTATATAGTTTTCTCATGACAGAATATGTTTGAAAGTTGTTTCTGAGTTGGCTTTATAAGTAGGAGTTACACTTTCTAGGTGGTGCTGGTAGAAAAGAACCTGCCTGCCAATGCAGGAGACACAAGAGACACGGATTTGATCCCTGAGTTGAGAAGATCCCCTAGAGGAGCGCATGGCAACCCACTCCAATATTCTTGCCTGGAGAATCCCGTGGGCAGAGGAACCTGGCGGGTACAGTCCCGCAGCATCTAGAAGAGTCAGACATGACTTAGCACACGTGCCTGTTTTCTACACCTTTTCCCTTTCCTCCAGCTCAATGTGGATAGTGATGATAAGATCTTAGGGATGGTGGTCTCTGATTCATGGCATGGAGGAAAGTCACCCACTAGGTAGAAGACCAACATTTCAAATGACTGAAGATAAACATCTATTAGATTAAGCCATTGCAAATTTAGGGTTTGTTTCAACACCTGTGTTACCTACATTTGTAAATAGTTGAGTAAAATTTTAAGTGACAAAGATTTGGTGGAAATACTGAAACAGATTTGTAGTCATTTTGGGCTAGAAGAAATGTCAAAGATACTTCTTGCTTTTTTAATTTTCAAAGTCTGGTTTTACAGTACTGTTGTGAAGAGGACTCTCCTTAAAGAAATCAATACAACTTTTTTTGCCTTTTTAATGTATGAACTGGTCCCTACTTATCCACTCAAAAAGCCAAGACAGAAGCATTTGTGAATAAAGGCATCTACAGGTAGTAGGAAATCTCTGATCAACCCAAATCAACTTGGTCTCCATGATACAACTGTCCTGTGCTCTCAGAATGTATCACTGCCTTTCCCTGAACTGTGATTGAAATCACCGGACTCAGCGTTTGTGACTCTGCCATCACCCCCCACCCCGAGCCCTGGGAACCAAGGACTTCCCTGGTGGCTCAGACAGTAAAGAATCTGCCTGCAATGATCCCTGGGTTGGGAAGATCCCCTGCAGAAGGGAATGGCAATCCACTCCAGTGTTCTTGCCTGGAGAATTTCATGGACAGAGGAGCCTGGCGGGCTACTGTCCATGGGGTTGCAAAGAATCAGACATGACTGAGCAACTAACGCACTGTTCCTGGACCTGGATTGTCAGGTTAAATAAAGATAGTGTAGTAGATGCTTTGCACAGCTTGTTTTGCTGCTACTTCTGTTATAAACCTTGAAAAGAAGTGTACAATTTTCTGATACTCATGCCTAGCCTTTTGCGAAAAGTAACTATTGCTCATCTTGGTGCAGATGAAGTAGGCTCATTGAGACAGCATCCAGTAAACTCCATGTGTAATGTGTGAAGGGCTCTGTGTGGGACAGCCGTGTTCTGGTCTCCTTAGCAGCTTGTAGAAAATATGCTTCTTTGACCTATGGCTCACCACAAAGCTTAACCTTCCATCCTGACTTGTAACAGCAGCTAGTAAATTAAAAACGAACAGGCAGAGGAACCAGAGATCAAATTGCCAACATCCACTGGATCACTGAAAAAGCAAGGGAGTTCCAGAAAAACATCTATTTCTGCTTTATTGACTATGCCAAAGCCCTTGACTGTGTGGATCACAATAAACTGTGGAAAGTTCTGAAAGAGATGGAAATACCAGACCACCTGACCTGCCTCTTGAAACCTGTATGCAGTTCAGGAAGCAACAGTTAGAACTGTACATGGAACAACAGACTGGTTCCAAATAGGAAACGGAGTACGTCAAGGCTGTATATTGTCACCCTGCTTATTTAACTTCTATGCAGAGTACATCATGAGAAACGCTGGGCTACAAGAAGCACAAGCTGGAATCAAGATTGCTGGGAAAAATATCAATAACCTCAGATATGCAGATGACATTCCCTTATGGCAGAAAGTGAAGAAGAACTAAAGAGCCTCTTGATGAAAGTGAAAGAGGAGAGTGAAAAAGTTGGCTTAAAGCTTAACATTAAGAAAACTAAGATCATGGCATCTGGTCCCATCACTTCATGGGAACTAGATGGGGGAACAGTGGAAACAGTGTCAGACTTTATTTTTGGGGGCTCCAAAATCACTGCAGATGGTGATTGCAGCCATGAAATTAAAAGACACTAGCTCCTTGGAAGGAAAGTTATGACCAACCTAGACAGCATATTAAAAAGCAGAGCTTTGCTAACAAAGGTCCGTCTAGTCAAGGCTACGGTTTTTCCAGTGGTCATGTATGGATGTGAGAGTTGGACTGTAAAGAAAGCTGAGTGCTGAAGAATTGATGCTTTTGAACTGTGGTGTTGGAGAAGACTCTTGAGAGTCCCTTGGACTGCAAGGAGATCCAACCAGTCCATCCTAAAGGAGATCAGTCCTGGGTGTTCATTGGAAGGACTGATGCTGAAGCTGAAACTCTGATACTTTGGCCACCTGATGTGAAGAACTGACTCATTTGAAAAGACCCTGATGCTGGAAAAGATTGAAGAGGGGAGGAGAAGGGGATGACAGAGGATGAGCTGGTTGGATGGCATCACTGACTCGATGGACATGAGTTTGAGTGGACTCCAGGAGTTGGTGATGGACAGGGAGGCCTGGCGTGCTGCAGTCCATGGGGTCGCAAAGAGTCTCACACGACTGAGTGACTGAACTGAACTGAACTGAACTGAAGGACACTAATCTACATAAGAGAGTTGGCACAGTGCTGTTTCTCAGAATTAGGCAAAATTTGTTTAATGTGGCTCTGTCATTAAGTAAATAATCGAAACAAAGGAAGATAAAAAGGATAATGGAAACTGGTTAGAGAAGAAATGAACCAGTAGTCCATATGTTTGATTTTGTCAGCCATCAGCCTCATCTCTCATGATTCTTTCTTCGATCATATAGAAGATCTATCACAGCTCTTTACCCAACCAATGTGAACCAATGAGACAAAACCATTTTTAAAACTTCTTACTGATATAAAATACATATATTGAAATGCATAT
The DNA here is from genome assembly GCF_033118175.1 of Dama dama. NCBI lineage: Eukaryota > Metazoa > Chordata > Mammalia > Artiodactyla > Cervidae > Dama > Dama dama. The sequence goes on from NC_083685.1 coordinate 56,372,111, forward strand.
TTATCATAAGCATATACCTTGATGAATTTTTCCCAAACTGGAAAGTCTTGTGAAATCAGCACCCAGATCCAAAACAAACCCTGGTCATGCAGTGGACAAGGGTTTCATGCCTGGTCCAGGAAGATTCCACATGCTGTGGATCAACTAAGTCCGCACATCACATTTACTGAGCCTGAGTGCTGCAACTGCTGAAGCCCATGTACCTAGAGCTGGAGCAACAAGAGCAGCCATCACAGTGAGAAGCACATTCACTGCAGTGAAGAGCAGGCCCTGCTTGACTAGAGAAGCTTGTGCAAAGCCCTGAAGACAGTGCAGCCATAAATAAGTGAAACGCAACCAGGCCCCTAAGTAGCCTCCCCTGTTCCCATCTAGTCATAAGGTCACCATCCTGAATTCCAACAGCATGGCTTACTTGGTCCTCCTTTTGCAATTTATACCAATGGAATCATACAGCAGGTACTTTCTTTCATATCTGACATTTTGCCGAATATTTTTTTAAAAGAATTACCCTATTGTGTATACCTGTAGGCCATTTATTCTCAATGTTGTATAAAATTCCATGGAGTAAATATGTCATAATTTATTTATACACTGATAGACATCTGGATAATATCCAGTTTGGTTTGGGACTACTATGAATAACACTGCAATGAACATTCCAGTGAAGAAGTCTTTTTGCAAAAGCAAGTTCATATGTATTTTTGTCTATATATATATATATATATATATATATGTGAGAGAGGGATATATATATATATATATATATACACACACACACACACATATAGAGAGAGAGAGAGAGAGGAATTAGTTGAGTGCTGAAGAGTTTTACAAAGTGGTTGTATAAATTCACACTACTGCGGGCAGTGTGTAAAGATTTGAGTTGCTACTATCTTTGCCAATATTTGGAATTTTATGTCTTTATTGCTCTAGTCAGTTTGTTGACTGTTTAACAATATTATATTGTACTTCAATTTGCATTTTCTTGGTTACTAATGAACCATGTATATTTGAGCATGTTTTCACATGCTTATTGGCCACTTTAATATCCCCTTTATGAAATACCTGTTCAAGTCTTTTAACCCATTTCTCTACTGAGTTGTCTACATTTTTCTTACTGACTTGTTGGAGTTCTTTATAGTCTCTAAATAGTTATCTTTTTCTTCCCTGGTAGGTTGAACCTTTACTCTCCTAATGTTGTCCTCTGATGAACCGAAGCACTTAATTTAATTCTGTTGAAAATTTTTTATTCAAGTATGGTTGATTTACAATATTATATTAATTTCAGGTGTATGCATAGTGATTAATTATTTTTATAGATTATCTTCCATTAGAAAATATTGCAAAATAATGACTGTTATTCCATTTTGTAAAATATATCTTTATTGCTTATCTGTTATACACATAGTAGCTTGTATCTTTTAATCTTCTACTCCTGCCTTGCCCATTTTCCCTTCCCTCTCCCCACTGGTAAGCCCTATTTTCTTATCTATATCTGTGAGTCTGTTTCTGGTTTTGCTATATATATTCATTTGTTTTATTTTTTAGATTCCAAGTGTAAGTGATAACATGTAGTATTTGCTTTTCTCTGTCTGATCTGTTTCACTAAGCATAATATTTCCTAGGTCTATCCATGTAGCTGCAAATGGCATTATTTCATTCTTTCTTAAAATTAATTTATTTTTGACTGTGCTGGGTTTTTATTGTTGTCCACAGGCTTTTCTCTAGTTGCAGCAAGAGGGGGCTAATCTCTAATTACCATGCATGGGATTCTTATTGCGGTGACTTCTCTTGTTGTAGAGCATGGGCTCTAGGGCACGCAGCCTTCAGTAGTTGTGGCTCCTGGGCTCTAGAGCACAGGCTCAGTAGTTGAGGCACATGGGCTTGGTTGCATCACAGCATGTAGGATTTTCCCAGATCAGGGATCAAACACGTATCCCTTGCATTGGCAGACAGATTCTTTACCGCTGAGCCACGAGGGAAGCCCTATTTCTTTCTTATTTATGGCTAATATTCCATTGTATATTTGTATCACATCTTCTCATCCATTTATCTGTTGATGAATACTTAGGTAGCTTCCATATCTTGGCTATTGTATGGAATAGAATACAATATCCCATACAATGAGCAGTGCTCCTATGAACATTGGGTGTGCATGTATCTTTTTGAATGAGTGTTTTCTTTGTTCCAGATATATACCCAGGAATGGAGTTGCTGGATCATATGGTAGTACTATTTTTAGTTTTTTGAGGAAACTCCATATTATTTTCTGCAGTGGCTACACCAACTTACATTCTTACCAACCGTGTACCAGGGTTCCCTTTTCTCTACGTCCTCACCAGCATTTGTTATTTGTAGACTTTTTGATGGTAGCCATTCTGAAAGGAGTGAAGTGATGCCTCATTGTGGTTCTTATTTGTATTTCTCTAATATTTAGCAATATAGAACATCTTTTTCTTGAGCTGGTTGACCATCTGTCTGTGTTCTTTTGAAAAATGTCAATTCAGGTCCTCTGACCAGTTTTTGACTGGGTTGTTTGGTTTTTATATTGCCATATGAATAAGTTAGTGTCATATGAATAAATTAGTGTCATACTGTTAAATATTTATAACCTAAAAATGCTGTTTTCTGGCAGACCAACTTTAGATTTAAAGATGGTTGCATTATGGTCTGGGTTTTTCAGTAGTCATGTATGGATGTGAGAGGTGGTCTATAAAGAAAGTTGAGCACCAAAGAATTGATGCTTTTGAACTGTGGTGTTGGAGAAGGCTCTTGAGAGTCTCTTGGACTGCAAGGAGATAAAACCAGTCAATCCTAAAGGAAATCAGTCCTGAATATTCATTGGAAGTACTGATGCTGAAGCTGAAACTCCAGCACTTTGGCCACTGGATGCAAAGAACTTACTCATTGGAAAAGACCCTGATGCTGGAAAAGATTGAAGGCAGGAGGAGAAGGGGATGACCAAGAATGAGACGCTTTGGTGGCATCACCGACTCAATGGACATGAGTTTGAGCAAGCTCTGGGAGTTGTGATGGACAGGGAAGCCTGGCGTGCTGCAGTTCATGGGGTTACAAAGATTCGGACACAACTGAACGACTGAACTGAACTGAACTGAGAGTTAAAGCAGAGTTTCTAAAAGTTTTTCTTTTAGTCTGATGTCAAGGATTATGCAGCTCAATTCTTTACTTTGAGGAGCCCCAGGTTCATCCTCTATATCTGCTGTCTCCTCTAGTCCCTGGAGAAAGGACCAAGTACCCTAAATAATATTTGTCCCTTTTTAACATTTCCATCCCAGTTAATTACAGAAAAAGTTTATTATACAATAAAGTGCTATAAACAAACAAAATTGTCACAAGAAATACCTCCAAGAATTATACAGGACTAAAAATAAGAGATTGCAGTGTTTTGCTTCCAGACATGCAAAGATTTGTTAAACCATTGCGTGTGTGCTAAGTCACTTGAGTCATGTCCGACCCTTTGCAACCGTATGCACTGTAGCCCACCAGGCTCCTCTATCTATGGGGTTCTCTAGGCAAGAATACTGGAGTAGGTCACCATGCCCTCCTCCAGGGAATATTTCTGACCCAGGAATTGAACCCATGCCTCTTAGGTCTCCTGCATTAGCAAGTGGGTTCTTTACCACAAGAGCCACCTTTAAATGCTAGTGTATTTGGTTAGATAGTCAGCGACTCAATAGTAGATTCAGTTTTATTCATCTTTACCAGCCTTCATGATTCCTAGCACATTGCTGCATGTGAAGTCCACACACAATGTATACTTGTGGACTTTGATTTTTGAAACTGTAAAGTGTCAGTTTAAAGTCATCTCTTCTTCATTTTCTATGTACCTAGAACTTGGAAAATGGATCTTTTAGTTGTAACCCTTTCTCTCTAGATTTGTTCTTTTGCCTAACACAAAGTGATAAAAAGGAAGGAAAACAAACTCAAAACATTAAAACGTTTTCAAGTACCAAATCTTTCCTCTAGGAATGTGTAAACAGATAACTTAAGACCGCCTCCTCTCATTTTTTATGGGTTAAATTTTCTCTCAATGTGATCTTGTTTTATTTTGAAATGCAAATATTTTTAAAAGGATACGTTGCAAGCAACTGGAAAATTGGTTTTAAGCACATGTGATATAAGATTTCACAAATGTTGAGGGTCATGGTGTTATTTCCATGACTATGAAATTTCATAAACACATCATATAACAACTCTTCATGGTTTAGTATCTTTCTGCATCACTGAGGTGGCTCATTAAACACAAAGGTATTTTCTACCCATTACTGTAGATAACTATGTTTTGTTGCATTTTAAATGGATATTTTACACATAGATATGTGCAAAGTGTAAATATACCCCCTCGGGTTCTATATCCGCTCTAAGTACATCTAGATTGAGCACTGTTTGATCCCAATGAACCTACAGCTAGCCCTATGGAGGTAAACTGATAACACATATAAAATCAGTTATTTTCCCTGTGCTACATTTAGAGTATTTGCTGCTCTAACTACTGAATTAATAGAAATTTCATTGCCTCTTCAACCTAGGTCAGTATTAATTCTGTTGATTGATCTTTAACATACAGCTGAATTAAAACTGTAGGGGAAAATCTCTTTTTCTTATTAGACTGCTGGGAAAAAAAAAAAAAAAACCCTCTCATATTCTGTGATATCTGTTTCTCATTTGTCTTTGGGGAAAGGAATGCCAAAGAGTTGCCTTGTTTCCCCCTTCAGACATTCAGAACCTCACCAAACTGCCATCAAACCAGGATGCACACCCCAACATGTGACTTTTTTTTGTCCTCAGGATCATAGTCAATAAATGTGATTAGTTTGTAAAGTATTCCAAGCCACCAGCCCACAAAGCAGGTTGAGCCAATATCTTCCCTCACTCCCCGTTCCTTCTAGACCACCAGGGCTCTGGTTTGTATTTTTAAACCTGGGTTAAATTGTGGCATAACCACAAACCATTGTATGCTATTAACAGTGGGGTTCCAGTGAATGACTGACAAACAAAATCTTAGCACACAAACTCTACTCCTCTCAATGGTAAACACATGTTATTAATGAAACGTTTCTAACGGGCCCAGGCAGTTTGAAGTCTGTCTTGACTGACAACACCGTATTTTGCTATCTGGGCTAAACAAACAAAATAAAACTTTGAAAAATAGTACTTTAGATAAATACGTTTTGGTGCATCACTTACATATCATTGGCCACTCTGGATTCTGCATTTAACCTTCTCACCTCCAAACCTGGATTAGAGGGTAATATTCATATTTCTCCAGGGTTCAAAGACAGTGGATAGTTCCAGTATCTTTCTTAAGAAGATCTGGGTGATGTTATTCATCCAAGGGTCTTACATGGGTCACAGCAGGGAGATCCAGGTGAATATCGATTTATGTACTGTTCCAAGACTCAGAATCCAGTTGCTTTGAGAGACTTGTTGCTGGGAGGTAGGATGCTAAATTAAGATCAGATTTGATTCATCCTTAGCTTCCTCTAAATTCATGAGGTAAGTGAGTGGAGACTTTGTTCAGTATATTTGATGTTTTCCTTTATCAGTGACACTGGCTTCTTAGTGTGTAGGCATCCATGAAAATAGACAGTGAGTCTTTTGTGTGACTTTTCCAAACTCCTGTTTAACATAAAGGGATAGCAAACCCCAAACCAAATAAAACAACACTGGCATCGCATTTGAGATGTCTTTGAAACATTCCAACGTTTTGGACCACCAAACTCGAACCCACGATGGTTGTGTTGCGTTTTGATCAAATTGGGCAGTGCAGCCTCAGGCTGGTTTGCATTTCTTCCCTTCCAATTTACCCTGACTCTGTTAGAGTAACCAGAGAATTACAGAAGAACAATGTGTCGTTAATCTGCTCCATAGCGTTCTTTTGAAAAGGAATTGAGTAGCAAGGAGGCAGGACTCTAATTTCAGAGTGATACTGGTCAAAAGAGTTCCTAATGGCAAACGTTTCAGGGGTAGATTGTCACTGTTTATAACCACATCGATGTGGCCAACCAAAGGTAAATACTTTATGCAAACCACATATCCATGCTGTAAATTATTCTTCTCCCCGAGTTAACTGGGTTACTTGCTTTCCACTGAATTGATCAGGCCAAAAATTAAGCTGCGTGTACCCTAACATAGTTTAAGGGCAACACTGAAGAAGAAACATCTAGAATATGCACTGATGGACAAGGGTGTCAGTGAATGAGTTTAACCAACTCCACCCATTCGGTTTCTTTTCTGGTCTCTGTTCCATGATGCTTTATTCCCAACTATGTTGCTCATCCTGCTCACAGTGCCATACTTTTTGCACTGTTTGCTGAACCCAGGGTAGGCAAGGCGTGAGCTAGGAAGCTGAAAGGAGACTCGAGGAGCCATAGGAAGTACAGACAACATTTCTTCTCTCCTGGCTGGCAGGGCAGCTGTAACACAGCCTCTCTCCTGGCTGATGCAACAGCTGTAGCAGCAACCACAGCATGACCATAACATAATCTCACACAACACAACCATGATGCCACCCCAACGTAGCCCCAAGGCAGCAGCAGCCAGGGCTTTCATGGTAAAACTCATACAGACCTATTGCACAAGTAACCCGTGACCAAGCAAGGACCTCGTGACACACACACTCAGCGCTATAAGTGCTCTCAGCCATTATACAACCATGCAATCATTGTTTACAGAACATGGGGTAAGAGGGTGTGAGAGTGTGTGGCGGGAGAGCCTGACTGGCACCATCTTGTTAATTTCCCCACGCCCACCAAGAGGACGGTCTCTGTTTTCAGCCTTCTCCTTGCCCAGTTAGCTTGCCTGTGACCTGTGCGATCCTTCTACTTGCTGCAGGGGTCCTTACTGCTGAATTTTCTCGGGAAATGGGAATCCTGGCACCATTAGTTTGGTGCCCAGGATCTTCTTCTTGCTCTCAGGGTCTATAGAATTCTAACCCGCAAAGCAGACTCTTCCAAATGAAAATATTCTCCCCTTCCCACAATGGTGGACTTGATCATTTAAAAATCCTCCGTTCAAAGTGGTAATGATGAACACAAACCCTCTGAGGGTGTTTTTTCAAAATAGAGTGCATGGAAAGACCCAGCCTAAAAACGCACTCACAGGTGAGTAGTAGTTGACGAACACTGAAGACGACAGAAAGAATGAACGAAGGTTGCCAGCTGTCCCTTCCTGCCTTACCCCACGGTTGAGTAACTGTGCCAATGCTGCCTGGAGCCCGTTTAATCTTCTCTACCTGAATTCCTTGTGTTCAGAAATTATACCTTATAGTCTATTTACTCACATCCCCATTTCTCAGTGTAAAATAAAACATAAAGCTCCAAATTCTTTGGAGCTTGATTGAAGAAGCTTGCACTATATTTATTTGATTTGACTAGTAGAGAAAAATAAAGGATGCCTCTATGTTTTCTGATAGAGAATTAAAGAATTCCAGAATTTTACAACTGGTAGGGACTCAAGGAACTCAAGCCAAAGAAATTTAAATGATTCATAACAGAATGAAGACTAGGATCTAAATCTCTCTGACTTTTCAGTTCTTGATGCTTATATGGTATCCTGTATTGCACTACAAGTTATATTGTGTAAATTTTTAAACCAGGCTATTTGTAACATATTTAATGTAAAAGTGCTTATGTTATTGGTAACTTGATTGAATAGGATAAATAATGATATGCATATATATATAAAGTCGTGGGGAATCAGAGACTTAACTTTAAGTATACTTTCAATTTGTTCTTTTAAATTTGATATGCTTACAAATTTCAGGACAAGCAAAAGCTATTATGTCATCATCTCAGTATTAGGAAACTAGCCACAGTAAAACATCAATATACATTTCATCCTTGGGTTTTAAAATGTTGAGTGGTCTAT